>NC_092416.1:23317002-23987002 GCF_040894005.1 Engystomops pustulosus
TCTCCTGTATATAACCCCGTCACAGGGCTTGTATCCGCTCCTGTATATAACCCCCTCACTTGGCTTGTATCCTCTCCTGTATATAACCCCTCACATGGCTTCTGTCCTCTCCTGTATATAAACCCTCACATGGCTTCTGTCCTCTCCTGTAAATAACCCCTCACATGGCTTGTATCCTCTCCTGTATATAACCCCCTTACATGACTTGTATCCTCTCCTGTATATAACCCCTCACATGGCTTGTATCCGCTCCTGTATATAACCCCTCACATGGCTTGTATCTTCTCCTACATATAACCCCCTCACATGGCTTGTGTCCTCTCCTGTATATAACCCCGTCACAGGGCTTGTATCCGCTCCTTTATATAACCCCCTCACTTGGCTTGTATCCTCTCCTGTATATAACCCCTCACATGGCTTCTGTCCTCTCCTGTATATAAACCCTCACATGGCTTCTGTCCTCTCCTGTAAATAACCCCTCACATGGCTTGTATCCTCTCCTGTATATAACCCCTCACATGACTTATATCATCTCCTGTATATAACCCCTTACGTGGCTTGTATCCTCTCCTGTATATAACCCCTCACATGGCTTGTATCCTGTTCTGTATATAACCCCTCACGTGGCTTGTGTCCTCACCTGTATATAACCCCTTCACATGGCTTGTGTCCTCTCCTGTATATAACCCCTTCACATGGCTTGTATCCTTTCCTGTATATAACCCCCTCACATGGCTTGTATCTTCTCCTGCATATAACCCCTCACATGGCTTGTGTTTTCTCCTGTATAAAACACCTCACATGGCTTTTATCCTCTCCTGTATATAACCCCTCACATAGCTTGTATCCTCTCCAGTATATAACCCCCTCATATGGATTCTATCCTCTCCTGTATATAACCCCTCCCATGGCTTGTATCCTCTCCTGTATATAATCCCTCATATGGCTTGTGTTCTCTCCTGTATATAACCCCCACACATGGCTTGTGTCCTCTCCTGTATATAACCTCTCACATGGCTTGTATCCTCTCCTGTGTATAACCCCACACATGGCTTGTATCCTCTCCTGTATATAACCCCTCACATGGCTTGTATCCTCTCCTGTATATAACCTCTCACATGGCTTGTGTCCTCTCCTGTATATAACCCCTCACATGGCTTGTATCCTCTCCTGTGTATAACCCCACACATGGCTTGTATCCTCTCCTGTATATAACCCCTCACATGGATTGTGTTCTCTCCTGTATTTAACCCCTCACTTAGCTTGTGTCCATGTGAATTTGATATATTTGCAACTCAAATAAAACAAAAAAGAAAAAAATAAACATGTATTACAATAAAAAAGACCTAATCATACATAATACACAAGACAAAAGACCTTCCAAATAGCTAATTTATCCACTGAAGTTAAAAAAAAAAAAAAACTAGATATATGTCCCCCAATGACCAATATCCGGACCTGTCCTGATATTTATAATAAAAAATTTTAAGTGGATCTGTATTTTGCACCATTTCTAATCTTTTTCTTGCTATTAATTTGTCCAAAAGGGTCCTGCTGTGACCTTCAGTGATCAATTGTAATCTATTAGGAAGCCAAGTAGTTCCCTGCAGTGCCCCCTCAGGAGAAGTTCAGTATTGCATTGAATGTTCTATGTAAGGGAAAGGAGGCGTTATTACTGTAAGAATGGCAGTAAGAGGGTACATTTTATTGTGGATATTCATATAGAAGCAGCTGTCACTGTGTACACATGGACAATGTGTATTTATTGTACAATGACTTTAAAAAAAAGCTCAATTACAATGGGGTACTATCACTGCAGGGATTACGATTGCCAATTGGGGCACTTTCTACTGAGCACAAATTGTTTATATTTCCTTAACAAATGTTTCTTTCTGACAGGGTCTGCCCGGTCCTAGTCCTAGGAGGAGACACTTACTGACTATAACTACCTCAAGCTAAGAATCACAACATGTGATCGGTTATGATTGGGTTTCCTGCCTCCTGTATGTTTTCTAGTTATAGCCGCATTGTCCTACACTGATACTTCCTTATGACTGTAAAACTGTTCTAGGCCTTGTCTATGCTGAGCCCCTCTGCATAGTCTCCTTGGTATAACTACTACAGCTTGGAATATAACCCAGAATAAATAAAGCAGCATCATGTGATCTCACCATAAAATACTGCACCCAAAATCCATAACTGAGAGATCCAGAGACTCCGCATTTCTGTGAATAAATAGAACGTAAGAACAAACAGCAGTGATAAGTAATACAAGTACTTGTTTAGTAATAGGGATGATCATAGTTCTTGAGTATGGATTAGATAGGGTTTTCCCACAAAACAAGTTAGGCCCTATCCACGACATATGGCCTAACTTGCTGGTCAGTGGGGGTCTCAGTGATGAGACCCCGACAGATATCGAGAACAGGGCTTCTGACATGGCGCTCATCTCAGGGAGCGACAAGGGATCCGATGGAGGTACCTCAGACCCCATGATCTGTGGGATCCTATCACTGAGACCTCCACTGATGAGCAAGTTAGGCCTTGTCCTGTCCAAAACACTACTTTACACCATTATATATCACATAAAAAATGTAATAAACATTGATAAAAATGTCACACAGTCTTCAAAATGGTAGCAATGACACTATAGCTCATCTGGCAATAAATGACACCTCACACAGCTCCATAAACCAAAGTATGAAAAAGTTATTCATGTCTGAATACGGTGATTTTTTTATTTTTTTTTTTTTGTTTAATTTTTGAAAACATATTAAAACACAATAAAACCTATATACATTTGGTATCAAGCCAAAGAATAAAGCTTAGGTGTTATTTGGAGCGCACAGGGAAAGTCATAAAAACTGAGTTCACATAAAAGTGATGCATATGAATGAGTGATGATGAATTTTTTGCCAGCTTCCCAGTACATGGCATGGAATAATAAATAATGTCACTGAGAAGTAAAATAAGCCCTCAATAGCACTGTATACGGAAAAACTAAAAAATTATGGATTTTTGAAGGAGGAGAGCGAGAAATGAGCGGAAATAACCAAGCGTCCTCAAGCGGTTAAATCAGCTTACTACATTATTTTATGTACATTTACTTATTCATCTTAAAATTTAATAAAAAAATATGTTGAAAAAGAAAATATATATATATATACTTCAGAAAAAAACTAAAGAACCTTCCTTCTACATAACCCAGGGACTGCCTGTACATGACTACATATAAGTGTAACTACTTACCTGCTGCTCTTCTTCTCAAGACTGTGACTCTTATGGTATAGGATAGTGTTTATATTGTATTCTCTAGGATCTTGGCTCATGAAAGGCAAAAAATAAATAATCACCTCCGGTGCACCTCCCTTCACAGTTGTGAAAGACGCATTTAGTATGCATTTAGTAGAGTCTGGCAGAGGAACAACGTGACGATTTATAGAAAGTCACTGTGTAAACCTCTTGTAATGAGTCATTAGAGTACAGAAAAAACCCTATAAAAAAGGGATTTTTGGAAGAGGTCTGGGGGCTAACCTGCATTCATGATATCATATATCCTATTTACACTACCGCTCAAAATTTTGGGGTCAAAAATTTTTGGGGAATACACAGAAAATGTTGTGTTTTCCATGAAAATTCATACTTTTATTTTATTTTCAAATGAGACGCAAAATGAATGAAAAACATAGTCCAGACATTGACAAGGTTTGAAATATTTTGTTTTCTTTGACATAATAATTTTTCCTTCAAACTTTGCTTTCATCCAAGAATCCCCCTCTTTACGCCAAATCCAGCATTGCAGACCTTTGGCCTCTAGCTGTTAATTTTCTGAGTTAATCTGGAGAAATTTCCCCCCATGCATCCAGAAGCTCCTCCCACAAGTTGGATCGGCTTGATGGGCACTTTTTGAGTACCATACGGTCAAGCTGCTCCCACAACAGCTCAAAGAGGTCGAGATCTGGTGACTGGGAGGCCGCTCCATTACAGATAGAAGACCAGCGGCTGCTTCTTCCCTAAATATTTCCTGTATAATTTGGAGGTTGGCTTTGGGTCATTGTCCTGTTGTAGAATGAAATTGGCTCCAATCAAGCGGTGTCCACAGGGTATGACATGGTGCTGCAATATAGAATAATGGCCCTCCTTATTCATATCCCCTTTGATATTGTACAAAGCTCCAACTTTACCAGCACCAAAGCCACCTTAGACCATCACATGACCTCCACCATCACATGACCTCCACCATCACATGACCTCCACCATGGTGACAGATGGCATCAGGCATCATCCAGCATCTTTTCAGTTGTTCTGTGTCTCACAAATGTTATTCTGTTTGATACAAACACCTCAAACTTAGATTTGTCTGTCCATAACACTTTCTTCCAATCTCCCTCTGTCCACTGAAGGCCAGGATCCTGGAGTCGCTTCTTCACTGTAGTGGTTGACGATGGCGTTTGAAGGGTACTATTTAACCCCCTTTTTATTTTTACTTGTACAGAGATGTTGTAGGGCTTATTTTTTGCGTATCGAATTCCACTTTATAGTGACGGTCTGTAAAATTTCATGCCGTGTACTGGGATTCGGGAAAAAAATTCTCATATGCAGTGAAAATGGTGAAAAAATGTATTTGCGACGTTTGCTTGTGGGCTTGGATTTAACAGCTTTCACTGTGCGCCCCAAATAACAAGTCTACTTTATACTTTGGGTCAGTATGATCCTGGAGATACCACATTTATATAGGTTTTATAATGTTTTCATACATTTACAAAAATGAAAACTTCCAGTACAAACAAATCCTCCTTTTGCCATCTACTGGCACTAATAACTTTTTCATACTTCGGTGTATGGAGCTCTAGGTAGTGTAATTTTTTTGTGACTTTTGATGTCGCTTTCAATGCCACCATTTTTAGCACCCTAGGGACTTTGATCACTTTTTATAGAATTTTTTTTTATTTTAAAAAATGGCAAAACAGTAGAATTTTCAACTTTGGCCGCTATTTTCCATCACAGGGTTAAACGTCGGAAATAATCATTAGAATATTTCAATAGATCGGACATTTTGGGACGCGTTGTCCCAAAACATGTTTATGAATTAATATATTAAATATATTTAAATATATTTGTTTAACTTTTTTTATTTTTACTACTTTTCAGACCTCCCTCGGGTACTTCATCCCTAGGTTATCTGATTATTCCTACCATATTCGTATATATATAGTACATGGGGATTTTCCTCATCATTCATTGCAATGTGCAAATCAGATGGATTAAAGAATTAAAACCAGACAGCCTCAGGTCTTTGTGAGGCAGTCTTGGCAACCGATCGCCGCCCCGTGATGTTACAGGGGGCGGCGATCATATCCCACGCATCGCCAGTATTTAAACAACTCCTTTGTACTATCTGCTTCCTCCAGGACACCCTTGTTGTGAGTTTTCCCTCTGAAGTTGGTCACCAATAGGCATTCTCCAGTTCCTTTCTTTGCACTCTGCTTTTGGGTTGCTCTCCAGCACCATCTAGGTATAAACCCTCACAATATCAATTATATACAGGCAGTCCCCAGGTCACATACAAGATAGGGTCCGGAGTTTTGTTCTTAAGTTGAATTTGTATGTTGAAACTGTATATTTTATAATTGTAGATCCAGACAAAGCAATTTTTCGCCCCAGTGACAATTGGAGTTTAAACATTAGTCTTTTGTTTTACATTTTTTTACAGGTTTTATTTCTTCAAATATTCTTCATATTCTTCATATATTTCTTCTATATATTCCTCCACACAGGAACCATCACGGGCAGGCTCCTCCCTCTACTTGTTCCTCTGTAACTTTAGTTTTTTGTACTTGCATTTGTTCTCATTTTAATGGATGTGATCCTTCATTAAATGTACATTACCATGATCTAGAAAGAAATACTAATAATGAAACGTAGTCTACAAGGGTTTATGTGGGAAAGTTCTGTGTACAGTTTTTGAATGTTTTTGTGTTACTTTCTTAGTAATGTCTACAAATGCTAAATAGGACAAATTTATCAAAAGTGTTGTAAGGTAATACTTGAAAGTCTTATGCTGCACAATATTCATATAAATTACCCAAAACAAAAGAGAGAAAATAAAGATAACAGAGTAAACCCAGACAGAAACCCAAGACAAAGTAAACCCAAGACAGAGTAAGAGGCTTACTCTGTCTTGGTCCGTGGTTGGTATACATTTCAATCATGCTTTCCTGCAGGCTTTGTTTATAGGCATTTATCTATTCTTGGGCATTTGTGTGAATAGCCATTACTTCTTTCTACTTTATGCCTTGGTAAAGTCTGATTTGTTAGAGACCAGTTTGGGACTACTCACCTAATACACTACAAAGTGCAGGAAACACTAATGATGTTTTTTTACGGTTTACACTTGGGCCTTGTGTAATAATGTGTTTCTGTATGTTGCTCCTCCATTTGTTTGTCAATTTTAACTTATTTGGTAATAGCTTTTGAATAAATAAAATTCATAATTTATTTGCTACTGTATCTGTTATCTTTATTTTCTCTCTTTTGTTTTGGGTAATATAGATGAATATTGGGGTGTTGGTGAATAGCCCTATACCTCCACTCCTTACATTTTTCTTGGGTGTGACAATATTCATATAAGAAAGATGCTCGATAATAAATCTGGCGTAACTCTGCCATAAAGCCCCGATTGGTGGAGGCTGCAGCGAAAGTTGACTTTGTGGAACTTTCTCCCATCTCTCTACTGCATCTCCGTAGTTGCTAGGCTAATACTTTGCACCTCCTATGAGTTGGCTCAATTCACACTGGAAAACTGGGACAAAATTCTGTCTCTTGAATATTATTTTTGGTGCAAAGTCACAACCCTTTTCATGGACCACATCAGTTTTGTCATACAAGTCATGAAAGTAAATAATCTAAATGGGTTTTCCTCCGCATCCACGTCCTTCAGAAAGCTTACAAATGCATAGGGTAATCAATGAAAACAGTACCTTTCCATTTCATAGATCCTATACCAGAGTGGGGATAAGGAAGGCTCTCTACGTGATCCCTCGGTGTAGCGTTGTCGTGGATAAGTCCAGTTATAAGGCTTGCAGCTTACGGTGTGTAGCTGTGCAGATCTCCGGTCTTCTGACTTGGGAACTCCACTGCTCCACTTTCGTTCTGCTTCGCTCCACAAAGCCTCTCCGGCTGTTTCTTTCCCCGGTTGGAGACTACATGTGATAAACATGTGGCAGCTCCCGGAAGCTGTGTCTTGAAAATAATCCACTCGGCGTTTTCACGGACTAAACAGCATCTGCTGCACGAGGAGTGAAGCCACGGCCGGTGGCTACACACTCCAAGCACAGTTCTGGTGGATTCCGTACGGTGACGTCACCAAGTTACGGTAAGTCCAGAGGGACAAAATTCCGCCAACGCGTTTCGAAGACTAGTGCTGTCTCCTTCGTCAGGGCTGTCTATCACTGTGTGGGCAGTGTGTTTTATACTACTGTCTAGTCGGATCCGTGGGACGGAGATGGATGTGTGTGTATTGGCAATTATTTCAAACTGCTGTATACATGTGAGATGGTGATGTTAGCTAAAAACTTTAAAAATTAAAAATATGCGTCAAAAATGTATAAAAATATGTAATGTAGATCAGGCGGGGATAAAAGACATTTTTATATATATATATAGTGTCAATATTTTCTTTTATATATAAAAACCATAATGTCGGTATTTCTTACAAAAATGCGAATAGTTCTATTTCTTTATTTAGTTCGATTGGGGCCAGAGTAAAGAAATCCATTTACTCTTCAAACGTGACATTTGGGAGATATAGTCTCCTCCTCTCCAGCTTCGATGGCCTTTTTCTATCGCAAAAAATTGGGATTTTTCAAATTGTCCCTGCTGGAACTTTTTATAGTGATCTGATAAAGGGTGTTCTTCAACTTGCTTTTCAATATTTCTTCGGTGTTCATTAATGCGATCTCTCAGCATTCTTTTTGTCCAGGTGATATATAGTCTATAAAATGGGCATATAATACAGTATATGACCCCCTTCGTTTAACAGGTTAAATGGCTTTTAATTTTGTACTTATCCATGCAAGCATTGGGCCCAAATGTTTTAACAATCTTTTTATTTTTGGTGGTCTTTAGAGATGAGCGAGTATACTCGTCCGAGTATACTGCTCGGTTGAGTATTAGCATACTCGGACCGGCTCGTTACTCGCATATCTAGCCGGCTCGAGATCGAGCATTAAATTAAGTGAAGAACAGTATTTTTATTACATAATAAAATATTACAGATGTTTACTGATGTTTTGCTTGTAAGAACACATTGAAATAACACTATTCTTCACTTTGCAGGTGTGCGCGCGTGTCTTCCGCTAAGTTAGGAGATGTTCGGAACATCTGGAATGTGAAGAATAGTGTTCTTTCAATGTGTTCTGCACTTAAATGGTCCTGTATTCACTGTTTTTAATGTTTTAATTCTATTCTTCACTTTGCAGATTTACCGAAAAGTAAATCTCATCCTGCAAATAGTTTTTAAATGATTGTCAAATTTCCTTTTTTTCAATCACTGAGTTTAGTGACATAAAGTGACGTTTGTCAACAAAATAGTGCTGTCAGGAGGATTAAAACTGTCTTTGGGGGCAATGAGTTAAGGGTGTGAAGGTTGAAGTTAAGAAACAGACAAAATAACTCTTTAAAGGCTATACTACATAAGAAGTCCTTTGCTTACAGTCGTGTGATGTAAATGTATGTCACACACCGTTGACGGGAGAATGGAGAGGACCTACAGACTGAGCCCTCTTCATACAAACTGAGTATTTGCTACACATTGCAGCAAACACCCACCAGTATCACATCACTGACTGTGGATGTTAACCTTTGGATAGCCAATGGCAAAGTCGCCGGTGGCAGTCAAAAGCCAACGGCGTGTGGGTGACGCCATTTCAGTTCAGATTGTAGCTCCCTTTGAGGTCATTGGGGGCAAAGATCTGTCGTCATGACAGTCCATGGTCTTTATAAGACTGCATTTCAATTGCATGTGCAGGTCCAATTGAAATCTCATCTTTAATTCCTTGCCCAAGGTGCTAATTAAATGTCTAAATGTATTTAAGAGTAATTATACTATATTTAGACAATGATACTCAGGATCTTGGCTTCTCCCGAATATCTCATATTAATTGACGTCCTATATTTCATTATTTCAATGAGATCTTTGTTCAAATTCAACAATAGGGTAAGTTATAAAGCGGCCATATCATAAATACTAATAACTTATATGTGTACAATGTTAAGGGGTTGTCCAAAAGTTCAGACAATGATACTTATTGTGGGAAACGTAAATAAATAAATAATACTAACGCAAGAAACGGAAGCACTCCTTCAAGCAGATGGTGAAAGTTACTTTTTATTCAAGACACATGGCAAACATAACGTGACTTTCCGACAATGACAGTCTTTGGGATCCCACGTGCAGCAGCACCTTCCCAACCCCAAACCACAGTTCTTCATCTCAAAGGTTGTCTATGTCGAAACGTCACGTTATGTGTGCTGTGGCTCTTGAATAAAAATGACCTTCAGCGTCTACTTGTAGGAGTGCTTACATGTTGTGCTATTTCTCTGTTGTCAGGGTAGAATCCCTAACATGAACATCCACAACTGTTGAAGTGCCATCGTATAACCACACATCAACTCTTACTCTCCCACCACCCAACATCTGTTGCTCTATTTTTTCACTTTTTCACACACACATATGTGATTGGCTGTCATCACTCACAGAAATCTTTTTAAGGGAATGTCCATTACTCAGGTATCACAAAAAAAAAGAAAGAAATGTATGAAGGATCTAGATCCAGGATAAAAAGGCTTTGCATGTGTAACACCGGCGCAGGCATCATTCTCTAGTGCTGGCAAACCCATCAAAATTTGGGTTTAACAGGTCTGGATGAACATTGGAAAAAAATTCTGGGACGTTGGATTTTACCTGAATTTAAACCCTAATCCGAACCCCATTGAAGTCCATGGGGGAACTGAACCTAGTGACCCAAAAATGACTGTAAAATGAGGATATCAAGTGGTAGAGGGCAGCAAATTGGTGTTAATAACAAGGCAAATGCCCTGTAAAAAAAGGGTTGGGAAAGTACAAAAAAAAATAAAAAAAATAAATAATTAATAAAAAATAATAGTACACACAGATTACACAGCACTGCACTGCGCTGTCTCCAATGGGACTCACAAATGTTTTTAAGTGTGGGAGGAAACCTGAGGAACTGGAGGAAACCCACGTTAACACGGAGAGAACATACAAACTCTTTGCAGATGTTGACCTGGATGGGACCTAAACCCGGGACCCCGGCACTGCAAGACTGTAGTGCTAACCACTGAGCCACCATGCAATTGAAACAAAATTTTTTTTTAATGTGGCTACGTTATATGACCCTATACAAATCCATATTATTTTGACTGTGTAATAGTGTATAAAGATAATAACGGTATCCAGGCCAGTTATTCTCTCTGCAGTAGAAGATGTTATGGTTACACATATGCAGTTATCAGCGCCAGATTAAGGTTAGTGGAGACTGGTGGGTAAAATACCCATTGGGCTGTTGACTACCCCACCCGCATTCACATTGGTTTCTGATCTAAGGCCCCTTCCACACTAGCGAGTGTGATGCGATGAACTCGCATCACACTCGCAACGCAAGCTGCCGGGAACGCACGGCCCGAACGCTGCACCGCGGGAGTGAACTCAGCATGTCAGTTCACTCCCGCGGTGCAGCGTTCGGGCCGTGCGTTCCCGGCAGCTTGCGTTGCGAGTGTGATGCGAGTTCATCGCATCACACTCGCTAGTGTGGAAGGGGCCTTATAGTACTACACCACATGATTACTACATAGATACAGAACCAAGATTATTACATGTGTAAATAAGCAGAAGCAAAGAAGAATAAGACATACAGCCTTAGGCTGCATTCACGTCTTGTTTTTCCTCTGTTGTAAGGATATGCAGGGAGGTTTCCCCATATGTGGTTACAACTGAGGACTACAATGTATTCCACTATAAGCTTATTCAATGGCATATGTCTTCTGGTTCAGCTCCTCCAACCTGAAAGCAGAGTAAACTGCTGCTGTCCAGAGTTTCTCCTTAGTAATGTAACTGTACATCTATGGACATGTACATCACTGGGTAAACACCAACAGCGTATACTGAATGTGCCTGGTGATGATGACCATACAGTGGCATCTAATGTTAGGTTCCTCGCTTCATCATCATCTCCTCCAACGTCTTTTCACAAACGTAATCATGTCCTCTCACTCCCTTGGAGATCTCTATTATGCTCCCCAGAATGGCCAATGTAGAGACAGTGCCCTCACAGTAGCCAATACAATAACAATGGCCCCCACAGCAGTCTATACAGTCACTAGTCCTGACAAATGCCAATATAGTCCCACAGCCCTAACAGGAGCCAATATATTAGGCACTATATGGGATGTGGCTCTCTGGGAGGGACAATCAGTGGGTGGCATTGAAATGGGGATACATAAGGTGTGCTGAAGGCTACATGGGAGATACTAGGTGGCAGGGGCTATGTGGGTGAATATTAATGAGGATTGTAGAGGAGCAGCTACTTCTATATTTACATAGTGGAATGACGGCTGCAGATTACCCTCTTCTCCTCTCCCTCTCCGTCAAGGTTCTTCATGATGTCTGCACTGAAGCCCTAGCAGAAAGCAGTATCACTGAGTGACGCTGCCACCAAACCAGAGGAGAGATAGGTATTGGAACTTACTGGCAGCCTGCAGAGCCTTCCACTGTACTCCCGAACACCAGAACAGAGTGGACTGTAACCACCTTGGGGGGAGGCCCTGGGGGGGACTACTGATGGAGTTGTTAACACTGCATAGGGAGTTAAGGAGATAGACAGATATAGGTTTTGTCAGTTTACTATAGTATCGTATGAGGATATAGGTAAAATAAGTACTATTAGGCACTTTAACATAGTACTGTATGTGGATATAGGAGAAATTAATACTATCACCAGCACTCCAATTTGGTACTGTATGATCATATAGGTGGACTAGTCACTGGAATTAACACATAGTACCATATAAGGATATAAGTAAAATTGTCACTACACTGGAGAGGTGTAAAATAATACATATGAAGTCATTGTTAAGGTACTTTAGCACCAGATGAGTATATAGGTGAAATAAGTACTGGCACTGTGGTAACATATGTGTATAAAGGGCAGTGGTGGTGAACCTATGGCACTGGTGCCAAAGGTGGCACTCAGAGCCCTTTCTGTGGGCACCCAGGCCTTCACCAGAACACATAGTTTTCCAGCTAGGACTCAAGGATTTCTCCTGTGATCCAATACAGCCCAACTACAGGAGGAGCATGAAGGCATGGATAGAGATGGATTGTTGTTGGAGCTCCTTCTCTGGGTCCCCTGATTCTTTCTCTCCAGGGGACCCCAGAGGAAAGCTACAATCCAAATTTCTCCATCATCTTTCTAATGTATTGGTGACCTCATGACGCCAATACCATTAAAACCTGTGATACACCAGGGATCAATAAGTTACTGCTTAAATTGTCATGTTGGCACTTTGCGACATATAAATGGGTTTTGGTTGTAGCTTGGGCACTCTGTCTCCAAAAGGTTCGCATCACTGATATAGGGGAACTTATCACTGTGCTACAGAAGTTATTGTCAATGCACTATAGTACTGTATGAGGATATATAGTACCACCATGTTCGGTACAGACCTTAATTTGGTAGATTAGGTTTTCTCATCACTACTTCTTTTCCTAAAGCACTACTGAGCATGACATGATGTCATCACTGTGTGTCACTCTGATATTGCTAGTAGGAACTACGGTTTTTACATGATGGCTACCGCAGTTGATTTGCACCACATCCTTCTGTTTCCTGTAAACTCTGCTCTAGTTCACTAATAATTACCACAATCTGTTCTGATAGCCAGAATCTCTTTCCATATCCATTGCCGTCTTTTGATATCAGAGTACTGATCCAATCACTATCCAGACAGGGACCTGGATTCTTATATAAGATCTTCTGAATCAGTACTCTTTGTCTTCTATAGTCTAGTACTGAGTAAGCTGCAGTGTATTCTCTCATTCTGTATTCTAGTATCTTTGACCATTTGCTTATAGTCTGACTATCTTTTTGCTTGTGGATTTTGTACTGCATTTGTCCTCTTGGCCTTGAATATTATCTGGAAATATCCCTCTCTGTTTGTATTGCGATGTCTCCATCACTCTGTTTTGCACTTTGATGCAGGAAGGGAACTTCAAGTAGTTGCTTACCCACTACCAAGGGTAGGTCGGGAAAATTGCCCACCTGCCTAGACAGCTGTGAAGGAGGTTGAGTCTCAGGGCCCACTGTCTCTGTGTCCTGTCCATTTCAAGACCCTGCTTAACACCTGGTTTATAAGAATTCAAAGACTTCAGCCCAGCAACCAAGTGACCAAGTTTTGAGTTGCTTATGTTATGTTACACTATGGCTGAATTTTCCTTTATTGTTCTGCACTCACTTCCACACAATGAAAAAGTAAAAACAGAATGTTAGATATCTTTTTTACTTTATTGAAAAGGAAAAATTAAAACCTTGACACAACATTAATATAAGCTTTGGCATTGATTTCAGCCTCTAGTCTCCTAGGGTCTCCAGTCTTCTAGGGTATGATGTCTATAAAAAACAGTGGGTTGAGGATCAAGCATCAAGAATTCAAGCATTTTGACTTCGGACCACACACTATGGGGCACATGTATTATACATCTTTCTTTGCCCATTTCTTTTTTGGTGCAAATAAAGTCGCAAATAAGCACAAGCACCATGAAAAGCCTCAAAAATTAAAGAAAAAGGATAACCAAAAGTTTGATACATGTTCCCCATTGAGTTTTATCTCTGGACTTCTCCAGTATTCTGTCTATAGACCCTTATTGAGGGTTCTAAACTTAGCTGCCGTGAGATTTCATGGCCACTACCTAGCTGTGGTCCCAGTGTGGAGAGCAGCTGGCCAAGGCGGGTCAGGGGAAAAGTTAGAAATAATTGCAGAATCTGGATTTCATGGGAGGTGACAAACCAGCAGAATCCAAATGATAAACCAAAGGCCTGGGGCCGACAACAGAGAACAACACAGAGATCAGGCCGGGAAAAAAATGGATGACAGTTAGTTCAATTCGGGGTATACCATAAAGCAGAAACGGACAAATGGAGCATGAACAGATTAAGGGACAAGCAGAGGGGATTCAATTCTGATCCGAACAGCACACCGCCGAACCACATTGCTAGTTAGATCTGTGTTTGCATTCCCAGTTTTGTCTTTAACTGCCCATATGTTTGGTCTTACAGAGCAGAGAAACTACACCAAAAGTATCGTTCTCTGTATTATTGCCAGATAAAGCCCCTTTCACATGCATGTTTCTGACGTGTGGGTCTTGCATTGAACAACAATTCATTGGGGGTGATCTACTATGACTTCTCCACTAGTTTTCTGGTAGAGAAGGCTTAAATATATCCCTAACCCTGCCAGTTTCCAGCTGTTTATGACCCACTTTAGGCTTGTTGGAGCTGGGCATGTTGAGTTGTGAAGCAGAAGGGCAGTGGAGGGAATACCCCGGGCTGCAGCATTTTCTATAGCAAAAATCTCCCCCATATCAGACCTGATTGTCAGGTCCGACCTGGTGAAGATGGTGCCCGTATCTACTAAGAAGCCAGAGGATTAATAGATCTGGGATGCCGGGGGGGATTTTAAGACTGGCAATGGGTTTTGTCAGACATGCATTTTTTTAATTCACACACATAAAAATTGCCCAGCGCAATACATGGAAATGCAGTGCGTTTTACACATAGAAAACGTAAACCACAGTGAACAGTGGTCAAAAACTGATAATAATAATGAAAACTAATACTATAGATTACAAAAAACTAACAATTGTTTATTTCTGTGTGGACAGGAGGTAATAAAATACGAGCTCAGATGATCACAAAAGAAAACAAAGGTTAGGCCAAATGAGGAAACCCTCAATACAAAGCGACTATTCACACATGGACCTGGCTTGAACCTCAGATGTCAGGATACTTGACATCATATATCACAAATGTGATCCAAAAGGAAACATTAGGAAACTTTAAACAATGTAATGTATACACTATAAATATTTAAGCGGATATTAATGATAATAAATGACAAGTGTGATGACGAGGCTGTGTGTAATTTAATTGGAAGGTAAATATTTCTTAAAGAATTTTTTGGCTTCAAAAGTTCTTCTTAGTATGTGAACCATAAAGAGTTTGGCTCTTTATAACTAGTCCTATTATTCTAGTAGATCTATTAGCTCATTTTCAGCCTACAACATGGCGGCTCTATGGAAAGTTACATGCTTAGCAGTTCTCCATTGTTACTAATAGGTTTGACAAGTAATGGACCCAGCTTAATGATACCTCATAAGGTTTGACAAGGCAGACTGCAATGGTAGATATTTCCCTATTATACATGTTGTTGTTAGCAGCAGGACTGTGAAAAAAATTAATTTATATTCCATTATCGGAAATGCGGTCCACGGACCCTTAGTAAATGTGCCCCATTTTTTTTCCATTTAACACCTTGGAAAACGTATTTGCATACTTCCCAGAATCCCCTAGTGGAGCATTTATGGCTTTAAAGGCCTTAATTGGCAACCTCTCCATGAGGAGAACTCTTACCTTCTGACCCTAACTGAGACATAAAAAGGTTCAAACAACAAAAACAATAAACCAGACAACGTGGTGGGAGATCTCCGATGTTGATTCCTGAAAAAGTCACTCAGCCCTTCATTGTAAAGTGTTAAATCTTGTTTGGGGATTATAGTTAAAAAACAGATGGGCACTGACAAAACATCCTTGTAAGTTACTGAAACCAAGACAGTTTAGTCAGATATACCTGTTTCCAAACATTTGTTGAGAAAGATAATTAGAAGGGGGGCGGGGGTGGATATAATTTTGTTGCTGAGATAGATAGAGAGATAGATAAAGAGATAAATCGATGATACAGATATATACAGATGTAAATTCACTCACATTATGTATTTAGTCTTTGCTGTCAACTCTTAATCCTCATCTACATAAACTATTCTACAAAGAAGAATACATCAGGAGATCTTGTATATCTTCAATTACGTAACAATGTGTTGTGCTTGATATTTGGGGACTGATGCAGCAGAAGTAAGAAGTATCATAAAACATTAATCACTGGCTCACTAGGGAGGAGGTTGTTTCCAATGATCATTTAACACCAGTTTATCCAGAATGCTCAGGTTGAGGGTTTTCTTACTTCACATCTTAGAGAAGTGAAGGAAGAGGCTAAGCGAACTGATTTTGAAGCTAGACCTACCCATCTCGAAAGGAAGTATTTCAGTACTCTACTGCCTCATGAGGAAAAAAGATAGGCAAAAGGGACCTGAAATTCGTGGGTTGGGAACGGCAACTAAGAGACATCAGTATAGAAAAAAAGTATGAATTCAACCTGCCACCATCACCAACCGTCCCAGACCTCATACTTGAGGGTCCTTATTGTAAAACACCAGGGACAGATCTTTACCATGGACTGTGGGATTGTCCACCATCAAAGGTTTACTGGGAGAAAATACAGCTAATGGGGAGCAGGATGTGGGGATATGCATTACCATACCTGTTCCATTATACAGGGTGAGAGGAGGAGAGGAACACACCCCATCTGTGATGATACCCAGATTCTTTTACACTATGGGGCTTATTTACTTAGGGTTGCACTACTCGCTTTTGTCAGACTGTTTGCCTTTTTCGGGGATTGCATGGCTTAGACAGGTATTTATCAGGTGTCTGTGCTGGGATTGTGGCGCACGCAATCCTTTTGTGTCGCAACTGCACCCTTCCACGTGACACAATTTAGTGGGCGTGTAGTCAGAAAGTCCAAGTGATTCGGATTGAGCGCAGGTTTTAACTTTAAAATTTTGTTGCAAGCCCAAGCACTTACAAGCACCTCTAATAAGATGCTGAACTCTGTCGGACCTGAGCGGGGAAGCAACACATGCAGGATATCGGGTGCACGATTTTAGTGAATCGCGGTACAGTGCATTATCGTCTGACAAAGCACTTTAGGTGCACTGCAGCAGGAAAATAAGTAAATGTGCTCCTGTGTCTGGTAGCCAAGTGCTGCCTGCTGCAGAACTGGCTTGAACCCTAGACTCCAACGTTATCTAGATAAAATTCCATCTGGAGAGGCTAGATGCGGAAAGACAGAAATCTAAATTGACTCAAATTATTCAGCAAATGGAGATGCTTCTTCATTACCTGTTTCACGCAGGCTGAGAGATGCTTCGTGGTACGACCCTTTACTCTTACTCAATGGTACCTAATGGAACACATTGGGAAGATTTGGTTTAGAGGGATGAGCAACACAGTGGGGCACATTTACTAAAGGTCCGCGGACCGCGATTCTATCGGATTTCCCGAATATTTCCATTTTGCCCTGAACTGTCCCGGGATTTTGGCGCACGCGATCGGATGGTGGCACATTGGCGCCGGCACAAATCGGGGGGGGATGCCCTCGGACAACCCGACTGATTTGGAGAAACCGCGGAATTTAAAAACTAAATTGTGTCGCAAGATCAAGCACTCACATGCACCAGGAAGAAGAAGGTGAGCTCCGGCGGACCTCAGAGGGGGAAGCGACACATGCAGGAAAGGAAATTGGACGCACAATCTTAGTGAATTGCAGCAGACCCGAATCCTCGTCGGACAATGCACAGCGGGGATCGCGATGGGGCAGGTAAGCAAATGTGCCCCAGTGGGTGTGAGATTTACAAATCTGTCTGTTCCCCTTTTCTCTGTGTTTATGTCTTGTGGGCCTGCTCTGGTTCTTACCTGTTATTCCTGTCCTCCATATTTCCTTCCTGTATTCTGTCACGGTTGTGTTGTGTGTTTGTGTGCATGCTGGGATTACTAGTTAGTCAAGTTTTACTTGCAGCAATCTTTTCGTTTGGGGGCCCACATTTAGTACACCAGACCTTAGTATCGCTTAGGCCTTTTCCCCTACAATTTAGATAGATCTTCGTGTTCAGAGAGAGAGAAGTTGTAAGGTCCGGAGCTAGTGCGGGGAAGCTGACCATCACCCGCCGGTAGGGGCTAGCTTAGCCATAGAGTAAGGGAGAGTTATCTTTTCCCTGTATCCCTAGTTCTTGCTGCTCTCTACATGTTTTCTTTTTCCTTATTACACAGAACATCAATGGATATAAATGGTCACTCTTTAATTCCTTGTCTGTCCCTTGGTGGCACTGTAGGAAAACTGAACACATATTGATTTTTGGGGGGACAACATAGGGAGGAAATATTATAGGAGACATTGGGGGAGATTTATCATTTGGCAGGATTTTGAGCAGTTGTCCATGTGTTACATAGGGGGCCGTTCACTGTCCCTCTCAGACCGTTGGAGGGCCGGACTAAAGTTTAATAATAAATAGCGGTACATGTGACCGCATCCGTAATACACCGCCACCCCCTTGTGAACCATTGTATATATTGGCCCAATTAATTAATTAAATGGGTCAATTAATTTTGAAATATACGGGGACCCCTCTCCATTAATTATTGAATAATGCTGCCTCCCCCCCATTAATTACTAGAGTGCCCCTCATAATTATTTTCTGATGCCCCTCCACCATTAATTATTTTCTGATGCCCCTCCACCATTAATTATTTTCTGATGCCCCTCCACCATTAATTATTTTCTGATGCCCCTCCAATATTAATTATTTTCTGATGTCCCTCCACCATTAATTATTTTCTGATGCCCCTCCATCAGTAATCATTTTATATAATGCCCCCATAATTAATTACTTTTTAATATCAGGGCCCCCCGGCCACCACATCGGACGGACGGAGGCCCCTGCCAGACTTCAGAGACCTGCCAGGGGGCCTCAACAGGAGCCGTTGGCGCTCCAAGACCTTGATGCGGCGGGGGCCGGATAAAAACGGTCCACGGGCCGCATGTGGCCCGCGAGCTGTAGTTTGGGAACCACTGTGTTAGACTGACAGGTTTCCACCAGTCGGATTTACAGTCTGGTGTATGTGCAGTGTTATATGCCTTCCTATCAGCTGTGTGTGCTCTATGCGAATAGACTGCATTAGTCGCTCGTATGTTTAACATCTGTTCAACTTCTGCCTTTTTGCAATGTTTTTGCACAGGAAATTCTCAGATACCACAAACATAAAATTGAGCAAAAACTTCAAAATTGTGCAAGTTTGAGATAAATCTCACCCCTGTACCAGTTTTGCAATTAAATTTGCCTTCTTTTGAAAATTCTCAATTGATAAATGTGGTATGTTTTCCGCCATTGCGTGACTTAAGAGTTGCGTTTTTTTTTTGCTTGCTAAAAAAACTGCAAAAACAATGTTTGCACAAAAATTTACGACAATTATACGCCAAGAAGCTACATAGGAGTAATGATAAATCTCCACCATTGAGGGAAAGTTTTCAAGACTGGCGCTTCCTCAACCAACCTCGATCTGCTGCTACTGCAGACTTTCCCTCCTAATTGACACATATATGTATTTCCTTTACTTGAAACTTCAATTGGAGGCAGCCAGGAACTGGCTTGAGTATTTATTGCAATCTTTTAGACTGCAGAAGGCCCACAGATTTGCCGCAAGCTTTGACAATAAACTAACTCTGCACCTGAACTTGCAACATGAGATTCTGGCATAAGATGATAAATACCGTATATACTTGAGTATAAGCCGACCCAAGTATAAGCCGAGGCCCCTAATTTTACCACAAAAACGTAGTAAGAACTATATTTTTTACTTGAGTATAAGCCGAGTTTGGGGTTTCAGCACATTTTTTGTGCTGAAAAACTAGGCTTATACTCGAGTATATATGGTAAATCTCCAATAAAGATGTGTCTTACCTAACACAAAAATGCTGCAGTTTGCTCACTGACAAAGACATGAACAGTCCATCATTTTAAAGGTGGGTTCATTTTAACATTGAGAGATAGAATATAATATAAAAAATCCAGAAAACCACATTGCATAAATTATACAAATGAAGTTGCATTTTGCTGAGAGAAATAAGTATTTCATCCCCTACCAATTTCTGGCTCCTACAGACCAGTTAGACTCATTTGTTCCCTGCATTACAAACATATAGTCACCTACAGAACAGACTCCTGTCCTTAGACTCAATTAATCAGTCAGACTTTAACCTCTAGACCAAAGAGCTTTCCAAGGATGTCATGGACAAGATCATAGACCTGCACAGGGCTGGAATGGGCTACAAAACCATAAGTAAAATTCTGGATGAGAAGGAGGCAACTATTGGTGCAATAGTAAGAAAATTAAAGAAATACAAAATGATTGTCAATCGTGGGCACAATGCGAAATCTCACCTTGTGGGGTAACCTGGATCATGAGAATGGTTAAAGATCAGCCTAAAACTACAATCTTAATTACTACTACTTAATTACATCAAGACAATGACCAAGAATATACAGCCAAGGCAACAAAGGAGGGGCTCAAAAAGTTGTAAATCAAGGGCATGGGGTGGTCTAACTGGTCTCCAGATCTTAATCCCATAAAAAACTAAATTGCCAAGAGGAGGTCAAGATACTAATCTGTCCGATGCTTACAAAGAACTATTCATACACAAACAGTCATATTTGAAAAGCAAAGTGTCTAGCTCACCTCCTCCTGGTCCTGGTGCAATGGAGCCACACTCCGAGAACCTCTAGTCCGCACAAATTTTTCAGAAAAGCATCCTGCACTCTTAGGATCCAATCGTTATACAGCTTTATTCCATTAAAATCCATAGAACAATCGTTATACAGCTTTATTCCATTAAAATCCATAGAACAAAGATGGGTGCAGAGATATCAGTTAAGCTTTAGGCACAGGCATCTGACCTACGCGTTTCGCTATAGAAGATTAATCATGGTCTGAACAGTCATTGGTCTCGTTTCCATTTGAATCCTCGCGTTCCTAATCAGAGTGACGTAACCGGCACCTGAAACGATCACGTGATCTGAACGGAGTCCGAGTCTACAACTGGGTGAGTATTACACAGAATATTAAAAACATATCTAACATAAAAATACATAGTTAAAGTCTAACCCATGCAAACAAAATAGGACCAAACAAAATCTGAGATTTTCATATGTATACTTGTCGTAGAATGTTAAGCATGGAGAAAAAGTTACATGGAAGAAGGATAAAGGAACAAGAATACAGATATATCTGAAAGACTCCACTTTTCCTATCACCCACATAATCACATAAAGATACTAATCGAGGGAACATGGATGGAAAGAGAGCGGACAGTGAGATATGCACAACATAATCTAAAAGGTTTCACTTCTAATAATAACATAATATTAGATCCTGCCTTAAATTCAGACCTTGCGGTTGTCTCGTATTTAACAGAAACATCCAGTAAGTTTCTCTGTCAAAAAGTTTCTTTTTATGATCTCCCCCTCTCTCGGGTCTCGTAACCTTCTCTATTCCTTGCCACTCGAAGGAGCTATTTTTGACATCAGATAAATGCTTCCGTATACAAGACTTAACAGAATTAGAAGTATATCCTACATATTGTCTATGACATGTGGTACAAGTAATTAAATAAACTACAAATGTTGTATTACAGTTTATATACATAGTGTTGTCATATGTTATATTAGTAGTACAGGAAGAGAACGTCTTCGAGGTGCGAATGAATATTTACTTATGACGACAGAATTTCTTCTATCTAATAATTCTTTTTTTTGATCAGGAATATTATTTGCAAGTGGAGGGGGCTCCAATGGGAGCGAAATTTTCCCCCTCCCTTGCAAATATTTTCATGATCCAATGGGAAAAGATGTATATATTTTCTGACAGTAACCCTTTCTTTTCATCTATAGAGTGGTATGGCCGCTTTATAGATGAATTGTTGTGGATATGGAAAGGCACGGAATTGGATTTTCAAAGGTTTGTGGCTTATTTAAAAATTAATAGCATGAATATGAAATTTACTTATAATTATGGAGGAAACAAGATTGATTTTTTAGACGTCACTTTGTATGGTCATTCTAAAGAAGTAGGTGTTTCCCCATACCGCAAAGCAGTAGCAGGCAATTCAATATTGCTAGCAACTTCATGCCACCCTGCCCATGTTGTAAACAACATTCCCTATGGAGAACTAATTAGATTACGTAGGAATTGTTCTTCAGAACTAATTTTTGATAAACATGTAGAATAGTGGGAAAAGAGGTTAAAATCGAGGAAATATAGATCAGATTCTATGGAGAGAGCTAAAACAAGAATTAAGAGTGTAAACAGGAAAGAGCTTCTCATGGATCGTAAAAAGGATAAAACAGTGGATACGGTGAAAAGGAATTATGTTACATTTGTTACAACATATAGCAAGCAGTTTTATAGGATAAAAAGGATCATTAAAAAATTTCTGCCAATTCTGGAACAAGATTTAGAGTTGAAAAAGTGCTTGAGGGTTGGAGTTAATATAGTATCTAAAAGGGCACCAACCATAGGGTCCCTGGTATCTCCAAGTCTATTTAACAGCAATACAAATTTGCAACAACAAAAACATACTTGGTTGCAGTATCCTGGTACACACAAGTGTGGTCATAAAATTTGTTTAGTTTGTGCATATATTCGCACCTCGAAGACGTTCTCATTCTGTACAACCAATATAACATATGACAACACTACGTATCTAAACTGTAATACAACATTTGTAGTTTATTTGATTACTTGTACCACATGTCATAGACAATATGTAGGATGTACTTCTAATTCTGTTAAGTCTCGTATACGGAAGCATTTATCTGATGTTAAAAATAGTAATCTATCCAATATGTCTGCTGCATCAAGGCACTTCCGTGAATTTCATCGGGGAGATGTTAGCTCCTTCGAGTGGCAAGGAATAGAGAAGGTTACGAGACCCGAGAGAGGGGGAGATCATAAAAAGAAACTTTTTGACAGAGAAACTTACTGGATGTTTCTGTTAAATACGAGACAACCGCAAGGTCTGAATTTAAGGCAGGATCTAATATTATGTTATTATTAGAAGTGAAACCTTTTAGATTATGTTGTGCATATCTCACTGTCCGCTCTCTTTTCATCCATGTTCCCTCGATTAGTATCTTTCTGCGATTATGTGGGTAATAGGAAAAGTGGAGTCTTTCAGATATATCTGTATTCTTGTTCCTTTATCCTTCTCCCATGTAACATTTTCTCCATGCTTAACGGTCTACGACAAGTATACATATGAAAATCTCAGATTTTCTTTGGTCCTATTTCTTTGCATGGATTAGACTTTAACTATGTATTTTTATGTTAGATATGTTTTTAACATTCTGTGTAATTCTCACCCAGTTGTAGACTCGGACTCCGTTCAGATCACGTGATCCTTTCAAGTGCCGGTTACGTCACTCTGATTAGAACCGCAAGGATTCAAATGGAAACGAGACCAATGACTGTTTCTGGGATCACTTTTTGATACTTTTATTGTATATTGCCATCCCATTTGCTATGTGTCAGTCCCGTTGAACAGAACCTGTTCATAAGGAATCTTCAAATATTAAAAATAATGTAAAATTTGCCCTCCTGAAGTTTGTGCCCATCTACTGATCATCTTGGTAAATTATGTTGTTTTTACTGTTACCTGGGTGACCCTTAAAGGGGTATTCTCGTCTGGGCACTCACATTCAGTTTCATTAATCTGCCATATGTAAACATTTCTTCAATTAGATGTTATTAAAAAAATGTTCCTGTATGAAGATAATTTCTCATAAATGTAGCCATGTTGTCCCTTAGAAACGAGATAGATTCCCCACATACGGCCACCTCTGATGGATTGAGTGCACAAAGAAACAAAAGGTCATTGTATATAAAATGTCCGGGAGTTACTACATGTCCCACAGCCGTCCTGTGGTAATGATCTCTTAATCCAGGTGGTCCGGCAGGACTCTATAGCGCATGTCTGACCACCACTGCCAGAGTGTGACGTGACTCTGGGTGCAAGGACTACAGACTGGGACATAACTACAGGGGTAGCAGCCATAGCAGTTGCCACAGGGCCCACATTGTCAGGAGACCCCGGCATCAGACCTGACACACTAAATACACACCATTATATACACATTACTGTATACTGCACATTGTACAGCATAATATGTATATAACAGGGCACATCCTCATATAACACAGCATGATGAGAAAATGTCAAAAGGAAAGGGGGGGGCAGTAGAATGACAGAACTAGGAATCTCTCATCTCTAATTCCTGCCCTGTACTTCCGCTATGTGCTCAGCAGCTAACGGGACAGATCTGTGTATACAAATATGTATATTTTCTGAGGGGTTGGCGGGTGGGGGAGGGCATTCAGAGGTCTTCTATGGGGTCCTGCCTCTCCTAGTTAACCCCCCACCCTAGACTGCAGGTCCCTCCCTGAGGTGGTTATTGTGTTTATGGTTTGAACTTTTTAATTGTGTGTGTTTTATATATATATTGCTATATGAATTGTAATCTAATAAATGGACATGTGTATTTTTTTTGTACATATTGGCCGTTTATTGTATCTTTTTTGTCTTTTCTTTTGGTATATTCAAATGATGTTTAGATGCATGGCCACCTATGTATAGCAGTCACATTCCTTACTTTTTAAGACATATTCATTTGACATTTAATTTTTTATTTAATTTTAATTATTATTAACCTACTGCCTTTCTGTCATTGTAAGACCGGCAGGTTTCATCCCCTAAGTCTATATTGGGCTAGTTCATTTAACCTATGACAATGCCTTCAGGTCTTTTATGGAGCCATATAACAAACCCCTATTAATATAGTATTACTCTTTTTTCCTCCCCTTATCTCCACCCACAGAGACTCAACATTTGCATCGCCAATGTCATCTCACAGGACGGGCTTGGGGCAAGATTTCACATATAAACAAGTCCCTCCTCTTTATATTTATACAGTCATTTCTCAAAAGACTATAACTAGAGATGAGCGAACATACTCGTCCGAGCTTGATGCTCGTTCGAGCATTAGCGTACTCGAAACTGCTCGTTGCTCGGACGAATACTTCGCCCGCTCGAGAAAATGGCAGCTCCCGCCGTTTTGCTTTTTGGCGGCCAGAAACAGAGCCAATCACAAGCCAGGAGACTCTGCACTCCACCCAGCATGACGTGGTACCCTTACACGTAGATAGCAGTGGTTGGCTGGCCAGATCAGGTGACCCTGGGATAGACTAGCCCCTGCCTGCGCTGCTCGGATCATTCTGTGTCTGGATGCCGCTAGGGAGAGAGCTGCTGCTGGTCAGGGAAAGCGTTAGGGTGTTCTATTAGAATAGTGTTAGGCAGGAGTGATTCTACAAGAACCCAACAGCCCTTCTTAGGGCTACAATAACGTTATACTTTTTTTTTTTTTTTATTTGCAGCTAGTACCATATTGTGAGGAATTTGCAGGGGGACTTGCTACCGTTGTGTTTAGCTCTTAGTGACACACATATCCACCTCAAACACCAAAGTGGGAAAATTTATTAGGGGTTTGATTTCAATTAGGCACAGTCTGCCATTTACTTTTTATTTAACGTTTATTTTTTCATAACTCAGCGTCATCTCATCTGGCATAGCAGTGTGCTTTCATACTTGGCTAGAAAATAGCCAAAGGAGAATCCAAACGGCTTACTTACGCCTACAATAGCGTTATATATATTTTATTTCTGTTTGATCTGCTGGTGGCTGTCCTTGCTGCAGTGCATCTACTAGCAAATTGTGAGGAATTTGGAGTGAGACTTGCGACCGCTGTGTTTAGCGCTTAGTGACGCACATATCCATCGCAAAGACCGAAGTGGGAAAATTTATTAGGGGTTGGATTTCAATTAGGCACAGTCTGCCAGTTTCTTTTTATTTTACGTTTATTTTTTCATAACTCAGTGTCATCTCATCAGTGTGCTTTCATACTTGGCTAGAAAGTAGCCAAAGGAGAATCCAAACGGCTTACTTACGCCTACAATAGCGTTATATATATTTTATTTCTGGTTGATCTGCTGGTGGCTGTCCTTGCTGCAGTGCATCTACTAGCAAATTGTGAGGAATTTGTAGTGAGACTTGCGACCTTTGTGTTTAGCGCTTAGTGACGCACATATCCATCGCAAAGACCGAAGTGGGAAAATTTATTAGGGGTTGGATTTCAATTAGGCACAGTCTACCATTTCCTTTTTATTTTACGTTTATTTTTTCATAACTCAGCGTCATCTCATCTGGCATAGCAGTGTGCTTTCATACTTGGCTAGAAAATAGCCATAGCAATAGGATAGCATCGTTTGGTTTTAAAAACTAAAAAACACAAAAAAACACAAAAAAACACAAAAAAAAGTTAAAAAAAAATTAAAGTTATAACTTTCATTTTCAAAATGTTTAACCCGAGGGCTAGGGGTAGAGAACGAGGGCGGGGACGTGGGCGTCCAACTACTGCAGGGGTCAGAGGCCGTGGTCCTGGGCGGGGTGAGACACCACCTGCTGATGAGGGAGCAGGGGAACGCCGCAGAGCTACACTCCCTAGGTTCATGTCTGAAGTTACTGGGACTCGTGGTAGAGCACTGTTGAGGCCAGAACAGTGCGAACAGGTGATGTCGTGGATTGCCGACAATGCTTCGAGCAATTTGTCCACCAGTCAGTCTTCCACGCAGTCCACCCATGTCACCGAAATCGGCACTCCTCCAGCTCCTGCACCTCAGCCTCCTCCCCCCCAGTCTGCCCCCTCCCAGGAAAATTTGGCATTTGAACCGGCATACTCTGAGGAACTGTTTTCTGGACCCTTCCCACAGTCACAAACCACTTGTCCGGTTGCTGCTGAGCAATTTTCCGATGCCCAGGTTTTCCACCAGTCGCAGTCTGTGGGTGATGATTACCTTCTTGACGTAGTGGAAGAAGTGTGTAAAGAGGTGTCCGACGATGAGGAGACACGGTTGTCAGACAGTGGTGAAGTTGTTGTCAGGGCAGGAAGTCCGAGGGGGGAGCAGACTGAGGGATCGGAGGATGATGAGGTGACAGACCCAAGCTGGGTTGAGAGGCCGGGTGAACACAGTGCTTCTGAGACGGAGGAGAGTCCTCGACCAGAACAGGTTGGAAGAGGCAGTGGTGGGGCCAGATGGAGAGGCAGGGCCAGAGCAGGTGCATCAGCGCCAAATGTGTCACGTAGTGAAGCTCCCGTGGCGAGGGCTCCTGCGGCGAGGGCTAGATTTTCAGAAGTCTGGAGGTTCTTTAAGGAAACACCGGATGACCGACGGACTGTGGTGTGCAACCTTTGCCAAACCAGGATCAGCAGGGGTTCCACCACTACTAGCTTAACTACCACCAGTATGCGCAGGCATATGAATGCTAAACACCCCACTCAGTGGCACCAAGCCCGTTCACCTCCGTCCCTGCACACCACTGCTCTTTCCCCTGTGTCAGCTGATAGTCAGCCCCCTGCCCAGGACCCTGGCACAAAAACCCCATCGTCGCCTCCACGATCCTCCACAGCATCCACCAGCGTTCAGCTCTCCATACCCCAGACGCTGGAGCGGAAACGCAAATATAGTGCAACCCACCCGCACGCCCAAGCCCTTAATGTCCACATCTCCAGATTGCTTAGCCTGGAGATGCTGCCCTATAGGCTAGTAGAGACCGAGGCCTTTCGCAACCTCATGGCGGCGGCCGCCCCTCGGTATTCGGTCCCCAGCCGCCACTACTTTTCCCGATGTGCCGTCCCAGCCCTGCACCAGCACGTGTCAGACAACATCATCCGTGCCCTGACCAACGCCGTTTCTGACAAGGTCCACCTGACCACGGACACGTGGACGAGTGCTGCCGGGCAGGGCCACTATATATCGCTGACGGCACATTGGGTTAACTTGGTGGAGGCTGGGACCGAGTCTGACCCTGCGGCTGGTCATATACTGCCGACGCCGAGGATTGCAGGGCCTACCTCGGTCCAGGTCTTTCAGGCCTACTATGCCTCCTCCTCCTCCCACCCCTCCTCCACCTCCTCCTCCGAACTACCATCCGTGGGCATGGCGCCATCAGTCGCTAGCTCTAGGCACAGCAGCAGTGCCGTCGCTAAGCGACAGCAGGCGGTGCTCAAACTGCTGAGCCTAGGCGATAAAAGGCACACCGCCCAAGAACTATTACAGGGCATCACGGCGCAGACTGATCTGTGGCTGGCACCGCTGAACCTGAAGCCAGGCATGGTTGTGTGTGACAACGGCCGTAACCTGGTGGCGGCTCTGCAACTCGGCAGACTGACACATGTGCCATGCCTGGCCCATGTGTTAAATCTGATAGTTCAGCGTTTCCCTAAAGACATACCCCAATCTGTCTGATTTGCTCACGAAGGTGCGCCGCATCTGTGCGCATTTCAGGAAGTCCAGCACAGATGCTGCCACTCTCAGGGCAGCGCAGCGCCGCCTCCAACTGCCCGCTCACCGACTGTTGTGCGACGTGCCCACGAGGTGGAATTCAACATTAACCATGTTATCCAAGGTTTACCAGCAGCGCAGAGCGATTGTAGACTGCCAGATGTCAACTTCCACCAGAACTGGTAGTCAGGTCAGTCAGCTTCCTCAAGTCTACAATGAGGAGTGGACGTGGATGTCTGATATCTGTCAGGTGCTGAGTAACTTTGAGGAGTCAACACAGATGGTCAGTGGCGATGCCGCCATCATCAGCCTCACCATCCCGCTGCTTGGCCTGTTGAAAAACTCTCTGATCAGCATGAAGTCGGAAGCTTTGCGCTCGTCACAAGAGACGGGGGAAGAAGATTCCCTTGTTGATAGCCAAAGCACCCTCAGGTCTGTTTCTCAGCGCATATCGGAGGAGGTGGAGGAGGATGAGGAGGAAGAGGAGGAGAATGTTGGCGAGACACAAGAGGGGAGCATTGCTCAGACCTTCACTGTTCAGCGTGTATGGGCAGAAGAAGAGGAGTTGGAGGAGTTGGAGGAGGAGGAGATGGACAGTCAGGCCAGTGAGGGGAGTGAATTCTTGAGAGTTGGGACTCTGGCACATATGGCTGATTTCATGCTAGGCTGCCTATCCCGTGACCCTCGCGTTCAAAGAATTTATTCCAGCACCGATTACTGGGTATTCCCTCTCCTGGACCCACGGTACAAGCAAAATCTTTCCACTCTCATCCCTGGAGAGGAAAGGAGTGTGAGAATGCATGAATACCAGCAGGCCCTGGTGCACAAGCTGAAACAGTATTTCCCTTCTGACAGCACTAGCGGCAGAGTGCGTAGTTCTGCGGGACAAGTAGCGAGGGAGAGTAGGCGAGCTGGCAGCTTGTCCAGCACTGGCAAGGGTACGCTTTACAAGGCTTTTGCCAGCTTTTTGTCACCCCAGCAAGACACTGTCACCTGTCCCCAGTCTCGGCAGAGTAGGGCTGATCTTTACAGAAAGATGGTGAGGGAGTACGTAGCTGACCATACCATCGTCCTAAATGATCACACAGCTCCCTACAACTACTGGGTTTCAAAGCTGGACATGTGGCACGAACTGGCGCTGTACGCCTTGGAGGTTCTTGCCTGCCCTGCCGCTAGCGTGTTGTCGGAGCGGGTTTTCAGTGCAGCTGGTGGCATCATCACCGATAAGCGTACACGCCTGTCGACTGACAGCGCTGACAGGCTGACGCTTATTAAGATGAATAAAGCCTGGATTTCTCATAATTTCTAATCTCCACCAGGTGAAGGAAGCTCAACCTGAATAATGTATGCACTCCTCCTCCTCATTTTCCTCCTTCTCCTCCTCTTTGTACACTAAAGCAGAGGAAACTGGCTATTTTTTGACAGGGCCCACTGGCTCTAGCTATAGTACTTTATGCATTTAATTTTTCTGGAGGGCCACCTACCCGGTCCTCTGTTTTAAACAATTTTTGGGACTGCCACATACAGGCACTCAATCTATTTCATTTTTCTGGAGGGCCACCTACCTGCTCCTCTGGTTTGAAAACTTTTTTGGACTGCCACATACAGGCACTCAATCTATTTCATTTTTCTGGAGGGCCACCTACCTGCTCCTCTGGTTTGAAAACTTTTTTGGACTGCCACATACAGGCACTCAATCTATGTCATTTTTCTGGAGGGCCACCTACCTGCTCCTCTGGTTTGAAAACTTTTTTGGACTGCCACATACAGGCTCTATCCAAATTAAATTGTCTCCATAGCAGCCTCCACACGTTGTCTCCATTGCTACCTCCAAAAGTCGTCCATATAGCTGCCTCCATACATCGTCCCCTTATTAAACGAGGTGTGTCAGGCAGAAATTTGGGTTGCTTTCATGGATTCCACATCAAAGTTGTTAACTTTGTCGCCACCCTGCTGTGTAATCCACAAAATATACTGCCAAACTTTTACCATTTACGGATATTATTTCAGCGCTTCTTGCGCATCTGTTTACATTCCCCTCACCCGCCATATCCCAAACTTATAAGAACGCTACTACACTTAACTTGTTGGAGGCTGGGACCGAGTCTGACCCTGGGGCTGGTCATATACTGCCGACGCCGAGGATTGCGGGGCCTACCTCGGTCCAGGTCTCAAAGGCCTACTATACCTCCTCCTCCTCCCACCCCTCCTCCACCTCCTCCTCCTCCGAATTACCATCCGTGGGCATAGCGCCATCAGTCGGTAGCTCTAGGCACAGCAGCAGTGCCATCGCTAAGCGACAGCAGGCGGTGCTCAAACTGCTGAGCCTAGGCGATAAAAGGCACACCGCCCAAGAGCTATTACAGGGCATTCCACATCAAACTTGTTAACTTTGTCGCCACCCTGCCGTGTAATCCACAAAATATACTGGCAAACTTTTATCATTTACCAATATTATTTCAGCGCTTCTTGCGCATCTGTTTACATTCCCCTCACCCGCCATATCCTAAACTTATAAGAACGCTACTACACTTGATCTTATACAAAAGGTTCTTAGAAGTGCTGTTTGGGGAGTAGCCTAGAGACAGGGGCTTGGATTGGCGAAAGCTCGCCTGGCAGCGGAGCGCCAGCTCCATCTCAAGATCCAACTAACATAGTTTTAACTGCAGCACCTTTAATCTACTACTAGTTCACTGCCTCCATACATCGTCCCCTTATCAAACGAGCTGTGTCAGGCAGAATTTTCAGGTGTTTCACCAGATACATAGTGGAACGCGGCCCATCTGTCGCCGCCATGCTGGAGACCTGAAGTTGCAATCATAGCAGCGCAATATGAATGCCCCATACTGTCGCTCTTAATCATGGAAGTTGTCTCCATGGCTGCCTCCACATGTCGTCCCCTTATCAAAAGAGCTGTGTCAGGCTCATTTTTCGGGTGTTTCACCAGATACGTTATGGAACTTGGTCACTATGTCGCCACCATGCTGTGTTATCGACTAAATATACCTTCAACCTTTTGTTCACATAGGAAATCATTTCACCTCCTTTGGTGAAACCTGAGTCCATTTAGGGTATGTCGCCATGAGACTCTCTAGCCTGCCACTGCTGCCGCTGCCTCTGCATGCCGTCCCCTATAGTGTCAGGGTCAATTATTGCATGTTTTAGATGCTATCTAGCCTCATTCGGTCACTCTGTCATGACCATGCTGTTGCCCATAATTTTGGCATAATGGTGCGATTAAGCAGCCGCAGAGGCATCCATGCATGCTGCCCCTGCTGTTTCCTTTCCATTTCCGTGGTGTTTCCATCCTTTTCTGAGGTTCCCAGGTGTTTGGCCAAGCTTCCCTGTGCAGAGCCTTGGTCCCCTTGAAAAATGCTCGAGTCTCCCATTGACTTCAATGGGGCTCGTTATTCGAGACGAGCACTCGAGCATCGGGAAAAGTTCATCTCGAATAACGAGTACCCGAGCATTTTAGTGCTCGCTCATCTCTAACTATAACATCTATAGTAACAGCCCAGTCATAGCTACTGTCCAGCCATGTCTCACTGATACCCACTATATCATATTTCCCTAACAACATTACTGTATATACTCATGTATAACCCGAGTTTTTCAGCACAAAAAATGTGCTGCAAGAACTTACCTCGGCTTATACACGAGTCAAGTAAAAAATAAAAAACTTAATACTCACCCTCCGTTGTCCGGATCGCTGGCACGGGTCCCGATCTTCAGCACGAGGCTCCCGATCTTCCGCGCGGGTCCCGGCGGCTTCTCTTCTTTCTTCTCTCTTTTCTCTCTTCATGGACACGACTCTGCTGGTGAGAGAAGAAAGAACAAAGAAGAGAGAAGAGGAGCCGCTGGGACCCGCGCCTCAGATTGGGAGCCTCGCACAGAAGATCGGGACCCGTGCCAGCGATCCAGACCGCGGAGGGTGAGTATTAAGTTTTTTATTTTTTTTGGCTGGGGGCTGGCTGTATACTACATGGGGGCTGGCTGTATACTATATGGGGCTGGCTGTATACTATATGGGCTGGCTGAATACTACATGGGGGCTGGCTGTATACTACATGGGGGCTGGCTGTATACTATATGGGGCTGGCTGTATACTACATGGGGGCTGGCTGTATACTACATGGGGGCTGGCTGTATACTACATGGGGGATGGCTGTATACTATATGGGCTGGCTGAATACTACATGGGGGCTGTCTGTATACTATATGGGCAACAAGAAAATTGGTTTGCAAAAATGAGTCAAAGTGGAGCGCTAATAGTAGTATTTTGCCCAATATTTTGAATATATACCAATACAAATGCCAATTCAATTAATCAAATAGCTAATTTATTAGAACTTAAAAATATATAAAAAAAGATTTGTACCAATTGAAAAGTCCAAATAACGCGTTTCGGGTCGCAGAACCTTTATCAAATTCAGGACACAAATAAATAAATGCATAAATACAGAGAGATACAGAGGTATTTATAGTAGAGTGTAAGATCTTTACTTACAGTTAGAGGCTGTGGTGAAGTGAAGAAATGGCGCCAAAAGTGAAATTGGCGTGCCGGCACTTCTGGTATCTCCAGCATCATTTGTGAGACTGCGCATGCGCTACCCGCCAATTGCCAATTTCCCTTTTGGCGCCATTTCTTCACTTCACCACAGCCTCTAACTGTAAGTAAAGGTCTTACACTCTACTATAAATACCTCTGTATCTCTCTGTATTTATGTATTTATTTATTTGTGTCCTGAATTTGATAAAGGGTGTGCGACCCGAAACGCGTTATTTGGACTTTTCAATTGGTACAAATCTTTTTTTATATATATTTTTAAGTTCTAATAAATTAGCTATTTGATTAATTGAATTGGCATTTGTATTGGTATATATTCAAAATATTGGGCAAAATACTACTATTAGCGTTCCACTTTGACTCATTTTTGAAAAGCCAATTTTCTTGTTGCCTACGTACCTCCGGACCCCACTGGGGACCACAGCGCTTTTGAGCTGTGTGAGCTGCATATATAGTGTACTAGCCATAGAATTATACCTTATTCCTGACTTCTGACGCAACCAAAGAATTGGATATCCTAACTGCCAATACTACATCCTGGAACTTGGGAGCTCATCAAACTATATATGCTTATGAGTAAAGAATCCACCAGGTGAGCACCCTATATTTTACCACTAAAACAACATCCAATTCCAAATGTTATCACCTGAGGCGCCGCCCTTTGTGTTTTCCCATTTTTTGTATCTTGGCCTGTATACTATATAGGGCTGGCTGTATACTACTTGGGACTGGCTGTATACTACTTGGGGCTGGCTGGCTGTATACTACAAGGGGGATGCCTAGCTGTATACTACACCCTCGGCTTATACTCAAGCCAATAGGTTTTCCCAGTTTTTAGTGGTAAAATTAGGGGTTTCGGCTTATACTCGGGTCGGCTTATACTCGAGTATATACATGGTATGTTTGTGATGCTTCTGTTATTTGTGTACATGCACTTCATATGGTTCTCCCTGTTCCTTTTGTTCTTATTCCCAGATTTTATCCCAGCCCCCCTTCCTCCCCCATGAACCATGACTCTTCCCATTCCCCTATCTACATAGTCTTGTTCTCTTCAAGTGAAGCAACCCTCCTCTTGGTCTCTGGTTTGAACAATCCCCTAACCTTTCAGCCATATTTCCCCTAAAAAATCTGCACTAAGACCAAGCCCATCCCTACTGTAGAGCTTGTAGCTGACAACAAAGTCATCCCAGTTCTCCATGAACCCAAACCCGTTCTTCCTATACTAAATTTAAAAAGAAAATGTCTACCAACCTGATCTCCTGCTGTTTTTCTGTTGGTGCACGTAGTACAGGCAGTATTTAAAAAAATCCATCCATGCATGCCAATCCATAGCATGACAAACCTAGATGCCTGGCAACCAACACACGGTTTGGCATGATTGGTCTTAGTGACAAATTGCCCTGTCTGTTACCCTTATAAAATCTCCCAACACCAGCACGTGTCTGACCTTGCCTGTGCTCCGATTCCCCTTCTTACTGGATCAGACAGTCCCCTGGTTGCTAGAGGCCATGTCTTGCGGTTGCAAAGCTTATAGTTACTATATCCACCAGCTTGGCAAATGCATTGGGGAGCACTAGATTAGGAATAGACTCCCTGCAACTCCCCCCTAATCCACCTTCTACATGTTACCCAACTAGCTGCTTCCTCAGTCTGAACCTCCATACTACCATTACCACACCCATCTGCCCCACTGGGTTTGTGATGGAGTGGCAGCAAACTCAGATCCATATTGTTAAAGGTGCAGTCATAAAACTTGCTCATTAGACCCACAATTTGGGCTTCCAGATGTATCCACTCCTTTCCATCCCCCTCATTCTTCTGCCTGCTCTGTACATAACAGGAAGTGGGGAAGTAGAGGAAGTAGAGGCACACAGGCTGCTCCGGCAGCTTTTTCCCTGGGACTTATCACACATTGCTGGCAGGGAGCCATATAATATTAAAAAAAGGCTACTGGAACTTGTCACCAGCTAAAAATGGACATTCCAGATTCACTTTAAGACAACCATTGCACTAATGGAGATAACAACTAGAGATGAGCGAACACTAAAATGCTCGGGTACTCGTTATTCGAGACGAACTTTTCCCGATGCTCGAGTGCTCGTCTCGAATAACGAACCCCATTGAAGTCAATGGGAGACTCGAGCATTTTTCAAGGGGACCAAGGCTCTGCACAGGGAAGCTTGGCCAAACACCTGGGAACCTCAGAAAAGGATGGAAACACCACGGAAATGGACAGGAAACAGCAGGGGCAGCATGCATGGATGCCTCTGAGGCTGCTTAAACGCACCATTATGCCAAAATTATGGGCAACAGCATGGCCATGACAGAGTGACAGAATGAAGCTAGATAGCATCTAAAACATGCAATAATTGACCCTGACACTATAGGGGACGGCATGCAGAGGCAGCGGCAGCAGGCTAGAGAGTGTCATGGCGACATACCCTAAATGGACTCAGGCTTCAAACCAATGGGTGGCAGAGAGGAACCAAAGGAGGTGAGCAAGAAGTGCTCAAATAATATCGGTACATGATAAAAGTTTGCCAGTATATTTTGTGGATTACACAGCAGGGTGGCGACAAAGTTAACATGGAAGCCATGAAAACAACCCAAAATTCTGCCTGACACAGCTCGTTTGATAAGGGGACCATGTATGGAGGCAGTGAACTAGTAGTAGATTAAAGGTGCTGCAGTTAAAACTATGTTAGTTGGATCTTGGCATGGAGCTGGCGCTCCGCTGCCAGGCGAGCTTTCGCCAATCCAAGCCCCTGTCTCTAGGCTACTCCCCAAACAGCACTTCTAAGAACCTTTTGTATAAGATCAAGTGTAGTAGCGTTCTTATAAGTTTAGGATATGCCGGGTGAGGGGAATGTAAACAGATGCGCAAGAAGCGCATGATGCGCATGGAGCTGGCGCTCCGCTGCCAGGCGAGCTTTCGCAAATCCAAGCCCCTGTCTCTAGGCTACTCCCCAAACAGCACTTTTGTATAAGATCAAGTGTAGTAGCGTTCTTATAAGTTTAGGATATGGCGGGTGAGGGGAATGTAAACAGATGCGCAAGAAGCGCTGAAATAATATCCCTAAATGGTAAAAGTTTGCAAGTATATTTTGTGGATTACACAGCAGGGTGGCAACAAAGTTAACAACTTTGATGTGGAATCCATGAAAACAACCCAAATTTCTGCCTGACACACCTCGTTTGATAAAGGGACGATGTATGGAGGCAGCTATATGGACGACTTTTGGAGGTAGGAATGGAGACAACGTGTGGAGGCTGCTATGGAGACAATTTAATTTGGATAGTGCCTGTATGTGGCAGTCCCAAACATTTTTCAAACCAGAGGAGCAGGTAGGTGGCCCTCCAGTAAAATGGGATAGATTGAGTGCCTGTATGTGGCAGTCCCAAAAATTGTTCAAACCAGAGGAGCAGGTAGGTGGCCCTCCAGTAAAATGGAATAGATTGAGTGCCTGTATGTGGCAGTCCCAAAAATTGTTCAAACCAGAGGAGCAGGTAGGTGGCCCTGCAGTAAAATGGAATAGATTGAGTGCCTGTATGTGGCAGTCCCAAAAATGTTTCAAACCAGAGGAGCAGGTAGGTGGCCCTCCAGTAAAATGGGATAGATTGAGTGCCTGTATGTGGCAGTCCCAAAAATGTTTCAAACCAGAGGAGCAGGTAGGTGGCCCTCCAGTAAAATGGGATAGATTGAGTGCCTGTATGTGGCAGTCCCAAAAATGTTTCAAACCAGAGGAGCAGGTAGGTGGCCCTCCAGTAAAATGGAATAGATTGAGTGCCTGTATGTGGCAGTCCCAAAAATTCTTCAAACCAGAGGAGCAGGTAGGTGGCCCTCCAGTAAAATGGGATAGATTGAGTGCCTGTATGTGGCAGTCCCAAAAATGTTTCAAACCAGAGGAGCAGGTAGGTGGCCCTCCAGTAAAATGGAATAGATTGAGTGCCTGTATGTGGCAGTCCCAAAAATTCTTCAAACCAGAGGAGCAGGTAGGTGGCCCTCCAGTAAAATGGAATAGATTGAGTGCCTGTATGTGGCAGTCCCAAAAATTGTTCAAACCAGAGGACCGGGTAGGTGGCCCTCCAGAAAAATGGAATAGATTGAGTGCCTGTATGTGGCACTCACAAAAATTGTTTCAAACAGAGGACCGGGTAGGTGGCCCTCCAGAAAAATTAAATGCATGAAGTATAGCAAGAGCCAGTGGGCCCTGTCAAAAAATAGCCATTTTCCTCTGCTTTACTGTACAAAGAGGAGGAGAAGGAGGAAAATGAGGAGGAGGAGGAGGAGTGGATCAATTATTCAGGTTGAGCTTCCTTCACCTGGTGGAGATTGGAAATTCTGAGAAATCCAGCCTTTATTCATTTTAATAAGCGTCAGCCTGTCAGCGCTGTCAGTCGACAGGCGTGTACGCTTATCGGTGATGATGCCACCAGCTGCACTGAAAACCCGCTCGGACAAGACGCTAGCGGCAGGGCAGGCAAGAACCTCCAAGGCGTACAGCGCCAGTTCGTGCCACATGTCCAGCTTTGAAACCCAGTAGTTGTAGGGAGCTGTGTGATCATTTAGGACGATGGTATGGTCAGCTACGTACTCCCTCACCATCTTTCTGTAAAGATCAGCCCTACTCTGCCGAGACTGGGGACAGGTGACAGTGTCTTGCTGGGGTGACATAAAGCTGGCAAAAGCCTTGTAAAGCGTACCCTTGCCAGTGCTGGACAAGCTGCCTGCTCGCCTACTCTCCCTCGCTACTTGTCCCGCAGAACTACGCACTCTGCCGCTAGCGCTGTCAGAAGGGAAATACTGTTTCAGCTTGTGCACCAGGGCCTGCTGGTATTCATGCATTCTCACACTCCTTTCCTCTGCAGGGATGAGAGTGGCAAGATTTTGCTTGTACCGTGGGTCCAGGAGAGTGAACACCCAGTAATCGGTGCTGGAATAAATTCTTTGAACGCGAGGGTCACGGGATAGGCAGCCTAGCATGAAATCTGCCATATGCGCCAGAGTACCAACGCGTAAGAATTCACTCCCCTCACTGGCCTGACTGTCCATTTCCTCCTCCTCCAACTCCTCCAACTCCTCTTCTTCTGCCCATACACGCTGAACAGTGAAGGACTCAACAATGGTCCCCTCTTGTGTCTCGCCAACATTCTCCTCCTCTTCCTCCTCATCCTCCTCCACCTCCACCTCCTCCGATATGCGCTGAGAAACAGACCTCAGGGTGCTTTGGCTATCAACAAGGGAATATTCTTCCCCCGTCTCTTGTGACGAGCGCAAAGCTTCCGACTTCATGCTGACCAGAGAGTTTTTCAACAGGCCAAGCAGCGGGATGGTGAGGCTGATGATGGCGGCATCGCCACTGACCATCTGTGTTGACTCCTCAAAGTTACTCAGCACCTGACAGATATCAGACATCCACGTCCACTCCTCATTGTAGACTTGAGGAAGCTGACTGACCTGACTACCAGTTCTGGTGGAAGTTGACATCTGGCAGTCTACAATCGCTCTGCGCTGCTGGTAAACTCTGGATAACATGGTCAGTGTTGAATTCCACCTCGTGGGCACGTCGCACAACAGTCGGTGAGCGGGCAGTTGGAGGCGGCGCTGCGCTGCCCTGAGAGTGGCAGCATCTGGGCTGGACTTCCTGAAATGCGCACAGATGCGGCGCACCTTCGTGAGCAAATCAGACAGATTGGGGTATGTCTTGAGGAAACGCTGCACTATCAGATTTAACACATGGGCCAGGCATGGCACATGTGTCAGTCTGCCGAGTTGCAGAGCCGCCACCAGGTTACGGCCGTTGTCACACACAACCATTCCCGGCTTGAGGTTCAGCGGTGCCAGCCACAGATCAGTCTGCGCCGTGATGCCCTGTAATAGCTCTTGGGCGGTGTGCCTTTTGTCGCCTAGGCTCAGCAGTTTGAGCACCGCCTGCTGTCGCTTAGCGACGGCACTGCTGCTGTGCCTAGAGCTACCGACTGATGGCGCCGTGCCCACGGATGGTAGTTCGGAGGAGGAGGTGGAGGAGGGGTGGGAGGAGGAGGAGGCATAGTAGGCCTGAAACACCTGGACCGAGGTAGGCCCCGCAATCCTCGGCGTCGGCAGTATATGAGCAGCCCCAGGGTCAGTCTCGGTCCCAGCCTCCACCAAGTTAACCCAATGTGCCGTCAGCGATATATAGTGGCCCTGCCCGGCAGCACTCGTCCACGTGTCCGTGGTCAGGTGGACCTTGTCAGAAACGGCGTTGGTCAGGGCACGGATGATGTTGTCTGACACGTGCTGGTGCAGGGCTGGGACGGCACATCGGGAAAAGTAGTGGCGGCTGGGGACCGAATACCGAGGGGCGGCCGCCGCCATGAGGTTGCGAAAGGCCTCGGTCTCTACTAGCCTATAGGGCAGCATCTCCAGGCTAAGCAATCTGGAGATGTGCACATTAAGGGCTTGGGCGTGCGGGTGGGTTGCACTATATTTGCGTTTCCGCTCCAGCGTCTGGGGTATGGAGAGCTGAACGCTGGTGGATGCTGTGGAGGATCGTGGAGGCGACGATGGGGTTTTTGGGCCAGGGTCCTGGGCAGGGGGCTGACTAGCAGCTGACACAGGGGAAGGAGCAGTGGTGTGCACGGCCGGAGGTGAACGGGCTTGTTGCCACTGAGTGGGGTGCTTAGCATTCATATGCCTGCGCATACTGGTGGTAGTTAAGCTAGTAGTGGTGGAACCCCTGCTGAGCCTGGTTTGGCAAATGTTGCACACCACAGTCCGTCGGTCATCCGGTGTTTCCTTAAAGAACCTCCACACTTCTGAAGATCTAGCCCTCGCCGCAAGAGCCCTCACCACGGGAGCTTCACTAGTTGACAGTGGCGCTGATGCACCAGCTCTGGCCCTGCCTCTCCGTCTGGCCCCACCACTGCCTCTTCCAACCTGTTCAGGTCGAGGACTCTCCTCCGTCTCAGAAGCACTGTGTTCACCCGGCCTCTCAACCCAGCTTGGGTCTGTCACCTCATCATCCTCCGATCCCTCAGTCTGCTCCCCCCTCGGACTTCCTGCCCTGACAACAACTTCCCCACTGTCTGACAACCGTGTCTCCTCATCGTCGGACACCTCTTTACACACTTCCACTACGTCAAGAAGGTCATCATCACCCACAGACTGTGACTGGTGGAAAACCTGGGCATCGGAAAATTGCTCAGCAGCAACCGGACAAGTGGTTTGTGACTGTGGGAAGGGTCCAGAAAACAGTTCCTCAGAGTATGCCGGTTCAAATGGCAAATTTTCCTGGGAGGGGGCAGACTGGGGGGGAGGAGGCTGAGGTGCAGGAGCTGGAGGAGTGGGGATTTCGGTGACATGGGTGGACTGCGTGGAAGACTGACTGGTGGTGGACAAATTGCTCGAAGCATTGTCAGCAATCCACGACATCACCTGTTCGCACTGTTCTGGCCTCAACAGTGCTCTACCACGAGTCCCAGTAACTTCAGACATGAACCTAGGGAGTGTAGCTCTGCGGCGTTCCCCTGCTCCCTCATCAGCAGGTGGTGTCTCACCCCGCCCAGGACCACGGCCTCTGACCCCTGCAGTAGTTGGACGCCCACGTCCCCGCCCTCGTCCTCTACCCCTAGCCCTGGGGTTAAACATTTTTAAAATGAGAGTTATAACTTTTTTTTTTTTTTTACTTTTTTTTTTTTTTTTTGTGTGTTTTTTTTGTGTTTTTTGTTTTTTTTTGTGTTTTTTGTTTTTTTTTGAGTTTTTAGAACCAAACAATCCTATCCTATTGCTATGGCTATTTTCTAGCCAAGTATCAAAGGAAGCACACTACTATGCCAGATGAGATGACACTGAGTTATTGCCTAATAGAAATCCAACCCCTACTGAATTTTGCCACTTCAGCCTTTGCTATGGATATGTGCGCCACTAAGCGCAGAACACAGCGGTCGCAAGTCTCACTACAAATTGCTCAGAATTGGCAAGTACATGCACTGCAGAAACTACAGCCACCAGCAGATCAACCAGAAATCAAATATATAGAACGCTACTGTAGGCTTCAAGAAGCTATTTGTATTCTCCTATGGCTATTTTCTAGCCAAGTATCAAAGGAAGCACACTACTATGCCAGATGAGATGACACTGAGTTATTGCCTAATAGAAATCCAACCCCTACTGAATTTTGCCACTTCAGCCTTTGCTATGGATATGTGCGCCACTAAGCGCAGAACACAGCGGTCGCAAGTCTCACTACAAATTGCTCAGAATTGGCAAGTACATGCACTGCAGAAACTACAGCCACCAGCAGATCAACCAGAAATCAAATATATAGAACGCTACTGTAGGCTTCAAGAAGCTATTTGTATTCTCCTATGGCTATTTTCTAGCCAAGTATCAAAGGAAGCACACTACTATGCCAGATGAGATGACACTGAGTTATTGCCTAATAGAAATCCAACCCCTACTGAATTTTGCCACTTCAGCCTTTGCTATGGATATGTGCGCCACTAAGCGCAGAACACAGCGGTCGCAAGTCTCACTACAAATTGCTCAGAATTGGCAAGTACATGCACTGCAGAAACTACAGCCACCAGCAGATCAACCAGAAATCAAATATATAGAACGCTACTGTAGGCTTCAAGAAGCTATTTGTATTCTCCTATGGCTATTTTCTAGCCAAGTATCAAAGGAAGCACACTACTATGCCAGATGAGATGACACTGAGTTATTGCCTAATAGAAATCCAACCCCTACTGAATTTTGCCACTTCAGCCTTTGCTATGGATATGTGCGCCACTAAGCGCAGAACACAGCGGTCGCAAGTCTCACTACAAATTGCTCAGAATTGGCAAGTACATGCACTGCAGAAACTACAGCCACCAGCAGATCAACCAGAAATCAAATATATAGAACGCTACTGTAGGCTTCAAGAAGCTATTTGTATTCTCCTATGGCTATTTTCTAGCCAAGTATCAAAGGAAGCACACTACTATGCCAGATGAGATGACACTGAGTTATTGCCTAATAGAAATCCAACCCCTACTGAATTTTCCCACTTCAGCCTTTGCTATGGATATGTGCGCCACTAAGCGCAGAACACAGCGGTCGCAAGTCTCACTACAAATTGCTCAGAATTGGCAAGTACATGCACTGCAGAAACTACAGCCACCAGCAGATCAACCAGAAATCAAATATATAGAACGCTACTGTAGGCTTCAAGAAGCTATTTGTATTCTCCTATGGCTATTTTCTAGCCAAGTATCAAAGGAAGCACACTACTATGCCAGATGAGATGACACTGAGTTATTGCCTAATAGAAATCCAACCCCTACTGAATTTTCCCACTTCAGCCTTTGCTATGGATATGTGCGCCACTAAGCGCAGAACACAGCGGTCGCAAGTCTCACTACAAATTGCTCAGAATTGGCAAGTACATGCACTGCAGAAACTACAGCCACCAGCAGATCAACCAGAAATCAAATATATAGAACGCTACTGTAGGCTTCAAGAAGCTATTTGTATTCTCCTATGGCTATTTTCTAGCCAAGTATCAAAGGAAGCACACTACTATGCCAGATGAGATGACACTGAGTTATTGCCTAATAGAAATCCAACCCCTACTGAATTTTCCCACTTCGGTCTTTGCTATGGATATGTGTGCCACTAAGAGCTAAACACAACGGTAGCAAGTCCCCCTGCTAATTCCTCACAAAATGGTAAAAGATGCAAATTAAAATAAAAAAAGTAGAACGTTATTGTAGCCCTAAGAAGGGCTGTTGGGTTCTTGGAGAATCACTCCTGCCTAACAGTAAGCTAATAGAACACCCTAACGCTTTCCCTGACCAGCAGCAGCTCTCTCCCTAGCGGCATCCAGAGACAGAATGATCCGAGCAGCGCGGCCAGCGGCTAGTCTATCCCAGGGTCACCTGATCTGGCCAGCCAACCACTGCTATCGACGTGTAAGGGTACCACGTCATGCTGGGTGGAGTGCAGAGTCTCCTGGCTTGTGATTGGCTCTGTTTCTGGCCGCCAAAAAGCAAAACGGCGGGAGCTGCCATTTTCTCGAGCGGGCAAAGTATTCGTCCGAGCAACGAGCAGTTTCGAGTACCCTAATGCTCGACCGAGCATCAAGCTCGGACGAGCATGTTCGCTCATCTCTAATAACAACAATAAAACAAAATTGAGTGAAATAAGAATTCACAAAACACTACAAAAATAATGTAGTTAAGTCCCTTAATCCTATGTCCTTCTTAAAGTCCTACTTCAGACGCTGCACACTTAGGACAGATACACACTCGCACACTTCCTCACTCGCTTTCATTTCTCGGCAACAAAGACTCTGGTTATAAAACCCAAAGAATAATCTCATAGTCAGATATAATGATATCATTGTGTTTATTGTTTTCTTAGAATCAGCCATTATTGTAGATTTATCAGAAAGGTGAAGACTATTTATTACAATATTTTTGTAAAATTAAATTTTAATTCATTAAAATATGTGCCTCCCCTCCCTCCTCTATTTCATCATTCCTGTCTGTGATTGCTTTGAGATGATGGTTGCAGTCTCCTGGGCTATTGCTCATTTCTCACAGCAGTAGTAGCAGTAGTAGTGGTAGTAGCAGTAGTAGTAGTAGTAGTAGTAGTAGTGGTAGTAGCAGTAGTAGTAGTAGTAGTAGTAGTAGTAGTAGTAGTAGTAGTGGTGGTAGTAGCAGTAGTAGTGGTAGTAGCAGTAGTAGTAGTAGTGGTGGTAGTAGCAGTAGTAGTAGTAGTAGTAGTAGTAGTAGTGGTAGTAGTAGTTGCAACATCGACACACATCTACAACCTGTGACAGAGACCAAGATTAATGATGATTTATATCATCTATTGTATTATACTGTACATTCATGTTTATTGCACTCTTTTGTGTAAACTAATCAGCATTGTGATTGAAGATTGTTCTGATGTCACTCAGGGATCTTTTGACATTGTGTCATTATATGCTTCTATTATCCATGAATTGGGCATGAGAGTTGTGGAAAAATTAAGAAATTATGTTTATAGTTGACCTGCTGACAGTTGTACTCTATAACAACTACTTACTTTTTGGTAATGACTTTTTTGTTAAACTGAAAGGGGTCGCTATAGGCGCCAATATTACCGCTCTAGAGGAGGAATCGATCTATGTATCCTACCACTTCCAACATGTTGTGAAGTGGTGGCGATACATAGACAATGTGTTCTTACTATGACCCGGCCCCCGTTCGGGAACTTTTTCAATTTTATGAGTTCCTCAATACGATTGACCCCAATATCAAATTAACATTAGTGCACTCCACGGAGGCGGTTCAGTTTCTGGGTGTACTGGTTACGTGTACAGATCAGTGGTTGTCTATTATTATTATTATTATTTATTAATAGAGCACCATTAATTCCGTGGTGCTGTACAATCAGTAGGGGTCACATACATTACACTAAGACAAAAACAGGTGCAAGTACAAAACTGCAGTGATCAGGAGACAAGTAGGAGGAGACTCCTGCCTGTGAGGGCTCACAATCTATATGAGGGGGGGGGGGGGGAGAGATAGAGACATGAGGTAAGGGAACAGTGCAGCTACTGTGTGTTGTAAGCGAACCTGAACAGGTGGGTTTTCAGGTTACATTTGAAGGTTTGGAAAGTGGGGGACAGTCTAACATATTTGGGAAGAGATTTCCAGAGTATGGGAGATCCACAGGAGAAGTCCTGGATGTGGTTGTAAGAGGTCTACAGACCTATATACTAAATCAACCAACAAAAATACCATTTTCCTTACCGCCCCATGGTAAACATATTACCTTTACCTTTTTTCTGGAGTCAACAGAATATCGTCTGACAATGATAAATGCCAAAAAAATGCGGGAAAAATGATTTCTAAATTTTGATCCAGAGAATAACCAAAATAAGTAATTGAGAAGAATTACACTATTACAACAAACAAAAATAGAGACAAGCTGCTAGTACCTGGGATACATATGAACCATATGGTGAGTATTCAGTTATTATTCTATATTATTAAAGATAACAGTAAAATAATTTCCTCAATAATAAAAAAACATTGGAAGATTTTGGTCAGCGAACCGACAGGGGTTCCAGAATTCAAGAATCCTTCAGACATTCAGACAATCTAAAAACATCAAAGTCAGTTTTGTCAAATCAGATGAAGGTCCCCTTAAAAAATCCACACAGAGAACTATAAGCGACATCCAACGCACGGGCAGTTTTTCTTTGTCGCTCTTATGTGAATTGCTCCCGGGCTGTTAAAGGTAACACATTCACACATAACAACGTTACGTATAAGACAAAACATTACCTGGATTGTAACAGTGAGTTTTTCACTGATAAGTTAACTTGTCCATGCAATTTAGTATTTATTGGAGAAACTATCCTTGATTTTAAGGCTACATTCACACGACCGTATGATTTCTCTAGTCCCATATTTACGGGCAGTATGAGCCCATATATACATGACTTTTTTCATCCATATGCAGCACGTATGTAACCCGTATTTTATACGTCCCCATAGACTTCTATGGCATACAGAAATACGGGAGAAAATAGGACATGCTCTATATTTTTATATGGCTAGTATACGGTACGGTACACTATGGTGTCAAAAACGACAATATAAATGGTTGGACGTATTGTCCATTGAAATGAATGTGGCAATATGTAACCCGTAAAAAAACAGTACGGATATGGCCGTTTTCATACATCCGTGTGAATGTAGCCTAAAAAAATATTCACACAACATCTTTATACGATGTGTAAACGGAGATTGGATTTACCAGTAAGTAGACATTTTATGGGGAAGGGCCACAAAGAATGAAATTTAATATTCCAACTGATCATATTCCTCCACTCAGGCGAGGAGGCAATAGGAAACCCATTGAGGAGAGAACTACAATGGATACATTGGGGGTAATTTGCTAAGGGCCCGATTCACGTTTTCCCGACGTGTTACCCGAATATTTCCGATTTGCGTTGATTTTCCCTGTATAGCCCCGGGATTTTGGCGCACGCGATCAGATTGTGGCGCATCGGGGCCGGCATGCACGCGATGGAAATCGGGTGGCGTGGCCGAACGAAAACCCGACGGATTCGGAAAAACCGCTGCATTTAAAAAAAAAAAGTGTTGCGGGACTCGCGCTTACCTTCACCAAGTATAGGCCGGTGAACTTCAGTGCATTCCTGCGGGCCTCGGCGGACTTCAGCGCAGCAGTGCCACCTGGTGGACGTCGGAGGAACTACCTTAGTGAATCCCGGCCGGACCCGAATCCACCGCAGAGAACGCGCCGCTGGATTGCGATTGGACCAGGTAAGTAAATCTACCCCATTGTTTACATACACTGCAACCTGATGGCCTTAATATTGAGTTTAACCTGAGTGCTATAATATAGATTGTTGTGTTACTTGTAAGGCTGCAGAAATTGCTGACTTTGCTTTGCCAATTTCATGATCCTCTGAAGTTTATTTTTTGGTAGAGAATTCCCCCTCCACCGATATTTCATTAATATTTTTTTTTTTTCATTTTTTCAGATTTCCTCTTCGGTGGGACTAATGTACTTCATACTTCTCTGTACATCTTTCTCCTGCTATACACAAGAATTATGGACCTTCATAATATTTGATGGCTAAAATTGTGGTATTAGTATTTTTTAGGGGTTGATACCCATGTCTGTATCCTGTAATAAACAGAGAGGCTGCCGATTATCGGCCATCCGGTACTCCATTCATCCAAATAGATCACACTAGCCTTTGTTGGGCTAATATAGTGTGCTTACGGCACTCCGTTACAAATAAGAGCACTTATACTTACCCCCACACTTTCCATCGCTGTCTACGTGGTCGCATAACAAATGCCCTTTTTCAATATGACTGCCGAATCCTTCTGGATACATTGTGCGCATGCGCCATTTTTTCTTAGAGCCTTAAACCAGAGATTATAGTGTAACGCTCGCTTAACTTTGGCATTAACGGAAGGTAATTGGCGCACCACACTTCAACTCCAGAGGAAGCACACACGCGGTATGTTGCTATATAGCAGATATAGTTTCATTATAGTAAAAAATAGTAAGTGTTTTTTTTTTCCATTTTACACTCACAGTATTTTGAACCGTTTCAGTTACTGCATCAAATAATTTTTTTTTAAATGTATAATATTATTATTAGTGTTAATCAGAAAAAGTGAATCTCAATGACACATTCAATTGTTGCACATCTTTTATTGATTTTACTTTATTAGATTTCAGTTTCTTCAGCAAATTACTTATTATTAATTAAAATTTTTAGCAGTATGATATTGAACAGATAAATATATTTATTGATGCAAATTTATTATAAAATTCTTGATTGTGCCTTTAATTTCAGATAATAACAATTTTTCAATCTCTTGGTTTATACCAGGCATTAGACTTCTTGGTGTTTTCTTGTAGTGTGGACGTCACAGCACAAAATCTGGGACACAGAGAAAATGATTTTGGTTATTTTGTATTTTTATGTAAAGAATCTGCAGAGCTGAGAGATTTTATCCCCAATAACATTTAAGTGTAAAGTATCATTTTCTAGATATATATGAGATATATGTAATGTCAGTGACCAGGGAGCACCTATGCCAATAATTACCTTGTCCTGCCAGATGTCCTCTATTTGTGGAGTTTGGCATCTAATCCCAAGCATTTTAAGTCCAATGACGGAGCCTTCCCCGTTGGAAAGGTGTCTGAGTAAAATGCTCATGCCATTCTTGCATAGTTTGTTTGTATAGCCAATACCTGACCTCTTTCTGTTTAAAAAACCCAGTTCTGACCTGAGCTTGTCTTGTGTGGATGACCCATCACTATCATTACAAAACTAGAATGTCTTCAGAGACAGGGGGGGGGGGTCATTAATTAAGACTGGTGTTACTGTGATCCTATGAAGAGGCTCCAATGTGGACTCCAATGGTTCCGACCTGTAGATCAGATCAGAACTAGCAGATTTTTATGCTCTAGTTGTCGCTGGAACTTCAACTGAGACAATAGTAAATGTGCCGTGCCGGGCTTTTATACCCAACTTGCTCCCTGCCTGTTCTACACCTGAAAACACCCAAAGTGGCGTGCAGGTCATAGAAGCCACAACACTGTCGGGGAGAGGGGGATTCATATGTTTTCTCTGCAAGTAAAGTGGCAGAAAAGCCACAATGAATTCCCCCCCCGAGTGACTCCTGAAATAGGGACGTATTGCCTTGTAATGCCAAATCCTTGTTTGTGGGGGTTAAAGGTAACAACTAGATGGCGTCTTACAAAACAGCCTTGGAAAATAGCTGAAGCCAAGTCAGTTTAGTAGCACAGTGACCTCTACCTATTTACTAACATTTATTGAAGGGGGTTGGGGGGATGTATTTTTGTAGATATATTTTGAAGATAGATAGATAATAGAGAAAGAAATAGATAGATAAATGTACTCACATTATGTAAACGGAATTTACTCCTCATCTATAAAAGCAATAATAGAAACAAAAATACATTAGTTGATCTTGTATATCTTGGAAATGTTCTGTGTTTCTCTGGGGGCTGTTGAAGCCAATATAAAAATTAGTATAAAACAATCAGAGGAAGATTAAGAATGGCATGTGTCCTGGGCTGTATGAATATTATAGCCCCTACAGGTCAGTAATCATTTCCTACATATAAAGTGGTGGTGTTTTTGGCATAAAATGAGAAGACATCATCCCTAGTCTACAGTTTCTTTAAAGAACTGACCCTGACCCCCATTTTGAAATTTGGAGTTTGGAGTATTTGGTCCTATCTTCAGAACTCTTTACTCTTGAGCACATAGTGGAGAATCTACACGGAGTGTATTCTGCTCCGGAGGACCCATTCTGTCTAGTATTACACATAACATCTATGAATGTGAATGGTCACTACGTTTGTCCCTTAGTGGCAATGAACACATATTGGGGCAGATTTACTTATCCGGTCCATTCGCGATCCAGCGGTGCATTCTGTGTGGAGGATTCGGGTCTTCCGGCGATTCACTAAGGCAGTTTCTCCGACATCCACCAGGTGGCGCTGCTGCGCTGAAGCTCATCGGAATGCACTGAAGTTAACCGAGCGAGGCCGGGTGCAGGTAAGCGCGTGTCAAGCAACACTTTTTTTTAAAAAATGCGGATCCGTCGGGTTTTCATTCGGACACGCCTCCCGATTTCCGTCATGTGCACGCCGGTGCCGATGCACCACAATCCGATCGCGTGCGCCAATAACCCGGGGCAATTCAGGGAAAATTGGCGCAAAATGGAAAAATTTGGGTAATTCACCGTAAAAACGCGATTCGGGCCCTTAGTAAATGACCCCTCTTGAGTTTTGTAGGGACGATGTGGAAGTGAAATTTTATAAAGGAACATTGGGAAAGATTTATCAGAACTGACGCTACAACCAATCTCAATCTCTTCCCACTGAAGAGTTTCCCCCCATAATAGGTTAAGGGATATATATATAGATATTTTTTAGACCCCCTAGGGTACTTTAACCCTAGAGGGTCTGACCGTTCCTACCACATACTGTAATACTACTATATGGCAGCATATGGCTTTTTTTTTTAACGTTGCTCATTGTAAAAAATCTTCAGAAACCATGCAGCCGCAGGTCTGAACACTTCTCCCTGATGACATCACGCGGAGCAGCAATATCAAACCCATATGGCCACGCCCATGCACTGCTGTCTTTTAAATGCGGACGACGACACTTGCGATCGTTGCCAGCAATATGCAGCAAACCCCATGTGTGCAGCTCACCCTGCGAGCCCTCTTCATACATCCTTAATAGTTTGCTGACGTATATATCCGTCAGTGGGCATTAAGGGGTTAAAAATATGTCGTACCTGTGACAAACTCAGCAATGCTATATCTGGAAGTGATATTATCTATACAATATCTAATGCAGGTTACATTTTTACTGACCTGACAATTACTATTTATAATATTTACCACAGACACTTTATTTTTTGTTATTTTATGTTATTGTGTACTAGAAATTTATTATTCTAGAAAATGATTTCAACCTTTGGACCTGGAAAGAAAAGTACAATGTAATTGAAACACCTTAAGTTAGCTGTAATACCATGAACAGCCACTGTGCTATATGTGGTGTGATATACGTGAATACCTAATCCCTCATGTGTGCAATTTTGTATATATTTTTATGATTTAGTGCTATATCACTTGTGTATATATTTTATGTGCCACAAATAATTTCGGTTTTATTATCTTAGGTCTTGGTAAAGTATAGAAAATTAAATGAGAATTAACTTTCATTTCAGGAACAGGAGTTAACGGACCCCCTGGACCTACAAAGAAACAGTAAAAAATGATTAAAACAATCCTTATAATTGTGAACTTAAAATACAACATACACACCTTGTATAGAAGGTGCCACGGTTCCATATGCCATATCCTTTGAGTAACCAATGCTTAGGAGACCAAAAGGTGTTGTAAGATGTTTCATCTTGTTAGAGCTAGAGCCAGCACCATAATAATATTCTCCCCAGGAATAGTCAGATTCAGGGAACACATTCCACTTTGTAATGTCTAGAACCTTTCCATTGTACAGGATTTTAGGTCCAGTTGATGACTTTGCTATAATAATCGCCAAATTATTGTCAAAATTGTCCTGTCCAATGAGATTGTATTGAAGATTAAATGAATTAACATCTGGTATTTTGGTCAAGAAAGGTCCAAAAGGTTTGCCTTTATATTTTCCACCAGTGCCAAAAAGTAAGACCTGAATTTTTTCCGTGCTGTGAATAGATAAGGGTGAGGACACAGAGACATTGAATTTCATCAGCTGTCCGGCTTCCACTTTGGTCATCTTATTTCCACCGGATTGGTGTTCAAAAGAAGCAGATTTAGAAGCCAAGACAAAAACCTGGTCACAATTTGATTGGAAGGACATTCCTGGGACAAAGTAGGAAGTTCCCCAACTTGTAACAGGTTGAAGCTGTTCAAACACATGGCTGCAACCTTCATTACTAGGAGCACATGAATGTCCAGATAGAACAGCCACAGGGTGTTGAGAGGTCACTTTAGTCCCCGAGAGGTCATCTTCACTCTGGATCTGTAGGGACTCGAATGGCTCTATTTTTGTGGTCAATGTGTCCCCTTTTTTATAATTCTTGCCTTTGAATTGCACTGATCCAGTGAGGAAGATGTTTACTGTTGTTTCAAATTCATAAGTTACAACAGCAAACTCTGGATAATGGTTAGAAGGTCCTTTGGCTACAGCAGTAAACTCTGTATAATGGTTAGAAGGTCCATTGGATGGGGTGACTATAAAGTATTCTGTACCCCACTGGTCAACTGGATAAATCAAAGAAACATCTCCACTAGTTTTCTTAAAGTTTCGGGCCATCACATTAATGTCAGCATCAGATTTAATGATGGTGGTACATGGACACACCCCAGATCCTTTCACTTCTGTGGTTTTTGGAAGATCAAAAGTTACTGTTTCTCCTTTTCCAACTTGGATTGTGTTTTTGAAAGTAGACTTGTTCATGGTAACAGTTACTGTGGTGGAAGGTTTAGTTCCAGTTACAAGGATTTCTCTCCTGGGGCGGTCATCCAAAAAACCGTTCTGCAAAAACGCCACAATGAAGTATTTTCCCTGGGTGGTCACTTTTTTCCGGTCTGTTGATAAAACTTGTAGTGAGATTTACACCTGGGATTTTTTTTTTAATCTAAATTATAAGCTATCATTTATATCTGCAACATAGATGATGAATATTGAGAACTGGGGTCCATTACTGAGTCTCCCACCAATCACAGAGCAGATTTGTGCATTTCTTATCCAGTCAGTCTAACTGTGGGTGACTATCCAAATCTGTCCCATAGATTTTACAAGGAGCTTTAGTGCAGAGGTGCCACTAAAGAGCAGATTTTTTTTACCCTAAATTCATACAAAAACTGATTCCTACCGACCTGTCATGTTCTGTTTCCCATTTCTACCATTTCCACCAATTTCTAGAGAAAAAATATTTTAGATTATTTCATATTCTGAATCTTGTTTCATCCAGAGGTATAACTTCTAAGCTTATAAGGGCCTATGATCTTGATGCAAATCTTCAACTAGACCCCCCCCCCCTTCCCAGTTTTGTCCATCTATCAATATCGATATCAAAGTCAAAAGCATTGTTGGGATCTTTACATTTGTGAAAGGTAAAAGAGAGAAGACAAAGCGTTCATAGAGTAGTCATTTGTGTAATAGTAGCTTATGTTCAGAGGAAATGGAGAGAGGATCACCAGATTTGGTTTTTCTAGGTTTTAGGCACAACTCTAAATTTTGCCTCTTGCAGGTACCAAATGCCTTTCAAGGGGTCTTCAAATCTCATAAGCCACACTGGTTGGCTGGTAGTAGGGAGGAGTCACTTAGGTAACGTAATAGAAATAGGATATTTACTATAGAAATATCTTTAAAAGCACAACACTTTTTGGCATTGTAGAGTGAAATAGACTACGAAACATATAAAGTAAAAAATACACAAATATGAACTTTACATCAGTAAAATGAATATGTAATAAATAAAGCTTAGTAAACTAATAAATCAGTAGTGCGTCCAATAGCTCAATTTCATAAGTGAAAACAATAAAAGTAGAGTAAAATTGGTACCATTGCCACAACAATAATAATATAGTAATAGATTAACTAAAGAAACCAAAAGAAATGGAAAAAGCAATAAGTATATTCAGGAGCTTGATAATAATTTTCAGAATAGAAATTACATTGTTTAAAAATCCAATATATACAGAAATGAATGTAATCGGGGGTCTCATTATCAAAGAAATTGATTGGAAATCATATAATCCAATTTAAAAATCAATAATAATAATAATTTTAAAAAAAAATGGTATACTGAGTGATTAAATGGATCGAGGACAATATAATTTATTATTTTCAAAAACTCTTATGTTTATTTGATAATCAACTAAATGAATAAATGATGTTCATTTTGTAAATGATTAAGTAAATGCTGCATTAGTGGTAAAACAAGGAAGTAAGGATGATGGTGTAAAATCATAATAAACAATAGGAGGTAAGTTTAGGAAATGAGGAGAGATAGATGAAATGTATAGAATATTTAATTGGTGCTGGGGGCAGTGAGATATTTACCGGAGCTGGTTGCATGCGCGGGGGTATTGTGCTCTTTAAATATTTTTAGTGGTAGGAATGGCTCATGCTTAATATGAGTTTGTATGTTCTCTCTGTTTTTCCTCTGGGTCCTCCGGTTCCTTCTCACACTCCAAAACATACTGGTAGGTTGATTAGATTGTGAGCCCCATTGGGGACAGGGACTGATTTGGCAAACTCTGTGCAGCGTTGCGTAATCTGTGTGCGCTATATAAATAAAGGAGTCATTATTATTTATGATTGCGCATGCGTGGTGGTAAATGATCCACCAGCAGCATGTCTGCTGAGACCGCCGCTTCAGTGTAGGATCCGCACGTGCGCGTTAGATTCAGAGGAGGTTCAGTTTGAAAAGAGGAATAAGAAAAAAATGCAGTACATGTGGGAGGAAGGGATAAAAAGAATAAGAGATGAGAGCCGATATTTATATGTGGGCTGAGGGAATCATAGGCGGTGGTGATGGAGATGGTTTTTGATATTGTGTGGGAAATTTTAAACAGCGAGTGTGTAGCTGGATTATGGAGGTATAAAACTTCGACGCACTGTTAAATTTACAATAAATCTGCAGTGACATTTGGGGGTAAGTATTAAAATTAGCTGGAAAGATTATTTTTTTAATGGTGGGAAATGGGAACAATATTGATGGAATAATAGAGATTATGCAGAATGTTATGATGAAATACAATACATATTTCTAATGAGGTTTGAATTTGATGGGGAACTAGATTAACTAGAAAGAATTTATGCTGGAAACCTTTTGGGAGGGGGGAAACGCAGGGGATAAACCGCATTTCGAATAACGAACCCCATTGAAGTCAATAAGAGACTCAAGCATTTTTCAAGGGGACCAAGGCTCTGCACCTGGAAGCTTGGCCAAAAACCTAGAAACCTCAGAAAATGATGGAAACACCACGGAAATGGACAGGAAACAGCAGGGGGCAGCATGCATGGATGCCTCTGAGGCTGCCTAATCGCACCATTATGCCAAAATTATGGGCAACAGCATGGCGATGAGAGAGTGACCGAGTGAGGTGAGATAGCATCTAAAACACCCAATAATTGACCCTGACACTATAGGGGACGGCATGCAGAGGCAGCGGAAGCAGCGACAGGCTAGAGAGAGGCATGGCGACTTACCCCAAATGTACTCAGGCTTCAAACCAATTTAAAAAATTCCTTTTGGCGAGGATAGCGTGTAGCACTGTATGTATCAGTATTTTGCCTGGTTAAGGCGGCAGAGAGGAACCAAAGGAGGTGAACAAAAGGTTGACGGTATATTTAGTCGATAACACAGCATGGTGGCGACATAGTAACCAAGTTCCATAACGTATCTGGTGAAACACTCAAAAAATGAGCCTGACACAGCTCGATTGCTAAGGGGACGACATGTGGAGGCAGCCATGGAGATGACTTCCATGATTAAGAGCAACAGTATGGGGCATCCATATTGCGCTGCTATGATTGAAATTAAGGTCTCCACCATGGCGGCGACAGATGGGCTGAGTTCCATTATGTATCTGGTGAAACACCCGAAAATGTAGCCTGACACAGCTCGTTTGATAAGGGGATGATGTGCTGTATTTCCTCTCGCGCTCTAGCATCTGGGGTATAGGCAGTTGAACGTTGCGCATGGAGACATTGATGGATGCTGTGGAGGATCGTGGAGGCGAAATGGACAGGAAACAGCAGGGGCGGCAGCATGGATGCCTCTGAGGCTGCCTAATCTTGGGATGGAGCTTGCTGTCCACTGCCAGGCGAGCTTTCGCCTGTCCATACCCCTGCCTCTCGGCTCCTCCCCACCCAAAATGGGCCTGGGGGCCAGAAGCATTTAATTTATAAAAATTATAATTTTCAAAGCAGGCAGGGTCGTTTGAATATTTCATCTAGGAATAATGGAATAGCATAGTGGTTCTATTTTTAATTGTTTTTCGGAAATGGTTCCATGATTAAGAGCGACAGTATGGGGCATCCATATTGCGCTGCTATGATTGAAACTCCAGGTCTCCAGCATGGCGGCGACAGATTGGCCGAGTTCCATTATGTATCTGGTGAAACACCTGAAAATTCTGGCCGACACAGCTCGTTTGCTAAGGGGACGATGTTGGAGGCAGTAAGGTAGTAGTAGATTAAAGGTGCTGCAGTTAAAACTATGTTAGTTGGATCTTGGGATGGAGCTGGCGGTCTGCTGCCAGGCGAGCTTTCGCCTGTCCAAGCCCCTGCCCCTGCCTGGGGGCCAGAAGTGTTTACTTTGAAAAAATTATAATTTTCAAAGCAGGCGGGGGCTACAAACAGCACTTCTAAGAACCTTTTCTATAAGATCAAGTGTAGTACAGTTCTTATAAGTAATTGGCTTGGTTATGGCGGGGGAGGGGAACATAAACAGATGCGCAAGTAGCGCTGAAATAATATCGGTCAAAGATAAAAGTTTGGAGGTATATTTTGTGGATAACACAGCAGGCTGGCGACAAAGTTAACAAGTTTGATGTGGAAGCCTTTAAAACAACCCAAAATTCTGCCTGACACAGCTCGTTTGCTAAGGGGATGATGTATGGAGGCAGTAAGGTAGTAGTAGATTAAAGGTGCTGCAGATAAAACTATGTTAGTTGGATCTTGGGATGGAGCTGGCGGTCTGCTGCCAGGCGAGCTTTCGCCTGTCCAAGCCCCTGTCTCTTGGCTCCTCCCCACCCAAAATGGGCCTGGGGGCCAGAAGTGTTTACTTTGAAAAAATTATAATTTTCAAACCAGGCGGGGGCTACAAACAGCACTTCTAAGAGCCTTTTGTATAAGATCAAGTGTAGTACTGTTCTTATAAGTAATTGGCCTGGTTATGGCGGGGGAGGGGAACGTAAACAGATGCGCAAGAAGCGCTAAAATAATATATGGTAAATGATAAAAGTTTGGCGGAATATTTTGTGGATAACACAGCAGGGTGGCAACAAAGTTAACAAGTTTGATGTGGAAGCTGTGAAAACAAGCCAAAATTCTGCCTGACACTGCTCGTTTGCTAAGGGGACGATGTATGGAGGCAGCTATATGGACGACAGAAGATGATTGCTATGGCTAGTTTCTGACCTACACTGACAGCACACAACAGGATTTTGTGCTGCGCCTGTGACTTTCAGTTTTGAAAAAAAAAAAAAATCGGCAGACTGTGCCTAATTCAATCAAGCCACTAATAAATTGTTCCTCTTAGGTGTTTGAGATGGATATGTGTGTCACTAAGTGCTAAATAGAATGTTCGCAAGTCTCCCTGCAAATTTGTCACAATATGGTACTAGCTGCACTATTAGTGCCAGCAAGGCCAGCCACAAGCAAATAAAAAAAAATTAAACATAACGCTATTGTAGCCCTAACAAGGGCTGTTGGGTTCTTGTAGAATCACTCCTGCCTAACACTATTCTAATAGAACACCCTAACGCTTTCCCTGAGCAGCAGCAGCTCTCTTCCTAACGGCATCCAGACAGAGAATGATCCGAGCAGCGCGGGCAGGGGCTAGTAAATTCCAGGGTCACCTGATCAGGCCAGCCAACCACTGCTATCGACATGTAAGTGTACCACGTGAGTTTGCTTATATTGCAGAGTCTCCTGGCTTGTGACTGGCTCTGTTTCTGGCCGCCAAAAATCTAAACGCCGCGAGACCACATTTTCTTGAGCGGGCGAAATACGACGAGTATGTTCGTTCATCTCTAATTAAGACCATTGGCGGAGAGGTAATTGAGTTTAAAAATCCAAAACATTTCCCTGTGACGCAAAATGTTGAACCGGTGTTCTCCAGAATTTGTTCTATTGCGAGTATGGTAAAGGCCATAAAAACTCTGTTCTGATGGGTCTGTCCGTGTCTGGAGTGTGTTTTTATAAAATGATTTTTGAATTGTATTACCGGTATATGAATTACGAACAATTTCTTTGATAATATTAAGAACAGCAATTACAACCATTTCTGTATATATTGGATTTTTAAATAGTTCCTAATATGAAAAATAATATCAAGCTTCTGAATAGACAATATTGTTTTTTCCATTTCTTGTGATTTCTTTAATTCTGGTGTTTAATTAATCTATTAATACATTATTATTGTTTTGGCAACGGTACTTACCTTTTTTACTCTACTTGTGCTGTTTTAACTTATGAAATTGAGCAAGTGGATGGCCTACTGACCACTCAAATTATTCATTGTTTGTAGTCTGATGTGCTTCTGTGCTGTTAATATATAAGGGTAAGGACACAGAGACATTGAATTCCATCAGCTGTCCTGCTTCTACATTGGTCTTAATCTTATTTCTACCGGATTGGTATTCAAAACAAGCAGATTTAGAAGCCAAGGCAAAAACCTGGTCACTATTTGATTGGAAGGACATTCCTGGGACAAAGTAGGAAGTTCCCCAACTTGTAACAGGTTGAAGCTGTTCGAACACATGGCTGCAACCTACATTACTAGGAGCACAGAAGCACATGCCGCAGCAAGCGACTTTTCATACGTGAAAAGTCGCCGGCTGCACTTATTACAAATGATACATCCCCTTTATTGTTTGGTGTAGGCTTCCTGATGCATGACAACAAGTAGAGATCTAGTAAAACCATGTTGAATTGATACAGGGTCGGACGACCCTTTCTCAAAAGTAGGAATATGGGCTGGAGGGTAGGTCACTGGTTGTGCCACCCTATGTGTAAAAATGGGACGTCAGAAAGGCGCTGGTCATCAGGGGTAAGAGGTTTCCTTTTATTCAGAGAAATTTTGGACAACGCATTTCACACTCCAAGTGATCACTTCTCCAGCACAACAAGCCTAGACCTGAGGAAGCACTCATTGGAGTGCGAAATGCGTTGTCCAAAATTTCTCTGAATAAAGGGAAACCTCTTACCCCTGATGACCAGCGCCTTTCTGATGTCCCATTTTTACACATAGGGTGGCACATCCAGTGACCTACCCTCCAGCCCATTTGCTATACGCCCTTGTTACCCAACCTTGGGGCGAGGGTGGGGACGCGGCAGCGGTTACTTATCACATATGCCTGACCCAGCATTGTGCCTGTCTCTAGCACAACCAGCAAAGGTGAGTACCCAATCTCACCCAAGAGCATCTCTTCCTCAAGAGCACCCCCGAACTAACCAAGGATAATCTCGCACTAGGTAGCGCTGTTTCTCTCTGTCCCCATCCCTTTTTCTCTGCATATCCACAGCAAAAAGTAGGAATAGTAACAATGAGGAACAAGCAGATATTTAAACAGACAACCACATGAAAGACAGCTGGACACTAATGATGTAATTGATTATCCAGCTGTCTTTCATGTGGTTATCTGTTTAAATATCTGCTTGTTCCTCATTGTTACTATTCCTACTTTTGAGAAAGGGTCGTCCGACCCGAAACGCGTCAAAAGGATTTTATATGTAACATTTTGTCTGATTTTTATGTCCCTTAACACTTTTTGTGTTAGATTGGACCAATAAATGTCACTATTTGATTTTACTCTTTGGAGTGGAGTCAGTTATTTACTGCCGTAGACACTCCATACCGGTGGTTAGCGCCCGGAGTTCCAGCTGATTTTTTCCCATATATGCTACAGTAAGGGGAAGGAGAACAGAGCTCAGGAAAATATGTCACAGTGGTGGGGCATGAATAAGTACAGGAAGAGACACCACAAAAGTTTGCCCTGATTTCCTATCATCAAACCTCTAACACAACCTCTAAATTTACCTCCAGTTGATTCTGCACCTGCAATGAGAACAGAAGGAATTATCTTCATTGTAAATAATGACCACATATATCAGAATTTTGGCATTAAGGGGTTTTTGCAAATAAAGAATGTTGGGCTTTGGTTTGGATGCATTTAAAAAAACAACATGTGACTTGTCTGAGCTGCAGAATGCTCAGCTCTTGGACCCCACCTTTATGCTACTGTACAGCTCCTTCCTCCTGCTCCATCACAGAGCTCACAGCCTGGTGAGCTGATATCAGTGGGGGAGGGGGAACTGTACATGAGCACAAAGGTGGGGGCTGAGAGCTGAGGAGTGAGCAGCATACACAAGACACATGTTTTTTGAAATGCATCCAAACCAAAGCTCAACCCCCGGGACTACACATTCGATTCTGTCAGGGTGCAAGGTAAGTTATAACACATTACATTGTAATGCAAATATTTAGAGAAAGCAGAAAGGCATATTTTCAATGCAGCTGTAATAAGCTTTTGCAACCTGTCTTTAGTGAAAATGAGGTCCCTGGTGACAGGTTTCCTTCAAGGAAACCTTGAGGTGTTACCTTCTATCTTGTCTGGTTATATCCAGATACTTTTGCAAACAACTTTTCAAAAACAATGGGATTTTGCAATATTTTATCACAAGATTTTCACACTGGTGGGATATTTATTAGAAGTGATTTAGAGCAAAATAGTTTTACTAGCTATAGTCTTTTCCAAAAGACTATAGCTGAGCTCTGATTATGTTTTCTGATTATGAATTGCAGCATGCCCTGAGGTGGCTTCATGAGAAATCGAAGTTCTAAAATTTATTCAAGCTAACGTACAGTATACATATCCAAATCGGTTGACAGTATTAAGTTGTGTAAAGACGTGTGCGTCCACAATTGACATAAATTTAACTCACTCCCTCAACAGGGCGCCTGATTGATACTTGGTCGTTCATAAGAGCCTGCTTCCAGCATTCTGACTATTTACCAGGTACTTGACTTTTTTAGAATTTACTTGACCCTGTCTTGCTGATTTCCATTCTCGAAAACCAAGTTTTGTCTCTGACTTGCAAACCTGTTCTTCCTGTCCTAACCTACATTTTGACCACTGATTCTACACTCATGAATCCAGACACGACCCCAGTCCATTACTACCGTTTCTTCAATTTATCATTCTTCATTTCCATAGTTGCTTTGTTCTCTTATAAATGGGTTTTGATTCAAGGAAATGTTCAACTTTCAGTTAAATAAGTAAGAAAATAGACCTGTTTTTAAAAATTAACCTCACCTTAATAGATTTTGAATCTGCCCCCCAGGGCCTCCTGTTCTCCTTCCAATCCCATTGACCTTTTTCCATTATTATTATTTTGTAGAACATGTTACCCAATTTGCAAATGCATTCCCTAACGGATGGGATTTATCAAGTACTGGAACCAGCCTCCAGCTTTGTAGCCGAACAGTTCTATGTCAGGCCCTGCCGGGAACTGGCACAAATAATAGGTAATGAGTGGCACACGGCGAGGATGGTCAACTTGATGTGAATAAGGTATAAAGAGGGAAATATTTACAATTCTTGTCAGTGTATCAAGGAATTTATATCCTTAGCCTCGGTAGACTCAATTGATGGCAATGGCATTGAGACCCGTAAAGAAATCCTTTTATAAAGACCAAGTGGGAGATTTATCATACACTGGGGCTCTGTGCAAAAGCATATGATAAAGCCACACCCCCTGCCGCTATAGCGGATACATTGTGAGGCTTAGACCTCATGATGTATTTGCTGGACATGCTGCATTGGTGGACTATACCATGCCAGGTCCCACCTTGCAAAGTTTTGTGTAAAAATCTGCAAGCATTTAGCTGTGGTATGGGTAAGGAAGGCCCTATTCCAGCCTACTATGCCGGGGGCTTCAGCATACTCTGCCAGGGGCTGTGGCTTTTCACTATCCCTTGTCACGGGTGGTTCCGCGACCCATATCGCGGGTCGCGGGCTCACCCGTGCTTCACTGCCCCCGCTAGCACGCTGCCAGCGCTGCTTACCTTCCCCGGCTCCCGGCTCGCTCCCTTCCGCCGTGCGCGCGCGGCCCCGAATGCTAGGGCGCGCGCGGTCACTTCTCAAAATTTAAAGGGCCAGCGCGCCATCAATTGGCGCTGGCCATTTTGCTGAATCTATTTAAGCCTGCCTCTTCCTGCAAGCCCCTGCTGGATCTTTGTGCCTAGCACCCTAGAGAAAGCTTTTCTGATGCCTTGTGCTCTTCTTGTGAATTCCCATTGTGACCCTGGTTCAGTTTCTGACATCGCTCCTTTGCCGCCTGCCCTGACCTGTTGCTACGTCCCTGACTCCGAACCTGTGCTGCCTGTCTTGACCTCCTGCCTGTCCCCGACTACGAGATTGCCTGCCGTTTCAAGTTTCTAAAAATGTCATTTACGAATTCCTGGAAAACGGCTGGGGCATTACAGAGTCCAAACGGCATTACCAGGTACTCAAAGTGTCCATCACGGGTATTAAAAGCGGTCTTCCACTCGTCTCCCTGACGGATACGGATAAGATTATAGGCCCCTCGAAGGTCCAATTTGGAGAAGACCTTGGCTCCATGATGACGGTCAAACAATTCCGTAATCAGCGGCAACGGGTAGCGGTTCTTAACTGTGACCTTGTTAAGACCGCGGTAGTCTATGCGTGGACGGAGTGACCCGTCCTTCTTGGTCACGAAGAAAAAACCTGCACCAGCCGGGGAAGAGGACTTACGTATGAATCCTCTCTGCAGATTCTCTTGGATATATTCCGACATGGCTGCGGTTTCTGGTACAGAGAGCGGGTACTTACGACCCCGCGGAGGAGACATACCCGGCAACAGGTCCACAGGACAGTCGTAAGGACGGTGAGGTGGCAGCGTCTCGGCTTGCTTCTTCGAGAAGACGTCATAATAGTCCTTATAGCAAGCAGGAAGGCCCTCCAGGACCTTGGGAGCCACAGACGAAGCCAGGACAGGCACTGGATGAGGCATTTTCACACAGCGAGACTGGCAGTCAGGTCCCCACCGGAGGATCTCCCCCGTCCTCCAGTCAAGGACGGGGGCGTGGAGCTGCAACCATGGTAGGCCCAGTAGGACGGAGGACGTGGACCGTGGAAGTACATAAAAGGATAGTCTTTCCTTGTGTAGAACTCCGACTTGCACGGACAGAGGCTTGGTGCAGTACCGGACCGGGTCGGAAAGGATTTGACCACTAACCGAAGAAATGACCAATGGCTTTTCTAGACGAACCACGGGAATGTGGTGCCGGGAGACCAGAGTGGCATCCACGAAGTTCCCTGCGGAGCCGGAGTACAAGAAGGCAGAGACCTGGATCTGGGTGCAGGTGCCAAAGCTGAGATGCACCGGTATCATCAAGCGTGGAGAAGCTTTGCTTACACCTAGGGACGCTTCTCCCAAGAACCCTAGGTGCTGGCGTTTCCCAGATGCTGAGGGCGGATAGGACAAGACCCCAAGAAATGCTCAGGACAGGCACAATAGAGACAAAGGTTTCCCTGACGCCTTCTGATACGTTCCTAAGGAGAGAGTCTGGCCCTGTCCACTTCCATAGGCTCCTCTGCCGATGGTACAACAGGAGACTGGAGTGGTCTTTGGAAAGCAGGAGCCAGGCGAGGGAGACGTCGTGGGCAGACTTAGGGTTGTTCAAGGTGTGATTCTTCGGCACGCTCCCTGAATCGCACGTCAATCCGGGTGGCTAAGGTGATAAGACCACTCAGGGAAGACGGCAGATCCCGAGCTGCCAGGGCGTCCTTAACTTGAGTAGAAAGTCCCTTCTTGAAAGCTGCGGACAGGGCCGCGTCGTTCCAGGCGAGTTCCGAAGCCAGGGTACGGAACTGGACAGAGTATTCTCCCACGGATGAATTCCCCTGGCACAGATTCAAGAGCGCAGTCTCAGCAGAAGAGGCCCTTGCAGGTTCTTCAAAGACTGACCGGAACTCTCCCAGAAAAGCTGAGAGATTAGCTGTGACCGGGTCGTCTCTATCCCAAAGTGGAGTAGCCCAGGCTAGGGCTTTCCCAGATAGGAGGCTGAGGATGAAGGCCACCTTGGATCGCTCCGTGACGAACTGAGACGTCATGAATTCTATGTGCAGGGAGCATTGGGTTATAAAGCCCCTGCACATCTTGGGATCGCCATCATACTTGCCGGGCATAGACAGCCAAAGCCTGGGTTCAACAGCAGGAAGACAAGCCAGGATTGCGGGAGCCACGGGGACAGGCTCAGAGAGCTGTTGCTGTTGCTGGGTGGCTAGCAGCTGCTGCAGCATGGTGGTCACCTGTTCCAGCTGTTCGCGTTGAGCGGCAATCTCTCGGGATTGCTGGACCACGATGGAAGCCAGAGTCGGGGGTCCGTGAGGTTGTGGATCCTCTGAACCACTGCGGACGATGGCACAAGCCACTACCTGGGACCGGAGTCTAAGTGGTACCCGGTTTTCACCAGAGCCCACCGCAAAGCGGGTTAGACAAGCTGCGGCGTGGTACCACCAGGTCGTTCCACAGGCGTGACTTGTCCGCAGTGGCAGCCAAGGTCGAGGTACAGAAACGGCAGGCAATCTCGTAGACGGGGACAGGCAGGAGGTCAAGACAGGCAGCACAGGTTCGGAGTCAGGGACGTAGCAACAGGTCAGGGCAGGCGGCAAAGGAGCGATGTCAGAAACGGAACCAGGGTCACAACGGGAATTCACAAGAAGAGCACAAGGCATCAGAAAAGCTTTCTCTAGGGCGCTAGGCACGAAGATCCGGCAGGGGCTTGCAGGAAGAGGCAGGCTTAAATAGATTCTGCAAAATGGCCAGCGCCAATTAATGGCGCGGTGGCCCTTTAAATTTTGAGAAATGACCACGCGCGCGCCCTAGTATTCGGGGCTGCGCGCGCACGGCGGGGGCAGAGAAGCACGGGTGAGCCCGCGACCCGCAATATGGGTCGCGGGACCACCCGTGACATCCCTCCATGCCCACATGACATTTAGGTGGCGTAGACATGAGCATAATCGCAATTTCTCGTAGTGCGCAAGAGTTTGTGATTATTTCAGTACTTCTACGCCAGAAAGTTAGCATGAACCCCCCCCCCCTTCCCCCAACAAAACCAAAAAGTAGGGCACAATTACTAATATTATAGAGATGGCTGACATGGCAAATGTAAATCTTCCAAGATTGTAGCTACAGAAATGTTCTCTGGATTTGCAAATATGGTAGAATAAAGCCCTTAATTAATGTTCCATCTCTAGAAATCTATTGTCCATAATCGATCTTACAATCTTTCAATAAAGGTGCCCAGGCCTTCCTTGAACTTCTTTGTTGACTGTAACAACAGGATCTCCAATGATTGTGATTATTTACCCCTCTAACGCACCTCCAAGCCGAGTGGGAATCAAGAGGCGTGAAGAGGGTATGGTGGGTGGCGGAGTGGGCGTTAGACTATAACATTTATCTAGTATATTTACCTGTTAAGGATCTTTTTTTTTTAATGTAAATTAGATCAATGTATTCCAGAGATTATGCATCAGATACAAATGGGGGAGTTTCTTTATTTTTTGTAACTTTTCACTGCGACTTTTGCCATCGTTTCTCAAGTACAACTCCATCTAGGCCTTGTGCATTGTGAGAAATGTATCTTTATTTTCTAGATGTTTTGTGGGACTTTTCACTTATATATCACTTATTTTTTGCTTTCTATTGAGCTTTTTTAGCGGCGAATCTTCACCTGGTCCAGGGCAGGTGCAAAGATTTTTTTTATCATGGACGCAGTTTTAACATACCGTATAAATTGGAATTATTTCACACATGTTTAAAATTTTGCATTCAAACCTGTTGGGCATTGTACGTTTGGGTTGTTTTTTTGTATTAATTTATATATTTTTGCCTTCACATTTAATTTTAATTTATTGGTTTCTTCTAAGGCTGCGGTTACATTGAGCATTTGAGATGAGTTTTTAAAACCAACCAAAAACATGGTAACATGTAAAGCGCATGCATTTCTGCAATGCATTTAAAAGGGCATCTCAAATGCCACACGTGACCACCAAAAGTAACCAATACCTTTCAATTAAATTTGAAGGGATGTGGCTAGAGTGTTTAAAATGCAGGCCACAGACAAAAATCCAAAATTTACCACTTGACATGACATGTTTCCTCTACTGCATATTACCCCCTAGAATGGTTTGTCTTTCCTGCATATAACCTCCCACATGTCTCATATCCTCTTCTGTATATAACAACTCAAATGACTTGTATCCTCTCCGGATTATAACCCCTCACATGGCTTCTGTCCTCTCCTGTATATAACCCCTCACATGGCTTCTGTCCTCTCCTGTATATAACCCCTCACATAGCTTCTGTCCTCTCCTGTATATAACCCCTCACATGGCTTCTGTCCTCTCCTGTATATAACCCCTCACATGGCTTCTGTCCTCTCCACATGACTAGTATGCTCTCCTGTATATAACCCCTCACATGCCTTGTATCTTCTCCTGTATATAACCCCTCACATGCCTTGTATCTTCTCCTGTTTATAACCCCCTCACATGGCTTGTATCCGCTCCTGTATATAACCCCTCACATGGCTTGTATCTTCTCCTACATATAACCCCCTCACATGGCTTGTGTCCTCTCCTGTATATAACCCTGGCACAGGGCTTGTATCCGCTCCTGTATATAACCCCCTCACTTGGCTTGTATCCTCTCCTGTATATAACCCCCTCACATGGCTTGTGTCCTCTCCTGTATATAAACCCTCACATGGCTTCTGTCCTCTCCTGTATATAACCCCTTACATGGCTTGTGTCCTCTCCTGTATATAACCCCTCACGAGGCTTGTGTCCTCTCCTATATATAAGCCCCTCACATGGCTTGTATCCTCTCCTGTATATAACACCCTCACATGGCTTGTATCCTCTCCTGTATATAACCCCCTCACATGACTTGTATCCTCTCCTGTATATAACCCCTCACATGACTTATATCATCTCCTGTATATAACCCCTTACATGGCTTGTATCCTCTCCTGTATATAACCCCTTTCATGGCTTGTATCCTGTTCTGTATATAACCCCTCACATGGCTTGTGTCCTCACCTGTATATAACCCCTTCACATGGCTTGTGTCCTCTCCTGTATATAACCCCTTCACATGGCTTGTATCTTCTCCTGCATATAACCCCTCACATGGCTTGTGTTCTCTCCTGTATAAAACACCTCACATGGCTTTTATCCTCTCCTGTATATAACCCCTCACATAGCTTGTATCCTCTCCTGTATATAGCTCCCTCATATGGCTTCTATCCTCTCCTGTATATAACCCTTACATGGCTTGTATCCTCTCCTGTATATAACCTCTCACATGGCTTGCATCCTCTCCTGTATATAACACCCTCACATGGCTTGTATCCTCTCCTGTATATAACCCCCTCACATGACTTGTATCCTCTCCTGTATATAACCCCTCACATGACTTATATCATCTCCTGTATATAACCCCTTACATGGCTTGTATCCTCTCCTGTATATAACCCCTTTCATGGCTTGTATCCTGTTCTGTATATAACCCCTCACATGGCTTGTGTCCTCACCTGTATATAACCCCTTCACATGGCTTGTGTCCTCTCCTGTATATAACCCCTTCACATGGCTTGTATCTTCTCCTGCATATAACCCCTCACATGGCTTGTGTTCTCTCCTGTATAAAACACCTCACATGGCTTTTATCCTCTCCTGTATATAACCCCTCACATAGCTTGTATCCTCTCCTGTATATAGCCCCTCACATGACTTGTGTCCTCTCCTGTATAAAACACCTCACATGGCTTTTATCCTCTCCTGTATATAACACCTCACATGGCTTGTATCCTCTCCTGTATATAACCCCTCACATGACTTGTGTCCTCTCCTGTATATAACCCCTCACATGGCTTGTATCCTCTCCTGTATATAACCCCTCACATGGCTTCTATCCTCTCCTGTATATAACCCTTACATGGCTTGTATCCTCTCCTGTATATAACCTCTCACATGGCTTGCATCCTCTCCTGTATATAACCCCTCACATGGCTTGTATCCTCCCCTGTATATAACCCCTCATATGGCTTGTGTTCTCTCCTGTATATAACCCCCTCACATGGCGTGTGTCCTCTCCTGTATATAATCCCTCACATGGCTTGTATCCTCTCCTGTATATAACCCCTTACATGGCTTGTGTTCTCTCCTGTGTATAACCCCTTACATGGATTGTGTTCTCTCCTGTATTTAACCCCCTGCCAGGACAGAAAAAAATAAACATGTATCACAATAAAAAATACATAATCGTACATAAGGCACAAGAAAAAAGACCTTACAAATAGCTAATTTATCCACTGAAGTTAAAAAAAAAAATAGATATATGTCCCCCAATGACCAATATCCGGACCTGTCCTGATATTTATAATAACATTTTTTTAAGTGGATCTGTATTTTGCACCATTTCTAATCTTTTTCTTGCTATTAATTTGTCCAAAAGGGTCCTGCTGTGACCTTCAGTGATCAATTGTAATCTATTAGGAAGCCAAGTAGTTCCCTGCAGTGCCCCCTCAGGAGAAGTTCAGTATTGCATTGAATGTTCTATGTAAGGGAAAGGAGGCGTTATTACTGTAAGAATGGCAGTAAGAGGGTACATTTTATTGTGGATATTCATATAGAAGCAGCTGTCACTGTGTACACATGGACAATGTGTATTTATTGTACAATGACTTTAAAAAAAAGCTCAATTACAATGGGGTACTATTGCTGCAGGGATTGCGATTGCCAATTGGGGCACTTTCTACTGAGCACAAATTGTTTATATGTCCTTAACAAATGTTTCTTTCTGACAGGGTCTGCCCGGTCCTAGTCCTCGGAGGAGACACTTACTGACTATAACTACCTCTAGCTAAGAATGACAACATGTGATCGGTTATGATTGGGTTTCCTGCCTCCTGTATGTTTTCTAGTTATAGCCACATTGTCCTACACTGATACTTCCTTATGACTGTAAAACTGTTCTAGGCCTTGTCTATGCTGAGCCCCTCTGCATAGTCTCCTTGGTATAACTACTACAGCTTGGAATATAACCCAGAATAAATAAAGCAGCATCATGTGATCTCACCATAAAATACTGCACCCAAAATCCATAACTGAGAGATCCAGAGACTCCGCATTTCTGTGAATAAATAGAACGTAAGAACAAACAGCAGTGATAAGTAATACAAGTACTTGTTTAGTAATAGGGATGATCATAGTTCTTGAGTATGGATTAGATAGGGTTTTCCCACAAAACAAGTTAGGCCCTATCCACGACATATGGCCTAACCTGCTGGTCAGTGGGGGTCTCAGTGATGAGACCCCGACAGATATCGAGAACAGGGCTTCTGACATGGCGCTCATCTCAGGGAGCGACAAGGGATCCGATGGAGGTACCTCAGACCCCATGATCTGTGGGATCCTATCACTGAGACCTCCACTGATGAGCAAGTTAGGCCTTGTCCTGTCCAAAACACTACTTTACACCATTATATATCACATAAAAAATGTAATAAACATTGATAAAAATGTCACACAGTCTTCAAAATGGTAGCAAGGACACTATAGCTCATCTGGCAATAAATGACACCTCACACAGCTCCATAAACCAAAGTATGAAAAAGTTATTCATGTCTGAATACGGTGATTTTTTAAATTTTTTTTTTTGTTTAATTTTTGAAAACATATTAAAACACAATAAAACCAATATACATTTGGTATCGAGCCAAAGAATAAAGCTTAGGTGTTATTTGGAGCGCACAGGGAAAGTCATAAAAACTGAGTTCACATAAAAGTGATGCATATGAATGAGTGATGAATTTTTTTTTGCCAATTTCAAGAAATTTGGGAATTTTTTGCCAGCTTCCCAGTACATGGCATGGAATAATAAATAATGTCACTGAGAAGTAAAATAAGCCCTCAATAGCACTGTATACGGAAAAACTAAAAAATTATGGATTTTTGAAGGAGGAGAGCGAGAAATGAGCGGAAATAACCAAGCGTCCTCAAGCGGTTAAATCAGCTTACTACATTATTTTATGTACATTTACTTATTCATCTTAAAATTTAATAAAAAAATATATATACCTGTTCAAACTAACATACAAATTCAACTTCAGAAAAAAACTAAAGAACCTTCCTTCTACATAACCCAGGGACTGCCTGTACATGACTACATATAAGTGTAACTACTTACCTGCTGCTCTTCTTCTCAAGACTGTGACTCTTATGGTATAGGATAGTGTTTATATTGTATTCTCTAGGATCTTGGCTCATGAAAGCCAAAAAATAAATAATCACCTCCGGTGCACCGCCCTTCACAGTTGTGAAAGACGCATTTAGTATGCATTTAGTAGAGTCTGGCAGAGGAACAACGTGACGATTTATAGAAAGTCACTGTGTAAACCTCTTGTAATGAGTCATTAGAGTACAGAAAAAAACATATAAAAAAGGAATTTTTGGAAGAGGTCTGGGGGCTAACCTGCATTCATGATATCATATATCCTATTTACACTACCGCTCAAAATTTTGGGGTCAAAAATTTTTGGGGAAAACACAGAAAATTTTTCAATGAAAATTCATACTTTTATTTTATTTTCAAATGAGACGCAAAATGAATAAAAAACATAGTCCAGACATTGACAAGGTTTGAAATATTTTGTTTTCTTTGACATAATAATTTTTCCTTCAAACTTTGCTTTCATCCAAGAATCCCCCTCTTTACGCCAAATCCAGCATTGCAGACCTTTGGCCTCTAGCTGTTAATTTTCTGAGTTAATCTGGAGAAATTTCCCCCCATGCATCCAGAAGCTCCTCCCACAAGTTGGATCGGCTTGATGGGCACTTTTTGAGTACCATACGGTCAAGCTGCTCCCACAACAGCTCAAAGAGGTAGAGATCTGGTGACTGGGAGGCCGCTCCATTACAGATAGAAGACCAGCGGCTGCTTCTTCCCTAAATATTTCCTGTATAATTTGGAGGTTGGCTTTGGGTCATTGTCCTGTTGTAGAATGAAATTGGCTCCAATCAAGCGGTGTCCACAGGGTATGACATGGTGCTGCAATATAGAATAATGGCCCTCCTTATTCATATCCCCTTTGATATTGTACAAAGCTCCAACTTTACCAGCACCAAAGCCACCTTAGACCATCACATGACCTCCACCATCACATGACCTCCACCATCACATGACCTCCACCATGGTGACAGATGGCATCAGGCATCATCCAGCATCTTTTCAGTTGTTCTGTGTCTCACAAATGTTATTCTGTTTGATACAAACACCTCAAACTTAGTTTTGTCTGTCCATAACACTTTCTTCCAATCTCCCTCTGTCCACTGAAGGCCAGGATCCTGGAGTCGCTTCTTCACTGTAGTGGTTGACGATGGCGTTTGAAGGGTACTATTTAACCCCCTTTTTATTTTTACTTGTACAGAGATGTTGTAGGGCTTATTTTTTGCGTATCGAATTCCACTTTATAGTGACGGTCTGTAAAATTTCATGCCGTGTACTGGGATTCGGGAAAAAAATTCTCATATGCAGTGAAAATGGTGAAAAAATGTATTTGCGACGTTTGCTTGTGGGCTTGGATTTAACAGCTTTCACTGTGCGCCCCAAATAACAAGTCTACTTTATACTTTGGGTCAGTATGATCCTGAAGGTACCAAATTTATATAGGTTTTATAATGTTTTCATACATTTACAAAAATGAAAACTTCCAGTACAAACAAATCCTCCTTTTGCCATCTACTGGCACTAATTACTTTTTCATACTTCGGTGTATGGAGCTCTAGGTAGTGTAATTTTTTTGTGACTTTTGATGTCGCTTTCAATGCCACCATTTTTAGCACCCTAGGGACTTTGATCACTTTTTATAGAATTTTTTATATTTTAAAAAATGGCAAAACAGTAGAATTTTCAACTTTGGTCGCTATTTTCCATCACAGAGTTAAACGTCGGAAATAATCATTAGAATATTTCAATAGATCGGACATTTTGGGACGCGTTGTCCCAAAACATGTTTATGATTTTTACTGTTTATATCAGTTCTAGGGAAAAGGAGGTGATCTGAATTTTTAGGCTTTTTAAATATATCTATTTGTTTAACTTTTTTTTATTTTTACTACTTTTCAGACCTCCCTCGGGTACTTTATCCCTAGGTTATCTGATTGATCCTACCATATTCGTATATATATATAGTACATGGGGATTTTCCTCATCATTCATTGCAATGTGCAAATCAGATGGATTAAAGAATTAAAACCAGACAGCCTCAGGTCTTTGTGAGGCTATCTTGGCAACCGATCGCCGCCCCCCCCCCCCCCCGTGATGTTACAGGGAGCGGCGATCATATCCCACGCATCGCCAGTATTTAAACACCTCCTTTGTACTGCTTCCTCCAGGACACCCTTGTTGTGAGTTTTCCCTCTGAAGTTGGTCACCATTAGGCATTCTCCAGTTCCTTTCTTTGCACTCTGCTTTTGGGTTGCTCTCCAGCACCATCTAGGTATAAACCCTCACAATATCAATTATATACAGGCAGTCCCCAGGTTACATACAAGATACGGTCCGGAGTTTTGTTCTTAAGTTGAATTTGTATGTAAGTTTTTGTAGTTAATTGTAGATCCAGACAAAACAATTTTTGGCCCCAGTGACAATTGGAGTTTAAACATTAGTCTTTTGTTTTACATTTTCTTACAGGTTTTATTTCTTCAAATATTCTTCATATTCTTCATATATTTCTTCTATATATTCATCCACACATGAACCATCACGGGCAGGCTCCTCCCTCTACTTGTTCCTCTGTAACTTTAGTTTTTTGTACTTGCATTTGTTCTCATTTTAATGGATGTGATCCTTCATTAAATGTACATTACCATGATCTAGAAAGAAATAATAATAATGAAACGTAGTCTACAAGGGTTTATGTGGGAAAGTTCTGTGTACAGTTTTTGAATGTTTTTTTTGTGTTACTTTCTTAGTAATGTCTACAAATGCTAAATAGGACAAATTTATCAAAAGTGTTGTAAGGTAATACTTGAAAGTCTTATGCTGCACAATATTCATATAAATTACCCAAAAGAAAAGAGAGAAAATAAAGATAACAGAGTAAACCCAGACAGAAACCCAAGACAAAGTAAACCCAAGACAGAGTAAGAGGCTTACTCTGTCTTGGTCCGTGGTTGGTATACATTTCAATCATGCTTTCCTGCAGGCTTTGTTTATAGGCATTTATCTATTCTTGTGCATTTGTGTGAATAGCCATTACTTCTTTCTACTTTATGCCTTGGTAAAGTCTGATTTGCTAGAGACCAGTTTGGGACTACTCACCTAATACACTACAAAGTGCAGGAAACACTAATGATGGTTTTTTACGGTTTACACTTGGGCCTTGTGTAATAATGTGTTTCTGTATGTTGCTCCTCCATTTGTTTGTCAATTTTAACTTATTTGGTAATAGCTTTTGAATAAATAAAATTCATAATTTATTTGCTACTGTATCTGTTATCTTTATTTTCTCTCTTTTGTTTTGGGTAATATAGATGAATATTGGGGTGGTGGTGAATAGCCCTATACCTCCACTCCTTACATTTTTCTTGGGTGTTACAATATTCATATAAGAAAGATGCTCGATAATAAATCTGGCGTAACTCTGCCATAAAGCCCCGACTGGTGGAGGCTGCAGCGATAGTTGACTTTGTGGAACTTTCTCCCATCCCTCTACTGCATCTCCGTAGTTGCTAGTCTAGTACTTTGCACCTCCTATGAGTTGGCTCAATTCACGCTGGAAAACTGGGACAAAATTCTGTCTCTTGAATATTATTTTTGGTGCAAAATCACAACCCTTTTCATGGACCACACCAGTTTTGTCATACAAGTCATGAAAGTAAATAATCTAAATGGGTTTTCCTCCGCATCCACGTCCTTCAGAAAGCTTACAAATGCATAGGGTAATCAATGAAAACAGTACCTTTCCATTTCATAGATCCTATACCAGAGTGGGGATAAGGAAGGCTCTCTACGTGATCCCTCGGTGTAGCGTTGTCGTGGATAAGTACAGTTATAAGGCTTGCGGCTTACGGTGTGTAGCTGTGCAGATCTCCGGTCTTCTGACTTGGGAACTCCACTGCTCCACTTTCGTTCCGCTTCGCTCCACAAAGCCTCTCCGGCTGTTTCTTTCCCCGGTTGGAGACTACATGTGATAAACATGTGGCGGCTCCCGGAAGCTGTGTCTTGAAAATAATCCACTTGGCGTTTTCACGGACTAAACAGCATCTGCTGCACGAGGAGTGAAGCCCCGGCCGGTGGCTACACACTCCAAGCACAGTTCTGGTGGATTCCGTACGGTGACGTCACCAAGTTACGGTAAGTCCAGAGGGACAAAATTCCGCCAACGGGTTTCGAAGACTAGTGCTGTCTCCTTCGTCAGGGCTGTCTATCACTGTGTGGGCAGTGTGTTTTATACTACTGTCTAGTCGGATCCGTGGGACGGAGATGGATGTGTGTGTATTGGCAATTATTTCAAACTGCTATATACATGTGAGATGGTGATGTTAGCTAAAAACTTAAAAATTAAAAATATGGGTCAAAAATGTATAAAAATATGTAATGTAGATCAGGCGGGGATAAAAGACATTTTTATATATATATAGTGTCAATATTTTCTTTTATATATAAAAACCATAATGTCAGTATTTCTTACACAAATGCGAATAGTTCTATTTCTTTATTAAGTCCGATTGGGGCCAGAGTAAAGAAATCCATTTACTCTTCAAACGTGACATTTGGGAGATATAGTCTCCTCCTCTCCAGCTTCGATGGCCTTTTTCTATAGCAAAAAATTGGGATTTTTCAAATTGTCCCCGGTGGAACTTTTTATAGTGATCTGATAAAGGGTGTTCTTCAACTTGCTTTTCAATATTTCTTCGGTGTTCATTAATGCGATCTCCCAGCATTCTTTTTGTCCGGCCGATATATAGTTTATAAAATGGGCATATAATACAGTATATGACCCCCTTCGTTCAACAGGTCAATTGGCTTTTAATTTTGTACTTATCCATGCAAGCATTGGGCCCAAATGTTTTAACAATCTTTTTATTTTTGGTGGTCTTTAGAGATGAGCGAGTATACTCGTCCGAGTATAATGCTTGGTGGAGTATTAGCATACTCGGACCGGCTCGTTCCTCCGACGAGTATCTCGCCGGCTCGAGATCGAGCATTAAATTAAGTGAAGAACAGTATTTTTATTACATAATAAAATATTCCAGATGTTTCCTGATGTTTTGCTTGTAAGAACACATTGAAATAACACTATTCTTCACTTTGCAGGTGTTCGCGCGTGTCTCCCGCTAGGTTCGGAGATGTTCGGAACATCTGGAATGTGAAGAATAGTGTTCTTTCAATGTGTTCTGCACTTAAATGGTCCTGTGTTCACTGTTTTTAATGTTTTAATTCTATTCTTCACTTTGCAGATTTACCGAAAAGTAAATCTCATCCTGCAAATAGTTTTTAAATGATTGTCAAATTTCCTTTTTTTCAATCACTGAGTTTAGTGACATAAAGTGACGTTTGTCAACAAAATAGTGCTGTCAGGAGGATTAAAACTGTCTTTGGGGGCAGGTTGAAGTTAAGAAACAGACAAAATAACTCTTTAAAGGAAACCTACCACTTGAAGTGGCAGGTTTCTGATGGAAATACCGGGCACCTGCGGTATCGCGGTTTAAAACACTTTTTAAACTGTATAGCCGGCGCAGGCAGGTACGCGCTCGGCGCTTACCATGCGCGCGGCTCTCCTTCACTTCCTATGTAGCCGCGCGCACGGTAAGCGCCGAGTGCTATATAAAGTTTAAAAAGTGTTTTAAACCGCAATACCGCAGTTTAAAACACTAACGAAAATAAGCTCCGGCACCAGCTCACCCTGAGCTGGTGCCCGGTATTTCCATCAGAAACCTGCCACTACAAGTGGTAGGTTTCCTTTAAAGGCTATATTACATAAGAAGTCCTTTGCTTACAGTCGTGTGATGTAAATGTATGTCACACACCGTTGACGGGAGAATGGAGAGGACCTACAGGCTGAGCCCTCTTCATACAAACTGAGTATTTGCTACATATTGCAGCAAACACCCACCAGTATCACATCACTGACTGTGGATGTTAACCTTTGGATAGCCAATGGCAAAGTCGCCGGTGGCAGTCAAAAGCCAACGGCGTGTGGGTGACGCCATTTCAGTTCAGATTGTAGCTCCCTTTGAGGTCATTGGGGGCAAAGATCTGTCGTCATGACAGTCCATGGTCTTTATAAGACTGAATTTCAATTGCATGTGCAGGTCCAATTGAAATCTCATCTTTAATTCCTTGCCCAAGGTGCTAATTAAATGTCTTTAAGAGTAATTATACTGTATTTAGACAATGATACTCAGGATCTTGGCTTCTCCCGAATATCTCATATTAATTGACGTCCTATATTTCATTATTTCAATGAGACCTTTGTTCAAATTCAACAATAGGGTAAGTTATAAAGCGGCCATATCATAAATACTAATAACTTATATGTGTACAATGTTAAGGGGTTGTCCAAAAGTTCAGACAATGATACTTATTGTGGGAAACGTAAATAAATAAATAATACTAACGCAAGAAACGGAAGCACTCCTTCAAGCAGATGCTGAAAGTTACTTTTTATTCAAGACACATGGCAAACATAACGTGACTTTCTGACAACGATAGTCTTTGGGATCCCACGTGCAGCAGCACCTTCCCAACCCCAAACCACAGTTCTTCATCTCTGAAGACAAAGGTTGTCTATGTCGCAACGTCACGTTATGTGTGCTGTGCCTATTGAATAAAAATGACCTTCAGCGTCTACTTGTAGGAGTGCTTACATGTTTTGCTATTTCTCTGTTGTCAGGGTAGAATCCCTAACATGAGCATCCACAACTATCCAAGTGCCATCGTATAACCACACATCAACTCTTACTCTCCCACCACCCAACATCTGTTGCTCTATTTTTTCACTTTTTCACAAAAATGCCACACACATATGTAATTGGTTGTCATCACTCACAGAAATCTTTTTAAGGGAATTTCCATTACTCAGGTATCACAAAAAAAAAGAAATGTATGAAGGATCTAGATCCAGGATAAAAAGACTTTGCTCGTGTAACACCGGCGCAGGCATCATTCTCTAGTGCTGGCAAACCCATCGAAATTTGGGTTTAACAGGTCTGGATGAACATTGGAAAATAATTAAGTTTCGGGACGTGGATTTTACCTGTATTTAAACCCTAATACGAACCCCATTGAAGTCCATGGGGGAACTGAACCTAGTGACCCAAAAATGACTGTAAAATAAGAGTATTAAGTGGTAGAGGGCAGAAAAATGGTGTTAATAACAAGGCAAATGCCCTGTAAAAAAAAGGGTTGGGAAAGTACAAAAAAATAAAAAAAATAAATAATTAATAAAAAATAATAATAATTCCTTTATTTATATAGTACACACAGATTACACAGCACTGCACTGCACTGTCTCCAAATGGGATCACAATCTAATCAATCTACCACTATTTTTTTAAGTGTGGGAGGAAACCAGAGGACCTGGGGGAAACCCACATCAACACGGAGAGAACATAAAACTTTTTGCAGATGTTGACCTGGATGGGACTTAAACCCGGGACCCCAGCACTGCAAGACTGTAGTGCTAAGCACTGAGCCACCATGCAATTAAAACAAAAAAAAAAATGTTAATGTGGCTACGTTATAAGAATCCATATTCAGTTATTTTGACTGTGCAATAGTGTATAAAGATAATAACGGTATCCAGGCCAGTTATTCTCTCTGCAGTAGAAGATGCTATGTTTACACATATGCAGTTATCAGTGCCGGATTAAGGTTAGTGGAGACTGGTGGGTAAAATACCCATTGGGCTGTTGACTACCCCACCCGCATTCACATTGGTTTATGATCTTATAGTACTACACCAGATGATTACTACATAGATACACAACCAAGATTATTACATGTGTAAATAAGCAGAAGCAAAGCAGAATAAGACATACAGCCTTAGGCTGCATTCACGTCTTGTTTTTCCTCTGTTGTAAGGATATGCAGGGAGGTTTCCCCATATGTGGTTACAACTGAGGACTACAATGTATTCCACTGTAAGCTTATACAATGGCAAATGTCTTCTGGTTCAGCTCCTCCTACCTGAAAGCAGAGTAAACTGCTGCTGTCCAGAGTTTCTCCTTAGTAATGTGACTGTACATCTATGGACATGTACATCACTAGGTAAACACCAACAGCGTATACTGAATGTGCCTGGTGATGATGACCATACAGTGGCATCTAATTTTAGGTTCCTCGCTTCATCATCATCTCCTCCAACTTCTTTTCACAAACGTAATCATGTCCTCTCACTCCCTTGGAGATCTCTATTATGCTCCCCAGAATAGCCAATGTAGAGACAGTGCCCCCACAGTAGCCAATACAATAACAATGGCCCCCACAGTAGTCTATACAGTCACTAGTCCCGACCAAAGCCAATATAGTCCCACAGCCCTAACAGGAGCCAATATATTAGGCACTATATGGGATGTGGCTCTCTGGGAGGGACAATCAGTGGGTGGCATTGAAATGGGGATACATGAGGTGTGCTGAGGGCTACATGGGAGATACTAGGTGGCAGGGGGTGTGGGTGTGGGTGAATATTAATGAGGATCGTAGAGGAGCAGCTACTTCTATATTTACAGACTGGAAGGAAGGCTGCAGATTACCCTCTTCTCCTCTCCCTCTCCGTCAAGGTTCTTCATGATGTCTGCACTGTAGCCCTAGCAGAAAGCAGTATCACTGAGTGACGCTGCCACCAAACCAGAGGAGAGATAGTTATTTGAACTTACTGGCAGCCTGCAGAGCCTTCCACTGTACTCCCGAACACCAGAACAGAGTGGACTGTTACCACCTTGGGGGGAGGCCCTGGGGGGGACTACTAATGGAGTTGTTAACACTGCATAGGGAGTTAAGGAGATAGACAGATATAGGTTTTGTCAGTTTACTATAGTATCATATGAGGATATAGGTAAAATAAGTACTATTACGCACTTCAACATAGTACTGTATGTGGATATAGGAGAAATTAATACTATCACCAGCACTCCAATTTGGTACTGTATGATCATATAGGTGGACTAGTCACTGGAATTACCACATAGTGCCATATAAGGATATAGGTGAAATTGTCACTACACTGGAGAGGTGTAAAATAATACATATGAAGTCAGTGTTAAGGTACTTTAGCACCAGATGAGTATATAGGTGAAATAAGTACTGGCACTGTGGTAAAATATGAGTATAAAGGGCAGTGGTGGTGAACCTATGCCACTGGTGCCAAAGGTGGCACTCAGAGACCTTTCTGTGGGCACCCAGGCCTTCACCAGAACACATAGTTTTCCAGCTAGGACTCAAGGATTTCTCCTGTCATCCAATACAGCCCAACTACAGGAGGAGCATGAAGGCATGGATAGAGATGGATTGTTGTTGGAGCTCCTTCTCTGGGTCCCCTGATTCTTCCTCTCCAGGGGACCCCAGAGGAAAGCTACAATCCAAATTTCTCCATCATCTTTCTAATGTATTGGTGACCTCATGACGCCAATACGATTAAAACCTGTGATACACCAGGGATCAATAAGTTACTGCTTAAATTGTCATGTTGGCACTTTGCGACATATAAATGGGTTTTGGTTGTAGCTTGGGCACTCTGTCTCCAAAAGGTTCGCCATCACTGATATAGGTGAACTTATCACTGTGATAGAGAAGTTATTGTCAATGCACTATAGTACTGTATGAGGATATATAGTACCACCATGTTCGGTACAGACCTTAATTTGGCAGATTAGGTTTTCTCATCACTACTTCTGTTCCTAAAGCACTACTGAGCATGCCATGATGTCATCACTGTGTGTCACTCTCATATTGCTAGTAGGAACTATGTTTTTTACATGATGGCTACCGCAATTGATTTGCACCACATCCTTCTATTTCCTGTAAACTCTGCTCTAGTTCACTAATAATTACCACAATCTGTTCTGATTCTGCCAGAATTTCTTTCCATATCCATTGCCGTCTTTTGATGTCAGAGTACTGATCCAATCACCATCGAGACCTGGATTCTTATATAAGATCTTCTGAATCAGTACTCTTTGTCTTCTATAGTCTAGTACTGAGTAAGCTGCAGTGTATTCTCTCATTCTGTATTCTAGTATCTTTGACCATTTGTTTATAGTCTAACTATCTTTTTGCTTATGGATTTTGTACTGCATTTGTCCTCTTGGCCTTGAATAGAGATGAGCGAGTATACTCGTCCGAGCTTGATGCTCGTTCGAGTATTAAGGTACTCGAAACGGCTTGTTGCTCGGACGAGTATTTCCCCTGCTCGAGATGGAGCATTAAATTAAAAAAAACACAGTGAAGAACAGTGAAGAATAGAATAAAAACAGTGAACACAGGATCATTTAAGTGAAGAACACAGTGAAAAACACAGTGAAGAATAGATTACAGATGTTCGGCACATCTGCTTACTTATCGGAAGATACGCGCGAGACGGTGCGAACAAAATAGTAGGTGAAGAACAATATATATGTGTGAAGAACACATTGAAGAACACGGGGAGCAGCACATGGACACCGGGGAGCAGCACAAACACACCGGGGCAGCAGCACAGAGACATCGTGGGCACAGCAGCAAGGAGACATCGGGGGCACAGCAGCGCGGAGACATCGGGGAGACTTCAGTGGAAGAAGAGGAGCGGATCCCGGGACAGCGTATCTCCCGACAAGTAAGCACATGTGCCGAACATCTGCAATCTATTCTTCACTGTGTTTTTCACTTAAATGATCCTGTGTTCACTGTTTTTATTCTATTCTTCACTGTTCTTCACATCTGTTAACTTGTCGGGAGATAATATACGCGTGAACAGTGAAGAATAGATTGCAGATGTTTGCATACATCTGCTAACTTATCAGAAGACATTCTTTTTCAATTAAATAACACATTTTATTCCCGAACCATGGTCCCTTTGAATCAGGAAAAGTTTGTCTCGAATAACGAGCACTCGAGCATTTTAGTGCTCGCTCATCTCTAGCCTTGAATATTATCTGGAAATATCCCTCTCTGTTTGTAATGCAATGTCTCCATCACTCTGTTTTGCACTTTGATGCAGGAAGTGAACTTCAAGTAGTTGCTTACCCACTACCAAGGGTAGGTCGGGAAAATTGCCCACATGCCCAGACAGCTGTGAAGGAGGTTGAGTCTCAGGGCACACTGTCTCTGTGTCCTGTCCATTTCAGGACCCTGATTTATATACCTGGTTTATAAGAATTCAAAGACGTCAGCCCAGCAACCAAGGGACCAAGTTTTGAGTTGCTTATGTTATGTTACACTATGGCTGAATTTTCCTTTATTGTTCTGCACTCACTTCCACACAATGAAAAAGTAAAAACAGAATCTTAGATATCTTTTTTACTTTATTGAAAAGGAAAAATTAAAACCTTAACACAACATTAATATAATCTTTGGCATTGATTTCAGCCTCTAGTCTCCTAGGGTCTCCAGTCTTCTAGGGTATGATGTCTATAATAAACAGTGGGTTGAGGATCAAGCATCAAGAATTCAAGCATTTTGACTTCGGACCACACACTATGGGGCACATGTATTATAAATCTTTCTTTGTCCATTTCTTTTTTGGTGCAAATAAAGTCGCAAATAAGCACAAGCACCATGAAAAGCCTCAAAAATTAAAGAAAAAGGCAAACCAAAAATTTGATACATGTGCCCCTATGAGTTTTATCTCTGGACTTCTCCAGTATTCTGTCTATAGACCCTTATTGAGGGTTCTAAACTTAGCTGCCGTGAGATTTCAAGGCCACTACCTAGCTGTGGTCCCAGTGTGGAGAGCAGCTGGCCAAGGCGGGTCAGGGGAAAAGTTAGAAATAATTGCAGAATCTGGATTTCATGGGAGGTGACAAACCAGCAGAATCCAAATGATAAACCAAAGGTCTGGGGCCGACAACAGAGAACAACTCAGAGATCAGGCCGGGAAAAAATGGATGACAGTTAGTTCAATTCGGGGTATACCATAAAGCAGAGGGGATTCAATTCTGATCCGAACAGCACACCGCCGAACCACATTGCTAGTTAGATCTGTGTTTGCATTCCCAGTTGTGTCTTTAACTGCCCATATGTTTGGTCTTACAGAACAGAGAAACTATACCAAAAGTACCGTTCTCTGTATTATTGCCAGATGAAGCCCCTTTCACATGCATGTTTCTGACGTGTGGGTCTTGCATTGAACAACAATTCATTGGGGGTGATCTACTATGACTTCTCCACTAGTTTTCTGGTAGAGAAGGCTTAAATATATCCCTAACCCTGCCAGTTTCCAGCTGTTTATGACCCACTTTAGGCTTGTTGGAGCTGGGCATGTTGAGTTGCGAAGCAGACGGGCAGTGGAGGGAATACCCCGGGCTGCAGCATTTTCTATAGCATAAATCTCCCCCAGATCAGACCTGATTGTTAGGTCCAACCTGGTGAAGATTGTGCCCGTATCTACTAAGAAGCCAGAGGATTAATAGATCTGGGATGCCGGGGGGGATTTTAAGACTGGCAATGGGTTTCGTCAGACGTGCATTTTTTTAATTCACTAACATAAAAATTTCCCAGTGCAAGTCAATTGCACTCTGAAATATATGGAAATGCACATAAAAAAACGTAGACCACAGTGAACAGTGGTCAAAAACTGATAATAATAATGAAAACTAATACTATAGATTACAAAAAACTAACAATTGTTTATTTCTGTGTGGACAGGAGGTAATAAAATACGAGCTCAGATGATCACAAAAGAAAACAAAGGTTAGGCCAAATGAGGACACCCACAATACAAAGCGACTATTCACGCATGGACCTGGCTTGAACCTCAGATGTCAGGATACTTGACATCATATATCACAAATGTGATCCAAAAGGAAACATTAGGAAACTATAAACAATGTAATGTATACACTATAAATAATTAAGCGGATGTTAATGATAATAAATGACAAGTGTGATGAAGAGGCTGTGTGTAATTTAATTGGAAGGTAAATATTTCGTAAATAATTTTTTGGCTTCAAAAATTCTTCTCAGTATGAGAACCATAAAGAGTTTGGCTCTTTATAACTAGTCCTATTATTCTAGTAGATCTATTAGCTCATTTTCTGCCTACAACATGGCGGCTCTATGGAAAGTTACATGCTTAGCAGTTCTCCATTGTTACTAATAGGTTTGACAAGTAATGGACCCAGCTTAATGATACTTCATAAGGTTTGACAAGGCAGACTGCAATGGTAGATATTTCCCTATTATACATGTTGTTGTTAGCAGCAGGACTGTGAAAAAATTTATTTATATTCCAATATCGGAAATGCGGTCCACGGACCCTTAGTAAATGTGCCCCATTTTTTTTCCATTTAACACCTTGGAAAACGTATTTGCATACTTCCCAGAATCCCCTAGTGGAGCACCTATGGCTTTAAAGGCCTTAAATGGCAACCTCTCCATGAGGAGAACCTTCTGACCCTAACTGAGACATAAAAAGGTTCAAACAACAAAAACAATAAACCAGACAACGTGGTGGGAGATCTCCGATGTTGATTCCTGAAAAAGTCACTCAGCCCTTCATTGTAAAGTCTTAAATCTTGTTTGGGGATTAAAGTTAAAAAACAGATGGGCAATGACAAAACATCCTTGTAAGTTAATGAAACCAAGACAGTTTAGTCAGATATACCTGTTTCCAAACATTTGTTGAGAAAGATAATTAGAAGGGGGACGGGGGTGGATATAATTTTGTTGCTGAGATAGATAGATAGATAGATAGATAGATAGTTAGATAGGAGAGGAATCGATGATATAGATATATACAGGTGTAAATTCACTCACATTATGTATTCAGTCTTTGCTGTCAACTCTTAATCCTCATCTACATAAACTATTCTACAAAGAAAAATACATCAGGAGATCTTGTATATCTTCAATTATGTAACATGTGTTGTGCTTGATATTTGGGGACTGCTGCAGCAGAAGTAAGAAGTATCATAAAACATTAATTACTGGCTCACTAGTGATTTTGATGTGATGCTAGATCTGCCCATCTCGAAAGGAAGTATTTCAGTACTCTACTGCCTCATGAGGAAAAAGATAGGCAAAAGGGACTTGAAATTCGTGGGTTGGGAACGGCAACTAAGAGATATCAGTATAGAAAAAAAGTATATGAATTCAACCTGCCACCATCACCAACCGTCCCAGACCTCATACTTGAGGGTCCTTATTGTAAAACACCAGGGACAGATCTTTACCATGGACTGTGGGATTGTCCACCATCAAAGGTTTACTGGGAGAAAATACAGCTAATGGGGAGCGGGATGTGGGGATATGCAATACCATAAAAAAGAAATTTCCGGATCCAGCTAGGTGCAGATTAAAATCGCCTTTATTCGATTTTCAGGGCATCCATCAGATAAAATACAGGTGGCATGGTATAATCGTCAACATTAGCAAGTTTTGGTTTAAAGTGATGAGCAACACAGTGGGGCACATTTACTAAGGGTCCGCGAACCGCGATTCTATCGGATTTCCCGAATATTTCCATTTTGCCCTGAATTGCCCCAGGTTTTTGGCGCACGCGATCTGATGGTGGCGCATTGGCGCCGCCTTGCATGCGACACAAATCAAGGGGGGGGGGTGCCGTATGCTCTGGTTCTTACCTGTTATTCCTGTCCTCCATATTTCCTTCCTGTATTCTGTCTCAGTTGTGTTGTGTGTTTGTGTGCATGCTGGGATTGCTAGTTAGTCAAGTTTTACTTGCAGCAATCTTTTCGTTTGGGGGCCCACATTTAGTACACCAGACCTTAGTATCGCTTAGTCCTTTTCCCCTACAATTTAGATAGATCTTCGTGTTGAGAGAGAGAGAAGTTGTCAGGTCCGGAGCTAGTGCGGGGAAGCTGACCATCACCCGCCGGTAGGGGCTAGCTTAGCCATAGAGTAAGGGAGAGTTGTCTTTTCCCTGTATCCCTAGTTCTTGCTGCTCCCTACATGGTTTCTTTTTCCTTATTACACAGAACATCAATGGATATAAATGGTCACTCTTTAATTCCTTGTTTGTCCCTTGGTGGCACTGTAGGAAAACTGAACACATATTGATTTTTGGGGGGAAAACATAGGGAGGAAATATTATAAGAGACATTGGGGGAGATTTATCATTTGGCAGGATTTTGAGCAGTTGTCCATGTGTTAGACCAGGGGTCCCCAAACTTTTTACATAGGGGGCCGTTCACTGTCCCTCTCAGACCGTTGAAGGGCCGAACTAAAGTTTAAAAATAAATAGCGGTACATGTGACCGCATCCGTAATACACTGCACCCCCTTGTAAACTATTGTAAATATTGGCCCAATTAATTAATTAGTTGGGTCAATTAATTTTGAAATATACGGGGACCCCTCTCCATTAATTATTGAATAATGCTGCCTCTCCCCCCATTAATTACTAGACTGCCCCTCATAATTATGTTCTAAAGCCCCTCCACCATTAATTATTTTCTGGTACCCCTCCACCATTAATTATTTTCTTATGCCCCTCCACCATTAATTATTTTCTGTTGCCCCTCCACCATTAATTATTTTCTGATGCCCCTCCAATATTAATTATTTTCTGATGCCCCTCCACCATTAATTATTTTCTGATGCTCCTCCATCAGTAATCATTTTATATAATGCCCCCATAATTAATTACATTTTAATATCAGGGCCCCCTGATATTAAAAAAAAAACAAAAAAAAACCTATATTCACCTCTGGCAGCGGCTCCCGCGTCTTCATTCTTCTGGCTGCTGCCGGACAGGAAGGGGTGCACGGCCGCGTCATTACGTCATCACACGGCCGCCACATCGCTCCACCTGCATAATAGTGCTCGAGAGGCCACATCGGACGGACGGACAGAGGCCCCTGCCAGAATACAGAGACCTGCCGGGGGCCTCAACAGGAGCCGTTGGCGCCTTAAGCCCTGGATGCCCGCGGGCTGTAGTTTGGGGACCACTGTGTTAGACTGACAGGTTTCCACCAGTCGGATTTATAGTCCGGTGTATGTGCAGTGTTACATACCTTCCTATCAGCTCTGTGTGCTCTTTGCGAATAGACTGCATTAGTCGCTCGTATGTTTAACATTTGCTCAATTTCTGCCTTTTTGTGATGTTTTTGCACAGGAAATTCTCAGATACCTCAAACATAAAATTGAGCAAAAACTTCAAAATTGTGCAAGTTTGAGATAAATTTCCCCCCTGCACTAGCAAAAGACCCACATAGACCACGTCCTATGTGGTGCAGTTTTGCAATTAAATTTGCCTTCTTTTGAAAATTCTCAATTGATAAATGTGGTATGCTTTCCGCCATTGCGTGACTTTAGAGTTGCGTTTTTTTTTTTTGCTTGCTAAAAAAACTGCAAAAACAATGTTTACACAAAAATTTACGACAATTATACGCCAAGAAGCTACATAGGAGTAATGATAAATCTCCACCATTGAGGGAAAGTTTTCAAGACTGGCGCTTCCTAAACCAACCTCGATCTGCTGCTACTGCAGCGTTTCCCTCGTAATTGACACATATATGTATTTCCTTTACTTGAAACTCCAATCAGAGGCAGCCAGGAACTGGTTTGAGTATTTATTGCTGTTTCTGGCATAAATTTAAGAAAATCTTTTAGACCACAGAAGGCTATCCCTTTCCTCATCTGGGCCCTGGCCCACAAATTCGCCGCAAGCTTTGACAATAAACTAACTCTGCAACATGAGATTCTGGCATAATAATAATTCTTCATTTATATAGCGCAAACAGATTACGCAGTGCTGCACAAAGCATGACAAATTGATCCCTGTCCCCAATGGGGCTCACAATCTAAACACCCTACCAGTGTGTTTTTGAAGTGTAGGAGGAAACCCGGAGGAAACCCAAACAAACACGGAGAGAACATACAAACTTTTTGCAGATGTTGACCTGGGTGGGACTCGAACCCAAGACCCCAGCACTGCTTACTGACAAAGACATGAACAGTCAATCATTTTAAAGGTGGGTTAATTTTAACATTGAGAGATAGAATGTAATATAAAAAAATCCAGAAAACCACATTGCATAAATGATACAAATGAAGTTGCATTTTGCTGAGAGAAATAAGTATTTCATCCCCTACCAATTTCTGGCTCCTACAGACCAGTAAGACTCCTAATTTTGATCCCCCCCCCCCCCCCCCCCAGATCAAGAAGGCACATTCGCAGTTCTTAAGTTTTCCAATAAAAACCTGGATGATTCTGTGAGTGATTGGGAGAAAGTGCTGTGGTTACATGAAACAGAAAATGAGCTCTTTGACATTAACTCAAACTGCAATGTTTTGAAGAAGAGAAATGCTGCCTATCCCCCCACTCCTCCTCATAAACTGTAAGCTCTTGCGAGCAGGGACCTCACTCCTGTTGTTCCATACGAATGTTGCGCTCTGTCATGTTATATTATATTTGTATTTGTCCCCTATGATTTGTAAAGCGCTACGTAATATGATGGCGCTATATAAATAAAGATTATTATTATTATATATTATATATGATGACCCCAAAGAAAACCATCCCAATTGCCAAGCTGCTAAGGGCACAGGATTACTTCACCGCATTAATGGGAGAATGGATGGAGCCATGTACCGGAGAGACAACCTCCTTTCCTCTCCCAGGACAATAAAATCCACTGTATATGTTAAAGGGAACCTACCACCACAAATCTACCTATAAAGGTAGATTGGGTGGTAGGTGGATCAATGGAACGTGAGGATAGCCCTTTTAAGGGCTAATCCTCACGTCTCCGCACTTTTTTGTTAACTTTTATTAAACTTGTATGCAAATTTTCTTATGCGGCTACTGGGGCGTGGAGTAGCTGCATCTGAGGTTACATGGCGCGGCTACTCCACGCCCCGGTAGCCTCTTTTCCCCTCCTACTCACCATCTTCGGCGCCGAAGCCGGGGCTGCACAGGCGCAGGCCTGCTCTTCTGCGCATGCGCAGACAGCAGGATCGCCAGACGAGGGCGCTGAAGATGGTGAGTAGGAGGGGAAAAGAGGCAACCGGGGCGTGTAGTAACCGCGCCATGTAACCTCAGATGCGGCTACTCCACGCCCCAGTATCCGCTTAAGAAAATTTACATACAAGTTTAATAAAAGTTATGTGATACCGGAAGCGCGGGCCAGGATACTAATCTGTCCAATGCTTACAAAGAGCTATTCATACACAAACAGTCATACATACTGGGATAATATCTTATATTATCATCTTTGAAGTATAAATAGAGATTAAAAAGTGCCCTGCCATTTCGTGCCACTTTTGGTAGGTTTGTCATCCAGTATAATTAACACGACTCTATGGGTATATTTTAATTAGTTAGATGTGCTGTGATTAGAGATGAGCGAGCACTAAAATGCTCTGGTGCTCGTTATTCGATACAAACTTTTCCCGATGCTCGGGTGCTCGTATCGAATAACGAACCCCATTAAAGTCAAAGGGAGACCCGAGCATTTTTTTAGTAAAAGAGAACAGTAAAAGAACAGTGCATAATAAAATATTACAGATGTTTCCTGATGTTTTGCTTGTAAGAACACATTGAAATAACACTATTCTTCACTTTGCAGGTGTGCGCGCGTGTCTCCCGCTAAGTTAGGAGATGTTCGGAACATCTGGAATGTGAAGAATATTGTTATTTCAATGTGTTCTGCACTTAAATGCTCCTGTGTTCACTGTTTTTAATGTTTTATTCTATTCTTCACATTGCAGGTGTGCGCACATGTCTTCCGATAGGTTCGGAGATACGCACGCACAGCTTCAAAGTGAAGAATAGAATAAAACATTAAAAACAGTGAATTCAGGACCATTTAAGTTCAGAACACATTGAAAGAACAATATTCTTCACATTCCAGATGTTCCGAACATCTCCTAACTTAGCGGGAGACACGCGCGCACACCTGGACAGTGAAGAATAGTGTTATTTCAATGTGTTCTTACAAGTAAAACATCAGGAAACATCTGGAATATTTTATTATGTAATAAAAATACTGTTCTTCACTTAATTTAATGCTCGATCTCGAGCCGACGAGATACTCGTCCGAGTAACGAGCCGGTCCGAGTATGCTAACCTCTAGCTGTGATATATTATTCTGCTACATTTCTTGCATATTATATGGTACGGCCTCTTGATGTATTGGGTCACCAGGGGGATCCTTAATATTTTTTTTTTCATATCTTATCAGGTCTACCTCTCCTAGTTAACCACATCCCCCCCCCCCCCCCCAGACTACAGGTCTCTCCCTGAGGGGGTTATTGTGTTTATGGTTTGCACTTTTTAATTGTGTGTGTTTCATATATATTGCTATATGAATTGTGATCTAATAAATGGACATGTGTATTCATTTGTACATATTGGCCGTTTATTGTATCTTTTTTGTCTCCCCTATTAATATTGTATTACTCTTTTTCCCTCCCCTTATCTCCACCCACTGAACATTTGCATCACTGATGTCATCTTGCAGGACGGGCTTGGGGCAAGATTTCACATAAAAACAAGCCCCTCCCCTTTATATTTATACAGTTATTTCTCAAAAGACTATAACCATCTATAGTAATGGCCCATTCATAGCTACTGTCCAGCCATGTCTCGCTTCTGACATTTTTGTACATGCACTTCATATGGTTTTCCCTATTCCTTTTCTTCTTATTCCCGATCTTATCCCTGTCCCCCTTCCTCCCCCATGTACCATGACTCTTCCCATTCCCCTATCTACATAGTCTTGTTCTGTTCAAGTGAAGTAACCCTCCTCCTGGTCTCTGGTTTGAAAACTTCCCTAAACTTTTAGCCATGTTTCCCCTAAAACATCTGCACCGAGGTGCAGCCCATCCCTACTGTAGAGCTTGTAGCTGACAGCAAAGTCATCCCAGTTCTCCATGAACCCAAACCCTCCTATACCAAATTAAAAAAAAATGTTTACCAGCCTGATCTCCTGCTGCTTTTCTGTTGGTGCACATTGTACAGGCAGTAATTAAAAAAAATACTCATGAAGTCATTGCCCCGAGCTTATGGCCTCAGGTCAAACCAATCCATAGCATGCCAAACCTAGATGCCTGGCAAACAACACACTGTTCGGTATGTCTTATTGACAGATTGCCCTGTCTGTTCCCCTTATAAAATCTACCAACACCTGTATGACCTTGCCTGCCTTGCTCCCATTCCTCTTCTTACTGGAGCAGACAGTCCCCTGGTTGCTAGAGGCTATATTTTGCTGCAGCTATGCTGATAGTTACCATATCCACCAGCTTGGAAAATGCATTGGGGAGCACTAGATTAGGAACAGACTCCCTGCAACTCTACCCCCTAATCCACCTTCTACATGTTCCCCAACTAGCTGCTCCCTCACTTTGAACCTCCATACTACCATCCCCACACCCATCTGCCCCACTGGGTTTGTGATGGAGTGGCAGCAAACTCAGATCCATATTGTTGAAGGTGCAGTCATAAAACTTGCTCATTAGACCCACAATTTGGGCTTCCAGATGTATCCACTCCTTTCCATCCCCCTCATTCCTCTGCCTGCTCTGTACATAACAGAAAGTGGGGAAGTAGAGGAGACCGAGACACAGGCACACAGGCTGCTGCGGCAGCATTTCCCCTGGGACTTACCACACATTGCTGGCAGGGAGCCATATAATATGAAATAGGCTACTGGAACTTGCCACCAGCTAAAAATGGACATTCCCTTTGACAGATTCACTTTAATAAGACCATTGCACTAATGGCTATAACAACAACAAAACAAAATTAAGTAAAATAAGAATTCACACAACACTACAAAAATAATGTAGTTAAGTCCCTTAATCCTTTGTCCTTCTTAAAGTCCTACTTCAGATGCTGCACACTTTGGTCAGATACACACTCGCACACTTCCTCACTCGCTTTCATTTCTCTGCAACAAAGACTCTGGTTATAAAACCCAAAGAATAATCTCATAGTCAGATATAATGATATCATTGTTTATTGTTTTCTTAGAATCGGCCATTATTGTATCCGATTTATCAGAAAGGTGAAGATTATTTATTACAATATTTTTGTGAAATGAAATATCAATTCATTAAAATATGTGCCCCCCCCTCCCTCTTCCATTCTTCATTCCTGTCTGTGCCATTGATTTGAGATGATGGTTGCAGTCTCCTGGGCTATTTCTCATTTCTCACAGCAGTAGTAGCAATAGTAGTATTAGTAACAGTAGCAGTAGCAGTAGCAGTAGTAGTAGTAGTAGTAGTAGTAGTAGTTGTTGTAGTAGTAGTAGTAGTAGTAGTGGTAGTAGTAGTTGTTGTTGTTGTAGTAGTAGTAGTTGCAACAGCGAGACACATCTACAACCTGTGACAGAGACCAAGATTAATGATGATTTATATGATTTATTGTATTATACTGTACATTCATGTTTATTGGATTCCTTTGTGTAAGCTAATCAGCTCTGTGATTGAAGATTTTTCTGATGTCACCCAAGTATATTTTGACTTGGTGTCATTATATGCTTACATTAGCCATGAATTGGGCATGAGAGGTGTTGGAAAAATGACTAGATTACGACAGTCTCAATGTAATGAGCAAGAAATTATGTTTATGCTGAAACTTGTACTCTATAACAACTACTTCCTTTTTGGTAATGACTTTTTTGTTCAACTGAAAGGGGTCGTTATAGGCGCCAATATGACTCTGAGTTATGCCAACATTGTTATGACCGCTCTAGAAGAGGGATCGATCTATGTGTTCCACTACTTCCAACATTCATAGACGATGGGGCAGATTTACTTACCCGGTCCGTTCGCAATCCAGCGGCGCGTTCTCTGCGCTGGATTCGGGTCCGGGTGGAATTCATCAAGGTAGTTCCTCCGCCATCCACCAGGTGGCGCTGCTGCACTGAAAAGCATCTGAACTCGCTGGAGTTCACCGGGCCGGACCAAGTGAAGGTAAGCGCGTCCCAAGCGACACATTTTCGTTTTTTAAATGCGGCGTTTTTTTCGAATCCGTCGGATTTTCGCTCGGCCACGCCCCCCGATTTCCGTCGCGTGCATGCCGGCGCCGATGCGCCACAATCCGATCGCGTGCGCCAAAATCCTGGGGTAATACAGGGGAAATCGGCGCAAATCGGAAATATTCGGGTAACACGTCGGGAAATAGCGAATCGGGCCCTTAGTAATTGATCCCCGATGTGTTCCTACTATAGACCGCCCTCCTTTGGGAACTTTTTCAATTTTATGAGTTCCTCACTACGATTGACCTCAATATCAAATTAACATTAGTGCACTCCACGGAAGCTGTTCAGTTTCTGGACGTACTGGTTACTCGTACAGATCAGTGCTTGTCTATTATTATTATTTATCAATAGAGAGCCATTAATTCCCTGGTGCTGTACAATCAGTAGGGGTTCACATACATTACACTAAGACAAAAACAGGTGCAAGTACAAAATACAAAACTACAGTAATCAGGAGACAAGTTTTCAGCCTGTGCCTTATAGATTTCCCAGTAGAAAAATGGAAAGATGCAAACGTTTCCTCCTTGGCCGATCTCTACAAAGGAGATATACTCATGTCTTTTGAGTATGTCTGTAACACACATAGGGGCAGATTTACTCACCCGGTCCATTCGCGATCCAGCGGCGCGTTCTCTGCGCTGGATTTGGTTCCGGACGGGATTTATTAAGGTAGTTCCTCCGCCGATCACCAGGTGGCACTGCTGAGCTGGAGAGCATCGGAACGCACTGGAATACACCGAGCCGGGCCGAGTAAAGGTAAGTGCAATTTTCGCAACACATTTTTTTTTTAAATGCGGCGGTTTTTCCGAATCTGTCGGGTTTTCGTTCGGCCACGCCCCCCGATTTCCGTTGCGTGCATGCCGGCGCCAATGTGCCACAATCCGATCGCGTGCGCCAAAATCCCGGGGCAATTCAGGGAAAATCGTCGCAAATCGGAAATATTCGGGTAACACGTCGGGAAAACGCTAATCGGGCCCTTAGTAAATGACCCCCAATGTATCCCCAAGGGTGAATTCCTTAACTGTAAGAAAATGGTGTCGTTTCTGCAACGAGTACAAGAGAAAATGCACTCCAACTACGTAAGTAGGCCACCCTTCATAAAATTTTTGGAGGGGAAAAATAAATGGAAAGGCGGTATTTCAATCGCATACGGGGATTTGAACTCCCTCAGTCCCCCAAATACTAAATTAACACAGATGCAAAAATGGGAAACAGAATTGGGGAAGACATTTTTACTGAACGACTGGCTCTCATCATTTAACAGAGTCCAAAATAGTCTAATGTGTTTAAACCACAGTGAATGCTTCCTAAAAAATATTCTAAGATGGCACTTATGCCCAAATAGATTAGCAAATATTTACAACAACACAACAAACGAATGCTGGAGAGGATGCGGTGAGCAAGCAAATCTTCTTCATCTGTGGTGGCACTGTCCACTTGTTACAGATTTCTGGGCACAAGTGGTCAGGGTGTTTCAAAGACGGTGTAAGATTAAACTACCAGCTTCCCCAGAGATATTCCTTCTCAACATTATAGAGAAAAACGTGTCTTTGCCTAGTGATGCCAAAGGTATCCTCTTTAGACTATGTTCAACAACCAGGCTAGAGATGCAAAATAAGTGGAAAACAAATTGCTCACCTCAGATAGAGAGAGTAATTTTGGGAAAGAATAAGCTAAAAAACTATGAATTATTTATGTATGAAGGGGGAGTCACAAGCAAAAAAAAAAAATTTTTCGGGTTGGGATATATGGATATGCAATACAGAGAGATAAAGTCAAAATTGATATTGGACACATAAAGAAACAGGATGCCCGAACAAGAATAGGGGCAGAACGTGTGACAGGAAGGATAAGGGCATAACATAAACAAAGGAAGATATATAGCAACTGCATCTGTATAGATCGCAATTGTATCTTGTATAGAGAGCATATTGTTCTCTGTTTTTTATTTTGCATTATATAGTGATTGATTGTTGACTCATACAAAGGATTGTAAATTTTCTTCTTTATTGTTCTTCATGGTTAACTTAATAAAAAAAAAAAAACGTAATTAGGAGACAAGTAGGAGGAGGACCCTGCCCATGAGGGCTCAAAATCTATATGAGGGGGACAGTCTGACATATTTGGGTAGAGAGTTCCAGGGTATGAGAGATGCAAAGGAGAAGTCCATGATGTGGTTGTGATAGGTCTACAGACCTATACACTAAACCAACCTACAAAAATATCATTCTCAGATATGACAGTAGCCATCCCCGCCCCATGGAAAACTCATTACCTTTGAACCAATTTTTTTTGAGTCAAAAAAATATCCTCTGACAATGATAAATACCAAAAAAATGTGGGGAAAAAGATTTCTAAATTTCGATCTCGGAAAAAGATTTCTATATTTCGATGCCGAGATGGATACATTGTTTACATACACTGCAACTTGATGGGCTGAACATTGAGTTTAACCTGAGTGCTATAATATAGATTGTTGTGTTACTTGTAAGGCTGCGGAGACTGCTGACTTTGCTTTGCCAATTTGATGATCTTCTGGAGTATAAATTTTTTGGGAGGAGAATTCCCCCTCCAGCGATATTTACTTTAATATTTTTTTTAAATTAATTTTTCCAGATTTCCTCTTCGGTGGGACTAATGTACCCCATACGTTTTTGAACATCTTTCTCCTGCTATACACAAGGATTACGGACCCTTACTAATATTTGATAAAATTGTGGTATTAGTGTTTTTCAGGGATTGATACCCAGGTCTATATCTTGTTATGTTGAGTGTTGACTGGACGACAATGGATAAACAGGGAGTCTGCCGATCAGCGACCATCCGGTACTCCACCAGTCCGTATAGATCACACTAGCCATTGTTGGGCTAATATAGTGTGCTTACAGCTCTCCATTAGGAATGAGACCACTTATACTCACCCTTAAACTTTACATCGTTGTCTATGTGGTCCTCATAACAAATGACATTATTCAATTTGACCGCCGCATACCATGGGATATATTGTGCACATGCGCCATTTTTTCTTACAGCATTAAACCAGATTTTTGGTGTAGCACTCGCTTAACTTCTGGCATCACCGGAAGGTAATTGGAGCAACACACTTCAACTTTGGAGGAAGCACACACACTGTATGGTACTATATAGCAGATATCTCATTTGCATGTTTTTATCAATGAAAGTCCGGAGACAGTGGGTCAATCCTCATCAGAGAGTCAGCATGATTGGGTTTTAATATGCACAGCACTTTATATACCGCACATGCATTTTTGGATTTCTATATTGACTAGAATTGTATTTTTGTATTGTATTATACTGTACATTCATGCTTATTGCACAACTTTGTAACTGACCAATCACATTGTGGGTTGGTCCTTATGTACCCATAAGGTGGTCACTTTCTTTATGCTTGAAATGGTGGTTATCCACCAAAACATTGCATCCTTGGTATAGTGTATATATATGGTTAGATCTTACACATTGTTATATATTACTGATTTGCAGATATAGATATATAGATATCACATAGATATAGAAGACTGATTAATTGATATTATATCAATAAAAGAATAAAAAAAATAATTTGTCATTGGACCTTTCCGTAAGGGTCAGTACTCACATTATGTAAAATGTGCAGCGATGCCCGATCCTTCATTCATCCACCTCCATATCCTTCAGATAACTAAAACAAAGCAGAGAGTTACTCCATGTGATATGTCCTACTTATACTTCCCCAGGATTATATTTTGAGGACTTTGCCCTGTAACAAATAAATGGCGCTCACATCATGGAAACGGGGAGCCAGGAGAATGTAAGTAGGTTTAATGTTTCATCACCTTTTCCCTGGTCTTACAAGGAGTATCCCAGAAAGAGAAGGAGCCGCCTTCCTGTCTTATTCAGATTTGGCCAAGATGATAATTTTAAGTTTGACCATTGGCATCTTCCCTTTTATTGACACTTCTAACAATCATATAGATCTGTGTTGGCCAGTGATAGACGGAAGTAATAGGTTAATGCTGGAGAGACACAGTAGAAAGTCCAGGTTTGATGTGGTGTTTGCAGAGGTCAGTTGTCCAGATTGTCAGGTGCCAGATTACAGACAATCATGGGTTTATGGGAACGAAGATTATGGAGGACATTTTCCCGGGCTGCCGCTCAAATAAACTGGTATAGAAGAACCAAAATAATTGCAATTACTTGAAAAATGCCAGTAACTGATTATTTTCCCCTTCCCTGGTTGTAAAGGGAGCATTGTATATTGCGCAATACCTAGACCATGGGGATGTTCACCTTAATGCCAAGGCCTGTTATCATTTTTGCTTTCCCATTTTTCAATCCCCACCTTCAAAAAATCTATAACTTTTTAATTTTTCCATGTAAAGTGCTGTGTGCCGGCTCGTTTTACCGCGAAACAAATTGCACTTCATAGTGATGGTATTGAATATTCCATGCCGTGTACTGGGAAGCAGGAAAAAAATTCCAAATGCAGTGAAATTGGTCATTTGCACCATTTTCTTTTGTTTTTACGTATTTCACTGTGCGCCCCAAATGTGTCCTTTATTCTTTGGATCAGTATGTTCACAGAGATACCAAATTTGTATAGGTTTTATAATGTTTTCATACATTTACAAAATGCAAAACCTCACATACAAATTATTATTATTATTATTATTTTTTTTGCAATCTTCTGGTGCTAATAACTTTTTCATACTTCAGTGTACGGAGCTGTGGGTGCTGTAATTTTTTGCGTCTTTTGATGCCATTTTCAATTTTACCATTTTGAGGAATATATAGCCTTTGATCACTTTTAATTGCATTCTTTTTTATTTTGCAAGATGGAAAATAAATGGCTATTACTGACTTTTACCGTTACGGAAAAGTTAAACACTGGGAATGATCTTTATTATCTTTTGATAGATTAGATATTTTGGAACGCGGTGATACCTAATGTGTTTATGATTTTTACTTTTCATTTATATTTTCATCAGTTCTAGGAAAAGGGGGGTGATTTGAATTTCTAGCTTTAAGTTTAGGTTAGTTAAGTTAATCTAGGTTAAATTCGAGGGTTTTTTAAATTTTTTTTTTTACAATTTTTCCGAACCCCTAGGGTTCTGCGGCACTGCATGCCTCCCTGTATACAACTATTGTGAATAAAGAAGATTGTTTCACTTGGACTGCTGAGTGCCGCTTCCTTCTTTCATCTATATCCTAGGGTTCTTTAACCACGGCCCCAATTTGTGTTGCATGAAAGCCGACGCTGATGCACCGCAATCTGATTGTGTGGGCCAAAAACACAGGGCAATTCTGCGCAAAACAGAAAAAAATTGCGAAACCCGATGGAAATGCGGCGGCAGAACCCTTAGTAAATGTGCCCCAATATATGACCCAGGTTACACAAGACAATGAAACATTCTATAAAACTACAGGCAGTCCCCGGGTTACGTAGATCCAGACAAAAAAATTTTTGGCCCCAGTGACAATTGGAGTTTAAACATTTTTTGCTGTAATGGGACCAAGCATTATCAATAAAGCTTTAATATTGACACCTTACAGCTGATTATTGCAGTCTGGGGCTATAGTAAAGCATTCAGAAAGCTTCAGCAGAGGTCAGAGGGGTCTGTCTGTAACTATGGGTTGTCTGTAAGTCGGGTGTCCTTAAGTAGCCAAAGCGTGAAACAAAATAACACTCTACAGCTCACTATGATAAAAGTTATTTCTAGTGCAAGTTTAGACAATTCTTCAGATTCAAGCTAACGGTCTCCGAGCAGTGACAATCATCTGCAACTTAGGTGAGTATCGGCGCCTGTTCACCAGTGGACCGGACAAGCCAGTATCACAGGCAGAGGTTAGTCTTTTTTGCTGTCTTTCTGGCGGGGAGTGGCATTTGAGGAGGACACATATCAGCCATACAACATACATATAAACAAACAACATATAGTAGCAGCACAAACATAAACCTTCTCCAATATACATATACTTATCTCAGGGATATACTACAGTTCTTTGCAAATAAACATTGAGCAGAAAGTAGAAAGACTTATCTATAATGTACCGTAAATCTGGCGGCAGACTTTGAGATAGAGGAGACACAGAGAAGTTTATGTAAGAATAAGGTTTTTACCATCCCTGGGGTTGTCTGTGTGTCCGCTGCCAAAGAGCCTGTTGCGTTGCCGGGTCTGCAGTACTGAAATCAATCTGATTAGATTTGCCCCACGTTAGGCGCCACTTGTTAGGTTCGTCCTCAAAGGGGACAAGTCAGTATATTGGAGAGGAGCCAAATTCAGGATGATTAGGAACCCAGAAGTAATTAAACAAGAACACAGGGTAAATCAAAAATTTATTGAGCATACATCGGGGCACATGTTTCATAGTTTGGTCTCTCTGAGGTGAATTTTAGAGACTTTTGGCGGCTAGTTTTTGCACCTTATGTATGATCAGGTCTTTTTACTTGTGATACATGTTCAGTTTTTCCTGTCCGGCAGATGCAAAGTTTGGCTTCTTTTTGAGACTTTTTGTTGCAAATGTCTCAAATCCACATGGACACAAGCCACGTGAGGGGGTTATATACAGCAGAGGACACAAGCCACGTGAGTGGCTATATACAGGAGAGGATACAAGCCATGTGAGGGGGTTATATACAGGAGAGGACACAAGCCACGTGAGGGGGTTATATACAGCAGAGGACACAAGCCCTGTGAGAGGGTTAGATACAGGAGAGGACACAAGCCATGTGAGGGGTTATACACAGGAAAGGACACAAGCCATGTGAGGGGGTTACATAATGGAGAGGACACAAGCCATGTAAGATGTTATATACAGGAGAGGACACAAGTCTTGTGAGGGGGTTATATACAGGAGAGGATACAAGCCATGTGAGGCGGTTATATACAGGAGAGGATACAAGCCCTGTGAGAGGGTTAGATACAGGAGAGGACACAAGCCATGTGAGGGGTTATACACAGGAAAGGACACAAGCCATGTGAGGGGGTTACATAATGGAGAGATCACAAACCATGTAAGATGTTATATACAGGAGAGGACACAAGTCTTGTGAGGGGGTTATATACAGGAGAGGATACAAGCCATGTGAGGCGGTTATATATAGGAGAGGATACAAGCCATGTGAGAGGTTATATACAGGAGAGGATACAAGTAGAGATGAGCGAACATGCTCGTCCGAGCTTGATGCTCGGTCGAGCATTAGGGTACTCGAGACGGCTCGTTGCTCGGACGAGTATTTCCCCTGCTCGAGATCGAGCATTTAATTAAAAAAACACAGTGAAGAACAATGAAGAATAGAATAAAAACAGTGAACACAGGATCATTTAAGATAAAAACACAGTGCAGAACACAGTGCAGAATAGATTACAGATGTTCGGCACATCTGCTTACTTGTCGGGAGATACGCGCGGAGCGGTGCGCCCAAAATAGCATGTGAAGAACAATATATATGTGTGTATAGAACACATTGCAGATGTTTCCATACATCTGCAATGTCTTCTTCACACATATATATTGTTCTTCACATGCTATTTTGTACGCGCCGTTCCGCGCGTATCTCCCGACAAGTAAGCAGATGTGCCGAACATCTGTAATCTATTCTGCACTGTGTTCTGCACTGTGTTTTTATCTTAAATGATCCTGTGTTCACTGTGTTCACTGTGTTCACTGTTTTTATTCTATTCTTCACTGTTCTTTACATCTGCTAACTTGTCGGGAGATAATATACGCGCGGAACAGTGAAGAATAGATCGCAGATGTTTGCAAATTATCAGAAGACATTCTTTTTCAATTAAATAACACATTTTATTCCCGAACCATGGTCCCTTTGAAAAATGCTCGGGTCTCCCATTGACTTCAATGGGGCTCGTTACTCGAAACGAGCACTCGAGCATCTGGAAATGTTCGGCTCGAGTAACGAGCACCCGAGCATTTTAGTGCTCGCTCATCTCTAGATACAAGCCATGTGAGGGGGTAATATACAGGAGAGGATACAAGCCATGTGAGGGGGTTATATACAGGAGAGGACACAAGCCACATGAGGGGGTTAAATATAGGAGAGGACACAAGCCGCGTGAGGGGGTTATGTACAGGAGAGGATACAAGCCATGTGAGGGGGATATATACAGGAGAGGACACAAGCCACGTGAGGGGTTATATACAGGAGAGGATACAAGCCCTGTGAGGGGGTCACATATAGGAGAGGACACAAGCCATGTGAGGGGTTTATATACAGGAGAGGACACAAGCCATGTGAGGGGTTTATATACAGGAGAGGACACAAGCCATGTGAGATTTTATACAGGAGAGGACACAAGTCTTTTGAGGGGGTTATATACAGGAGAGGATACAAGCCATGTGAGGGGGTTATATGCAGGAGAGGACACAAGCCATGTGAGGGGATTATATACAGGAGAGGATACAAGCCATGTGAGGCAGTTATATACAGGAGGGGTGACAAGCCATGTGAAGGGTTGTATACAAGAGAGGTTACAAGCCATGTCAGGGGTTATATAAAGGAGAGGATACAAGCCATGTGAAGGGTTATGTACAGGAGAGGACACAAGCCATTGTGGGGTTATATACAGGAGAGGACATAAGCCATGTGAAGGGTTATGTACAGGAGAGGATACAAGCCATGTGAGGGGGTATATACAGGTGATGGCACAAGCCATGTGAGGGGATTATATACAGGAGAGGATACAAGCCATGTGAGGGGGATTTATACAGGAGAGGACACAAGCCACGTGAGGGGTTATATACAGGAGAAGATACAAGCCCTGTGAGGGGGTTATATACAGGAAAGGACACAAGCCACATGAGGGGTTATATACAGGAAAGGACACAAGCCATTTGAGGGGGTCACATATAGGAGAGGACACAAGCCATGTGAGGGGTTTATATACAGGAGAGGACACAAGCCATGTGAGATTTTATACAGGAGAGGACACAAGTCTTTTGAGGGGGTTATATACAGGAGAGGATACAAGCCATGTGAGGGGGTTATATACAGGAGAGGACACAAGCCATGTGAGGGGGTTATATACAGGAGAGGATACAAGCCATGTGAGGCGGTTATATACAGGAGGGGTGACAAGCCATGTGAAGGGTTGTATACAAGAGAGGTTACAAGCCATGTCAGGGGTTATATACAGGAGAGGATACAAGCCATGTGAAGGGTTATGTACAGGAGAGGACTTAAGCCATTGTGGGGTTATATACAGGAGAGGACATAAGCCATGTGAAGGGTTATGTACAGGAGAGGACACAAGCCATTGTGGGGTTATATACAGGAGGGGATACCAGCCATGTGAGGTGTTATATACAGTAGAGGACACAAGCCATGTGAGGGGGTTATGTAAGGGAGAGGTCACAAGCCATGTGAGGGGGTTATATACAGGAGAGGATACAAGCCATGTGAGGGGGTAATACAGGAGAGGATACAAGCCATGTGAGGGGTTATATACAGGAGAGGGCACAAGCCATGTGAGGGGTTATATACCGGAGAGGATACAAGCCATGTGAGGGGGTTATATACAGGAGAGGATACAAGCCATGTGAGGGGTTATATACAGGAGAGGGCACAAGCCATGTGAGGGGTTATATACAGGAGAGGATACAAGCCATGTGAGGGGTTATATACAGGAGACGACACAAGCCATGTGAGGGGTTATATACAGGAGAGGATATAAGCCACGTGAGGGGTTATATACAGGAGAGGGCACAAGCCATGTGAGGGGTTATATACAGGAGAGGATATAAGCCATGTGAGGGGTTATATATAGGAGAGGATACAAGCCATGTGAGGGGTTATATACAGGAGAGGACACAAGCCATATGAGGGGTTATATACAGGAGAGGATACAAGCCACGTTAGGGGGTTACAGTAGAGGACACTACTGTTAATTTTGGAATTAACACGTTGCATTTTTAAATTTTTAATTTACAACAGCTGAGGAGAGTGGATTTTCCCAATTACATCACTGTTAACATTTGAATTTTCAAAACGCATAGTAAATGCAATGCTAACATATGCGTTAACGTGGCGTTTATATTACTTTATGTAAATGCAAATGTTAACAGTAATGAAATAAGGCAAATCCCCTCCTAAGCTGTTGTAATTTGTTTCAAAATGCATTAAAATTGCAATTAAACCGCTATGTGTGACCTCATCCTTAGAAGTAACCAATTTTAAAAAAAAATAAAAATTTTGACTATAGAGGTTACTGTGCAAAATGTTAAACAGTTAAAGCATGTGAAATAATTCCAATTTACATGTTAAAATCGGGTCCATGAAAAAAGATTCCTTTGCACCTGCCCGGGACCAGGTACAGAATTGCATCAAAATTGGCGCCAAAATGGCAAAATGTCGCACGGAACATCTGGAAAACTAAGACACATGAGGCACACTGCACAAGGTGCAGACCAAGGCGTACTTGAAAAAGAACAGAGTTAAAAGTCGCAAAAATGCCCCTTCGTCTTATATACCCAAAAGAAGGACAGTTACATGCTAAGCTGTCTTATAATCATTGGACAGCGCCATAGAACCATTTGATAATTTCATAGCAATTGGTGAGTTTCTTCTTCGCTATATATAATAATTAGCTTATAGATTTTTCCGTTAAGAGCCTGGTGCAGCTAGTTCCGTAATTAAGAGTCTTAATAACTGATCAAAGTTCATTCTGGTCATCTACACAGATCATTATTCATGTTGTTTATGACACCTCATTTAATCCGCCCAATTCTATTAAAGTGAACTAAGGGAGATAAGAGAAATAGGCTCTCAGGGGATGTATAAAGAGATATAGAATCCATCCCTATCAATACTGATATATCCCAGCATGCCATAATGTATCACAAAATAGTGTCCATATTTCACAACTTAAAATCTCCAACATCAATAGACATTTATCCAGGACATTTACCTGCGATTGACTGTAGAATATCAACATCTGAGAGAAAAAAAGAAAGAAATTACTTTTTGTGTAGAAAATATCAAAATATTCCAGAACTCAAACCTTAGACATAATAACACAGATCACATGATATAGTAAATTGCGCCACTCGGAAATACAATTTATCCTACAGATAATACACCCTCACACATCTCTATAAACAGAAACACCCAAAACTTCTGGCTTTTAAAGTAAAAACATGTGAAAACAGTAGCGAGCTACACCCTTAATGACATGGACGTTATAGGAAGTCACGGTGTTTAAGGATGTTTGAAGAGGACTCACAGGCTGAACGCTCTTCAAACACGCAGGATGTTTGATGTATAACGCAGCACACACGCACTGGAAACATCAGCGATCAGTATCAGAAGCGTTTAAAGTGAACCTGTCACCAGAAAAGTCCTTTGAAGCTGGTGACAGATTCCAATAGCCTGTGCTATGCTGATTTTAATAGCATCTTTGTCAGCATTTAGAGTCATTTCTGTACTTCATGTTTAAGTTTCAATCATATTCCCTGGCTCCCTACTAGCAGTTTGTTCTGAGTCCCCAGGAGGAGGGGGAGAAGGGGAGAGATGCTGCAGTCTGTGTGCCTGTGTCTCAGTCTCCTGTCCTTTAATCTAATGCAGCTCCCTCCTCCCTACTCCCTTTCTGTCATGTGCAGTGGGCAGGAAGGGGACGACGAGGTATGGTGAGGAGTAGAGGAAGAATGACTATGAAATTATACAGAATTCTGACGTAGGCACTTTTAAAATCAGCATAGCACTGGCTATTGGAACCTGTCACCAACCCAGTGACAGGTTCAATTCAAATCACGGCGGTGAATGGGTTCCATTATCACAGTTTTGTATATCTATAGCAAAATCTCTGTGCATTAGGGTTCTAAAAATAGTCTCCCCATAACTGATCTAAAAATAAAAAAATCATAAAATTGTTAGGTATCTCCTCTGTTGTGATTGATATATCTGATATAACGTATGGAAAAGTTGCAATTTTGGTGCAGTTTGTGGTTAAATAAGTCGTTAATAAACTCCAGTCCTCACCGGACATAGGAAAACTTTAGAAGAAGTTGCAGAAGAGTTGAAGACTTTTGTGTGACTTTTGTACGACTTTTTAACAAAAACTTGCAATACCTCATAGACTCAGCTGCCAGATATATCAACCTCTAAGATAAGTCAAGCAAGTCCTAAAGTAGGAAAAAACAAGAAAAGACACACACAAATGTCCTGACTAAAGATAAACGACCCCCTCATGTTTGAAGTCTGTAAAACATCACAGTCAAAGCGTGGCTCAATATTTAAGGAAAGTTCCCCTTAATGTCATCACAGATTATATTGTATTTAGGACTAAATATACATGTATCATCCTGGTGTCAGGATAAAGATTTCACATGAGTTGGCGCCCCTTACCTGTCTCCATTGGTTCCTCACCACTTAATAAAGTGTTTACTGGTTGAAATAAAATCAGAGAAATTATTATTACTTCTTAATATTCTACAACTTTTTAAATGAAGATTCAGTAAATGGTTTTTTGGAGTCAAACACAGAACACAATGGGGCACAGTTACTTACCAGTCCCGTTGCCTCCGCCGATCCGGAATGTCTGCCGAGGATTCAGAGCTGCCGGGATTCACTAAGATCTTGCATCCAATTTCCTGCATCTGTTGCTCCCGAGCTCAGGTCCGCCGTAGTTCACCATCTTCTTCCCGACGTATGTGAGTGCTGATCTGTTAAATCCCGCGATTCGGCTGAATCAGTCGGGTTGTCCGACGGCCATGCCCCCAATTTGTGTTTCATGAAAGCCGACGCTGAAATCTGATCACGGGGCAAAAACCCGGGGCAGTTCAGCGCAAAACGGAAAAAAAATCACGAAACCCGATGGAAATGCGGCGGCAGAACCCTTAGTAAATGTGCCCCAATATATGACCCAGGTTACACAAGACAATTAAACATTCTATAAAACTATTACTAATTAAAATGTTAGGTTTCCTGAAATTAGACGTCATCTTTTACACTGAATTTTGTGTAACCCATATTTATTATACTTACCAAGGAACGAATATGGCGATACAATTGAAAATGATATGGATATTCCTCCTGTAAAAATTAACGACAATCTATGGTCATCCGGTCTATCAGCCATAAATTATTGAATTGTCTCATTGACTTATAAATTTGACTTGATATTGGGAAACAAATTATTTGTTGCAAAATGAGTAATAAGAATTATCCGATGTCACACTCCTGCCTGGGCTGTGGTAGGGGGCAGATAGGTCAGTGGACTCAGTAAGTGACATAGACATTTAGGCTTCAATCTAGATCTTCTGGATCTTCAGCAATTGGTCAACTGGATGAAGAATCATCGGTACAAGTTTGGTGTTGCCATAGAACACTTCCTCTAGGTAAATGACTACTATGATTAGAGGAAGAAGAATGGAGCCCAGGAAAGATGATGTAAGGCTTAGTGGTGGGTAATTATGGGAAAAAATACCACAAGAGATTCTGCTAATTTCCTTTCATCAAATCTTGAATGCCATTGACATTTCTTTTATTACATTTACCTCCAGTTGATTCTACACCTGAGATGAATTAAGGAAGGAATCGTGTTTTACTGTATATAATGTCCACATATTTCAAATCTTTACATATAGTATCTAGAGATGAGCGAGCACTAAAATGCTCGGGTACTCGTTATTCGAGACGAACTTTTCCCGATGCTCGAGTGCTCGTCTCGAATAACGAGCCCCATTGAAGTCAATGGGAGACTCGAGCATTTTTCAAGGGGACCAAGGCTCTGCACAGGGAAGCTTGGCCAAACACCTGGGAACCTCAGAAAAGGATGGAAACACCACGGAAATGGACAGGAAACAGCAGGGGCAGCATGCATGGATGCCTCTGAGGCTGCATAATCGCACCATTATGCCAAAATTATGGGCAACAGCATGGCCATGACAGAGTGACCGAATGAGGCTAGATAGCATCTAAAACATCCAATAATTGACCCTGACACTATAGGGGACTATGCAGAGGCAGCGGCAGCAGCGGCAGGCTAGAGAGTGGCATGGTGACATACCCTAAATGGACTCAGGCTTCAAACCAATGGGTGGCAGAGAGGAACCAAAGGAGGTGAGCAAGAAGCGCTGAAATTATTTCCTCTGTGAACAAAAGGTTGACGGTATATTTAGTCGATAACACAGCAGGGTGGCGACATAGTGACCAAGTTCCATACCGTATCTGGTGAAACACCCGAAAAATGAGCCTGACAACTCGTTTGATAAGGGGACGACATTTGGAGGCAGCCATGGAGAGGACTTCCATGATTAAGAGCGACAGTATGGGGCATCCATATTGCGCTTCTATGATTGCAACTGCAGGTCTCCAGCATGGCGGCGACAGACGCGCCGAGTTCCACTATGTATCTGGTGAAACACCTGAAAATTCTGCCTGACACAGCTCGTTTGATAAGGGGACCATGTATGGAGGCAGTGAACTAGTAGTAGATTAAAGGTGCTGCAGTTAAAACTATGTTAGTTGGATCTTGAGATGGAGCTGGCGCTCCGCAGCCAGGCGAGCTTTCGCCAATCCAAGCCCCTGTCTCTAGGCTACTGCCCAAACAGCACTTCTAAGAACCTTTTGTATAAGATCAAGTGTAGTAGCGTTCTTATAAGTTTGGGATATGGCGGGTGAGGGGAATGTAAACAGATGCGCAAGAAGCGCTGAAATAATATCGGTAAATGATAAAAGTTTGCCAGTATATTTTGTGGATTACACAGCAGGGTGGCGACAAAGTTAACAAGTTTGATGTGGAATGCCCTGTAATAGCTCTTGGGCGGTGTGCCTTTTATCGCCTAGGCTCAGCAGTTTGAGCACCGCCTGCTGTCGCTTAGCGACGGCACTTCTGCTGTGCCTAGAGCTACCGACTGATGGCGCCGTGCCCACGGATGGTAATTCGGAGGAGGAGGAGGAGGTGGAGGAGACCTGAGTGAAGTTGGCCCCCCCACCTTGTTCAAATCAAACAAAATTGGTGTCAAACGTTTGTGCTACGTTTGCGCTGGTTTGTGCAGCAGAAATTTTTGTTTGTGCCGCCATCGTTTTCGAGATTTTAATGAAAGTTTCCAGAGGTCATCAGAGTTCAACCAGCCCCCCCACATTGCCCAAATCAAACAAAACTGGTGCCAAACAATTCTGCTACATTTGTGCTGGTTTGTGCTGCGCAAATTTTTGTTTGTGCTGCTTTTGTTTTGAATATATGAACAAAAAATTAAAGTTCAAAAGTTCAAGCAGCCCCCCCACATTAACCGAATCAAACAAAACTGGTGTCAAACGTTAGTGCTATGTTTGTGCTGGTTTGTGCAGCATAAATTTTTGTTTGTGCCACTATAATTTTTAAGGTATGTTCAATTGTTTGAGGTGTTTAGGATGAACGGGTAAAAAACAAACCTAGTGACACTACTCTGGTTTGATCACCAGGGGGAGCTAGGAAACACATTGTACTTTGGAAGAAATGAACTCTGATGACCTCTGCAAAAAAGTATGAATATATTAAAAATTTTTGCTGCACAAACCAGCACAAACGTAGCACTAACGTTTGACACCAGTTTTGTTTGATTCGGTTAATGTGGGGGGCTGGCTGAACTTTTGAAATTTAATTTTTTGTTCATATATTCAAAACAATAGCAGCACAAACAAAAATTTGAGCAGCACAAACCAGCACAAATGTAGCAGAATTGTTCAGCACCAGTTTTGTTTGATTTGGGCAACGTGGGGGGGCTGGTTGACCTCTGATGACCTCTGGAAACTTTCATTAAAATCTTAAAAACGATGGCGGCACAAACGAAAATTTCTGCTGCACAAACCAGCACAAACGTAGCACAAACGTTTGACACCAATTTTGTTTGATTTGAACAAGGTGGGGGGGCCAACTTCACTTAGGCGTGGAGGAGGGGTGGGAGGAGGAGGAGGTATAGTAGGCCTTTGAGACCTGGACCGAGGTAGGCCCCGCAATCCTCGGCGTCGGCAGTATATGACCAGCCCCAGGGTCAGACTCGGGCCCAGCCTCCACCAAGTTAAGTGTAGTAGCGTTCTTATAAGTTTGGGATATGGCGGGTGAGGGGAATGTAAACAGATGCGCAAGAAGCGCTGAAATAATATCGGTTAATCATAAAAGTTTGCCAGTATATTTTGTGGATAACACAGCAGGGTGGCGACAAAGTTAACAACTTTGATGTGGAATCCATGAAAACAACCCAAATTTCTGCCTGACACACCTCGTTTGATAAGGGGACGATGTATGGAGGCAGCTATATGGACGACTTTTGGAGGTAGCAATGGAGACAACGTGTGGAGGCTGCTATGGAGACAATTTAATTTGGATAGTGCCTGTATGTGGCAGTCCAAAAAAGTTTTCAAACCAGAGGAGCAGGTAGGTGGCCCTCCAGAAAAATGAAATAGATTGAGTGCCTGTATGTGGCAGTCCCAAAAATTGTTTAAAACAGAGGACCGGGTAGGTGTCCCTCCAGAAAAATTAAATGCATAGAGTACTATAGCTAGAGCCAGTGGGCCCTGTCAAAAAATAGCCAGTTTCCTCTGCTTTAGTGTACAAAGAGGAGGAGAAGGAGGAAAATTAGGAGGAGGAGTGCATAAATTATTCAGGTTGAGCTTCCTTCAACTGGTGGAGATTGGAAATGATGAGAAATCCAGGCTTTATTCATCTTAATAAGCGTCAGCCTGTCAGCGCTGTCAGTCGACAGGCGTGTACACTTATCGGTGTACTGCACTGAAAACCCGCTCGGACAACACGCTAGCGGCAGGGCAGGCAAGAACCTCCAAGGCGTACAGCGCCAGTTCGTGCCACATGTCCAGCTTTGAAACCCAGTAGTTGTAGGGAGCTGTGTGATCATTTAGGACGATGGTATGGTCAGCTACGTACTCCCTCACCATCTTTCTGTAAAGATCAGCCCTACTCTGCCGAGACTGGGGACAGGTGACAGTGTCTTTCTGGGGTGACATAAAGCTGGCAAAAGCCTTGTAAAGCGTACCCTTGCCAGTGCTGGACAAGCTGCCTGCTCGCCTACTCTCCCTCGCTACTTGTCCCGCAGAACTACGCACTCTGCCGCTAGCGCTGTCAGAAGGGAAATACTGTTTCAGCTTGTGCACCAGGGCCTGCTGGTATTCATGCATTCTCACACTCCTTTCCTCTCCAGGGATGAGAGTGGAAAGATTTTGCTTGTACCGTGGGTCCAGGAGAGTGAATACCCAGTAATCGGTGCTGGAATAAATTCTTTGAACGCGAGGGTCACGGGATAGGCAGCCTAGCATGAAATCTGCCATATGCGCCAGAGTACCAACGCGCAAGAATTCACTCCCCTCACTGGCCTGACTGTCCATTTCCTCCTCCTCCAACTCATCTTCTTCTGCCCATACATGCTGAACAGTGAAGGACTGAACAATGGTCCCCTCTTGTGTCTCGCCAACATTCTCCTCCTCTTCCTCCTCATCCTCCTCCACCTCCTCCGATATGCGCTGAGAAACAGACCTGAGGGTGCTTTGGCTATCAACAAGGGAATCTTCTTCCCCCGTCTCTTGTGATGAGCGCAAAGCTTCCGACTTTATGCTGATCAGAGAGTTTTTCAACAGGCCAAGCAGCGGGATGGTGAGGCTGATGATGGTGGCATCGCCACTGACCATCTGTGTTGACTCCTCAAAGTTACTCAGCACCTGACAGATATCAGACATCCACGTTCACTCCTCATTGTAGACTTGAGGAAGCTGACTGACCTGACTACCCGTTCTGGTGGAAGTTGACAGCTGGCAGTCTTCAATCGCTCTGCGCTGCTGGTAAACTCTAGATAACATGGTTGGTGTTGAATTCCACCTCGTGGGCACGTCGCACAACAGTCGGTGAGCGGGCAGTTGGAGGCGGCGCTGCGCTGCCCTGAGAGTGGCAGCATCTGTGCTGGACTTCCTGAAATGCGCACAGATGCGGCGCACCTTTGTGAGCAAATCAGACAGATTGGGGTATGTCTTGAGGAAACGCTGAACTATCAGATTTAACACATGGGCCAGGCATGGCACATGTGTCAGTCTGCCGAGTTGCAGAGCCGCCACCAGGTTACGGCCGTTGTCACACACAACCATGCCTGGCCTCAGGTTCAGCGGTGCCAGCCACAGATCAGTCTGCGCCGTGATGCCCTGTAATAGTTCTTGGCCGGTGTGCCTTTTATCGCCTAGGCTCAGCAGTTTGAGCACCGCCTGCTGTCGCTTAGCGGCGGCACTGCTGCTGTGCCTAGAGCTAGCGACTGATGGCGCCATGCCCACGGATGGTAGTTCGGAGGAGGAGGTGGAGGAGGGGTGGGAGGAGGAGGAGGCATAGTAGGCCTGAAAGACCTGGACCGAGGTAGGCCCCGCAATCCTCGGCGTCGGCAGTATATGACCAGCCTCCACCAAGTTAACCCAATGTGCCGTCAGCGATATATAGTGGCCCTGCCCGGCAGCACTCGTCCACGTGTCCGTGGTCAGGTGGACCTTGTCAGAAACGGCGTTGGTCAGGGCACGGATGATGTTGTCTGACACGTGCTGGTGCAGGGCTGGGACGGCACATCGGGATAAGTAGTGGCGGCTGGGGACCGAATACCGAGGGGCGGACGCCGCCATAAGGTTGTGAAAGGCCTCGGTCTCTACCAGCCTATAGGGCAGCATCTCCAGGCTAAGCAATCTGGAGATGTGGACATTGAGGGCTTTGGCGTGCGGGTGGGTTGCACTATATTTCCTTTTCCGCTCCAGCGTCTGGGGTATGGAGAGCTGAACGCTGGTGGATGCTGTGGAGGATCGTGGAGGCGACGATGGGGTTTTTGGGCCAGGGTCCTGGGCAGGGGGCTGACTATCAGCTGACACAGGGGAAGGAGCAGTGGTGTGCACGGCCGGAGGTGAACGGGCTTGGTGCCACTGAGTGGGGTGTTTAGCATTCATATGCCATAGGAATATATACTAACGGGGCCCAAAATATTTTCCCCCTCCCTCCTGGAAGGGGAAATTTTGTTATAATAGTATAATACGGCAGGAGGGAGTTCAAGTTTGACATCCCTCCATCTTAAGTGACCCCCCTCCCCTTGCACTACAGTGTCTTTACAAATAGGCATGGCAGGCTTCCTTTCACAGAAATTGAACTTTGATCATTTTACCACGGAAGCCCTCCAGGTTTTCTCCAAGAATGAAATTCCTCTAAATCAAACAGACATTCACTCAGCATTCCAGCACTTACAACAAACATATAAACAAAATATAAAATCGTGGTGGGAAATTGCAAGTTTTGAAACTTACTTACAGCAAGGGTTAGTCTATAGAGGTCTACGTATACCTCTCATCCCGAATTCACACCGTGAAGACCCAGAGTTCTTGCGGGGTTGGGAACAATTACTAACGGAGAGTTCTCTACGCTTGATCAACTATCTACTGACATACGAACGGACTATCTTTGAGAACACAAGTAAGCGGCTCGAGAAGGAATTAGCTGACATACAATCCTTCATCACATCTCCTGAATTTGGAACATTGGAACAGAAACTACAAAAAAATATTGACACCCTTAAACAAGAAATTAAAGAAAAAAAGCATCGCAAATATCTGAGGGACCGTAGAGATTTTGACACTGGTCAGACATATACTTGGAAACAGCGTACTAATCGCCCATATCCTAGAAATATCCAAACTGATATATCTGAATCAGAATATTCAGGAGCCGAATCCAGTGCCTCATCTAAATCGAACAACTCTCGGAGTACTAAGCGTAAATTCAAGAATAGGGGACCGCAACAACGTTCTAAACAGACCAATCACCCAAATACCAACACTGAGAGACAAAATCAAACACCCACATCATGTGGCTCCATGAGCTTATCCTCTTCCTCTTATACATCTTTAGGGCCGAACATCTCACAGGCCCCAATCATGAGTCTCACTCAATTTGGACCTCCGTCCATGACAACAACATCCTTGCTAAATCCAGTGGGACAACCTGGATATACAGGTCAACTCCAGGGCCAAACATCGCTCAACCTGCAAACCCCTCAAAGAAATTTGACAGCAGTAACTGCACTACCTACATCAATACCAACGGCTCCAATTTTTTTAGGGACAAATCAGGGACAGCGAGAACGATGGAATTTAAAGAATCAGACATAGATCCACACCAATCACTTATATTCAATTTGTCTTCTCATATCTTTACCGAGGCCCAATTGAACCTCTTAAAAAGAGGTCTTTCATTTACCCCAACCCCACGTTTTGATCACTTCACTTGGGTGAAAGACGTCAACTTATTCGCCCGGAAGTTGGCTCTACACAAATGTCACACTTCAAAAAATAAAGAGGATCAATCCCTCCAAAGTAGAGAAGAGGAAGCACTGGAAGCCCTAGAGGATCTCCTGTTGGAAAATGAAATTGGACCTGTGCAAACCATGGATGGTCAACCCATGCAGCCAGGTCCTTTCACTAATCTTAAACCGAAATCTAAGACCACACCGCTGTTCTCGCAATATCAGCATATCGATTTGTTCGTTAAGCTGGTTACTGCGGATATAAAAAATCTCAGACCATCTAAAAACAGAATAGCCTCTAATCTATCCCCTGAAGAACAGATAGCATTAACTGAGCTGAGAGACGACCACAGCATAGTAATAAAGCCTTCGGATAAAGGCGGGAACATCGTGATACAGGATAAGCAAGATTATATCGATATGGTTAGACGTCTATTGGATGATAAAGACACATACACTAAACTATCGAAAAATCCCACAGAAATGTTTCTACAGGAACTTAAGGATATCCTGGATGGAGCCATCGAGCAGGAGCTAATATCCAGGGACGAGTATCTATTTATGTACAATCCAGCACCAACTACGGCCACATTTTATGCTCTTCCAAAAGTACATAAGGAACGCCTCCCCATGCCAGGAAGACCCATCGTATCTGGTAATGACAATGTAACGCAGAATCCCAGCATATACATTGACAAGATACTAGCGCCTTTTGTTGAAAGTCTCCCTTCATATCTCAGGGATACCAAAGACACAATTGGCCGCTTACAGGGCATTCAAATACCCGCGAATGTACTGCTGGCTTCCCTTGACGTTGAAGCCCTGTATAGTAGTATACACCACGAACTAGGTCTCAGGGCCGTTGAATATTTTCTGTCTACACGAGGAATACAGTATCAAGCACACAATCGTTTTATTTTATCACTTTTGGAATTTGTTTTGAAACACAATTATTTTCTGTTTGAGGACACTTACTTTTGGCAGTTAAAAGGAACCGCCATGGGCACAGCATGTGCCCCTAACTATGCAAATTTATTTCTTGGGTGGTGGGAAGCATCTATAGTTTTTTCTGAATCAATGGAGCACTTTACCAATCACATTCAATTCTGGGGTCGATTTATCGACGATATTCTAATTTTATGGGAAGGCGACAAACAAAGTTTTGAAAACTTTGTCAAAGCACTTAATCAGAACAATATTGGCATGCACTTCACTTTCGAGACACATACCACTCAAATCAACTTCCTAGACCTTACTATCATGGTATCATCTGAAGGCAACTTGAACACTAAAATTTACAGAAAACCTACCTCCACCAATAACTTCCTAGACTTTCGTAGCTGGCACCCACCAGCCCTCAAAAAGGGCATTCCAATTGGCCAATATGTACGCGCGAGACGTAACTGCTCTGAAGAGCCAACATTCCAGAAGGAATGCAATGATCTCTATCAACGGTTCAGGAATAAGAGATATCCTAAACGAACCCTGAACCTAGCATACAATCGGGCCAAGACTTTACGCCAGGAGGATCTCTTGAAACCAAAGGAGATTAAAAATGATCCCCCTCAGATTAGATGCATTGGCCAGTTCGATGCATATACACAGGAGGTAACCACGATTCTTCGAAGATACTGGCCTCTATTACGAGGAGATTCGGATTTGAGGAAGGTCCTAAGCCCTGATCCCCAACTTACTTTCAGGCGAGGCCCCAATTTACGGGACCATCTGGTGCACAGTCACTTGGAAAGTCAACCCAAATCAGCCACAAATTGGCTCACACAGGCCACTGTGGGGTCGCATCCTTGTGGGAACTGTTCGTTCTGTCCCTTTGTCCCGAGAGTGAAAGAATTTACAAACCCAGTGGATAACAAAAGTTATCAGATTCGACAGTTCTTCAATTGCCGTAGTACAGGAATAGTATATGTAGCTAGCTGTACCTGTCCTAAATTTTACGTTGGAAAGACGATCCAGGAATTCAGAAGGAGGATTTCAAAGCATCTCAGCACTATACGCAATGGAGAAGATACATCAATCTCCCGCCACGTGAGACAGATACATGCTGGTAATCTTGAATGTCTTAGATTCTGGGGCATACAACAAGTAAAATTGGGCCCACGTAAAGGCAACCTAGACAAAAAGTTATTGAAAGAAGAGGCCAAATGGATATACAGACTTGAGAGTCTAAACCCAGGAGGACTCAACGAAGGGTTTTCCTTCCTACCATTTTTATAACCTTCATTACAAGCAAAAGCATGATCATGTGACAGTTTGGTGAGGAAGAACCGTAATGTTAAGAAAGCCATGCATTAAATGGATACTAACTATATTCCAGGTTACTCAAAAAACATTGTATATGCAAATACATTACATACAAAAATACGTGACCAATATTGAGAATGAAGAACAATGAGAACCTTGACTTTTTGTATACATCTATGTCCTCTATCATCTTACTGACTCACCCTTATGCAAATATTTGATACCTTTCTCCCCTCTTTGAAGTCTCCTATGTATACAATTATACATTATCCATTAACAGTCCTCTTGCCTCAATGGACCACTCCCCTCCTCTTCACTTTAATCTTCCTCTATTTTCCATCCTACTTGTAAAACAATACTCACCTCGTTGAGGACTTCCGGCCATATACTTTAAATATAAGAAATATTTCTGGCCTGTACAGATCCTCTGTACAGAAGAAGCTCTACTGCGCCTGCGCGTCACCCTCTCTACACGGGTGGATACTTACCGGTAGCGCGCCTGCGCGCACCGCACTGTGGCGCGCATGCGCCAAATCTTCTTCGCTCGCACTCCCTGCGAGATTCCATTGCGCAGGCTCCATTGATAGACGAGGATTCGTAGATAGAGAGGCTGACGTCTTATGACGAGGAAGGGGAGTGGTTGTCTCCACAACTACGGATTGGACAATCCCCTATTAACATCCGGCTTGAGGTACGCAACACTGGGGCTTATTAGCCTATCCATAAGCCCTAAACGGAGCTTCACACTATATTTTCTCTAAAAACCACATCTATAGGACCACGTCACTTTGGATAAGTGGCGCGACCCGATGAGTCAGTAATAGATAGTTTATAAAAGTCCGCACTGCACGCCGATCGCGTAGCAGTCAGCCCCAAACCCCTGATGACGCCAGTTCGGCGAAACATGTCGGGTGGGCTTGGTTGAGCGGCACGTCTAAGTTTTAATTCAGCAGCAGTCAGTATATAGGCACAGGTCAATCTATTGCTATATAGTCTAGTGAGGGTTAACTAGAGGATTTACAATGCCCTGAATGGGGCAATCGATTATATAGGAATCATAAAGTTGGCTTCTATGAACACTCAACAGTGACATACAATACCCTTGAGTGAGAACTGATCCCTCTCCCTCTAGGAAACTGACATACTTTGTACCTCAGTTTAAGGAAGTGTCCTAATAGTACTTATACATCACAGTTCAATGAAGCATCCTAGTAGCATTCCATCCTATCGATCTGTCCCACTATTGCCTGTCTGCAAATTTTAAATGAGTTTTGGTTTTCTATGATGTCTTAATTTAATAATTAATAAAAGTTGAGTTTTATTATCTACCTTGGTGGCTAAAGGGTATTATTGGTCGCTGGCCGTGCGACTTTTTGAAGTTTGAATTTAGCATTCATATGCCTGCGCATACTGGTGGTAGTTAAGCTAGTAGTGGTGGAACCCCTGCTGATCCTGGTTTGGCAAAGGTTGCACACCACAGTCCGTCGGTCATCCGGTGTTTCCTTAAAGAACCTCCAGACTTCTGAAAATCTAGCCCTCGCCGCGGGAGCCCTCGCCACGGGAGCTTCACTACGTGACACATTTGGCGCTGATGCACCAGCTCTGGCCCTGCCTCTCCGTCTGGCCCCACCACTGCCTCTTCCAACCTGTTCTGGTCGAGGACTCTCCTCCGTTTTAGAAGCACTGTGTTCACCCGGCCTCTCAACCCAGCTTGGGTCTGTCACCTCATCATCCTCCGATCCCTCAGTCTTCTCCCCCATCGGACTTCCTGCCCTGACAACAACTTCACCACTGTCTGACAACCGTGTCTCCTCATCGTCGGACACCTCTTTACACACTTCTTCCACTACGTCAAGAAGGTCATCATCACCCACAGACTGCGACTGGTGGAAAACCTGGGCATCGGAAAATTGCTCAGCAGCAACCGGACAAGTGGTTTGTGACTGTGGGAAGGGTCCAGAAAACAGTTCCTCAGAGTATGCCGGTTCAAATGCCAAATTTTCCTGGGAGGGGGCAGACTGGGGGGGAGGAGGCTGAGGTGCAGGAGCTGGAGGAGTGCCGATTTCGGTGACATGGGTGGACTGCGTGGAAGACTGACTGGTGGACAAATTGCTCGAAGCATTGTCGGCAATCCACGACATCACCTGTTCACACTGTTCTGGCCTCAACAGTGCTCTACCACGAGTCCCAGTAACTTCAGACATGAACCTAGGGAGTGTAGCTCTGCGGCGTTCCCCTGCTCCCTCATCAGCAGGTGGTGTCTCACCCCGCCCAGGACCACGGCCTCTGACCCCTGCAGTAGTTGGACGCCCACGTCCCCGCCCTCGTCCTCTACCCCTAGCCCTCGGGTTAAACATTTTGAAAATGAAAGTTATAACTTTAATTTTTTTTTTACTTTTTTTTTGTGTTTTTTTTTTTTTTTTTGTGTTTTTTTTGTTTTTAAAACCAAACGATGCTATCCTATTGCTATGGCTATTTTCTAGCCAAGTATGAAAGCACACTGCTATGCCAGATGAGATGACGCTGAGTTATGAAAAAATAAACGTAAAATAAAAAGTAAATGGCAGACTGTGCCTAATTTCAATCAAACCCCTAATAAATTGTCCCACTTCGGTCTTTGCGATGGATATGTGCGTCACTAAGCGCTAAACACAACGGTCCCAAGTCTCACTGCAAATTCCTCACAATATGGTAGTAGATGCACTACAGCAAGGCCAGCCACCAGCAGATCAACCAGAAATAAAATATATAACGCTATTGTAGGCCTAAGTAAGCCGTTTGGATTCTCCTATGGCTATTTTCTAATTTTCTAGCCAACTATGAAAGAAAACTGCTATGCCAGATGAGATGACGCTGAGTTATCAAAAAATAAACGTAAAATAAAAAGAAACTGGCAGACTGTGCCTAATTGAAATCAAACCCCTAATAAATTGTCCCACTTTGGTGTTTGAGGTGGATATGTGCTTCACTAAGAGCTAAACACAGCGGTAGCAAGTCCCCCTGCAAATTCCTCACAATATGGTACTAGCTGCAAATAAAAAAAAAAAAATGTATAACGTTATTGTAGCCCTAAGAAGGGCTGTTGGGTTCTTGTAGAATCACTCCTGCCTAACACTATTCTAATAGAACAGCCTAACGCTGTCCCTGACCAGCAGCAGCTCTCTCCCTAGCGGCATCCAGACACAGAATGATCCGAGCAGCGCAGGCAGGGGCTAGTCTATTCCAGGGTCACCTGATCTTGCCAGCCAACCACTGCTATCGGCGTGTAAGGGTACCACGTCATGCTGGGTGGAGTGCAGAGTCTCCTGGCTTGTGATTGGCTCTGTTTCTGGCCGCCAAAAAGCAAAACGGCGGGAGATGCCATTTTCTCGAGCGGGCAAAGTATTCGTCCGAGCAACGAGCAGTTTCGAGTATGCTAATGCTCGAACGAGCATCAAGCTCGGACGAGTATGTTCGCTCATCTCTAATAGTATCCTATAATAGAACATTAAAAGGGAATCTCCAGTTTTCACAATCCACAACATACGTGTCTCAATGATAATCTAATCACAATTAGATGAGAGGGTCTGTGGTTCGGGTGAATTGTGAGATTTGTGGACGTGCAGCTAATTTAGTGGATTGACTGCATGTCTTACAATCTGGCAATATGTCTATGTCAGCGGGATGGACCTGAGCCTAAAGTTTAGGTTACCTCATAATCACAATTTGTCCTTCCTTTGGAACCTTCATCAATAGTCTATGGTACGTAAGAAGATCCTTATGGAGATCCTTGTAATGTTATCTTGTCTCTTGGTTGTCTATGTCCTAGTATGTTTTCAGGCACATGTGATTTTTTAAAACAATTTGATTTGGTATCACAAGATCTTCAACCAATGTGTGTCTATGTGCAGGCAGAGGGTTGTCGCAGGCAGCACAGGTTAAAATATACAAGAGGGGGTTGCAGGGCCGCATCTGCCATGAGGCGAGATTAAAATCTCGCCTCAGGCGGCAGAATGCAGAGCCCTTTAAAGAGCAGCGAAATTTGCTGCTCTAATGTGGACGATTCGGGCGCCTGTTGATGGCCAAATCGCCCACCAGCTAAAAGAGACAGGCATATATATATGCTGAGCGACGCAACGGCTTCCTGGCTGCTCATGACGCTCCATTCTCTGCAGCAACACAGGCAGTGGATGATGATGTCACACCGCCTGTGTCACTGTGCGGTGTGACAGGAGCAGCGCGCCGTGGGAGCAACATTCCCAGAGGTGAGTATATCTTTTATTATTTTTCATTTTCCCTTATTAATTAAATGTGGTGAATACTGATATAATGGGGTAGGGGAGGGGCCTGTGGTTTCAGTATATATTTACACTCACCGGCCACTTTATTAGGTACACCTGTCCAACTGCTCGTTAACACTTAATTTCTAATCAGCCAATCACATGGCGGCAACTCAGTGCATTTAGGCATGTAGACATGGTCAAGACAATCTCCTGCAGTTCAAACCGAGCATCAGTATGGGGAAGAAAGGTGATTTGAGTGCCTTTGAACGTGGCATGGTTGTTGGTGTATTTCAGAAACTGCTGATCTACTGGGATTTTCACGCACAACCATCTCTAGGGTTTACAGAGTATGGTCCGAAAAAGAAAAAACATCCAGTGAGCGGCAGTTCTGTAGGCGGAAATGCCTTGTTGATGCCAGAGGTCAGAGGAGAATGGGCAGACTGGTTCGAGCTGATAGAAAGGCAACAGTGACTCAAATTGCCACCCGTTACAACCAAGGTAGGCAGAAGAGCATCTCTGAACGCACAGTACGTTGAACTTTAAGGCAGATGGGCTACAGCAGCAGAAGACCACACCGGGTGCCACTCCTTTCAGCTAAGAACAGGAAACTGAGGCTACAATTTGCACAAGCTCATTGAAATTGGACAGTAGAAGATCGGAAAAACGTTGCCTGGTCTGATGAGTCTCGATTTCTGCTGCGACATTCGGATGGTAGGGTCAGAATTTGGCGTCAACAACATGAAAGCATGGATCCATCCTGCCTTGTATCAACGGTTCAGGCTGGTGGTGGTGGTGTCATGGTGTGGGGAATATTTTCTTGGCACTCTTTGGGCCCCTTGGTACAACGCCACAGCCTACCTGAGTATTGTTGCTGACCATGTCCATCCCTTTTTGACCACAATGTACCCTGTAACATCTGATGGCTACTTTCAGCAGGATAATGCACCATGTCATAAAGCTGGAATCATCTCAGACTGGTTTCTTGAACATGACAATGAGGTCACTGGACTCAAATGGCCTCCACAGTCACCAGATCTCAATCCAATAGAGCATCTTTGGGATGTGGTGGAACGGGAGATTCGCATCATGGATGTTCAGCCGACAAATCTGCGGCAACTGTGTGATGCCATCATGTCAATATGGACCAAAATCTCTGAGGAGCTTCCAGCACCTTGTTGTATCTATGCCATGAAGAATTGAGGCAGTTCTGAAGGCAAAAGGGGGTCCAACCCGTTACCAGCATGGTGTACCTAATAAAGTGGCCGGTGAGTGTACATCCCCCATAATAACTATGTACACATTGCTATTATTGCTATATACACTCCCCCATAATAACTATGTGCACATTCCTATTATTGCTATATACACCCCCCCATAATAACTATATACACATTCCTATTATTGCTATATACACCCCCCCATAATAACTGTATACACATTCCTATTATTGCTATATACATCCCCCATAATAACTATGTGCACATTCCTATTATTGCTATATACACCCCCCCATAATAACTATATACACATTCCTATTATTGCTATATACACCCCCCCCCCATAATAACTATATACACATTCCTATTATTGCTATATACAACCCCCCATAATAACTATATACACATTCCTATTATTGCTATATACACTCCCCCATAATAACTATATACACATTCCTATTATTGCTATATACAACTCCCATAATAACTATGTACACATTCCTATTATTGCTATATACACCCCCCCCCCATAATAACTATATACACATTCCTATTATTGCTATATACACTCCCCCATAATAACTGTATACACATTCCTATTATTGCTATATACAACCCCCATAATAACTATATACACATTCCTATTATTGCTATATACACTCCCCCATAATAACTGTATACACATTCCTATTATTGCTATATACAACCCCCATAATAACTATATACATATTCCTATTATTGCTATATACACCCCCCCATAATAACTATATACACATTCCTATTATTGCTATATACACCTCCCCATAATAAATATATACAATCCCCCAATAATAACTGTATACACATTCCTGTTATTGCTATATACATCCTCCCATAATAACTATATACACATTCCTATTATTGCTATATACATCCCCCATAATAACTATATACATATTCCTATTATTGATATATACACCCCCATAATAACTATATACAGATTCCTATTATTGCTATATACACCTCCCCATAATAAATATATACAATCCCCCAATAACTGTATACACATTCCTGTTATTGCTATATACATCCTCCCATAATAACTATATACACATTCCTATTATTGCTATATACAACCCCCATAATAACTATATACGCATTCCTATTATTGCTATATACAACCCCCATAATAACTATATACACATTCCTATTATTTATATATACACCCCCATAATAACTATATACGCATTCCTATTATTGCTATATACAACCCCCATAATAACTATATACACATTCCTATTATTTATATATACACCCCCATAATAACTATATACACATTCCTATTATTTCTATATACACCCCCATAATAACTATATACACATTCCTATTATTTCTATATACACTCCCCCATAATAACTATATACACATTCCTATTATTTCTATATACACTCCCCCATAATAACTGTATACACATTCCTATTATTGCTATATACACCCCCCCATAATAACTATATACACATTCCTTTTATTGCTATATACACCCCCCCATAATAACTATATACACATTCCTATTATTGCTATATACAGCCCCCCATAATAACTATATACACATTCCTATTATTGCTATATACACTCCCCCATAATAACTATATACACATTCCTATTATTGCTATATACACCTCCCCATAATAAATATATACAATCCCCCAATAATAACTGTATACACATTCCTGTTATTGCTATATACATCCCCCCATAATAACTATATACACATTCCTATTATTGCTATATACAACCCCAATAATAACTATATACACATTCCTATTATTTCTATATACACCCCCCAATAATAACTATATACACATTCCTATTATTTCTATATACACCCCCCCCCCCCATAATAAATATATGTAACAATAGGATGGATATGGGAGCCCTTAAAGACCAACCAGGTCCTAGTGGTGGGGAATGAATCATTACATAAACAGACACCACAAAAGTTTTCCTGATTTCACCATCAAATCTTGAATGGAATTTAAATTTCTTCCGTCCATTTACCTTCAGTGGAATCTTTACCTGAGATGAGAAGAGAAGGAATTATCATTGTTGTGTATATAATAACCACATAGAACATTAGAACATTAATGGGAATCTCCAGTTTGCACAATCGTTAGCATATGTTTTAAAATTAACCCCTTATGTTGCTTCCTGTTTTCCATGTTAATAGCTCAGGCTATTTGTCAGATTTTTTTTTGTCAATGCCAAAAAATTTTATTTTGTGGTCACCATAGTTAGGTGGAGACTTTTTTTTTCCCCGTGACAAAATATAGATTTTAAGTGCACAATTTTAGATTTCCTATGTCCTACTGATGAACTTTTATTAACCCCTTTCTGTGCTGTATATTTAAAAACAAAAGCAAATCTGTTTTTTCTAATGAAAATTTTCAGCATTTGTTGTTGAACCTAAATAACATAAAAACTTTTTTCTCGGGGTCAATGGGCACACAGCGAATACCTAATTCACAATTTTTTTCAAATGACCTTCATTTACCAATAGCATTTAAATGTTTTGTCAATGTGGCTGTATGAGGACTTATTGAACACGTTTAGTCTAAATTGTGTCTGGTGAGTGATTCAAAATGTGTCTATTTTGGCCTTGTTTTATCTTATTTAAGTATTTTGTCGTACAGGATAAATGCTATGATGGACTTTTATCAGTTTGGCTTAAAGAAGTGAGGAATTATAAAATATGTTTCGTTTTACATTTTTATTATTAAAGGGGTGGGTAATATTTTTGTCTTTTTTAGCTTTTTATATTTGTTTATCACTTTACACCACAAGGGGGCACAGACAGGAGATCACTTGATCTCTTTTATAATGCACTGCACAACTTATGCAGCCCGTTAACTAACAGGCGTTTTATAAGGCCATACCTCTGGCATGGCCTAATACAAAGTTACAGCAGGCGGATGTCTATGACAACATTGCCCCCACCCAACCCCGTTATCACTTCTGTGGGGTGTCAGTGGGCGAAAAGCTCCTTAGACTCCATAGTCTATTTTTGACCGCAGAGTTTAGGGGGTAAACCACTTGCGTTTAGAGCATTTCCGATCCTGGGTGATTGTTGCAGGGCCAGGCTGGATAGGTACTGGATCGCACCATCCATTTGTACTACGGTACCTATCCACCAGCAGCCCTACTTTACCTCTTTCTACCTTACACACTTTCTAATGTGTTTTGTAAAGGTCTTTGTGCCAAAACGTTACACAGTTGTGGATAACATGTTTACCTAATAAAAGAAATTGCTTGGGTTTTCTTGTTATATTCTACACTCATGATACCAGCCCTGACCTCAGCCCATGAAGTGTCTCCTGGCTCGTGACCACTGTTGATACAGCATGTCACCTACACAGGAACAATTCAACAGCTTTTGACCTGGTGGTTGTAGCATTGAATAATTAAAGTTTTCTAAAATGCTAAAATTACTAAAAGGTTTGGTTTTATGATATCCACTTAAACAGATATTTGTTATATTATTACACTTACTGTAATTCACACCCCATCGCATTCCAGATATCTCACCTGTAAGAATGGAAGAAAAAACATGTCTCTGTTTCAATTTTTTTTCGGAATTACTGACCCATTTATCATCCCCTTATTACTGTCAGGCCCCAGGGGTAGTGAAGAAACTGGACCACTGCGAACGATGACATAAGCCGACACCTGGGACTGGGTCTAAGTGGTACCTGGTTTTCACCAGAGCAGGTCGTTCCACAGGTGCGACTTTGTCTACAATGGTGGCGAGGTACACAGACGTTGAGCAGAATCGTCGTTGGGGACAGGCAGGATGTCAGGAAGGGCGGCACAACATCAGAGTCGTAGAAAAAGGTCAGGGAAGGCAGCAGAGGAGCATAGTTAGGAATGGCACCAGGGTCACAACGGGAATTTGCAATAACAGCAGAAAGGAACAGTGCTTTCTCTAGGGCACAAGGCACGGAGATTTGGTGGGGTGTACAGGGAGAGGCTGGGTAATAAAATATTCTGGGAAGGGCCAACAGCAATCATAGGTGCGCTGGTCCTTTAAATCTAAGAGAGCTGGCGCACACGTGCCCTAAGTGTCGGGAACGCACGTGCACGACCACCGGAACAGGAATGGGGACAGGTAAGTGGCACACTGGCGTACAGAGAGAGGCACGGGTGAGCCAGTGACCAGAGATATGGGTCGTGGGAGCACCCGTGACAATAACAAGAGTTTCCTCATTTCTCTGTGAATGTTCCCTGATCACATAAAAAGCAGAACTTGTAGGAAACTATAGAAATTGGATCTGTTCTGGTTTTAATTCCTTTGGCCTTTATTATTTTTGTAAAAAAAATTTCACTGAATTTGTTATTGAATTCTTTATTAAAATTTGAACTTTTGCTCTTTAGCCCCAGGAGACTCAATTGATAGCAAAAAATTACAGTGAGAATTGATAAAAACCAGGAATACAGAACATTGGGAGAGAATTGCTAATATTATGGTCATATTGGAATGTCTAGGACCCACATAATTTTTTTTTTCAAGGGACACCTCCCCCTGTGAGTAAACAAAACAGGAACAAGCACAACCTTCTTATTTTATTTTTGGGCTCGGCAGCTTGTTCCCATCTAGAGAGACCGGTATTTAGAGGTTCTGTTGTAAATGGATCTTATACAGGGCTATTGCTCCAAAGATGAGTTCATGGATCAAACACCACGGCAGAAAGGGACGGCACTCGCTATCCATCATCCTGCAACATTATTAGCGATAAAAAGCAGACACACAGGAACACTGGAGAGCTTGAGGTAATGGGCTGTTATCTGAAGAGCTCCAGCGTTCCTGTGTATTTGCTTTTAATCGATAATAAAATTTAAGGGTGGTGGATAGCGAGTGCCGTCCCTTTCTTCAGTTTTGTTAGCTCTGTAAGTAACAGGCCTCAGGCAGCAGAAAGATGCTACAATGTTATTGGGCTCTGCAGTGTGATAGAGAATATAGAGGAAGGAATCTGGTTGGCTAGACCAGAAACCCGACTGAAATGCGGTCTACGGACCCTTAGTAAATGTGCCCCTATGTGTCTGTGAGGGTTTGCTAGATAATTTACCCATGTGATTATGAAATTCTCTATGATGAATGTCTGTATGAAACACTGTGCTGGTTCTGCACAATATAAGTAGGGTCAGGGAGCCCATGAAGCTCAAGGGCCTACCGGTGTATTCACCTGTGGACCAGTCAAAGCCTGCATTAGCTTATATGGGCTGTTTATTGATATATTATATATATAATATAAAATTCAATAAAGTCCCCCAAGCCCTTTTTGAACTTATTTGTTGCCCGTGGTAACACGACTTCCATTGTAAGGACATACATTGTATCCTATAAGATGGCGTTTCTACACTTTTCAATAAATATTCCATCTCATCATATCACAAAATATTGTCCTCAAATATAAATAGACATTTCTCCAGTACATTTACCTGTCAGTGATTGATTTCCATCTGCATCTGAGGACAAAAACATAAATTACTTTTAGTGAAAATAATATCAAAATATTCAGTTTCCATACAATAACCCCTGTTCCTAATGAGGCTCAAAATGTGTCACATACAAACATGTTCCTTGATAATAATCTACCCACAAGGTGTCTGTCCAGCTGGACCTTCAGTGATCAACTCTAATCTATTGGCAAACTAAGGAGTAAGTGTTCAATTTTCCTGCAGCGCCACCTCTGGAGATGTTCAGTATGACAATGTGTTCTGTGTGACGGTAGCAATGTAAGGGGGCACTATTAAAAGTGTATTACTTTATATTGCATCAATCAGACCCCCTAGGGCAGTGGTGGCGAACCTATGGCACTGGTGCCAGAGATGGCACTCGGAGACCTCTCTGTGGGCACACGGGCTGTCTCCCAGGTACAGAGTTTGCCTGACATGGCATCTTCCTGCAGTCCAAGTAGTGCCCTGCTATTTTAAAGTGACCCATCCTGTGCTGCTTGGTCCTGTCCGAAGAGTAAGAAGGTGTGGACAGGGTTGGATTGGAGCTCAAAGATTCTGGTAGCAATAAGAAAGATTTTTTTGACAGTTATACATTTTTAATCTCCAGGATGATACAAACACTGGCAGCATTGATTGTGACACCCTTGAATTGGGCCAGTGCTGAACGCAGATGTTAAATGGAGTGGTTTCGTTTACGAACCTAAAATCATTTTAGAGGTTCAGGTTCAGTTGTACTGGGCCAAACCTGACCTTTAATGGGTCCTTTCTTCCATTATCTTCAGATATTTGGCTTCAAGAGAAATTAAAATTGATGTAAACATATAAGAAATGGTTGATAGTATCACGTTGTATGCAGATGTGTGGTGTCCACAAGTATTGGGAGCTACTTGCTCAAAAATTGAACTCCCTCAACAGACCTCCAGAGTAGTACTTGGTCTTAGGGTCCATTCTGCTCTCCTGGACTGGATACCTTGTGAGAACAGGGGTCGGAGGAGGAGGTCGGAGAGGTGAGTGCTCCTCACCTCTCCTCCCTGCATAGGTAGACAAGTGTCCAAACTGCACCATAATAGGGAGCTATAGACTTCCATTGTGGCTGTGATCTGGATGCAATTGGCGTGGCCTGGTCATGGTCACATTTCCGGACGTTTCCGGACTGAATGAGCCCTTAGGGTTCTAGTTCCTGAGAGGCATCTTCTACATTCTGACTACATTCCAAGTAATTTACTTTTTATTTTTTACTTGACCTTTCCCTGCTGATTATCTATATTGAATTCAGGTTTGGCACAGTCCTGTACTTCATGCTCCAATCTACATTTTGATTTTACTCTCATGATGCCAGATATGACCCCAGCCCATTACTGTAGTTCCTCTTGGCTGGCACCTGTAGAAAAACTTTCACCTATATTGGACCAATTCAAAAGGTAGCGACCCGGTGGTCATAGCATCAACTACAGGCAGTCCCCGGGTTATGTACAAGATAGGTTCCGTAGACTTCTTCTTAAGTTGAATTTGTATGTAAGTCGGAACTCTATATTTTATCATTGTAACTCCAGCCAGAATTTTTTTTGGTCTGTTATAGATGATTACTGTAGCCTAGGACTAAAGCACAATAAATTACCAATTTCCAGAGGTCCGTTTGTAACTAGGGGTCGTCTGTAAGTCGGGTGTTCTTAAGTAGGGGACCGCCTGTACTTCAAGTTTTTATGTCTTGGAGAATGCAAAATCTACTAAAATGTTGGTTTTTTTAAGCAAATACTTTTTATGTTTATACTCACTGAAATTCATTGCCCATGGTTTTCCAAATGCCCTTCCTGTAAGAAATGAAGAATTCAGAATGAAGTATCTCTGCTCCATCTCTTTTTGAAAAACCTTCCAATTGATCCCTTTATTTTAATAGTTGCTTCCTTTTCTTATAAATGGTCCCTGATTTAAGGAAATGTGCAACTTGCAGGGAAGTAAGTGAGAACATAGACCTGGTGTTTTATACATTTTTAAAAATTATCCTGAACCTTAATAGATTTTGACTCTTCCCCCAAGGGCCTCCTGTTCTCCTACCTATTCCTTTGGCCTTTGTTTATTATAAATTTTGTAGAACATGTTACACAATTGGCCATTGTATTCTGTGGGGGAGGAGATTTAGCAAGTTCTGGCTCCGGATATATCAAGAGGCTCCTGCCAGTTACTTCTGTGTTAGACCCTGCCCGGAACTGGCACAAGCAATGGCTAATGTGCTGTGCGGGGAGAAAGGGGTCCACTACTCACTACTTAAGGTGGAGGCAGCATTAGTCAGGAAAATAGTTACAATTCTCAGTAATGTTTTTGGAACTGCTATTAAAGCAGAATAAATCCCTGGATCAAGGCTCCATCAGAAATATATGCTATATAATTTGTCATGTGATAAAGGCCCCCGATAGGCCCCTCTTAAGCTTGTTTGCTGAAGTTGACAACACAACCTGCAATGTATAAAGACATAGGGGGGAATTTATTATGCACCTGTGTATGATGGAAGACATACACCCCCCCCCTCCAACCCCTGCCATGGCTGATATATTATGAAGCTTAGACCTACTGATGTATTTGGTGGGTGGCTGTACCACCTGGCAAGGCTATGCTATTTTATGCCCAAAAACTGGCTAACAAGTCCTGATAAATGTCCCCCCATGGAGTGTATCCTACAAGATGTGATTTCCTAAATAAGCAATGACATCTTTTCAATACACTGGTGATACACCCATAATTCCATATTCCAGCTCAATGGATCACAAAAGAGGGTCATCGATTCCTAACCGAAAATCTTCTACATAAATAGACATTTTTCCAGTACATTTACCTGATATTGATATTTTTCCCTCAGCATCTGAGATAGAAACAGAGGAATTATCTTTTTGGGAAAATAGGATCAACATATTCCCGAAATCATATATAAGATAATATAACCCATGTAAGGACCTGTCCCAAAGGGTCTCATAAATCCCCTATCTCATATACATAACCTGTAGAAAGACATATATATTATCCCATCTTTAAGGGGATCTGTATTTTGCACCATCCATGACAGGTTTCTTGATAATAATCTGACCACAAGCTGCTGGGACCTTCAGTGATCATCTGTAATCTATAGGGTTCCTAAATCATCCTGTGTGAATTTCCCTGCAGTGCCCCCTCTGGCGATGTTCGGTATGACAGTGGGTTCTATGTGGAGGTGGGAGAGACTTACTATTACTGTAATAAAAGTACTAAGGCCTCTTTCACGTCTTTCAGTCATGTATTTCAGTGCCGTATTTAGCAATATTTAACTGGTTCGCGACCGCCCGCCGTGTATTCACGGCGGCGGTCGCGTTGCGATGCATGGAGAGGGCTCGCGGGCCGAACCCTCTCCATAGCCGGTAAGTCTCTGCTGCATATTGCATATTTTACTGCTGATCGCCGCCGGCAAAGCTGCCGGAGGCTTCAAACCGAGGATCGTCGCTCCCCGTGACGTCATCGGGGAGCGGCGATCCGTCGCCATGGTAGCTTCAGGTCTCACGAAGACCCGGAGCTACTTCGGATTAACCCATTCATTACAATGTGCTATCAGCACATTGAAATGTATGAGGAGTAAAATCCCCATATACTGCCATACTGTAGTATGGCAGTGTATGGTAGGATCAATCAGACAACCCAGGGTTAAAGTACCCTAGGGGGTCTGAAAAATAGTAAAAATAAAAATAAAAAAAGTTTAAAAAAAAATTATAATAAAAAAACTAAAAATTAAAATCACCCCCCTTTCCCTAGAACTGATATAAATATAAATAAACAGTAAAAATCATAAACACATTAGGTATCGCCGCGTCCGAAATTGCCCGATCTATCAAAATATGATAAATGTTTTTCACTGCGTTTAACCCCGTTACGGAAAATAGCGTCCAAAGTCAAAACTGGCACTTTTTTGCCATTTAAAAAAAAATTAAAAATTCTATAAAAAGTGATCAAAAGGTCGTACAGTCCTAAAAATAATATAATTGAAAACATCATCAAAAGTCGCAAAAGATGACACCACCCAGAACTCCGTACAATGAAGTATGAAAAAGTTATTAGCGCAAGAAGACGGCAAAATAAAAAAAACCATGAGGTTTTAATTTTTGTAAATGTATGAAAACATTATAAAAACTATACAAATTTGGTATCCCGGTAATCATATTGACCCAAAGATTAAAGTAGACCTGTCATTTGGGGTGCACAGTGAAATCCGTTAAATCCAAGCCCGCAAGAATACGGCACAAATGCATTTTTTCACCATTTTCACTGCATTTGGAATTTTTTTCCTGCTTCCCAGTACATGGAAGGGAATATTCAATGCGATCACTATGCAATTTGTTACGCAAAAAAACAAGCCATCACATAGCTTTTTATGTGTAAAAATAAAAAAGTTATAGATATTTGAAGATGGAGAGTGAAAAATGGAAATGAAAAAATGGGAAAGGGCCCGGTCCTTAACCGGTTAATATTATGTTTTTTAACTAATTAACTAATTTGTATGCGCACGTATGTCACTGTATCCATTCTGTTTGTGTATATAATACTGTGGTTTGGAAAATGATGTCACTTAACTCCAAAATCCCTGGCAGCATATGGTGCAGAGCGGTATCTAGCACATAACATTCCCATAAGCTTCTATGAGGTGTATGGAACAGAGATACAAGAGAAAGACAAGCTCTATATTTTATTATCTATCGCTCAAGGTATAATGGGCTCTTTAAAAGGACGACCATATTGCCCATTGTAGTGAATGTGGCTTTAGCCAAGAATCACTACATGTGATCGGTTATGATCGGGTCGGGTTTCCTGTCTCCTGTATGTTTTTTAGTTGTAGCCGCATTGTCCTGATACTTCCTTATGGGCAGGACATTGTCCCCGGCCGTGTCTATGCTGAGCCCCTCTGACTACTTTGCGCATGTGATGTGGTGGTTACTAAGGGGGCAACTAAGTGGAATGATTGTAACTTGTAATAGAAAATATCCCAGAATAAATAACCAGCACCATGTGATCTCTCACCATAAAATACTGCAGCCAATATCCATAACTGAGAGATCCAGAGACTCCGCATTTCTGTGAAGAAAGAGAAAGAAGGCAATTTTACACATAAGAACAGACAGCAGTGATAAGTAATAGTAGGCCAAGTAGTAGGCTGGTAATAGTCCTAATAGTGCTAGTGATAGTCCTAGTAATAGTCCTAGTAATAGTCCTAGTAATAGCCCTAGTAATAGCCCTAGTAATAGTTCTAGTAATAGCCCTAATAATAGTCCTAGTAATAGTCCTGGTAATAGCCCTAGTAATACTCCTAGTTATAGTCCTAGTGATAGTCCTAGTAATAGCCCTAGTAATAGTTCTAGTAATAGCCCTAATAATAGTCCTAGTAATAGTCCTAGTAATACTCATAGTAATAGTCCTAGTAATAGCCCTTTTAATAGTCCTAGTAATTGCCCTTTTAATAGTCCTAGTAATTGCCCTTTTAATAGCCCTAGTAATAGACCTTGTATTAGTCCTAGTAATAGTCCTAGTAATAGTCCTGGTAATAGCCCTAGTAATACTACTAGTTATAGTCATAGTGATAGTCCTAGTAATAGCCCTAGTAATAGTTCTAGTAATAGCCCTAATAATAGTCCTAGTAATAGTCCTAGTAATACTCATAGTAATAGTCCTAGTAATAGCCCTTTTAATAGTCCTAGTAATTGCCCTTTTAATAGTCCTAGTAATTGCCCTTTTAATAGTCCTAGTAATAGACCTTGTATTAGTCCTAGTAATAGTCCTAGTAATAGTCCTGGTAATAGTCCTAGTAATACTACTAGTTATAGTCATAGTGATAGTCCTAGTAATAGCCCTAGTAATAGTTCTAGTAATAGCCCTAAAAATAGTCCTAGTAATAGTCCTAGTAATACTCATAGTAATAGCCCTTTTAATAGTCCTAGTAATTGCCCTTTTAATAGTCCTAGTAATTGCCCTTTTAATAGTCCTAGTAATAGACCTTGTATTAGTCCTAGTAATAGCCCTAGTAATAGTCCTAGTAATAGCCCTACTAATTGTCCTAGAAATAGCCCTAGTAATAGTCCTAGTAATAGTCCTAGTAATAGCCCTAGTAATAGTCCTAGTGATACTCCTAGTAATAGTCCTAGTAATAGCCCTAGTAATAGTCCTAGTGATACTCCTAGTAATAGTCCTAGTAATAGCCCTAGTAATAGCTCTAGGAATAGTCCTAGTAATAATCCTAGTAATAGTCCTAGTAATAGCCCTAGTAATAGCCCTAGTAATAGTCCTAGTGATAGTCTTAGTAATAGTCCTAGTAATAGTCCCAGTAATAGTCCTAGTAATAGCCCTAGTAATAGTCCTAGTAATATCCCTAGTAATAGTCCTAGTGATAGTCCTAGTAATAATCCTAGTAATAGTCCTAGTAATAGCCCTAGTAATAGCCCTAGTAATAGCCCTAGTAATAGCCCTAGTAATAGTCCTAGTAATAGCCCTAGTAATAGCCCTAGTAATAGTCCTAGTAATAGCCCTAGTAATAGCCCTAGCAATAGCCCTAGTAATAGTCCTAGTAATAGTCCCAGTAATATAAGAACTTTTATTACCCTCTTTTACCTCTTAAAAAAAATCTACCCCATAATCAGGCAAATATGACTCTTCTCACACCATTTCAACATTAGAAGGGTCAAGTTTAGTGGTTACAAAGGTAGTGTCAGTTCAGAACCCCTATCTATGGTTCTGTATCACCTAGAAACATGGGATGAGTCAAGTTTCGTGATTGCAAGGGTTGTGTCACTGTAGGAGCCCCTATCCCTTGTTCTATAGGACATAGAAACATGTTGTGGGTGACATATTAAAGATAAAATCATCTTTTAGATCAGGCTTATTGCTCTGTGAGTTACAGAACTGGACATACAGGACATGCAGTTGAAAAAATAGGCAGGAGCAAGATTGTTAAACACAGATTATATTTCCAACCGTGTCTTTAGCTGTCTGTATCTCTGGTTCTGTAGCTAACAAAGTCATAAGATGATCTTATCTTTAATATGTCATCCACAACATGTTTCCATGTCCTATAGAAGAAGGTTTAGGGGCTCCTACAGTGACACAACCCCTGGAATCACTAAACTTGACTCATCTCTTGTGAAAAAAAAAGTGAGAAATCTTCTTATTTTTTAATAGGAAATATTACATAAAAGAAGGAATTCTAGAAATGACATTTCATCCCCTACCTGAGGGGGGCAGTAGTTTAGTGGGGTAAAACCTGGCGACAATTATAATTCATTTCTGGAACCAAATCACCTCTTAACTAACTTTTATTGCATTTTCCCCCCCAAAGGTATATTATTTAAGTATTTAAAAATTTTACATTTAAATTTGTGTGCATATTTTTGGAAATTAAGGGGAAAAAAATTACTATTTTAAAAGAATTTTAAAACATTTCGAGTGAATGTGTAAACTGCTACATGACTAGAGATAAATGTCACTACTTACCTGCTCCTCTTCTTCTCCAGACTGTGACTCTTATGACATGGGGTAGTGTTTTATAAAGTATTTTTAGATTCTTAGCTAATGAAAGCCAATAAAAAAAAAAAATTAACAATAACCCCTGCGGTGCATCGCCTGTCACTGTTGTGAAATACATATATACAGGTCATTGTGCGGAGTCTGGCAGAGGAACAATGCGACGATTTATAGCAAATGATTGTGAAAACCTCTTAGAATAATTTGCCTCTTCCTGAAACGGTACCGCTGAAAAATAACAGCTCTAATGACAAAAAATGAGACCTAAATAAGCTCTCAGTATAAATCTCTCAATGGGGCACATGTATCATAGTTTCAGGTAGCCAAGTTGTCTAATTTTAGCGACTTTTGCCGTTTTTGCGCCATTTTTGCGACTTTTAACTCAGTTCTTTTCTAAGTACGCCTTGGTCTGCACCTTGTGCAGTGTGCCTCATGTATCTTAGTTTTCCAGATGTTCCGTGTGACTTTTTGCCGTTTCTGCGGCATTTTTGCTCCAATTTTTGTGCAATTCTGCAACTGGTCCAGGGCAGGTGCAAAGAAATTTTTTTTTTCATGGACCCGATTTTAACATGTGAATTGGAATTATTTCACATGCTTTAGCTGTTTTACATATTACGCAGTAACCTCTTTTGTCAAAATTTTTAATTTTTTTTTAATTGGTTACTTCTAAGGGTGAGGTCACATGTAGCAGTTTAATTGCATTTATAATGCATTTTGAAACTAATTACAACAGCTTAGGAGGTGATTTGCCTTATTTCATTAATGTTAACATTTGCATTTACAAAACATTGTTAATAGAGATGAGCGAACATACTCGTCCGAGCTTGATGCTCGTTCGAGCATTAGCGTACTCGAAACTGCTCGTTGCTCGGACGAATACTTCGCCCGCTCGAGAAAATGGCAGCTCCCGCCGTTTTGCTTTTTGGCGGCCAGAAACAGAGCCAATCACAAGCCAGGAGACTCTGCACTCCACCCAGCATGACGTGGTACCCTTACACGTCGATAGCAGTGGTTGGCTGGCCAGATCAGGTGACCCTGGGATAGACTAGCGGCTGCCCGCGCTGCTCGGATCATTCTGTGTCTGGATGCCGCTAGGGAGAGAGCTGCTGCTGGTCAGGGACAGCGTTAGGGTGCTAGTAGATTACTGTTAGGCAGGAGTGAGTCTACAAGAACCCAACAGCCCTTCTTAGGGCTACAATAACGTTATACTTTTTTTTTTTGTTTGCTTGTGGCTGGGCTTGCTGGCACTAGTAGTGCAGCTAGTACCATATTGTGAGGAATTTGCAGGGAGACTTGCTACGCACATATCCACCTCAAACACCAAAGTGGGAAAATTTATTAGGGGTTTGATTTCAATTAGGCACAGTCTGCCAGTTTCTTTTTATTTTACGTTTATTTTTTCATAACTCAGCGTCATCTCATCCGTGTGCTTTCATACTTGGCTAGAAAATAGCCAAAGGAGAATATAAACGGCTTACTTACGCCTACAATAGCGTTATATATATTTTATTTCTGGTTGATCTGCTGCTGGCTGTCCTTGCTGCAGTGCATATACTAGCAAATTGTGAGGAATTTGGAGTGAGACTTGCGACCGCTGTGTTTAGCGCTTAGTGACGCACATATCCATCGCAAAGACCGAAGTGGGAAAATTTATTAGGGGTTTGATTTCATTTGGGCACAGTCTGCCATTTCCTTTTTATTTTACGTTTATTTTTTCATAACTCAGCGTCATCTCATCAGTGTGCTTTCATACTTGGCTAGAAAATAGCCATAGGAGAATCCAAACGGCTTACTTAGGCCTACAATAGCGTTATATATTTTATTTCTGGTTGATCTGCTGGTGGCTGGCCTTGCTGTAGTGCATCTACTACCATATTGTGAGGAATTTGCAGTGAGACTTGCGACCGTTGTGTTTAGCGCTTAGTGACGCACATATCCATCGCAAAGACCGAAGTGGGGCAATTTATTAGGGGTTGGATTTCAATTAGGCACAGTCTGCCATTTACTTTTTATTTTACGTTTATTTTTTGATAACTCAGCGTCATCTCATCTGGCATAGCAGTGTGCTTTCATACTTGGCTAGAAAGCCATAGCAATAGGATAGCATCGTTTGGTTTTAAAAACTAAAAAACACAAAAAAAAACCAAAAAAAAAAAAACACAAAAAAAAGTAAAAAAAAAAATTAAAGTTATAACTTTCATTTTCAAAATGTTTAACCCGAGGGCTAGGGGTAGAGGACGAGGGCGGGGACGTGGGCGTCCAACTCCTGCAGGGGTCAGAGGCCGTGGTCCTGGGCGGGGTGAGACACCACCTGCTGATGAGGGAGCAGGGGAACGCCGCAGAGCTACACTCCCTAGGTTCATGTCTGAAGTTACTGGGACTCGTGGTAGAGCACTGTTGAGGCCAGAACAGTGCGAACAGGTGATGTCGTGGATTGCCGACAATGCTTCGAGCAATTTGTCCACCAGTCAGTCTTCCACGCAGTCCACCCATGTCACCGAAATCGGCACTCCTCCAGCTCCTGCACCTCAGCCTCCTCCCCCCCAGTCTGCCCCCTCCCAGCAAAATTTGGCATTTGAACCGGCATACTCTGAGGAACTGTTTTCTGGACCCTTCCCACAGTCACAAACCACTTGTCCGGTTGCTGCTGAGCAATTTTCCGATGCCCAGGTTTTCCACCAGTCGCAGTCTGTGGGTGATGATGACCTTCTTGACGTAGTGGAAGAAGTGTGTAAAGAGGTGTCCGACGATGAGGTGACACGGTTGTCAGACAGTGGTGAAGTTGTTGTCAGGGCAGGAAGTCCGAGGGGGGAGCAGACTGAGGGATCGGAGGATGATGAGGTGACAGACCTAAGCTGGGTTGAGAGGCCGGGTGAACACAGTGCTTCTGAGACGGAGGAGAGTCCTATAGCAGAACAGGTTGGAAGAGGCAGTGGTGGGGCCAGACGGAGAGGCAGGGCCAGAGCAGGTGCATCAGCGCCAAATGTGTCACGTAGTGAAGCTCCCGTGGCGAGGGCTCCCACGGCGAGGGCTAGATTTTCAGAAGTCTGGAGGTTCTTTAAGGAAACACTGGATGACCGACGGACTGTGGTGTGCAACCTTTGCCAAACCAGGATCAGCAGGGGTTCCACCACTACTAGCTTAACTACCACCAGTATGCGCAGGCATATGAATGCTAAACACCCGAATCAGTGGCACCAAGCCCGTTCACCTCCGGCCGTGCACACCACTGCTCCTTCCCCTGTGTCAGCTGATAGTCAGCCCCCTGCCCAGGACCCTGGCACAAAAACCCCATCGTCGCCTCCACGATCCTCCACAGCATCCACCAGCGTTCAGCTCTCCATACCCCAGACGCTGGAGAGGAAAAGAAAATATAGTGCAACCCACCCGCACGCCCAAGCCCTTAATGTCCACATCTCCAGATTGCTTAGCCTGGAGATGCTGCCCTATAGGCTAGTAGAGACAGAGGCCTTTCGCAACCTCATGGCGGCCGCCGCCCCTCGGTATTCGGTCCCCAGCCGCCACTACTTTTCCCGATGTGCCGTCCCAGCCCTGCACCAGCACGTGTCAGACAACATCATCCGTGCCCTGACCAACGCCGTTTCTGACAAGGTCCACCTGACCACGGACACGTGGACGAGTGCTGCCGGGCAGGGCCACTATATATCGCTGACGGCACATTGGGTTAACTTGGTGGAGGCTGGGACCGAGTCTGACCCTGGGGCTGGTCATATACTGCCGACGCCGAGGATTGCGGGGCCTACCTCGGTCCAGGTCTCAAAGGCCTACTATGCCTCCTCCTCCTCCCACCCCTCCTCCACCTCCTCCTCCGAACGACCATCCGTGGGCATGGCGCCATCAGTCGCTAGCTCTAGGCACAGCAGCAGTGCCGTCGCTAAGCGACAGCAGGCGGTGCTCAAACTGCTGAGCCTAGGCGATAAAAGGCACACCGCCCAAGAACTATTACAGGGCATCACGGTGCAGACTGATCTGTGGCTGGCACCGCTGAACCTAAAGCCAGGCATGGTTGTGTGTGACAACGGCCGTAACCTGGTGGCGGCTCTGCAACTCGGCAGACTGACACATGTGCCATGCCTGGCCCATGTGTTAAATCTGATAGTTCAGCCTTTCCTCAAGACATACCCCAATCTGTCAGATTTGCTCACGAAGGTGCGCCGCATCTGTGCGCATTTCAGGAAGTCCAGCACAGATGCTGCCACTCTCAGGGCAGCGCAGCGCCGCCTCCAACTGCCCGCTCACCGACTGTTGTGCGACGTGCCCACGAGGTGGAATTCAACATTAACCATGTTATCCAGAGTTTACCAGCAACCTTCTTTGGTTGAACTTGATGGACAAGTGTCTTTTTTCAACCGTAGAAACTAAGCAGCGCAGAGCGATTGTAGACTGCCAGATGTCAACTTCCACCAGAACTGGTAGTCAGGTCAGTCAGCTTCCTCAAGTCTACAATGAGGAGTGGACGTGGATGTCTGATATCTGTCAGGTGCTGAGTAACTTTGAGGAGTCAACACAGATGGTCAGTGGCGATGCCGCCATCATCAGCCTCACCATCCCGCTGCTTGGCCTGTTGAAAAACTCTCTGATCAGCATGAAGTCGGAAGCTTTGCGCTCGTCACAAGAGACAGGGGAAGAAGATTCCCTTGTTGATAGCCAAAGCACCCTCAGGTCTGTTTCTCAGCGCATATCGGAGGAGGTGGAGGAGGATGAGGAGGAAGAGGAGGAGAATGTTGGCGAGACACAAGAGGGGAGCATTGCTCAGACCTTCACTGTTCAGCGTGTATGGGCAGAAGAAGAGGAGTTGGAGGAGTTGGAGGAGGAGGAAATGGGCAGTCAGGCCAGTGAGGGGAGTGAATTCTTGCGCGTTGGGACTCTGGCGCATATGGCAGATTTCATGCTAGGCTGCCTATCCCGTGACCCTCGCGTTCAAAGAATTTATTCCAGCACCGATTACTGGGTATTCACTCTCCTGGACCCACGGTACAAGCAAAATCTTTCCACTCTCATCCCTGGAGAGGAAAGGAGTGTGAGAATGCATGAATACCAGCAGGCCCTGGTGCACAAGCTGAAACAGTATTTCCCTTCTGACAGCGCTAGTGGCAGAGTGCGTAGTTCTGCGGGACAAGTAGCGAGGGAGAGTAGGCGAGCAGGCAGCTTGTCCAGCACTGGCAAGGGTACGCTTTACAAGGCTTTTGCCAGCTTTATGTCACCCCAGCAAGACACTGTCACCTGTCCCCAGTCTCGGCAGAGTAGGGCTGATCTTTACAGAAAGATGGTGAGGGAGTACGTAGCTGACCATACCATCGTCCTAAATGATCACACAGCTCCCTACAACTACTGGGTTTCAAAGCTGGACATGTGGCACGAACTGGAGCTGTACGCCTTGGAGGTTCTTGCCTGCCCTGCCGCTAGCGTGTTGTCCGAGCGGGTTTTCAGTGCAGCTGGTGGCATCATCACCGATAAGCGTACACGCCTGTCGACTGACAGCGCTGACAGGCTGACGCTTATTAAGATGAATAAAGCCTGGATTTCTCATAATTTCCAATCTCCACCAGGTGAAGGAAGCTCAACCTGAATAATTTATGCACTCCTCCTCCTCCTCATTTTCCTCCTTCTCCTCCTCTTTGTACACTAAAGCAGAGGAAACTGGCTATTTTTTGACAGGGCCCACTGGCTCTAGCTATAGTACTTTATGCATTTAATTTTTCTGGAGGGCCACCTACCCGGTCCTCTGTTTTAAACAATTTTTGGGAGTGCCACATACAGGCACTCAATCTATTCAATTTTTCTGGAGGGCCACCTACCTGCTCCTCTGGTTTGAAAACTTTTTTGGACTGCCACATACAGGCACTCAATCTATTTCATTTTTCTGGAGGGCCACCTACCTGCTCCTCTGGTTTGAAAACTTTTTTGGACTGCCACATACAGGCACTCAATCTATTTCATTTTTCTGGAGGGCCACCTACCTGCTCCTCTGGTTTGAAAACTATTTTGGACTGCCACTTACAGGCACTCAATCTATTTCATTTTTCTGGAGGGCCACCTACCTGCTCCTCTGGTTTGAAAACTTTTTTGGACTGCCACATACAGGCACTATCCAAATTAAATTGTCTCCATAGCAGCCTCCACACGTTGTCTCCATTGCTACCTCCAAAAGTCGTCCATATAGCTGCCTCCATACATCGTCCCCTTATAAAACGAGGTGTGTCAGGCACAAATTTGGGTTGTTTTCATGGATTCCACATCAAAGTTGTTAACTTTGTCGCCACCCTGCTGTGTTATCCACAAAATATACTGGCAAACTTTTATGATTAACCGATATTATTTCAGCGCTTCTTGCGCATCTGTTTACATTCCCCTCACCCGCCATATCCCAAACTTATAAGAACGCTACTACACTTGATCTTATACAAAAGGTTCTTAGAAGTGCTGTTTGGGGAGTAGCCTAGAGACAGGGGCTTGGATTGGCGATAGCTCGCCTGGCAGCGGAGCGCCAGCTCCATCCCAAGATCCAACTAACATAGTTTTAACTGCAGCACCATTAATCTACTACTAGTTCACTGCCTCCATACATGCTCCCCTTATCAAACGAGCTATGTCAGGCAGAATTTTCAGGTGTTTCACCACATACATAGTGGAACTCGGCCCATCTGTCGCCGCCATGCTGGAGACCTGCAGTTGCAATCATAGAAGCGCAATATGGATGCCCCATACTGTCGCTCTTAATCATGGAAGTCCTCTCCATGGCTGCCTCCAAAAGTCGTCCCCTTATCAAACAAGCTGTGTCAGGCTCATTTTTCGGGTGTTTCACCAGATACGTTATGGAACTTGGTCACTATGTCGCCACCATGCTGTGTTATCGACTAAATATACCGTCAACCTTTTGTTCACAGAGGAAATAATTTCAGCGCTTCTTGCTCACCTCCTTTGGTTCCTCTCTGCCACCCATTGGTTTGAAGCCTGAGTCCATTTAGGGTATGTCGCCATGAGACTCTCTAGCCTGCCACTGCTGCCGCTGCCTCTGCATGCCGTCCCCTATAGTGTCAGGGTCAATTATTGGATGTTTTAGATGCTATCTAGCTTCATTCTGTCACTCTGTCATGGCCATGCTGTTGCCCATAATTTTGGCATAATGGTGCGTTTAAGCAGCCTCAGAGGCATCCATGCATGCTGCCCCTGCTGTTTCCTGTCCATTTCCGTGGTGTTTCCATCCTTTTCTGAGGTTCCCAGGTGTTTGGCCAAGCTTCCCTGTGCAGAGCCTTGGTCCCCTGGAAAAATGCTCGAGTCTCCCATTGACTTCAATGGGGCTCGTTATTCGAGACGAGCACTCGAGCATCGGGAAAAGTTTGTCTCGAATGACGAGTACCCGAGCATTTTAGTGCTCGCTCATCTCTAATTGTTAACATTATGTTTACTTTGCGTGTTGTAAATTCAGATGTTAACAGTAATGTAATTCGGAAAATCCACTCTCCTCAGCTGTTGTAATAGGTTTCAAAATGCATTTAAAATGCAAATCCCAAATTAACAGTAGTATCCTCTCCTGTATATAACCCCCTCACAAGGCTTGTATCCTCTCCTGCATATAACCCCTCACATGGCTTGTATCCTCTCCTGTATATAACCCCTCACATGGCTTGTATCCTGTCCTGTATGTAACCCCTCACATGGCTTACATCCTGTCCTGTATATAACCCCCCCACATGGCTTGTGTCCTCTCCTGTATATAACCCCCTCACATGGCTTGTATCCTCTCCTGTATATAACCCCTCACATGGCTTGTGTCCTCTCCGGTATATAACCCCCTCACATGGCTTGTATCCTCTCCTGCATATAACCCCCTCCATGGTTTGTGTCCTTTCCTGTATATAACCCCTCACATGTCTTATGTCCTCTCCTGTATATAACCCCTCACATGGCTTGTATCCTCTGCTGTATATAACCTCTCACATGGCTTGTATCCTCACCTGTATATAACCCCTCACATGGCTTGTATCCTCTCCTGTATATAACCCCTCACATGGCTTGTATCCTCTCCTGTATATAACCCCCTTTCATGGCTTGTATCCTCTCCTGTATATAAGAACTCACATTGCTTGTATTCACTCCTGTATATAACCTCTCACATGGCTTGTATCCTCTCCTGTATATATCCCCTCACATGGCTTGTATCCTGTCCTGTATATATCCCCTCACATGGCTTGTATTCTTTCCTGTATATAACCCCTCACATGGCTTGTATCCAGTCCTGTATATAACCCATCACATGGCTTGTGCCCTCTCCTGTATATAATCCTTCACATGGCTTGTATCCTCTTCTGTATATAACCCCCTCACATGGCTTGTGTTCTCTCCTGTATATTACCCTCACATGGCTTATATCCTCTCCTATATATAACCCCCTCACATGGCTTGTGTCCTCCTCTGTACATAACCCCCTCATATGGCTTGTATCCTCTCCTGTTTATAACCCCTCACATGGCTTGTGTCCTCTCCTGTATATAACCAATCACATGGCTTGTATTCTCTCCTGTATATAACCTCCTCCGATGGCTTGTGTCCTTTCCTGTATATAACCCCTCAAATGGCTTGTGTCCTTTCCTGTATATAACCCCTCACATGGCTTGTGTCCTCTCCTGTATATAACCCCTCACATGGCATGTATCATCTCCTGTATATAACCCCTCACATGGCTTGTATCATCTCCTGTATATAACCCCTCACATGGCTTGTATCCTCTCCTGTATATATCAACTCAAATGGATTCTGTCCTCTCCTTTATATAACCACCTCACATGGCTTGTGTCCTCTAATGTATATAACTCACTCACATGACTTGTATCCTCTCCTATATATAACCCCCTCACGTGGCTTGTGTCCTCTCCTGTATATAACCCCCTCACGTGGCTTCTGCCCTCTCCTGTATATAACCCCACACATGGCTTTTATCCTCTCCTGTACATAACCCTCTCAAATGGCTTGTATCCTCTCCTGTATATAACCCCCTCACATGGCTTGTGTCCTCCTCTGTATATAACCCCCTCACATGGCTTGTGTCCTCTCCTGTATATAACCCCTCACATGGCTTGTATCCTCACCTGTATATAACCCCTCACATGGCTTGTGTCCTCTCCTGTATATAACCCCTCACATGGCTTGTGTCCTCTCCTGTATATAACCCCCTCACCTGGCTTGTATCCTCTCCTGTATATAACCCCCACATGGCTTGTGTTCTCTCCTGTATATAACCCATCACATGACTTGTATTCTCTCCTGTATATAACCTCCTCCGATGGCTTGTGTCCTTTCCTGTATATAACCCCTCACATGGCTTGTGTCCTTTCCTGTATATTACCCCTCACATGGCTTGTGTCCTCTCCTGTATATAACCCCTCACATGGCATGTATCATCTCCTGTCTACAACCCCTCACATGGCTTGTATCCTCTCCTGTATATAACCCCTCACATGGCTTTTATCCTCTCCTGTAAATAACCCCCTCACATGGCTTGTATTCTCTCCTATAAATAACCCCTCACATGGCTTGTATCCTCTCCTGTATATAACCCCTCACATGGCTTGTATCCTCTCCTGTATATAACCCCCTCACATGGCTTGTATCCTCTCCTGTTTATAACCCCTCACATGGCTTGTGTCGACTCCTGTATATAACCCCTCACATGGCTTGTTTCCTTTCCCGTATATAACCCCTCATATGGCTTGTGTCCTCTCCGGGATATAACCCCCTCACATGGCTTGTATCCTCTCCTGCATATAACCCCCTCACATGGCTAGTGTCCTTTCCTGTATATAACCCCTCACATGTCTTATATCCTCTCCTGTATATAACCCCTCACATGGCTTGTATCCTCATCTGTATATAACCCATCACATGGCTTGTATCCTCAACTGTATATAACCCCTTACATGGCTTGTTTCCTCTCCTGTATATATCCCACTCACATGGCTTGTGTCCTCTCCGGTATATAACCACTCACATGGCTTGTATCATCTCGTGTATATAACCCCCTCACATGGTTTGTATCCTCTCCTGTATATAACCCCTCACATGCTTTGTATCCTCTCCTGTATATAACCCCCTCACATGGCTTGTATCCTCTCCTGTAAATAACCTCTCACATGGCTTGTATCCTCTCCTGTATATAACCCCTCACATGTCTTATATCCTCTCCTGTATATAACCCCTCACATGGCTTGTATCCTCACCTGTATATAACCCATCACATGGCTTGTATCCTCAACTGTATATAACCACTTACATGGCTTGTTTCCTCTCCTGTATGTATCCCCCTCACATGGCTTGTGTCCTCTTTGGTATATAACCACTCACATGGCTTGTATCATCTCGTGTATATAACCCCCTCACATGGTTTGTATCCTCTCCTGTATATAACCCCTCACATGGCTTGTATCCTCTCCTGTATATAACCCCCTCACCTGGCTTGTATCCTCTCCTGTATATAACCCCCACATGGCTTGTGTCCTCTCCTGTATATAACCCATCACATGACTTGTATACTCTCCTGTATATAACCTCCTCCGATGGCTTGTGTCCTTTCCTGTATATAACCCCTCACATGTCTTGTGTCCTTTCCTGTGTATAACCCCTCACATGGCTTGTGTCCTCTCCTTTATATAACCCCTCACATGGCATGTATCATCTCCTGTGTATAACCCCTCACATGGCTTGTATCCTCTCCTGTATATAACCCCTCACATGACTTTTATCCTCTCCTGTATATAACCCCCTCACATGGCTTGTATTCTCTCCTATATATAACCCCTCACATGGCTTGTATCCTCTCCTGTATATAACCCCTCACATGGCTTGTATCCTCTCCTGTATATAACCCCTCACATAGCTTGTGTCGACTCCTGTATATAACCCCTCACATGGCTTGTTTCCTTTCCTGTATATAACCCCTCACATGGCTTGTGTCCTCTCCGGTATATAACCCCCTCACATGGCTTGTATCCTCTCCTGTATATATCCCCCTCACATGGCTTGTATCCTCTCCTGTATATAACCCCCTCACATAGCTTGTATCCTCTCTGGTATATAACCACTCAAATGGCTTGTATCATCTCGTGTATATAACACTCTCACATGGTTTGTATCCTCTCCTGTATATAACCCCTCACATGGCTTGTATCCTCTCCTGTATATAACCCCCTCACATGGCTTGTATCCTCACCTGTATATAACCCATCACATGGCTTGTATCCTCAACTGTATATAACCCCTTACATGGCTTGTTTCCTCTCCTGTATATACCCCCCTCACATGGCTAGTGTCCTCTCCGGTATATAACCACTCACATGGCTTGTATCATCTCGTGTATATAACCCCCTCACATGGTTTGTATCCTCTCCTGTATATAACCCCTCACATGTCTTATATCCTCTCCTGTATATAACCCCTCACATGGCTTGTATCTTCAACTGTATATAACCCATCACATGGCTTGTATCCTCAACTGTATATAACCCCTTACATGGCTTGTTTCCTCTCCTATATATAACCCCTCACATGGCTTGTATCCTCTCCTGTATATAACCCCTCACATGGCTTGTATCCTCTCCTGTATATAACCCCTCACATAGCTTGTGTCGACTCCTGTATATAACCCCTCACATGGCTTGTTTCCTTTCCTGTATATAACCCCTCACATGGCTTGTGTCCTCTCCGGTATATAACCCCCTCACATGGCTTGTATCCTCTCCTGTATATATCCCCCTCACATGGCTTGTATCCTCTCCTGTATATAACCCCCTCACATAGCTTGTATCCTCTCTGGTATATAACCACTCACATGGCTTGTATCATCTCGTGTATATAACACTCTCACATGGTTTGTATCCTCTCCTGTATATAACCCCTCACATGGCTTGTATCCTCTCCTGTATATAACCCCCTCACATGGCTTGTATCCTCACCTGTATATAACCCATCACATGGCTTGTATCCTCAACTGTATATAACCCCTTACATGGCTTGTTTCCTCTCCTGTATATACCCCCCTCACATGGCTAGTGTCCTCTCCGGTATATAACCACTCACATGGCTTGTATCATCTCGTGTATATAACCCCCTCACATGGTTTGTATCCTCTCCTGTATATAACCCCTCACATGGCTTGTATCCTCTCCTGTATATAACCCCCTCACATGGCTTGTATCCTCTCCTGTAAATAACCTCTCACATGGCTTGTATCCTCTCCTGTATATAACCCCTCACATGTCTTATATCCTCTCCTGTATATAACCCCTCACATGGCTTGTATCCTCACCTGTATATAACCCATCACATGGCTTGTATCCTCAACTGTATATAACCACTTACATGGCTTGTTTCCTCTCCTGTATGTATCCCCCTCACATGGCTTGTGTCCTCTTTGGTATATAACCACTCACATGGCTTGTATCATCTCGTGTATATAACCCCCTCACATGGTTTGTATCCTCTCCTGTATATAACCCCTCACATGGCTTGTATCCTCTCCTGTATATAACCCCCTCACCTGGCTTGTATCCTCTCCTGTATATAACCCCCACATGGCTTGTGTCCTCTCCTGTATATAACCCATCACATGACTTGTATACTCTCCTGTATATAACCTCCTCCGATGGCTTGTGTCCTTTCCTGTATATAACCCCTCACATGTCTTGTGTCCTTTCCTGTGTATAACCCCTCACATGGCTTGTGTCCTCTCCTTTATATAACCCCTCACATGGCATGTATCATCTCCTGTGTATAACCCCTCACATGGCTTGTATCCTCTCCTGTATATAACCCCTCACATGACTTTTATCCTCTCCTGTATATAACCCCCTCACATGGCTTGTATTCTCTCCTATATATAACCCCTCACATGGCTTGTATCCTCTCCTGTATATAACCCCTCACATGGCTTGTATCCTCTCCTGTATATAACCCCTCACATAGCTTGTGTCGACTCCTGTATATAACCCCTCACATGGCTTGTTTCCTTTCCTGTATATAACCCCTCACATGGCTTGTGTCCTCTCCGGTATATAACCCCCTCACATGGCTTGTATCCTCTCCTGTATATATCCCCCTCACATGGCTTGTATCCTCTCCTGTATATAACCCCCTCACATAGCTTGTATCCTCTCTGGTATATAACCACTCAAATGGCTTGTATCATCTCGTGTATATAACACTCTCACATGGTTTGTATCCTCTCCTGTATATAACCCCTCACATGGCTTGTATCCTCTCCTGTATATAACCCCCTCACATGGCTTGTATCCTCACCTGTATATAACCCATCACATGGCTTGTATCCTCAACTGTATATAACCCCTTACATGGCTTGTTTCCTCTCCTGTATATACCCCCCTCACATGGCTAGTGTCCTCTCCGGTATATAACCACTCACATGGCTTGTATCATCTCGTGTATATAACCCCCTCACATGGTTTGTATCCTCTCCTGTATATAACCCCTCACATGTCTTATATCCTCTCCTGTATATAACCCCTCACATGGCTTGTATCTTCAACTGTATATAACCCATCACATGGCTTGTATCCTCAACTGTATATAACCCCTTACATGGCTTGTTTCCTCTCCTATATATAACCCCTCACATGGCTTGTATCCTCTCCTGTATATAACCCCTCACATGGCTTGTATCCTCTCCTGTATATAACCCCTCACATAGCTTGTGTCGACTCCTGTATATAACCCCTCACATGGCTTGTTTCCTTTCCTGTATATAACCCCTCACATGGCTTGTGTCCTCTCCGGTATATAACCCCCTCACATGGCTTGTATCCTCTCCTGTATATATCCCCCTCACATGGCTTGTATCCTCTCCTGTATATAACCCCCTCACATAGCTTGTATCCTCTCTGGTATATAACCACTCACATGGCTTGTATCATCTCGTGTATATAACACTCTCACATGGTTTGTATCCTCTCCTGTATATAACCCCTCACATGGCTTGTATCCTCTCCTGTATATAACCCCCTCACATGGCTTGTATCCTCACCTGTATATAACCCATCACATGGCTTGTATCCTCAACTGTATATAACCCCTTACATGGCTTGTTTCCTCTCCTGTATATACCCCCCTCACATGGCTAGTGTCCTCTCCGGTATATAACCACTCACATGGCTTGTATCATCTCGTGTATATAACCCCCTCACATGGTTTGTATCCTCTCCTGTATATAACCCCTCACATGGCTTGTATCCTCTCCTGTATATAACCCCCTCACATGGCTTGTATCCTCTCCTGTAAATAACCTCTCACATGGCTTGTATCCTCTCCTGTATATAACCCCCTCACATGGCTTGTATCCTCTCCTGTATATAACCCATCACATGACTTGTATCCTCTCCTGTATATAACCTCCTCCGATGGCTTGTGTCCTTTCCTGTATATAACCCCTCACATGTCTTGTGTCCTTTCCTGTATATCACCCCTCACATGGCTTGTGTCCTCTCCTTTATATAACCCCTCACATGGCATGTATCATCTCCTGTGTATAACTCCTCACATGGCTTGTATCCTCTTCTGTATATAACCCCTCACATGACTTTTATCCTCTCCTGTATATAACCCCCTCACATGGCTTGTATTCTCTCCTATACATAACCCCTCACATGGCTTGTATCCTCTCCTGTATATAACCCCTCACATGGCTTGTATCCTCTCCTGTATATAACCCCCTCACATGGCTTGGATCCTCTCCTGTATATAACCCCTCACATGGCTTGTGTCGACTCCTTTATATAACCCCTCACATGGCTTGTTTCCTTTCCTGTATATAACTCCTCATATGGCTTGTGTTCTCTCCGGTATATAACCCCCTCACATGGCTTGTATCCTCTCCTGTATATATCCCCCTCACATGGCTTGTGTCCTCTCCGGTATATAACCACTCACATGGCTTGTATCATCTCGTGTATATAACCCCCTCACATGGTTTGTATCCTCTCCTGTATATAACCCCTCACATGGCTTGTATCCTCTCCTGTATATAACCCCCTCACATGGCTTGTATCCTCACCTGTATATAACCCATCACATGGCTTGTATCCTCAACTGTATATAACCCCTTACATGGCTTGTTTCCTCTCCTGTATATATCCCCCTCACATGGCTAGTGTCCTCTCCGGTATATAACCACTCACATGGCTTGTATCATCTCGTGTATATAACCCCCTCACATGGTTTGTATCCTCTCCTGTATATAACCCCTCACATGGCTTGTATCCTCTCCTGTATATAACCCCCTTACATGGCTTGTATCCTCTCCTGTAAATAACCTCTCACATGGCTTGTATCCTCTCCTGTATATAACCCCCTCACATGGCTTGTATCCTCTCCTGTATCTAACCCCTCACATGGCTTGTATCCTCAACTGTATATAACCGCTCACATGGCTTGTTTCCTCTCCTGTATAACCCCCTCACATGGCTTGTATCCTCTCCTGCATATAACCCCCTCACTTGGCTAGTGTCCTTTCCTGTAATAAACCCCTCACATGTCTTATATCCTCTCCTGTATATAACCCCTCACATGGCTTGTATCTTCAACTGTATATAACCCATCACATGGCTTGTATCCTCAACTGTATATAACCCCTGACATGGCTTGTTTCCTCTCCTGTATATAACCCCCTCACATGGCTTGTTTCCTCTCCTGTATATAACCCCCTCACATGGTTTGTATCCTCTCCTGTATATAACCCCTCACATGGCTTGTATCCTCTCCTGTATATAACCCCCTCACATGGCTTGTATCCTCTCCTGTATATAACCTCTCACATGGCTTGTATCCTCTCCTGTATATAACCCCTCCCATGGCTTGTGTCCTCTCTGGTATATAACCACTCACATGGCTTGTATCCTCTCCTGTATATAACCCCCTCACATGGCTTGTATCCTCACCTGTATATAACCCATCACATGGCTTGTGTCCTCAACTGTATATAACCCCTTACATGGCTTGTTTCCTCTCCTGTATATATCCCCCTCACATGGCTAGTGTCCTCTCCGGTATATAACCACTCACATGGCTTGTATCATCTCGTGTATATAACCCCCTCACATGGTTTGTATCCTCTTCTGTATATAACCCCTCACATGGCTTGTATCCTCTCCTGTATATAACCCCCTTACATGGCTTGTATCCTCTCCTGTAAATAACCTCTCACATGGCTTGTATCCTCTCCTGTATATAACCCCCTCACATGGCTTGTATCCTCTCCTGTATCTAACCCCTCACATGGCTTGTATCCTCAACTGTATATAACCGCTCACATGGCTTGTTTCCTCTCCGGTGTATAACCCCCTCGCATGGCTTGTATCCTCTCCTGCATATAACCCCCTCACTTGGCTAGTGTCCTTTCCTGTAATAAACCCCTCACATGTCTTATATCCTCTCCTGTATATAACCCCTCACATGGCTTGTATCCTCACCTGTATATAACCCATCACATGGCTTGTATCCTCAACTGTATATAACCCCTTACATGGCTTGTTTCCTCTCCTGTATATAACCCCCTCACATGGCTTGTTTCCTCTCCTGTATATAACCCCCTCACATGGTTTGTATCCTCTCCTGTATATAACCCCTCAAATGGCTAGTATCCTCTCCTGTATATAACCCCCTCACATGGCTTGTATCCTCTCCTGTATATAACCTCTCACATGGCTTGTATCCTCTCCTGTATATAACCCCTCACATGGCTTGTATCCTCTCCTGTATATAACCCCCTCACGTGGCTTTTGTCCTCTCCTGTATATAACCCCTCATATGGCTTGTTTGCTCTCCTGTATATAACCCCTCACATGGCTTGTATCCTCTCCTGTATATAACCCCTAACATGGCTTGTATCCTCTCCTTTATATAACCCCCTCACATGGCTTGTATCCTCTCCCTCTCCTGTATATAACCCCCTCACATGTCTTGTGTTCTCTCCTGTATATAACCCCTCACGTGGCTTGTGTCCATGTGGATATGAGACATTTGCAACAAAAATTCTCAAACAGAAGCCAAAATTTATGCCTGCCAGCATAGGAAAAACTGAAAATGTATCACAAGTGAAAAGACAGGATCATACATAAGGTACAAAAACTAGCCTCCAAATGTCTCTCAAATGCACCTCAGAGAGACCAAACTATGATACATGTGCCCCAATATCTCTGCAAAAAAGCGAATGAGATTTTTTCGTGAAGATCATCGAGGAAGGTCATGCGATCTCTTACTGCCGATTGCTCAAGGACAGTTAGAGATCACATGACCCTCCATCTGTGGCCATTTTATGGTCAGGAATCTCTGGATGATGAGGTAAAAGACAGGAGGCTTAACTTTACATATCAAGAAAGCGGAGCAGAACTATTACTAGATGTAAATTACCTAATATCCCCCCCCCCCACTTACACCCATTACAAAAAACATGAGGTAGAGAGACCAACCCCCATAAGTGCTTTGCTCTTGGCAGTTGTTCTCCTTAATAACTAAAGTTAAGAATCTTCTTAATTTGTTGCATTGTAGCAGTGGAAGTGTTTTCTTTCTCTGCTTATATTTTGAGCTGCTTCAGTCCTGGTATCACATAATAATTATAATTTATAACATTCTTGTAATTATTATTAGTGTAAACCTAAAGAATTGAATGTTAATGACACATTTCATTGTTGCATCATTTTTATTGATTTTACTGCATTAGGTTACAAGTTCATCAGAGAATTAAAGATCATTGATTTCAGTTCCAAGTGAAAGTAAATTAAGATTTAAATTAATATATAAATTGATACAGAGATATTTGTCACCCCCTCCCCAAATTCCTGATTGTGATGTTGATTTTAGTTGATAACATTTTTTCTGATTTCTTGGTTTCTACCAGGCATTAGATTTCTTGGTAAAGTTGTAGTTTGGTCGTCAAATCACCAAATCTGCGAAAGAGAGACAAGGATTTCGTTATTTCATGATTTTTGTTATTTCATATAAAGAAATTACAGAGCGGAGAGATTTTATCTGCAAACTAAAGTAATTTGTGTAAAGTTTCATTTTCTAGATAAATATGAGATATATGTAATGTCAGAGTCCAGCGATCACCTAACCCAATACTAAGTGAGGGAGTCTCCTTTTGGAGACGTAGCGCATTGGGTGTCCCACATCTCCTGTACCTCCACCATCCTGAATTGATGCTGTGATTCCTTCTTTTTTGTGACCGAATTTACCGCTGCCTTATTTGTAACATATAATAGGGATTTTCAATTCATTATTGTTGTTTTTGTTACTATCTTTCTGCCAGGTCTTATTATTAACCTAGTATCTGATGCTTTACCCATTGGCTTGTCAGGACATTTTATATCTCAGCGGTTCTTTTTACAGCGTGAATATGTTTACAGTACTATAATCACCTTGGGATGGCGAGGGTCACATTTGACCTTAATAGGAGGTGTTTTGTTGCTCTGTATACCCATTCGAAGCAACTTGTGTGCGTTTTAATTGTTTTTATTATGGTCCGTGTGGTGTGTGTTTTTTTGTATCTCTTTAAATAAACTTTCTTATTCTTTGTTTGCCATATAACACATTGGGGGTCATTTACTAGGGGCCCGATTTGCGGTTTCCCGACGTGTTACCCGAATATTTCCGATTTGCGCCGATTTCCCCTGTATTACCCCGGGATTTTGGCGCACGCGATCGGATTGTGGCGCAACGGCGCTGGCATGCACGCAACGGAAATCGGGGGCCGTGGACAAACGAAAACCCGATGGATTTGGAAAAACCCCCGCATTTAAAAAAAAAAAAAAACTGTCGTGGAGCTTGCACTTACCTTCACTCAGCCCGGGTCGGTGAACTCCAGCGCCTTACTATGCTTTTCAGCGCAGCAGCGCCATCTGGTGGACGGCGGAGGAACTACCTTAGTGAATCCCGTCCGGACCCGAATCCAGCGCAGAGAACCAATCATAGCTCCCCTTTAAAATATTCATGAGCACTGGTAAAATGAAAGCTGAGCTGTGATTGGTTGCCATGGCCAAATATTCTGACTTTCAGACAGCTTGATAAATCTGCCCCATAGTGTTTTCTCCTGTGTTTTGTACTCATTTTTGTGTTTTGGCATTACGTAGATACCCTTTATTGGTTGTGCAGGGTTCATTTTTTTGTCTTTGCACTAACACAACACTTCACGTATCCTTCCAGGTCTCCCAGGTCTGACTGTATGGTCCGGTGTTCTTTGTAGACTCCCTGCAATTCTACAGTTTGGCCCAGATATCCTCCCAAATTCCAGGTTCATTTAGGACGCCTCCCCCTGACAAATGGTTCATGCTATTTTTGCAACATTTGCTTGAACAGCCGTTTCCTGGCCTCTGTGTATTTACCATCACTAATCTAGAATCTATTTTTAGATAGTGATTAATGAAATAGTGACTTAGTGAATATACAAATTTTTGTTTTGGGATTAACTATGAAACCAGATGAAAAAATCCCCCTTGGAAAAAAGCTTGCAAAATAGCTGAAGCCAAGACAGTTGCAATGTGACTTCAACCGGTCTACAAATATTTAATAAGAAACATAACTTAGAGGGGGATGCATGTCAGTAGGGACCCCCTCCAACAAACTAAATATAGAACTTTTTAGATGTCTTTACACATGTTCCAATGATGCCTCTATACAAGGGCTACCATTCTTGTAAGAAATGCTTTTACTAATTCCGCTGTTCCAGTCAAGGAGGCGGACAGCTACAGTGTACAGTCGTGGAGGTGGGGAGCTGCAGTGTACAGTCATGGAGGCGGCCAGCTGCAGTATACAGTCATGAAGGTAGGAAGCTGCAGTGTATGGTCATGGAGGCAGACAGCTGCATTGTACAGTCATGGAGGTGGGGAGCTGCAGTGTACAGTCATGGAGGCGGACAGCTGCAGTATACAGTCATGGAGGTAGGAAGCTGCAGTGTACGGTCTAGGAGGCAGAAAGCTGCAGTGTACAGTCATGGAGGTGGGGAGCTGCAGGGTACAGTCATGGAGGTGGGCAGCTGCAGTGTACAGTCATGGAGGCAGGGAGCTGCAGTGTACAGTCATGGAGGCGGGAAACGGCAGTGTACAGTCATGGAGGCAGGAAGCTGCAGTGTACAGTCATGGAGGCAGGGAGCTGCAGTGTACAGTCATGGAGGCGGGAAACGGCAGTGTACAGTCATGGAGGCGGGCAGCTGCAGTATACAGTCATGAAGGTGGGCAGTTGCGGTGTACAGTCATGGAGGCGGGAAGCTGCACTGTACAGTCCTGGTGGCGGGCAGCTGCAGTGTACAGTCATGGAGGCGGGGAGCTGCAGTGTACAGTCATGGTGACGGGCAGCTGCAATGTACAGTCATGCTACCCTCCTCACTGGTGCTGAAATTCCTGAGGGTGGGGGAGCAGTGAGTGAGAGACAGTGGATCTATTTTTCGGCTCTGCTATATAAGAAACCATTCCCGATCTGACTGATTCGGACTGGGGGAGTGTGATTTGACATTTAAATTGTGTCAAAGCCAAGCACTTACATACACCGGGAAGAAGAAGGTGAACTCCGTTGGACCTGAGCGGGGAAACGACACATGTAGGATATCGGGGGCACGATCTTAGTGAATCATGGCACAGTGCATTCTCGTAGGACAACGCACCTCGGGGAACGCACAGGGATGGGTAAGTAAATGTGCCCCAATGTCTTTAATCCCATGTATAGATGCATCAGTGGTACATGTGTAAAGACATCTAACAGGTACTGTGAGTGCTTTTTGTGCGGCTCCCTGGTGACTGTTTCTCTTTAAATTTGTTGACAAATATAGAAAGATAGATAATAGGAAATAAATGTAGATTTACTCACAAAAATCACAATAATCAGTTTTCAGTCTTTGCTGTTATCTCTTACTAATTACCTATAAAAATATAATGCAAACAGTAAATCCATTAGGTCGTCTTGTGTATCTCATAATAACCTAACTTTCTGCTTCACATTTTCATCCCCGGGGACTGACGAAGCAGAAGTAACATACAAGGAAGTTTCTGTAGGTTTGTTCATAAGTTGAATTTGTACATAAGTCAGAACTAGTATATTTTAACTTTTATATATAATTTAACCCCTTAATGACCGCCCCATCGGCTTTTTACGGCGGTCATTAAGGGTACTTCTTCTGACGCAACGCCTTTCTACGGCGGCACGTCAGAAGAAGATTTTGGGACACCGGGTCTCGCTGGTGCCGGTGTCGGGCTGTGATCTTACAGCCCAGACCCGGCACTAACACCCGGGATCGGAAAAACGTGTGTAAGCGTGTCCTGCGTGGATCGGACCTCCCCGGTGTGCTTACCGGGGGATCCGATCCCTCCTGCCGCAGCCCCAGGTTCCGACGAGTGACCCAGGGCTTCCAGCTACTCTACAAGTGTATTGCAATGTAAAGGCTTGAATAAGTGATCGGATGATCGTTTGTTCAAGCCAAGAAGTAGAAAATGTAAAAAAGTAAAAAAAAAAAAGATGAAATAATTTTATTATATAATTAAATAAATAAATAAATAAATAAAATAAAAGTCCCATAATCTCCCCGGTTACACATAAAATGCAAATAAAGTATATAAAACACAAAAACACTTACATATTTGGTATCACCGCGTCCGTATCAATCTGTACAATAAATCTAAACCAATCTTGAACCCGCTCGGTGAACGACGTAAAAAAAAACTCGAAAAACTTCCCGTAATATACAATTTTTTATCAAACACCATCACAAAAAATGTTCTAAAAAGTGATAAAAAAAAGTTACGTTCCCTAATATGATACGACTGAAAAGAAAAACTCTTTTCACAAAAAATAAGCCCTCAACGAGGTCTGACAACATAAAAATACAGAAGTTATGGCCCTAAAAAGTTGTTAATAGTAAATACAATGCAATATTTTCCTATATTGGTTTTGCTCAGGAAAATTAAGCAATTTTTAAGCAAAGATAAGAAAAACTATATAAATGAGGTATCACTGTAATCGTAGTGAACTAGAGAATAAAGATAAAATATTATTTTTATGTTACAGTGAGCGGGGGGGGGGGGGAAATGCTAAAAATCCAAAATAAAAATTGATGATTTTGTTTGTGTCCCCCTTGAAAGAGTTAATAAAATCTCATGAATAAGCTAAAGACTCCCAAAATTATTTATCTATACATTGTATCTCATCCTGTAAAAAATAAAAAGGTATAGGATGTACAATGTGACAATACAAATCTGCTGTGAATGGCGCCTCCATTCATTCTATGCCCGGCCGTGCGCCCGTACAGCAGTTACCACCACATATGTGGTATCAGTACACTCGGGAGGAATTGGGCATCAAACTTTGCAGTTTGTTTCATCATTTAATTTATTCTGAAACTGTCAGTTTGGCCTAAATGAATGTATTTTCCAAAAAAAAATTCCATAGTTTCTAAATAGCAGGTCCATATTATTTTAACCCATGTGAAACACTTAAAGGGTTAATGGACTTAATAGAAGTTGTTTTACATATGTTGAGGGGTGAACTCTTATAGTGGGGTAATTTATGTGGTTTTACTATTATTTAGGCCTCTCAAAGTCACTTGGAAGCTGAGTTGTCCCTCAAAATATGAGTTTTGGCAATTTTCATGAAAATGAGAAAAATCGCACCAAAAGTTCTGCGCCTCATAACATCCTAGAAAAGTGAGAGGATGCATAAAATATCATCCCAACATAAAGCAGACATTGCGGAAATGTTAATTATCAAGCTTTTTGGGTAGTTTTACTTCCTGTCTGGAAAGCAGAACATTTCAAACTTGGAAAATGAAGAATTTTTACAAACTTTTGCCAAATTTTCACTTTTTTTCAGAACGAATCGCAAAACTTATCACTTAAATTTTATAACTAACATGAAGTACAATGTATCTCGAGAAAACATTCTCAAAATCACCCGGATATGTTAAAGTGTTCAGAAGTTCAGAAGTTATAACCAATTATCGTGAGACATGTCAGATTTGAAAAATCGAGTCTGGTCATTGAGCTGAAAAATAGTGTCGGTGATAAGGGGTTAAGTAGTATAATTGTAACTCCACATAAAAATGTTTATTTTCCCTGTGAACATCCAATATTCAAATTTTTGGGATGTCAAGGGAAAAAAGATAAACAATGAATCTTCACTACAGATGCCTTACAGCTGATCATTGCAGCCGGGGACTAAAAATTTGCATCCCGAGACTTCACCAGAGGTCACATGTGGCAGAGGGTTCCATTTGTAAGTAGGAGTCGTCTGGTGTCCTTTAGTCAGGGACCTCCTGTATATAACAATAATCACTAACACTAAACATCCTAAATTTTCTGCCCTCCTTCCCACAAAGACACTTTGAGATTGTCACAGAAAGATTTGTTTCACTGTTTGTATTTTTTGTGTTCTGGCTTATTCCCTGAACCATTTTCTGGCAAATTTGTCACATGTCCTTTATTAGAATTGTAATGGCCCTGCCAATGCAGTCATTATGAACTATTGTGTTCCTTTTAGACTGCAAATGTCCGCAGAGACTGATCTCATCTGTCCGCCATCTACTGTCTATAACTGGTAATGCAGCTAAATATTATCTGTGAAGAGAGGGTTTAATTGTTGACCAATGGTGTCCAGGTTCAAGATTCTAAATCTGGGCTGTGAACTTACTTTACCAGACTGTATCCAACCAGCTACCTTGGACCTTGGCAGATAAGACCTCTACCGTTTCAGCATTTAAGTTTTGGAATAAAGAGACTGGAAAAATGGAAGATATATGATCCCTTTTTTTCAGAAGTTTCTATAGAACACAATGGGGCAAATTTACTTACCTGGTCCTGTCGCGATCCCTGTTTCGTACGGTCCGACGAGGATGAAGTCAGGCACGATTCATGAAGATCGTGCACCCGAGTTCCTGCATCCACCGCTTCCCCGCCGAGGTCCGCCGGAGTTCACCTTCTTCTTCCCGTTGCATGAAAGTGCGTGTCTTGTGACACAATTCTAAATGTTAAATCTTACACGTTGTCCGTATCCGTCGGGTTGTCCGACGGCCACGACCCGATTTCTGTCGCATGCAAGCTGGCGCCGATGTGCCAAAATCCGATCGCATGCAACACAATTCCCGGCGCAATGCAGCGCAAAACGGAAATCGTCGGGAAACTTTGTAAATGAGCCCCATTGTGGCAGATTTATAGATTTATCGAAACAGTCCAAAAATTTGATGGAAAGTGTTAGACTGGACCATGTATTTAACTGCTTGAAACCTCAGGAAGATAACGCTCATCCTACTGAGCAGCCGCTGCCGCATTAAGATGAGCATTCTCGCCCTGATGATCCGGTGTGTCAGCCCATCTACCTATTAACTGTGATTCAGTGGCAGTTTCATCTAATCTTTAGTAGGATCGCCCTAAATTTTTATCATTTTTAATTGCCCTAATATACAAATTTACTAAGCTGCGCTCACTTATCCATGGTGATCTGGGTTTGGCGCATGCGCATCCAGTCACACATTGATTTGGATGCTGGGGGGCCCTAGTCGTGTGAAGAGTCCAAGGCCCATGGAACACTTATTCCACCACTGCTGACTAGGTGCATCTGTAGCACCTCCGAGTAGTCTAGTGCACTTCATATAATTTAATTCTGTGTGCCATATATTAGGTGTACACTGTCAGAAAATGTACACTTTGTTGGGGACATACAACATGCCGACCTCTGAGATGATGGCCTCTGTTCCCTCTCCTCCCCCTCATCTTCCGCTGAACTGGAAAAGCCTATGAGAAGGTACCCTAGGATTTCTGTGGGCGAAGTGCCTGGGGCTTCTACTGACCCCATATGGGTGGCCCCAGATAATTTGCCCCTCAGGTTTCAAGACTGTATAGATTACCCTGGAACACAGTTTGACACAACAGGGTTTAGATCCGTGAACTTTTCTAGATTTTTCTTTGATTACGAGCTGATAAATTTAATCATATTCCAGACTAATCTCTATGCTGCTCAGCATATTGCCCAAACCCCACTTCTTTTTATGCACAACCTAACAGGGGGCCCCTTGTCACCGCAGCAGAAATGGAAAAATATTGGGGTATAATACTTCTTATGGGACTAATAAAGGAGCCAACAATCAGGGACTATTGGACCCCAGACATATTGTACCACACCCCAATTTTCCGCATGGCTAAGAGTAGGATGCACTTTGAAGCCATCCATAAATTTTTGCTTTATGCCAACGACACACAGGGCCCACCCAGAGATGACCCCAGTTATGATCGGTGATTTAAAGGAGTTGGACACTTTACATCATGTTTTATGTAATGTGTGTGAGGGTGGGGGGAGCAGGATATTAGGTTATTTACCAATATACATCTAGTAATAGTTCTGCTCTGCTTTCCTGATATGTAACGTGAAGTCTCCTGTATTTTACCCCATCAGCCAGAGATTCCTGTCCATAAAATGACCGCAGATAGAGGGTCATGTGATCTCTAACTAGGAATTGTTCATGGACATAGACGCTTCGTACGCTGGCTTTATAGGCACCAAAGACGTATAGTAACTGCAGGGAGCTTTTGTACCTCCTCAGTGCCTAGAAAGCCGGAGAATGAAGCGACGCATGCGCAGTGGCAGTGAGGTACGGCAAGCCGCCTAGCTGCTCACTGCGCATGTCAGAATCACAATGCTCACCTGGGAAGCTCGAGGTTTGCTTTTGCAGCGAGCCCATGGGTGGGAGGAGGAATAGAGGGAGGATGTGGGAGGGGTTTGGGGTGAATACTAATGAGTGGGGGGACAAGCGGAGCAAAGATTCAAACAAGCAGGTGCCCATTGCAATATGAGAGGCACAGCCCCCGGGAGTATGATGCGCGAGCTCACAGGGAATCAGGTGCATTTTATAATCAGATATTACTAAAACTAAGTAACTTAGAGATGATGTAAAAACACGTGCGATAAGGACTTTTCTGTTTCTATTGGAACCTATCACCTTTCAAAAATAGCGCTCTAGTGACAGGTTCCCCTTAAGTTCATAAAATGGTATTACTTGAGAGGGGGTGATAGTACATAAGCCTCTATAGGGAACGTCCAAAGAACATTGGTCACCTAAAATATAGTTTTTTTTAAATCTTCAAGCATCCGATAAAAATAACTTAACAAAAAAATATACAAATTGAATTAAGACAAATGGCAAAAGTTTTCCATGACAAAACATTGTGACTTTTTTCAACACTTTAACTTCTTACCACAGGAAGAGACGCAGGTCAGATTAAAAATAAGGAACCTTCATCCAAAATCTGTGATTATAGAAAAATAATCGAGTGTTTATCATCCCTGCCGTGACTCATAGTACCAGAATTTACCAAACTCAACTGAGGGTGCGGTCACAGGCACCGCTAGCCTACCACATGCGATTGGTTACCGATCACTGGAAACGCTACTGCGATCGGGACAAGGCCCGCCCCCGTGTGCTAGGTTTGTGTTTGTAAACGTAGCGCTAGCAAACCCTCAAATCCTTTATAACATTCATTTTATCTTAAATGTAGCACATTAACCTACAAAACAGCTCTAAAGTCATATGCAAAGAGCCTCAAGTTATATAAAAAGAGCCTTGAAGAGTCATTTTTTGCACATATGGCATGGACACTTCTTAAATACCCGTGCAAGCAGTTTGCACATGAAAGAATGTTCAAAGTCTGACAGAAAACTGGCGTCAGATAAATGAGCCCCAATAAGTTTCACACTAAAAGCTTGGATAACACATACTTACAATGGCTCCCATTATACTTACTAATAAACGAAGGTGCCCTTATCGACAATGAAATTCCTGTAAAAATTAACAAAAAATATTCCAATCAATCATCCATGAATTGTTTAATTGCCTTACACATGTTCCTAACTTTTTAAGCTTTACTGATTATTGAAGCTTCTCTGCATATTTTTTCTTCTTTTTCTCCTGTAGGGAGCAGTGTATCTGAAAGCCTTCTAAGGTCTGTCCACCTCAGACAGATAAGGAGGCTGATGAATAACTTTCCATACCCAGAGAATATTTCCATTGATGATTCCACTCAGGGCTGCATCTGGCATGAGGCAGGATGAAATCTTGTTTCAGGCGGCAGATATCAGAGGTGGCAGAATGGCAGCCTGGGATATTTAGGAGGCAGCCCGTGACCTGATCTATCACCCAGCAGAAGTTCCTGCTGGCTGCTCTCTGCTCCCCCCTGCACAGGTCATATGGTATTTAGTTAGGATCCTGTTAGCTAGGAACCAATTAACCCCTCAAGCCACCATGACGTTCCCCAACATTATCTGCAGCAGTGCATAAAGACACCATGACATTGTGGAACGTCATGACTTCTGTCTGTCACTCTGACAAAACGCAGGGTAACAGGACCGATCCTGTAGTATCTGAGAGCCAAGGCTCTAAGCAACATGTCAGGGGAAGAATAGAATCCCCCCCCCCTCATGTGATTGCTGTGACTGGTCATTTAGTACAGACAGACAAATCACAGCAGAAAGCAGCTTTCCCTGGCTGAACTCACCTTATCAGTATCCGATCTCCTCATTCTACTTCACAGAGGAAGGAGATCAAATGTCTAGAGTGACCCTACACACCATAAATCACCTGCACACCACATTCAATTAACCCCTTCACTGCCCAGCTGCATACCTCTCCCATCTGCGATCTCAAAACAACTCGGTATATTTAAGTGTTCCAATGTTATTACAATATATATTGACAGTTGACACATGTCAGATTAGAAAAATCTGGCTGTGTGCATAAGGTCAAAATAGGCTTAGTCCTTAAAGGTTTAACTGGCAATAGAAGGTCATGTGACCTTCTCCTGTCCCGAGTGAAAGAGAAGAGCTTTTAGCAGTATCTAGCCCTGTGTGATAGCAGGAGCCAGGCAGGGGCTTATTTATACTCTATTGACCAGGCCATTGGGGAAAAGTGAGGACAAATAGCTGCCACTTATTCTGCCCCTGTTCATACTCTGTTCCGAGCCCTCCATGTTAATGCAAGAAATTACTGCAGTTCGTCAGAGAAGAAGGGGGAGAAGGGTGATGGTGGCTGTGCTGCACCTCGGGTATTGGAGTGAGCTGTATCCTCCACCTCCTGGAGAGGGAGAATATACTGATCTCAGGAGACAATTTGAATTTTTGCCTCAGGCAGCCAAAGGGCTACAATCGGCCCTGCATCCCCCATATTGTCCAGCTAGGTTATCAGGTTCTTTCTCTCTGCTCTGCAGTCTGTGATGCTCCTCTTAATGTCATGTGCAACTTCTAAGTGGCCCCCCTCCTCCCCTCCTAATATTGGGACCTGCTCATCTCCCCCTCATATTGTGTCGCCTCCCAACCACCCCTCTCTGATCTCCCCTCATATTGTGGCCCCTTATCTCTTTCTCTTATTGTGGACCCTCATCTCTCCCTTATATTGTTGCCCCTCATCTCCCCTTCATATTGTGGCCCCTCATCTCTCCCTCATATTGTGGCCCCTCATCTCTCCCTCATATTGTGGCCCCTCATCTCCCCTTTATATTGTGGCCCCTCCTTTCCCCTTGATATTGTGTCCCTTCATCTCTCCCTCATATTGTGGCCCCTCATGTCTCCCTCATATTGTGGCCCCTCATCTCCCCTTCATATTGTGGCCTCTCCTTTCCCCCTGATATTTCCCCCATTGTCCCCCCCCCCCAGAAACAGAAAAAAAAAAATATTAAAGACCCTCTTTGTTTTGTGCCTCTTGGTAGTCGGTTCAGTAGAATCCATAGAAATACATTGGGATGTGTAATAACCACTGACACGACCCCACATCATGTCTGTGCATGAGCCCTAAGATCACATAGGATTGGCCACAGTGGTGGTTGTCCTCCCCGCAACTCATCATAGGACTAACCTCAATCCTTATGAAAGAATCCCCAAAAATAAACCCCACAATTACAAGAAAGAATTTCTACGTGGTCCCAGATAAATCTGCAGCCTTGTATAATATGTGTGAATAAAGATTATTATATCATATTTTTTTCCCAAAAAACTTGAATTATTGTGTGCTCCAATAAATAACATTGAAAGAGTCTGTGAGGCTGTCACTTGTAAATATGTATATATTATACTACTGTACAAGAGACAAGGACAACTTAATTCCCCCTCTAGTCAGACATTAAAGGGTTAATTCTTCAGAATTTTGTGTCATAGATGCACTGATGTCACAATTCCCACTTAGACACTGAAACTGACCAATCAGAAGCAAGATCATACAGCCCCACCTGCCTGAAGTGGCCAATCAGAAGCCACATCATGCTGCCACGTCCACCTGCCTCAAGTATAAATATCTGTGCTGGTCAATAGGGGCAGGCACTGGGTGGTGAGATGTTGAGGTGTGAAGAATCGTGGATTTATGTACCCCTGGATGTATGGAGCCTGGACTCCTGGACGTGTGGACCCCTGGACATATGGAGCCTGGACCCCTGGACATATGGAGCCCGGACCCCTGGACATATGGAGCCTGGACCCCTGGACGTATGGAGCCTGGACCCCTGGATGTATGGAGCCCGGACCCCTGGACGTATGGAGCCTGGACCCCTGGATGTATGGAGCCTGGACCCCTGGACGTATGGAACCTGGACCCCTGGATGTATGGAGCCTGGACCCCTGGACATATGGAGCCTGGACCCCTAGATCTCTGGACACCCAACTCCCTGGGTGACAGATATTTATTGGCAGTAACCCTCTAAGCCCAGAGGAAGGGCGATCCTTCAGCCATGGCTTCCCTAGAGGTTTCCTCCACAGGGGGTTTTTCCTCTCCTGAGTGCTGAAGGGTGACTCTTCGTGAGTCGGGGGTCTGCCATGGGATGGGATTATAAATAAATATTTGGTTATTTAATTCCCAATTATTTGTCTTTGATATATTTATTTGGTCTTCTTTGGTTTAATTCATTTTTCTTGGTGGTTTCTTGGGCAGGTGAATACAAGGTCTGTGCACATGACATCTCACAGGGTCATAAGGAAAACACATGAGGGAACATAGTCCAGTAACTGCCCCTGGATGCATCTACCCCAGTGGTTGCCCCTTACATACTGCACAGGTATCACGTGTACACACATCCCTGAAGGAATGAGGCCTAACATAGGCAATAATTGTGCTGGTTACCCATAACAACCAATCACAGAAGAGCTTTCATTCCTAAAAGTTCTCTCTTAAAATGAAAGCTGCTCTGTGATTGGTTGCCAATTCATATAAGTAAAAGTAGTTTCCACAACAAGCAGAGTATATGAAAACAAAACACTTCATTAACACCTTCGTGACCGTGGACGAACTATATCGCCCTCGTGCTGCAAAGGGTTTGTGGAGAGAGCTCACAACTAAAAAATGTTTTTTAAAAATATGAAAAAATAGTAAAAAAAGTAAAAGTTTAAATCACCCCCTTTCCCTAGATCACATATAAAAGCAAATAAACAGTAAGAATCATAAACATGTTTGGTATCATCCCATAATGTCCGATATATCAAAATATATTAGCGATTTTTCCCGGTGTTTAACACCGTAAGGGAAAATGGCGCCAAAAGTCGAAAATGCCACTTTTTTGCCATTTTGAAAAATATAAAAAATTCTATAAAAAGTGATCAAAAGGCCATTCAGTCCTGAAAATGATAGTATTAAAAACGTCATCGAAATTCGCAAAAAAAAAAATGACACTACCCACAGCTCCATGCACTGAAGTATGAAAAAGTTATTAGTGCCAGAACATGGCAAAAGGAAGAATTTGTTTTTTGTACAGAAGGTGTTAATTTTTTTAAATGTATGAAAACATTATAAAAACTATACTGAACAGGACGATGACACGGGGGCGACATTTTAATTTTCGCCTCTGGCAGCAAATTAGCTAGAATCGGCTCTGATTAGACTATCCAGATTTTGTCTCTAAAGACTGAAAACAATCCTGTCACAAGAAAATAATTTTTAGCTGCTGACAGGTTACAATCGCATAAGCTATGCTGATTTTAAAAATGTCAGCATTCTGAAAAATTTCAGTACTTTATAAAACTTTATTTCACATTACCTGGCTCCCTGCCAGCAGCATATGGTGAGTCCCAGGAGTGGGTGAGGGGCAGCTGCAGCAGCCTGTGTGCATGTGTTTCAGTCTTCTGGCATCCACTCTCCTCCAGCTTCATCTGACACTTTCTGTTATATCTATTTATCAGGCAGGGGAGGGAAGGGGATGCTGAGACACAGGCAAAAGAGGTTGATGCAGGAGCTGCCCCTCCCCCTGGACTTACCACATAAAGCTGGTAGGGAGCCAGTTAATGTGAAATAAAGTTTTATTAAGCACTGAAATGTTTCAGAATGCTGACAAAGGCAAAATCAGCATAGCATAGGCTATTGGAACCTGTCACTAGCTAAAAATTTTTTATATATATATATATATACATATATATATATAATTATATATTATTATATTATAGATAAGCAGTACCGTAACAATAGGGCTTATTTACTAAGGGACCACGGATCATATTTTCGAAGTTTTCGGGATTTGCACCACTGTGACAAGTATTTACCAGGGGATTGTGTTGCACGCGATCAGATTTTGGCACAGCTGCACTGCTTTCATGTGACAGAAGTCGAGGGGCGGGCCGTCGGACAATCCGACTGATTCGGACTACGCACAGGATTTAAGATTCAGATGGCGCACGATCTTAGTAAATCGCAGCACAGTCCATTCCGGTTGGAAAATGCACTTTCTTGGACAGGATGGGTAAGTAAATGTGGTCCAATGTTGTGCTTTACAGTTGTATGTCTGTATATAATGTATGCAAACAGCCCCCCCCCTAGGGTTTAACCCCTTAATGACCGCCCTATCGGCTTTTTACAGTGGTCATTAAGGGTACTTCTTCTGACGCGTACACCTTTCTACGGCAGCACGTCAGAAGAAGATTTCGGGACACCAGGTCTCGCTGGTGCCGGTGTCGGGCTGTGATCTTACAGCCCAGACCCGGCACTAACACCCGGGATCGGAAAAACTCAGATCCCGGGTGTTTAACCCCTTACACGCCGCGGTCAAGCATGACCGCGGCGTGTAAGAGTGTCCTGCGTGGATCGGACCCCCCCGGTGTGCTTACCATGCCAAGAAGTAGAAAATGTAAAAAAGTTAAAAAAAAAAAGATGAAATCATTTTATTATATAATTAAGTAAATAAATAAAATAAAAGTCCCATAATCTCCCCAGTTACACATAAAGTGCAAATAAAGTATATAAAACACAAAACACGTACATATTTGGTATCACCGCGTCCGTATTAATCTGTACAATAAATCTAAATCAATATTGAACCCGCTCGGTGAACGACATAAAAAAAACTCGAAAAACTTCCCGTAATATACAATTTTTCATCAAACACCATCACAAAAAATGTTCTAAAAAGTGATCAAAAAAAGTTACGTTCCCTAATATGATACGACTGAAAAGAACAACTCTTTTCGCAAAAAATAAGCCCTCAACCAGATCTGACAACAGAAAAATACAGAAGTTATGGCCCTAAAAAGTTGTCAATAGTAAAAACAATGCGATTTTCTCCAATATTGGTTTTGGTCAGGAAAATTGAGCAAAGATAAGAAAAACTATATAAATGAGGTATCACCGCAATCGTAGTGAACCAGAGAATAAAGATAAAATATTATTTTTACGTTACGGTGAGCGGGGGGGGGGGGATTGGGGGGAATGCTAAAAATCCAAAATAAAAATTGATGATTTTGTTTGTGTCCCCCTTGAAATAGTTAATAAAATCTCATGAATAAACTTTAGACCCCCAAAATGAATTATCTATACATTGTATCTCATCCCGTAAATAATAAGCCTCATATGTTTGCATTACCAAAAAAAATAAAAATTTACAGGTCGTACAATGTGACAAAACAAATCTGCAGTGAATCGCGCCTCCATTCATTCTATACTTGGCCGTGCACCCGTACAGCAGTTTACCACCACATATGGGGTATCAGTACACTCGGGAGGAATTTGGCATCAAACGTAGCAGTGCGGTTCATCATTTAATTTATTCTGAAACTGTCAGTTTGGCCTAAATGAATGTATTTTCCAAAAAAATTCTAGAGTTTCTAAATCGCAGGTCCATATTGTTTTAACCCATGTGAAACACTTAAAGGGTTAATGGATTTAATAGAAGTTGTTTTACATATGTTGAGGGGTGAAGTTTCTATAGTGGGGTAATTTATGGGGTGTTACTATTATTTAGGCCTCTCAAAGTCACTTGAAAGCTGAGTTGTCCCTCAAAATGTGAGTTTTGGCAATTTTCATGAAAATGAGAAAAATCGCACCTAAAGTTCTGCACCTCATAACATCCTAGAAAAGTGAGAGGAAGCATAAAATATCATCCCAACATAAAGCAGATATTCTGTAAATGTTAATTATCAAGCTTTTTGGGTAGTTTTACTTCCTGTCTGGAAAGCCGAACATTTCAAACTTGGAAAATGAAGAATTTTTACAAACTTTTGCCAAATTTTCACTTTTTTTCAGAACGAATCGCAAAATTTATCACTTAAATTTTATAACTAACATGAAGTACAATGTGTCACGAGAAATCATTCTCAAAATCACCGGGATATGTTAAAGCGTTCCGAAGTTATAACCAATTATCGTGAGACATGTCAGAATTGAAAAAACGAGTCTGGTCATTGAGATGAAAACTAGTGTCGGTGATAAGGGGTTAAACATCGGAGGAGACTTGAATAAATATAGAAATAAAGTTTTTTAAAAATGTAAACATTCCAACTCCCCCTTCCCTAGTAAGTTTATATAAATGAATAAACAAATAACTGATCAATAGGTCATAGAGTTCCTGTTAGCCAAGTGGGAGTGTAGGGGCGAGAAGGGGCGGTGCCCGGTGGTGGAGTGGGACGGCCCCTGCACCGGTACCTGGGACAGGTTACAGCCAGAGTCTTTCAGTGTATGATAAATCCACCTTGTGGTTGTAAACATTGAGGATGAGAATATTTAGGAAGCTACAAAGGGACAGGAATGAGCCTCCTGACTATAATACTACAAAAAGCTTCTCCCCCATCAGTTATCACAAAACATTGTCCTGGGATTTCATGTCATCAAGTCTCAAACTCAATTGATATTTCTTCTTGACACCTACCTGCAGCCACGAGGTCTGGATCTGTACCTGGAATGGAGACAGAAGGGATTACTTTTTTGTGATTTGATTTAACATAAAATATTTCTTGATAATTGATCAGATCTGATCTGGATGTGTCCTTCCATTGGGACCTTCACCCACAAGCTGTGATCATAGAATCACTTTGGAGTGTTTATCAAACCTTCTAAGACACTTAATAGGAGATAAAGGACACTTTATACTGGAATTTACAAAACTCAATGGAAATCACCTTCGTATAGAGTATGACATATCCTTTTTACATTCTCTTTTTTTATTCAATGCAAATGAGCTTAGAAGAGTCACTTTTTCCCTGAGGTGAGTCATGTTGAGAGGCTGGAAGGATTTCTCACTTCAGATGCTAATGACTTGTTAAAACATAGTCAGTGATTGGAGCTGCATCTGCAGAGCCTCTCCCAACAATATAATAACTGTATCTCAAGGACTTTGCAATAAGGTATCGGTTTTGGGTATTGATTTGGTTTCCTGAAAAATTAATATCCATAAAAAATATAAACACTGTTGGTGGTGTAAACTGTTTTAAAGATGTGTAGAGTCTACAAGTATTCTTCACTACTGGCCAATAAAATTAACTAATAAGATGAGTGGACCCTATGTTCCCATTCTGGGTTTGGGTTCGGCAATGTGACCCAGAAATATTGGCAGCTGAACAGCCGCTCCAGGAGATTGATGCCTTGGTAACTAGTCATGGCTATGATTGGCCAGAGGGAAACCTGTAGCTATGGCTTGTTGGTAGTTGCCTCAATTTACTACATTGGCTGTTAAGCGTCCAATCCGGCAACATGTCCTGGTCACTCGGCCAAACATGAACGGGAACGTATGGTCTGCTCATCTCTACTCCTGAGCAATATAAAGTCCTACACTGGTAGTGCCGGAGATGGTTTTCCCCTCTGTATTCTGACTGTTCCCTTGTACTTGTGCTAAGTCTTGGTGTTGACCAGGTTTATTCTGATTCCTACTGCCGGTCACCAGGTAGACCTTGACCACCAACTCTACAATCATGATCCAACCTAGAACTCCGCTTATTCCTGAAGATTCTCCTGCCTGTCTTCTGCTGCTGTATAACAGGGTCTATAAACCCTTGGCCACGTGTAACTTACACAGGACCACAGATAGTGACCCGGAGGTCTCCCTGCAGCGTGGCACAGAATCATGGAATTCAACTTTTATACATATCTTGGAAATGAAAATGTTAATTTTACTAAAAAATATTTCTTATTATTATTTACACAGAAAACAGATAAATATCTTACTCACCTAGTTTTATCAACAATTCAAATAATGGTTCTGCAGAAGCAAAAGAAAAACATGTCGGTTATCCGGCTTTTTCTTAATAGTCACCCAATATATCTTTCCTTTATTACCAGTTGTCTCATTTTTATAAATCTGTCCTGATGCAGAAATTGGGAACCAGAGAATATTGATGAGCAGAACATTCTGGTTCGGGTTCGTTCTAAACATTTAAGGTTTGGGTAAACAGAACACAAACCTGGACTTCAGTCAGAAAATTAGGTTAGGTTCACCCTCACATCGGTAACACCCAGGATCGGTGCTGACAACAGTTGTAGGTGTTATCCTTTAAATGCTGCGTGCCACCTCCTGGATGGAATTGGCAATGATGATCATAGTGGCCGGGACACAATGGGGAACAAGAAGGCCACCTCTAATTACAGGCTGCAAGTGCATACAGGTAGGTGGCCAAACCTGCCAGACCCGAATATTAATGGGTCCAATCATTTCTATTAAAATCAGGGTTTAGAAATTAGTTTAGGTTTTTTTTATACATATTTCTAAACTAACTGCATCCTGCGTCTCAGGCAGCTCCTTCCCCCTCCCCACCTCCTGGCATGTGCATTGAGAAGGCAGGAGAGGGAGGGGGGTGGTGTGGAGGCGAGGAAGAATATATGAGGAGACAAAGGCAAGTAACCTCACACGGCTGGCAGGGAGCCAGGTTATGTGAGATAAAGTTTTATGAAGTATTGAAATGATTCAGAATGCTGACAAAAACATTTAAATCAGCATATATCAGGTTCTTATAAATCTGTCAGCTACTAAACATGACAGATGGTGACAGATTTGCTTGAAATGTAAAAGAAAAGGAAATTAAAAAATACATTTCCAAAAGGTCCAGTGAAATTAAAAAAAAAAGGAAAAATAAAAGAGAAAAAAGATGAATAAATAAATATACATAAAATAGTGATAGCACAAAAATGTGTTCGCCCCTCTAGTCACTAACATCATTGGACAGCAGAATGATGGGACTAGGGATCTCTCATCTCCAATTTTGCCGCGTACTTCCCCCATGTGGTCAGAAGCTACTGGGACACATCTGTGTAAGTGTATAAATGTATATATCGGTGTATAAGTGTGTATATGTATCTAAAGGCTACATTCACACACATGTATGGGGGACATACACTCACCGGCCACTTTATTAGGTACACCATGCTAGTAGCGGGTTGGACCCCCTTTGCCTTCAGAACTGCCTCAATTCTTCGTGGCATAGATACAACAAGGTGCTGGAAGCATTCCTCAGAGATTTTGCTCCATATTGACATGAAGGCATCACACAGTTGCCGCAGATTTGTCGGCTGCACATCCATGATGCGAATCTCCCGTTCCACCACATCCCAAAGATGCTCTATTGGATTGAGATCTGGTGACTGTGGAGGCCATTTGAGTACAGTGACCTCATTGTCATGTTCAAGAAACCAGTCTGAGATGATTCCAGCTTTATGACATGGCGCATTATCCTGCTGAAAGTAGCCATCAGATATTGGGTACATTGTGGTCATAAAGGGATGGACATGGTCAGCAAAAATACTCAGGTAGGCAGTGGCATGGCACCGGTGCTCAATTGGTACCAAGGGGCCCAAAGAGTGCCAAGAAAATATTCCCCACACCATGACACCACCACCATCAGCCTGGACCGTTGATACAAGGCAGGATGGATCCATGCTTTCATGTTGTTGACGCCAAATTCTGACTCTACCATCCAAATTTCGCATCAGAAATCGAGACTCATCAGACCAGGCAACGTTTTTCCAATCTTTTACTGTCCAATTTCGTTGAGCTTGTACAAATTGTAGCCTCAGTTTCCTGTTCTTAGCTGAAAGGAGTGGCACCCGGTGTGGTCTTCTGCTGCTGTAGCCCATCTGCCTCAAAGTTCGACGTACTGTGCGTTCAGAGATGCTCTTCTGCCTACCTTGGTTGCGATTTGAGTCACTGTTGCCTTTCTATCAGCTCTAACCAGTCTGCCCATTCTCCTCTGACCTCTGGCATCAACAAGGCATTTCCGCCCACAGAACTGCCGCTCACTGGATGTTTTTTCTTTTTCAGACCATTCTCTGTAAACCCTAGAAATGGTTGTGCGTGAAAATCCCAGTAGATCAGCAGTTTCTGAAATACTCAGACCAGCCCTTCTGCCACTCACCTTCCGGTGAGTGTGTATATACGGGCGACATATGCCACGTTCAAAGGCACTCAGATCACCTTTCTTCCCCATACTGATGCTCGGTTTGAACTGCAGGAGATTGTCTTGACCATGTCTACATGCCTAAATGCACTGAGTTACAGACATGTGATTGGCTGATTAGAAATTAAGTGTTAACGAGCAGTTGGACAGGTGTACCTAATAAAGTGGCCGGTGATTGTATATATACGGGCTACATATATATGGCCGATATACGTCCCCCGTACATTTCTATGGGCTCACAACACATGTGTGGCACCGTACCGCTCCGTAGTCCAGGAAAATATAGGACATGTCCTATCTCTCCCCGTGTTACGGCGCCGTGCGCCATATGTTCCTATGGATAGGGGCAGGGGTGAGCAGCGCTCACCTCCTTCTCCTCTCCCCGCGGGCTGTTGTCTGCCCGCCGTGCTACGGTACGACAGGCAACGGCAGTGTGCATGTAGCCTAAGAGTCTATAATATCCTCATATTTTAGAACAAAAACTTGACATATAATAACCCTTATTGGTACCTTAAAGGGAATCTCCGGATTGCACAATTCTCAACTTCATGAACACAATTTGATGAGAATTGAGGATATTTTATCCCTGTTTGTGCTCTGCCTATCACATATACAAAGGCCTCATATACACGACCATTATACTTACATTATACATGGGCAAGGTGCTGAGACAGAGCCAGACCGAGTTTTGACTGAGCCATATCTCTCCGCTGGCCATGTCCAGATACATTTGCAAACAAATTTCAAAAAACATGTACAAATAGGGGGACATGGGCTTCTACGCCAGAAAAATAGTGTGGAAGTGTAAAAATCGCAATTGTGATCACCCATTGTATTATTTCCCTCTTTCTGCCTTCTCTACACCAACAGGGCATAAAGAGGGTGCAGGGGCCAGAGGTGGGGGCTGGCGGGGATTGTAACTGTCTTACTCTTGTGCACTGGCTGCTGCAGGCAGACTTTTGCAGGTGAAAGTTAACCTGCTGCGCAAATTGTTAGGCAAACTAGGAACGTGCATAGAGAATAGCACTTGGCCACCTGAAAAATCAAGCGTCAGGAGTCTCCTCATGTGTCTGGCAGCACGAGAGTGGCTGGAAGGTCATAAATGTCCCAATATGGAGGGCTGGCAAATGATTGTGACCACGCCCCTTTCTCATGTCAGATACATCGAGAGGCTTAGGCCAGGTCCAACCTGGCATAGTATTTCTTAAAGAACAGCGACAGCCGTGCCCGACTATACCCCCTATATACCCATCTGGCATGGAGGGGGCGTATTTGCTTGGCGTATAGGTATATTTTCTTAGTTTAGAATAAGTGAGAAATCTCACTATGTGCGAAGCCCGGGCACAATACTTTTCTTGTGTACTGCATTATTCCCATTATCCCATATGGGGACATGTATCATAGCTTTTTCTTTCTTTGGTGAATTTTTTAGACATTTGGCAGCTCTTTTTTGCACCTTATGTATGATCCTGTCATTTTACTTGTGATATATGTTCAGCTTTTCCTATCCTGCCATTTTGGCTTCTTTTTGAGACTTTTTGTTGCAAATGTCTCAAATCCACATGGACACAAGCCATGTGAGGAGGTTATATACAGGAGAGGATACAAGCCATGTGAGTGGTTATATATAGGAGTAGATTCAAGCCATGTGAGGGGTTATATATAGGAGAGGATACAAGCCATGTGAGGGGTTATATATAGGAGAGGATACAAGCCATGTGAGGGGTTATATATAGGAGAGGATACAAGCCATGTGAGGGGTTATATACAGGAGAGGATACAAGCCGTGTGAGGAGTTATATACAGGAGAGGACACAAGCCATGTGATGGGGTTATATACAGGAGAGGATACAAGCCATGTGAGGGGGTTATATACAGGAGAGGATACAAGCCATGTGAGGGGCTATATACAGGAGAGGATACAAGCCATGTGAGTGGTTATATATAGGAGTAGATACAAGCCATGTGAGGGGTTATATATAGGAGAGGATACAAGCCATGTGAGGGGTTATATATAGGAGAGGATACAAGCCATGTGAGGGGTTATATATAGGAGAGGATACAAGCCATGTGAGGGGTTATATACAGGAGAGGATACAAGCCGTGTGAGGAGTTATATACAGGAGAGGACACAAGCCATGTGATGGGGTTATATACAGGAGAGGATACAAGCCATGTGAGGGGGTTATATACAGGAGAGGATACAAGCCATGTGAGGGTTATATACAGGAGAGGATACAAGCCATGTGAGCGGGTTATATACAGGAGAGGATACAAGCCATGTGAGGGGTTATATACAGGAGAGGACACAAGCCATGTGAGGGGGTTATATACAGGAGAGGATACAAGATATGTGAGGGGTTATATACAGGAGAGGATACAAGCCATGTGAGGGGGTTATATACAGGTGAGGATACAAGCCATGTGAGGGGGTTATATATATGAGAGGATACAAGCCATGTGAGGGGGTTATATACAGGAGAGGATACAAGCCATGTGAGTGGTTATATATAGGAGGGGATACAAGCCATTTGAGGGGTTATATACAGGAGAGGATACAAGCCATGTGAGGGGTTATATACAGGAGACGACACAAGCTATGTGAGGAGGTATGTACAAGAGAGGATACAAGCCATGTGAGGGGTTATATACAGGAGAGGACACAAGCCATGTGAGGGGTTATATATAGGAGAGGATACAAGCCATGTGAGGGGTTATATACAGGAGAGGATACAAGCCATGTGAGGGGTTATATACAGGAGAGGATACAAGCCATGTGAGAGGGTTATATACAGGAGAGGACACATGCCATGTGAGGGGTTATATACAGGAGAGGATATAAGCCATGTGATGGGCTATGTACAGGAGAGGACACAAGTCATGTGAGGGGGTTATATACAGGAGAGGACACATGCCATGTGAGGGGTTATATACAGGAGAGGATACAAGCCATGTGAGGGGTTATGTACAGGAGAGGACACAAGCCATGTGAGGGGTTACATACAGGAGAGGATACAAGCCATGTGAGGGGGTTATATACAGGAGAGGATACAAGCCATGTGAGGGGTTATATACAGAAGATGATACAAGCCATGTGAGGGGATATATACAGGAGAGGATGCAAGCCATGTGAGGGGTTATATACAGGAGCGGACACAAGCCATATGAGGGTTTATATACAGGAGCGGACACAAGCCATATGAGGGGTTATATACAGGAGAGGATACAAACCATGTGAGGGGGTTATTTACAGGAGAGGACACAAGACAACTGAGGGGATTCTATACAGGAGAGGACATAAGACATGTAAGGATTTATATACAGGAGAGGACACAAGACAAGTGAGGGGATACTATACAGGAGAGGATACAAGCCATGTGAGGGGTTATATACAAGAGATGACACAAGCCATGTGAGGGGATATATACAGGAGAGGATACAAGCCATGTGAGGGGGTATTATACAGGAGAGGACACAAGCCATGTGAGGGGGTTACATGCAGGAGTGGTCACTACTTAAAATTTTGGGTTGAGGCTGTCTCCTGCATTTTTAAGCCCTCTAGTCACACCCCAGGCAGATGTGGACATATGAGGCTGCGGTAACATGTTGCTTTTTGATTATGTTTTGAAACACATTACAACTGCTGAGGAGAGGTGATTTGCCTTATTACATTATTGTTAACATTTGTGTTTACATAATGCATAGTAAAGGGGCTGTTAATACATGTATACATGCGTCCATGTCGGCTGTTAAAGAAGACAGAAGAAAGAAGACGAGCCGCGCCGACATCGGGGAGCCGTGCCAACATCGGGAAGCCGTGCTGAGCATCGGAGGGTGAGTATATAAGTTTATTTTTTTTACATGCTGGGGGGGCAGGCTGTATACTACTAGGGGCTGGCTGTATACTACATGGGGGCTGGAAGGCTGTATACTACTGGGGGCAGGCTGGCTGTATACTACTAGGGGCTGGTTGTCTGTATACTACAAGGGGCTGGCTGTATACTACTAGGGGCTGGCTGGCTGTATAGTACAGAGGACAGGCTGGCTGTATACTACTAGGGGCTGGCAGGCTATATACTATTGGGGGATGACTGTATACTACTAGGGGCTGGCTGGCTGTATACTACATGGGGCTGGCTGGCTGTATACTACTAGGGGCTGGCAGGCTCTAAACTACTGGGGGCTGGCAGGCTGTAAACTACTGAGGGCTGGATGTATACTACTAGGGGCTGGCTGTATACTACTAGGGGCTGGCTGGCAGTATACTAAAGGGGGCAGGCTGGCTCTATACTACTGGGGGCTGGCTGTATACCACTAGGGGCTGGCTGGCTGGATTCTACTAGGGGCTGGCTGGCTGCATACTACTAAGGGCTGGCTGGCTGTATACTACTAGGAACTGGCTGTATACTACTAGGGGCTAGCTAGATACTCGATGGTGGTTGGCTGGCTGCATACTACTAAGGGCTGACTGTATACTACTGGGGGCTGGTTGGCTGTATACTACTAGGGGCTGTCTGGCTGTATACTACTAGGGGCTGGCTGGTTTTATACTACTAGGGGCTGGCTGGCTGTATACTACTAGGGGCTGGCTGTATACTACATGGGGGCTGGCTGGCTGTATACTACTAGTGGCTGGCTGTATACTGATAGAGGGTGGCTGTATACTACTAGGGTCTGGCTGGCTGTATACTACTAGGGGCTGGCTGTATACTAAAAGAGGCTGGCTGGCTGCATACTACTATGAGCTGGCTGTATACTACTGGGGGCTGGCTGGCTGTATACTACTGGAGGCTGGCTGGCAGTCATCGATAAGCCTCGGTTTAAACATCACAAAAACAAGGCTGAGTAAATAAAATTAACTTGGAAAATAGTAAAAGTGCAGAAGCAAGAAGCCTTTCAGGCTCTGGCACCCAAAGACCTCATCCAAACGACCATGTGGTTGACTAAGACCAATTATAAGACCTGTTGAGGGGCAACCGTATATACTTGAGTATAAGCCGACCCGAGTATAAGCTGAAATCCCTAATTTTCCCACCAAAACTGGGAAAAACTATTGACTTGAGTATAAGCCGAGGGTGGGAAATGCATGGGTCACAGCCCCCCTCCAGTATATAGCCAGCAAGCCCCCAGTAGTATATAGCCAGCCATCTCCCAGCAGTATATAGCCAGTCTGACTCGGCTTATACTCAAGTCAATAGTTTTTCCCAGTTTTGGTGGTAAAATTAGGGGTTTCAGCTTATACTCGGGTCGGCTTATACTCAAGTATATACGGTCGTCCCTCAACAGGTCTTATAAATGGTCTTAGCCAACCACATGGTCGTTTGGATGAGATCTTTGGGTGCCAGAGCCTGAAAGGCTTCTTGCTTCTGCTCTTTTACTATTTTCCAAGTTAATTTTATTTACTCAGCTTTGTTTTTATGATGTTTAAACTGAGGCTTATGGATGACTTCCAAACCTGCACTGTCTGCCCCAACCTACATTTTGATACCACCAGAGAACCTCAGCGCATTCCTGAAGTTTCTCTTGCCTGCTCCCTGGTCTTTTGAAACACATTTTCTTGGCTTTAGCCCAGTTCTCACCTATAGAAAACCAATTCAAGAGGTAGCGACCAAGTGGTCATAGTATTGCTTAATATCGTTAAAAAATTTTTTTTTTTTTTTTTAAATTAGAAATTTTAAATTCTAAATCGGCTAAAATGTATTTTTTACATACCATATATATTTTTTATTCATACTCACTTGTAGTTTGCATACTAATAGACCATTTTTTTTCAGCCATCACGCCTGTAAGAATGAAAGAAAATAAAATAATATCTTTACTTCGGCTGTTTCTGAATAAGCATCAAATTTATAATTCCTTTTTCGGTATTTTAAGAGAACAGATAAGAAATCCTGTTATAAGGAATATAGAACATTGGAACAAAATGGGGGTCATTTACCACGGGCCCGATTTACGTTTTTCCGACGGGTTATCCGTATATTTCCGATTCGCATCGGTTTTCCCTGAATTGCCCCGGGATTTTGGCGCACGCGATCGGATTGTGAACTTCAGTGCAATCCGACGAACTTCAGCGCAGCAGCCACACCTGGTGAACATCGGGGAACTGCCTTAGTGAATCCCGGCTGGACCCGAATCCTCAGCAGAGAACGTGCCGCTAAATTGTGAATGGACCGGGTAAGTAAATCTGCCCCAATGACTTATATTATAGACTTCGCTGAATGATGAACATAGGGGGAGATTTATCAGAAGTGTCTGACGGCAAAACTGTTCTAGCTGCTCATTGAAGCCAATCAGAGTTCAGTTTGCCTTTTCCCATAACATTTTAGAAAGCTGACCTCTGATTGGTTGCTATGAGCAATTTCAAAACTTTAGCTCTCAGAAACTTCCAAAACATCTAATAGAATACAACCTCTAGTTCTACTGCAGGTATTAAAACTAGAAGAAAAAAATTCTCTACACCTGCTAACATGGTAGAATAATCCCATGGATCAATGTTCTATCATTAGAAATCTATTCTGCATCATTTATCATAAGATATATTTTAATAAAAGCACTAAGGCCCCTTTGTTGATTTATTGTCTGTAGCAACACGACCTCCATTGTAAAAATACATAGGGGGATTTAGCATATTTTGCAAATATTTTCCATTTATACTACCATCACCATGCCAACTGGCTGTGGAGGGGTGTAAAGAGGGGGTACGGACGGCAGCTGAGTGGGCCGGTATGGGGTGCACTTGCCCTATGCCTGAGGATGCGTTACATCTAGCGATTGTTGAAGCCTGAATGGTTGTTGGTAATAGAGCAATTCTACGCCAGGTAGGATGTGGTGTAGAATTTTACGACAGCATAGCCATGCCGCTGAATAGTTGCACCAGAGGCAGGTTGCATGACTTGTTTGATATGTCTCCACACACAATGGGGCACATTTACTTACCTGTCCAAGGAGTTCAACCAAAGTGCATTGTTCTGACGATAATGCACTGTGCTGTGATTCGCTAAGATTGTGCGCCCGATATCCTGCATGTGTCGCTTCCCCGTTCAGGTCCGCCGGAGTTCACCTTCTTCTTCCTGGTGCATGTAAATGCTTGATCTTGTCACACAATTTTAAAGTTAAATCCCGTGCTCAATCCGAATCAGTCGGATCGGCCGACGGCCCGGCCCCCACGATTGCTGTTGCATGAAAGCCAGCAGCGGCAAAATCCGATCATGTGCGACACAATCCCTTCTAAATATCTGTCCCAGCGGCGCAAAACCTGAAAACTTCGGGAAGTCCAAAGGAAATGTGATCCGCGGACCCTTAGTAAAAAAAGCCCCAATGTATACCACAATGCCATTTCCTCAATTAGCAATAACATCAATAACATAGACATTTGTCCAGGACATTTACCTGTTATTGGTTGTTGTCCATTCACATCTGAGAAAAAAAGAAAAATACCTTTTTGTATAAATAATATCAACACATTCCAGAACTCCAACTTTAGACACAATAACACACATCACATAGCATAGTAAATTGAGCCATAGGGAAGTATAATTCTTCCTGCAGGTAATGAGCCCTCACACATCTCTATAAAAAGAAAATTCAAAAAATTCTGGAAAGTAACGTAAAACATTTAACAATAATAACACTAAATGGCGAGATTCTTGACATTATAATATATCATAATGCTGTTCAGGATGTCTGAAGAGGGCTCACAGGATGAACGCTCTTCAAACATGAAGAGTGTTTGACGTATTATGCAGCAAACACCCACATGTAACACCAGTGATCTGTAACAGTCGTACTTAAAGTGAGCCTGTCACCAGGAATGTCGTTTTTAGCTGGTGACAGGTTCCATTAGTTTGTGAATTCAGAATGTCCGCATTCTGAATCATTTTTTGTACTTTATATAGGTTTAATTGACATTGGCTCCCTGCCAGCAGTGTATTATTAGTCCTAGAGGAGTGGGAAGCTACTGCTGTCTGCTTGCCCTTCTAAGTCTCCTCTTCTTTACACTCTTGCTGCTTTCCGCCCATCTCCTGTTATGTGCATTGAGCAGTCAGGGGAGGGAGGGAGATGGTGTGGAGGAGAGGAAGGACTATGAAATTATTCAGAATTCTGACAAAGGCATTTTTATCGAACCAAATGTATAGTGGTGCGTCGTGTGGCGCTATTGGGAAAAAATAGACATATACGAATGGCGCTGGCGTGTTCTTTTTGTTCAAATTAGGATCCGTTTATTTCCAGAAGAAACACTTGTTTCTGGAAATAAATGCATCCTACTTTGAACGAAAAGAACATGCCAGCGCCATTGGTATAGGTCCATTTGGCGCCACACAATGCTCCACTATACATTTGGTTCGGTGTAATATACCCCAGGGGCCACAGGCCATGCCAGGACTGCGCCAAAACACCTATCATAAGCGAAAACCAGAGTTGTGCCTGAGGATCAGCACAACTCCCGAAGGTTAGTCTGATACCTCTATGTTTCCTAAATAACCATCTCCTAAAAAGGATAACCGTGCGGTAGTTAGCACTACCGTCTCTGTTATCTTTAAAATGAGCATAACATAGGCTAAAAAATTAAAAATGGAAAAAAATCACATTCCCAGGTTTGCTTCAAATCACAGGGGTATATGGGTGCTGGTTATATATCCGTAGCAAAATCTCTATACACTAGGGTTCTACAAATATAGTATCATGACTGAAATCATAAAAATGTTAGGTATCTCCAAGTCCTGATTCATCAATATATAAAAACAGTTACTCCTGGCACTGAACCCTGTAAATGAAATAGCACCCCAATATCTGCGTCACTTTTTGCCATTTTGAAACTAAGAAAAATTGGAATAAAAAGTGATCAAAAGGTGAAACAGTCTCCAATAGCAATGGGAATTTCAACAGCTCCTTAAACTGAAGTATGAAAATGTTATTGGCGTCAGAATATAGCAAGAACAAAGAATTTTTTCGTAGAAAACGTTATAAATTTTTGAAATCTAACATTGTTATCTTTGTGATTTTACCAACCCAAAGATTAAAGAGGAGATGTAAAAGCAGAGTCCACATTTGGAATTTTGTCCCACTTCCCAGTACAAGACATAAAATATGAAATACCATCACTAGAAAGTACAATTTGTTACACAGAAAACAAGCCCTCACACAGCTCTGTATAGAAAATGTTAAAGTTTGGGATTTTTAAAGGAGGGGAGCAAAAATTGTATAGCAATTAACTAAAAAGGACATTAAAGGGGTTAATGCTACCTGCACACGGGTGATCTGCTTCAGTCTAGCATCTGTTTTTCAGAGATCCTTGTACATTCTATAGTCTATGAGTGATTTAGTGATTATAGTCCGGTGCGCCTAATATATGAACCGCACTGTACAGACAACACGTACTGCCCTGAACTGTGCACAGGTCTTCCATCTGCTGGTCATTTATTGCGCTGCACCTTATAATCTGATGTGTTTTATAATCCGGTGCGCCTTATATATCATCCTAGATGATTTAGCAGGCATTTATTGATGGTGCGCCTCATAATCCGGTGCACCTTATAGTCCGAAAAATATGGTATTCTGATTTGGGTAAATGCTACTCTTTACGGATCAGTTGATTTGCTCTATCAAATAATATAATGCCAATGGGCGCAGTTCCATAAACAATTGCATCAGTGTGCCGTCCTTCCTAAAAATGGAAGACACATGGCCGATTTTTTGTCCTAAGGGGTTAAAATATATAGGGGCACATTTACTTACCTGGCCACAGGATTTCCTAAAATATGGAGTGTCCGACTATCATGCACTGTGATGCGATTCACTAATATCGTGCACCCGATATCCTGCATGTGTCGCTTCCCCGCTCAGGTCCGCAGGAGTTCACCTTCTTCTTCCCGATGCATGTAAGCGCTTGGGCTTGCGACACAACTTGAAAGTTAAATCCCGCGCTCAGTCCGAATCAGTCGGATCGTCCGACTGACTGCCCCCTGATTTGTGCTGCATAAAACCCAGCGCAGCTGCGCCAAAAACCGATCACGTGTGACACAATCTACTTTTAAGTACCTGCCACAGCGGCGCAATCCCCGAAAACGACGGAAAATCCGACGAAAGTGCCATCTGCAGACCCTTAGTAAATGAGCCCCATTGATTCTAAACTCAACTTTCAGAAACAAAACCAACATCAAGGAAATTGTGGGGCTCAAAATTCAAGGACACATTCCCTCTAATGCCATAACAGCATATATAGTATTTAGGACTAGAGAGTGTATCATCCTGGTGTCAGGATAAACACTTCACATTAGGTGGCGCCCCCTACCTGATAGCGCTGGTCCCTCACGACTCCTTCTAGTACGAGATGGAGCTGTTTGAAATAAAAACATAGAAATTGTTATTGTTTCTTAATGTTCTACAACTTTATAATGAAACGTCACTAAATGGGTTTTACTGGAAGAACACAGAGTTATTATACTCACAAAGATCCTGATATGTTGAGTACCAAACGGATACAGCTAATCCTTCTGTAAGAAATAACAAAAAATCATGTCGCTCCTCTACGGTCATCCAGTCTATTGGCCATAACTTACTGAATTGTCTCATTACCTTCTACATTTGGGTCAATTGAGGGAAACTAATTACTGAGTAATAACACTTGTCCGATGTCACACTCCCAGCTGGGCTGTGGTAGGGGGCAGATAGGTCAGTGGACTCACTGGGGGACATGTGTCTTAGTTTTTGTTTCTTTTGTTGTATACTTGAGACATTTGGAAGATCTTTTTTGCACCTTATTGCACCAGAAGTTTTTTCTTGTGATACATGTTTAGTTTTAGCATTTTTAAGCATTGTAGTCACACCCTAGGGAGATGATGCCATATGAGGCTGTGGTCAAGCATGCGTTTTCAAACACATGACAACAGCTGAGATTTGCCTAATTCCATTGCTGTCGACAGTGCGTTTACAAAACGCATGTGTAAACAATGTGTTAACACCCATTTTGATATACATGTTAACATTGCGTTGACGCATGCCACGCCATGTTGACGGCAATGTAATTAGGCAAATTTGTTCTTCTCAACTGCTGGGATGATTTTGAAAATGCATGTGCTATCGCCAAGTGTGACCGAAACAGGTTTGAGTGCAAAATTTTAAACATTTAAAGCATATGAAATAATTTACATGTTAAAACAGGGTCCATGAAAAATTCTTCCTTCAAGTCACAAAAATAGGCAAAGAAAGTGATACCTAAGTGAAAAGTTGCACGGAACATCTGAAAAATAGAGATACATAAGACGCAAGGTGCAGACCAAGGTGTACTTGAAAAACTACAGCAAAAAATGAAAGAAAAAACTAGCAGAAATAAAGATATATGTCCCTCAATAAGTGTCCTAGACATTTAGGCTTCAATCTAGCTGGATCTGGATCTTCAGTAATTGGGCAACTGGATGAAGGGTCATCGGTACAAGTTCTGTGTTGCAGTAAAACATGTCCTCTAGGTAAATGACTACAAAGAAGGAGAATGGAGCCCAGGAAAGACCATGTAGGGCCTAGTAGTGGGGAATTATGGAAAAACATACCACAAGAGATCGTCCTAATTTCCCAACATCATATGTTGAATGCAATTGACGGCTCTTCATTACACTTACCTTCATTTAATTCTGCACCTGAGATGAATAAAAGAAGGAAATATGTTTTGGTGTATATATTATATTCACATATTTCAAATCTTTACATATAATATCCTATTGTAGAACATTAAAGGGAATCAACCCCCAATATATGTCTCAATTATAATCTTAAAAAGAATGCAACTCGTGATTAGAGATGAGCGAGCACTAAAATGCTCGGGTACTCGTTATTCGAGACGAACTTTTCCCGATGCTCGAGTGCTCGTCTCGAATAACGAGCCCCATTGAAGTCAATGGGAGACTCGAGCATTTTTCAAGGGGACCAAGGCTCTGCACAGAGAAGCTTGGCCAAACACCTGGGAACCTCAGAAAAGGATGGAAACACCACGGAAATGGACAGGAAACAGCAGGGGCAGCATGCATGGATGCCTCTGAGGCTGCTTAATCGCACCATTATGCCAAAATTATGGGCAACAGCATGGCCATGACAGAGTGACAGAATGAGGCTAGATAGCATCTAAAACATGCAATAATTGACCCTGACACTATAGGGGACGGCATGCAGAGGCAGCGGCAGCAGTGGCAGGCTAGAGAGTATCATGGCGACATACCCTAAATGGACTCAGGTTTCACCAAAGGAGGTGAAATGATTTCCTATGTGAACAAAAGGTTGAAGGTATATTTAGTCGATAACACAGCATGGTGGCGACATAGTGACCAAGTTCCATAACGTATCTGGTGAAACACCCGAAAAATGAGCCTGACACAGCTCTTTTGATAAGGGGACGACATGTGGAGGCAGCCATGGAGACAACTTCCATGATTAAGAGCGACAGTATGGGGCATTCATATTGCGCTGCTATGATTGCAACTTCAGGTCTCCAGCATGGCGGCGACAGATGGGCCTCTATGTATCTGGTGAAACACCTGAAAATTCTGTCTGACACAGCTCGTTTGATAAGGGGACGATGTATGGAGGCAGTGAACTAGTAGTAGATTAAAGGTGCTGCAGTTAAAACTATGTAGTTGGATCTTGAGATGGAGCTGGCGCTCCGCTGCCAGGCGAGCTTTCGCCAATCCAAGCCCCTGTCTCTAGGCTACTCCCCAAACAGCACTTCTAAGAACCTTTTGTATAAGATCAAGTGTAGTAGCGTTCTTATAAGTTTAGGATATGGCGAGTTAGGGGAATGTAAACAGATGCGCAAGAAGCGCTGAAATAATATTGGTAAATGATAAAAGTTTGCCAGTATATTTTGTGGATTACACAGCAGGGTGGCGACAAAGTTTGATGTGGAAGCCATGAAAACAACCCAAAATTCTGCCCGACACAGCTCGTTTGATAAGGGGACCATGTATGCCTACAGTTCATGCCAGTCGCTGCACTGGCTGCCAGTCTCCTTTCGAATACAGTTTAAAATAATAACCCTCATCCATAAAGCTCTGTATAATGCTGCACCCCCCTACCTCTCCTCTCTTATCTCAGTCTATCGCCCAACCCGTGCTCTTAGATCCGCCAGTGATCTTAGATTAACCTCTACCCTAGTGCGGACCTCCCACTCGCGTCTCCAAGACTTCTCTAGAGCTGCACCAATTCTATGGAATGCTCTGCCCCGGACTATCAGACTAATACCTAACCTCCAAAGTTTCAAACGTGCTCTTAAAACCCATTTCTTTAGGCAAGCCTATAACACTCATTAACTGCATGAAGTTTTAACTCTTCTACTAACCCTTCCTGTGTCGTCCTCCCATCTGTTATCCAGCAACCAACAGGCACCAGACTTCTCTGCAGTCCCATTCACCCTGGACCTGGTATATAAGATGACGGCTGAGTGGTTCAAGCAACAGCAATTCCAGTTATTATATTTTGTTCTATTCCCTAAGAAGAATGGCTTTACCATTAAATATTCTTTTACCTCGTGTTACCCCATCATCTTCATAAACCGTAAGCTCTGGCGAGCAGGGACCTCACTCCTGTTGTTCCATACAAATGTTGTGCTCTGTTACATTACATTTGTATTTGTTTCCTATGATTTGTAAAGCGCTACGGAATATGATGGCGCTATATAAATAAAGATTATTATTATTATTATTATTATGGAGGCAGTGAACTAGTAGTAGATTAAAGGTGCTGCAGTTAAAACTATGTTAGTTGGATCTTGGGATGGAGCTGGCGCTCCGCTTCCAGGCGATCTTTCGCCAATCCAAGCCCCTGTCTCTAGGCTACTCCCCAAACAGCACTTCTAAGAACCTTTTGTATAAGATCAAGTGTAGTAGCGTTCTTATAAGTTTGGGATATGGCGGGTAAGGGGAATGTAAACAGATGCGCAAGAAGCGCTGAAATAATATCCGTAAATGGTAAAAGTTTGGCAGTATATTTTGTGGATTACACAGCAGGGTGGCGACAAAGTTAACAAGTTTGATGTGGAATGCCCTGTAATAGCTCTTGGGCGGTGTGCCTTTTATCGCCTAGGCTCAGCAGTTTGAGCACCGCCTGCTGTCGCTTAGCGACGGCACTGCTGCTGTGCCTAGAGCTACCGACTGATGGCGCCATGCCCACGGATGGTAATTCGGAGGAGGAGGAGGTGGAGGAGGGGTGGGAGGAGGAGGAGGTATAGTAGGCCTTTGAGACCTGGACCGAGGTAGGCCCCGCAATCCTCGGCGTCGGCAGTATATGACCAGCCCCAGGGTCAGACTCGGTCCCAGCCTCCACCAAGTTAAGTGTAGTAGCGTTCTTATAAGTTTGGGATATGGCGGGTGAGGGGAATGTAAACAGATGCGCAAGAAGTGCTGAAATAATATCCGTAAATGGTAAAAGTTTGGCAGTATATTTTGTGGATTACACAGCAGTGTAATCAACAGATGCGCAAGAAGCGCTGAAATAATATCGGTTAATCATAAAAGTTTGCCAGTATATTTTGTGGATAACACAGCAGGGTGGCGACAAAGTTAACAACTTTGATGTGGAATCCATGAAAGCAACCCAAATTTCTGCCTGACACACCTCGTTTGATAAGGGGACGATGTATGGAGGCAGCTATATGGACGACTTTTGGAGGTAGCAATGGAGACAACGTGTGGAGGCTGCTATGGAGACAATTTAATTTGGATAGTGCCTGTATGTGGCAGTCCAAAAAAGTTTTCAAACCAGAGGAGCAGGTAGGTGGCCCTCCAGAAAAATGAAATAGATTGAGTGCTGTATGTGGCAGTCCAAAAAAGTTTTCAAACCAGAGGAGCAGGTAGGTGGCCCTCCAGAAAAATGAAATAGATTGAGTGCCTGTATGTGGCAGTCCAAAAAAGTTTTCAAACCAGAGGAGCAGGTAGGTGGCCCTCCAGAAAAATTAAATAGATTGAGTGCCTGTATGTGGCACTCCCAAAAATTGTTTAGAACAGAGGACCGGGTAGGTGGCCGTCCAGAAAAATTAAATGCATAGAGTACTATAGCTAGAGCCAGTGGGCCCTGTCAAAAAATAGCCAGTTTCCTCTGCTTTAGTGTACAAAGAGGAGGAGAAGGAGGAAAATGAGGAGGAGGAGTGCATAAATTATTCAGGTTGAGCTTCCTTCACCTGGTGGAGATTGGAAATTATGAGAAATCCAGGCTTTATTCATCTTAATAAGCGTCAGCCTGTCAGCGCTGTCAGTCGACAGGCGTGTACGCTTATCGGTGATGATGCCACCAGCTGCACTGAAAACCCGCTCGGACAACACGCTAGTGGCAGGGCAGGCAAGAACCTCCAAGGCGTACAGCGCCAGTTCGTGCCACATGTCCAGCTTTGAAACCCAGTAGTTGTAGGGAGCTGTGTGATCATTTAGGACGATGGTATGGTCAGCTACGTACTCCCTCACCATCTTTCTGTAAAGATCAGCCCTACTCTGCCGAGACTGGGGACAGGTGACTGTGTCTTGCTGGGGTGACATAAAGCTGGCAAAAGCCTTGTGAAGCGTACCCTTGCCAGTGCTGGACAAGCTGCCTGCTCGCCTACTCTCCCTCGCTACTTGTCCCGCAGAACTACGCACTCTGCCGCTAGCGCTGTCAGAAGGGAAATACTGTTTCAGCTTGTGCACCAGGGCCTGCTGGTATTCATGCATTCTCACACTCCTTTCCTCTCCAGGGATAAGAGTGGAAAGATTTTGCTTGTACCGTGGGTCCAGGAGAGTGAATACCCAGTAATCGGTGCTGGAATAAATTCTTTGAACGCGAGGGTCACGGGATAGGCAGCCTAGCATGAAATCTGCCATATGCGCCAGAGTCCCAACTCTCAAGAATTCACTCCCCTCACTGGCCTGACTGTCCATCTCCTTCTCCTCCAACTCCTCCAACTCCTCTTCTCCTGCCCATACACGCTGAACAGTGAAGGTCTGAGCAATGCTCCCCTCTTGTGTCTCGCCAACATTCTCCTCCTCTTCCTCCTCATCCTCCTCCACCTCCTCCGATATGCGCTGAGAAACAGACCTGAGGGTGCTTTGGCTATCAACAAGGGAATCTTCTTCCCCCGTCTCTTGTGACGAGCGCAAAGCTTCCGACTTCATGCTGATCAGAGAGTTTTTCAACAGGCCAAGCAGCGGGATGGTGAGGCTGATGATGGCGGCATCGCCACTGACCATCTGTGTTGACTCCTCAAAGTTACTCAGCACCTGACAGATATCAGACATCCATGTCCACTCCTCATTGTAGACTTGAGGAAGCTGACTGACCTGACTACCAGTTCTGGTGGAAGTTGACATCTGGCAGTCTACAATCGCTCTGCGCTGCTGGTAAACTCTGGATAACATGGTTAATGTTGAATTCCACCTCGTGGGCACGTCGCACAACAGTCGGTGAGCAGGCAGTTGGAGGCGGCGCTGCGCTGCCCTGAGAGTGGCAGCATCTGTGCTGGACTTCCTGAAATGCGCACAGATGCGGCGCACCTTCGTGAGCAAATCAGACAGATTGGGGTATGTCTTGAGGAAACGCTGAACTATCAGATTTAACACATGGGCCAGGCATGGCACATGTGTCAGTCTGCCGAGTTGCAGAGCCGCCACCAGGTTACGGTCGTTGTCACACACAACCATGCCTGGCTTCAGTTTCAGCGGTGCCAGCCACAGATCAGTCTGCGCCGTGATGCCCTGTAATAGTTCTTGGGCGATGTGCCTTTTATCGCCTAGGCTCAGCAGTTTCAGCACCGCCTGCTGTCGCTTAGCGACGGCACTGCTGCTGTGCCTAGAGCTAGCGACTGATGGCGCCATGCCCACGGATGGTAGTTCGGGGGAGGAGGTGGAGGAGGCGTGGGAGGAGGAGGAGGCATAGTAGGCCTGAAAGACCTGGACCGAGGTAGGCCCCGCAATCCTCGGCGTCGGCAGTATATGACCAGCCGCAGGGTCAGACTCGGTCCCAGCCTCCACCAAGTTAACCCAATGTGCCGTCAGCGATATATAGTGGCCCTGCCCGGCAGCACTCGTCCACGTGTCCGTGGTCAGGTGGACCTTGTCAGAAACGGCGTTGGTCAGGGCACGGATGATGTTGTCTGACACGTGCTGGTGCAGGGCTGGGACGGCACATCGGGAAAAGTAGTGGCGGCTGGGGACCGAATACCGAGGGGTGGCCGCCGCCATGAGGTTGCAAAAGGCCTCGGTCTCTACTAGCCTATAGGGCAGCATCTCCAGGCTAAGCAATCTGGAGATGTGGACATTAAGGGCTTGGGCGTGCGGGTGGGTGGGTTGCACTATATTTCCGTTTCCGCTCCAGCGTCTGGGGTATGGAGAGCTGAACGCTGGTGGATGCTGTGGAGGATCGTGGAGGCGACGATGGGGTTTTTGTGCCAGGGTCCTGGGCAGGGGGCTGACTATCAGCTGACACAGGGGAAGGAGCAGTGGTGTGCACGGCCGGAGGTGAACGGGCTTGGTGCCACTGAGTGGGGTGTTTAGCATTCATATGCCTGCGCATACTGGTGGTAGTTAAGCTAGTAGTGGTGGAACCCCTGCTGATCCTGGTTTGGCAAAGGTTGCACACCACAGTCCGTCGGTCATCCGGTGTTTCCTTAAAGAACCTCCAGACTTCTGAAAATCTAGCCCTCGCCGCGGGAGCCCTCGCCACGGGAGCTTCACTACGTGACACATTTGGCGCTGATGCAGCTGCTCTGGCCCTGCCTCTCCGTCTGGCCCCACCACTGCCTCTTCCAACCTGTTCTGCTATAGGACTCTCCTCCGTCTCAGAAGCACTGTGTTCACCCGGCCTCTCAACCCAGCTTGGGTCTGTCACCTCATCATCCTCCGATCCCTCAGTCTGCTCCCCCCTCAGGACTTCCTGCCCTGACAACAACTTCACCACTGTCTGACAACCGTGTCTCCTCATCGTCCGACACCTCTTTACACACTTCTTCCACTACGTGAATAATGTCATCATCACCCACAGACTGCGACTGGTGGAAAACCTGGGCATCGGAAAATAGCTCAGCAGCAGCAGGACAAGTGGTTTGTGACTGTGGGAAGGGTCCAGAAAACAGTTCCTCAGAGTATGCCGGTTCAAATGCCAAATTTTGCTGGGAGGGGGCAGACTGGGGGGAGGAGGCTGAGGTGGAGGAGCTGGAGGAGTGCCGATTTCGGTGACATGGGTGGACTGCGTGGAAGACTGACTGGTGGACAAATGGCTAGAAGCATTGTCCGCAATCCACGACATCACCTCTTCGCACTGTTCTGGCCTCAACAGTGCTCTACCACGAGTCCCAGTAACTTGAGACATGATGAACCTAGGGAGTGTACCTCTGCGGCGTTCCCCTGCTCCCCCATCAGCAGGTGGTGTCTCACCCCGCCCAGGACCATGGCCTCTGACCCCTGCAGTAGTTGGACGCCCACGTCCACGCCCTCGTCCTCTACCCCTAGCCCTCGGGTTAAACATTTTCCAAATTAAAGTGTAAACTTGGCTAGTTTCTAACCTACACTGACAGCACACAACTGGATTTTGTGCTTTGCAAGATGAGTTTGAGCTATAAAATGAAATACAGCTAAAAAAAAAAAAATCAGCAGACTCTGCCTAATTCTACTCAAACCCCTAATAAATTGTCCCACTTCGGTGTTTGAGGTGGATATGCGTGTCACTAAGAGCTAAACACAACGGTCGCAGGTCTCCCAGCAAATTCCTCACAGTATGGTACTAGCTGCACTACTAGTGCCAGCAAGCCCAGCCACAAGCAAACAAAAAAAAAGGAAAATATAACGCTATTGTAGGCCTAAGTAAGCCGTTGGGGTTCTCCTATGGCTATTTTGTAGCCTACAATGAGAGCACACTGCTTTGCAAGATGAGTTTGAGCTATAAAATGAAATACAGCTGAAAAAAAAAAAAATCAGCAGACTCTGCCTAATTCTACTCAAACCCCTAATAAATTGTCCCACTTTGGTGTTTGAGGTGGATATGTGTGTCACTAAGAGCTAAACACAACGGTAGCAAGTCCCCTTGCAAATACCTCACAATATGGTACTAGCTGCACTACTAGTGCCAGCAAGCCCAGCCACAAGCAAATAAAAAAAAAAAAAGTATAACGTTATTGTAGCCCTAAGAAGGGCTGTTGGGTTCTTGCCTAACACTATTCTAATAGAACAGCCTAACGCTTTCCCTGACCAGCAGCAGCTCTCTCCCTAGCGGCATCCAGACACAGAATGATCCGAGCAGCGCGGGCAGGGGCTAGTCTATTCCAGGGTCACCTGATCTGGCCAGCCAACCACTGCTATCGACGTGTAAGGGTACCACGTCATGCTGGGTGGAGTGCAGAGTCTCCTGGCTTGTGATTGGCTCTGTTTCTGGCCGCCAAAAAGCAACACGGCGGGAGATGCCATTTTCTCGAGCGGGCGAAGTATTCGTCCGAGCAACGAGCAGTTTCGAGTACGCTAATGCTCGAACGAGCATCAAGCTCGGACGAGCATGTTCGCTCATCTCTACTCGTGATTTATAGTTGAAGGAGTGCTATTTTATTTACAAATATTTACAAAGGAGTATATGAGTGGGGTATTTGTTAGATGTATTCGATTCCTCGGCACTGATGAGTGGTCTATGAATAAAAAGAGATAGATGAGTGTGTAAAAAGCTTACCCAGGGTGTCTTCTTGTGTGTAATGAGTATCTATGCAGAGGACTCACCTCATGGGTTTGTTTATACGTCTCAAGAATCACAGATGGGTCATCTATGTTGCTCTTTGGGGAGATATCAAGAATGCTTCACCCCAGTGTGGGTGACTGTCTGTGGAGTCAATATAGGAAAGGTAGATAGGAAATACATGTGAAGTGCATAGAATGAAAAATCCAGGGAGGAGTGATGGATGTCCGTATGGGCTTGGGTCTTGCTGACTCGTTAGTCATAAGAAATCCCTAGAATAGCCATAAAGTTATGTCACAGTTAAGGAAAGAACCCCTATTCCCGACAAGGCTTATTTTGCCCTATTGGGCTCATCAGGGGACTGCTGGGTTCCTCAAAAAACGTCCTTATCCCTGTGGAGGGCGATGAAAAGTTAAAAATGGCGGCCAGGCAGGCGGAGATGGCTGAGGAAGTTAGTAGAGCTCCCGGTGTCAGCCATGTGAACCAGTGGGTTCTGTTGAGGAACCCAGCAGTCCCTTGATGAGCCCAATAGGGCGAAATAAGCCTTGTCGGGAATAGGGGTTCTTTCCTTAACTGTGACATAACTTTATGACACAGTACCTATATCCTACCTGTGACTCTTTTTGACGCAAGTAATACTCACTACCTGACTATACCTGCTGAATAGGTCTGTAATAGGGCCAGATATTGCAGGGTCAGGTTCCTGTCGGAACGGTGGTTAAATAGGACCACTGATCCGAAGCTAGGCTATCAGGGTGCAATAGCCTAAATCAGGGCTATTCTAGGGATTTCTATGCACTCCACATGTATTTCCTATCTACCTTTCCTATATTGACTCCACAGACAGTCACCCACACTGGGGTGAACCATTCTTGATATCTCCTCAAGGAGCAACATAGATGACCCATCTGTGATTCTTGAGACGTATAAACAAACCCATGAGGTGAGTCCTCTGGATAGATACTCATTACACACAAGAAGACATCCTGGGTAAACTTTTTACACACTCATCTATCTCTTTTTATTCAAAGACCACTCATCAGTGCCGAGGAATCGAATACGTCTAACAAATACCCCACTCATATACTCCTTTGTAAATATTTGTAAATAAAACAGCACTCCTTCAACTATAAATCACGCGTTGTATTCTTTTTTGATACTTATAGGTGATTTTTTTCGGGTTACCCCTATTTACACACTTGAAGGAACCCAACCCCATTATTGTATTTTGTTCAATAATAATCTAATCACAGTTACAATGTTTCGGGTGCATCCCACACGACCCAGACATTTTGCAGGATTTGTGGACGTACAGCCAATTTGCCAGATTGTCTACATGTCTTACAGTCTGACAATATGTCCATGTCAGCAGGACACACCCGAACCTAAACTTCAGGTTTGCTCATGTTTAATCACAATTTGTCCTTCCATTCGGACCTTTAGGAATAGGCTGTAAAGTGTAAGAATATCCTTATAGAGATCCTTGTAATCTCCTCTCTTGGTTGTCCATGTCATGATACATTTTCAGGCACATCTGATTTTTAAAAATTGATTTGGTATCACAAGATCTTCAACCTATGTGTGTCTATGTCCAGGCAGAGGGTCGTCACAGGCAGCACAGGTTCAAGATACAAGGAGCACAGAACAGACACAGGGGCTTATTTATTACGACTTCTGCGCCACATCTCTGCTTATTGCTAGCACTTGCGATTATTTGCCCCAATCCGAGGGCGCAGCCGGCCGGGAGTGGGCTGGTGTGGGGTGCTACTGTCCCCGCGCTGCTGCACTTGCTGCTACACTTGCTGCCGCCGTAGAATAAATGCTGCACAGCCTCCTACCTCAATACATCAAGAGGCGGAAGCATGTAAATATGCATATGATAAATGTCCCCCATAGAGTCTTAGAACAAACCAGGGTCACACACAGGTAGTCAAAAACACCACCATACAGCAGGACTAGCAAGCCAGGAACCTTTGCTTAGGTGAAGGGGAGCAGAGCATGCTGGGTTGCACCCTAAAGAAGATGGAGGAGGAAGAACGCATGACAGAGTAGGGAGTATTGATGAACATGGCTGGAAAAGGCAAGTACAAGTAAACTCATGAAGCGGGACGCATGCAGGGGCGGAACCTGTTGCCAGCGTTACAAGTTGTGTAAAGATATGTAGTGTTCACACCATTGTACAAGACCTGCCAATATATTTTGATACATTTCTTCAACAGGACTCCTGAGCAATTTACAGTCTAAGAGTTCTAGATCCTGAGTGAGGTCTTGCTTCTTCTTATGAGTTCTTGTCTGGTTCTTGACTTAAAAGGAACCCATCACCAGGGTTGTCTTTTTGACTAGAGACAGGTTGTAGAAGTCCATTACAGCTGGACTGCAAATATGTCTTTCTGCCATCTCTAAGCATTTGCATTTCAATATAATTGTGTGTTACAACTTACCTGGCATCCTTACAGAATCCTCTGTGTAGTCTCAAGGATTGGCCTCTGGTTTGGATGCATTTGAAAAAGCAACATGTGACTTGCCTGTGCTGCAGACTCCTCAGCTCTCAGCCCCCACCTTTGTGCTCCTGTACAGCTCCTCCCTCCCCCCCCCCCCCCCCCCACTGACGTCAGCTCACCACACTGTAACCTCTGCGAAGAAGCAAGAGGGGAGTTGTAAAGGAGCACAAAAGTGGGGGCTGAGAACTGAGGAGTGAGCAGCACAAACAAGTCACATGTTGTTTTTTTTTTAAACGCATCCAAAACAAAGCCCAACCCCTAGGACTATGCAGAGCATTCTGTCAGGATGCCAGGTAAGTTAAAACTCATGATTATATTGAAATGCAAATGCTTAGAGAAAGCAGAAATACATTTGCAATCCAGCTGTAATGGACTTCTGCAACTTGTCTTTGGTTAAAATGACATCCCTGGTGACAGGTTCCCTTTAGTATTTTATATTTCATATTTTATACTCAACCTTGTCTTGGTGAACACTTATGTCTAGGGATAAGGGGCACCGAACTACATGTTCAGGTATATGTCAAACATTGCAGGTTTGAGTCCCTGATCATGGGTGGTAATTGTGTTGAGGAAACTGCTCTAATGGCATTTGAACGGTTCACTCTTGTTTGAGGTTCAGTCAAACTCACCCAACCTGAACATGAACCAATCCGCTCATCACTAACTATGTCACATAGAGATCTCAGCCCATTCCTGAAGCTCCTCTTTCCAGCCGCTGGGGATACAGTATTCATCTCTACAGGAGCCGATCAGAAGGTCATGACCTTTGGTCTTAGCATTTAATGTTTCAACTTTTCCATTTCATGGAATTAAAATATCATAAAAACTAAAACACTAAATTTAATTAAAGATTGTGTCTTATTATATCCTCTGATAGCAGATACTTATTATACTCACTGTATTTCAGAAGCCCATATGTTACAGATATCTCTCCTGTAGGAATCGAAGAAAAACCATATTTCTATTTCAGTTTTTTTTTCTGAATGAAGATCAGAGGAATAGAATCTAATATCTAATTCTTCTTAGTAAATAAACGTTTTAACATTTATACTGTCAATGAGGACACTAACCCCAAAAATGTAGGAGATGTGTCATTTGGATCACGCAGTGAAAGCCGTGAAAACTAAGTCCATAAACTGCATTTTTTTCATGAATGTCACTACATTTGGAGCTTTATTCCAGCTCCCCCATACATTACATGGTATTATCCCCCAGGAATTACAATTTATCCTGCAGATAAAGAGCCCTCATACAGATCTGTACATGGAAACATGAAACAGAAAACCAAGCCCTGACTTGTATAATGAGGGGAAGAAAGCAGGAAAACACAAAAACAATAAAGGCATCCAAAATAAACCCATCAGGGCAGGTTGAGGATATTTTATATCTAAAACTATAATATGTATCATCCATGTGTCAGGATAAGTTCGTCACAGCAGACGGCGCCCCCTACCTGACTGCACGGTTTCCTTAAGACTTCTTTTAGTTCGAGTTTCTTCCACTTGAAATAGAAAGAGAGAAATTCATATAATTTCCTAATATTCTACAACTTTTTATTTAAAATTCAGAAAACAGGTTTTAGTGGAAGACTTTTAGTTTGTTCTCAAAGATCCCAAATATAATTTAATAAAATATATGAATGAAGTTACACAAGATTATCTAATATATAAAGCTGAGTGTATGTGTCCGCTAAAGTAATCTGTACCATCGCGTTTACAATCACCAAATTTTGCACAGACGCTCTCTGTGACTTAGGGAACGCCATAAACTAGATTTTGAGCCAAAATTTTAACAATGCGCTTTCCAAAATACACTTATTAGCCACGATACAGAAGCCATTGTCTGCTGCTGTAGCGGTTAGAAGCTGAGCTGTGATTGGTTGCTATTCTGCCACAGGTCATTAATATGAGCTCTGAGCTGTAAATGGTTACCATAGACCAGTGATGACGAACCTATGGCACGGGTGCCAGAGGTGGCACTGTGAGTCTTTTCAGTGGGCACCCAGGCTGTCACCCCAGGACAAAGTTCACCAGACAAGACTTGAATCTTCTTGCAGTTCCAGACATCTTGAGATGCTATTCTCAATGCTCTTTTAAGGTGACACACCCTTGACTGATTGGAACTGCAGGAAAAGTGAAAAGGTATAAACAGGGCCAGATTATCTTTGGAGGTCCCCTTGCTGGCCCTATGATTCTTCCTGTACAGAGAGAGTCTGGAGAGAAGCTATAATGATGTCTAAATTTGCCCTTGTGCTTTTAATTGTATTGATGTCCTCAGGGGGCCCAAACGATTTAATGTTGTGGAAGAACAGGGAGCAATAAGTTACTGTTTAAATTGTCATGTTGGGTCTCGGTTGTAGTTTGGGCTCCTGGTCTCTAAAAGGTTCACCATCACTGCTATATGCAATGAATATAAAATGCTTATGTGTGAGGTAAGATGGATAGGGATACAGCAATAGGGAGAAATTTATCAGTTAATGTCCGAGGTAAAAATATTCCGGTTGTCAGTAAAAACCAATCATAGGCCCATGGAAAATGAAACTTGAGCTCTGATTGGATGCCATGGGCTACTAGGACAGTTCCGCTCCCAGACACTTCTGATAAATCTCCTCATAGACAAAGTGACAGTCAGAGACAAATACAGATACAGTCAGAGATAGACAGAGACTGTCACAGACAGACAGAGACAGTTGGAGAAAGTCAAAGGTAATCACAGATAGACAATGTCAGGGAAAGAGACAGACAGTCTCAGTCAGAGACAGTCAGAGACTGTAAGAGACAGCCGGAGAAAGTCAGGAACAGTAGGAAAAAGTCAGAGACAGTAAGAGACAGACAGTGTCACAGACAGAGGAAGTCAGAGACAAACAGTGTCAGAGATAGAGACAGTCAGATACAGAGATAGACTGAGAAACCCAGAGACAGAGATAGTCAGAGACGCAGTGACGGTTAGACAGTGAAAGACAGAGACGGATGGAGACCGAGACACTAGGATACAGAGACACTAGAAGACAGAACCATTAGGAGACAGAGACACATAGACACAGATAGAGACAGTCAGAAACACTCAGACACTCAATGACAGAAATGTCCAGAGACAGTCACTGAGAGAGATAGATACAAATTTTTTTGTTAACCCCTTCTATTTTTTATAGTTAAGATCAGTTATTTACTATCCCGGGCAATTCCAGGAGCTACAGCTGGTAGTATAATATAAATGCAATATATCACATTGCAGTTATCAACTGTATAAAATTGCTGGGAAATTAAAATGTTAAGTTACCTGACATTAGGCATCATCTTTTACCCAGAAAGTTTATTTATTTATTATACTCACTATTGGGCCAAAGTAACAATGGTGCCGAAACTGATGCCCAGTAGCTTCCTGTAATAATAAAAAACAATAAATCATGTCTCTCCCCCAGGTGATCAATGACTTCATTTTCTCATAACCTTATAAATTTGTCTCGATTTAAGGAAATGAATTAGTTGATGAGATGAGGGAAGGGCCAATCTACTGAATGTCGCCTTCTCCGCTGTCTTTACCCAGGAGAATCTCATAGAGGATGACATAATGAGGAATAATGTAAATCCTCTATTGTTGGCTGCTTTACCCAGGAAGAAGTGCAGTGCCACCTAAACACCACTAAAATAGACAAATCCCCGGCCCCACATGGTGTGGACCATTAGTTTAAATATTTCAAGATTCCTTAAAGGAATCTGAAATCGGGAAACAACAGAACTGGTTTCAACTTAAAATAGGGCCCTGTCCGAGATGCTACTCTGTAGAAGACATAATCGTATAACACAGCATCAGCATTGGGGTTATGAGGGATTGGTCCAGTCAGACTAATCTCATCAGCTTCTATGAGGAGGTAAGTTCTGGACTGGGCCTGGCAGGAGACTCTGGTTGTTGTGTATCTGGACTTCTCAAAAGCATTTACTAAAAGGGCCACATAAACCACAGGTAGGAACATAAAATAAGACTGCTGGGACTAGGGGAAAATCTGTGTATAGAAAACAGATCATGTTCTCAGATTGGGATGAAGTGGCGTGCCCTTTCTTTTTTATATTTTTTATTAGTGATCTCTTAGAGGGTTTATACAGTAGAGATTCATTATTTACAGGTGTTACTAAGCTCTGTAAAGTAATTAATGCAGAGGAGGATAGTATAACATAGGGATTTATAAAATCTGGAGGAATGGGTCGGATAAATGATTGATGAGGTTTAATGTAGATAAATGTAAGGTTATGCACTTGAGCCATGGAAAGAAAAAGTAGTTATGTTCTAAACAGTCAAGTACTTAGTAAAACTGCAAAAGATTTGGGGGTATTGGTGCATGGTAAACATAATGTTAGTGACAAATGCCAGGCATCTGCTAATAAAGCAAATAAAATTATGTAATGTATCAAAAAAGGAATAGATCCTCATGATAAGGACATAGTTTTGTGAATATACAAATCCCTGGTCAGACCACACATGAAATAATGGGCCACATTTATCACTTTTGTGTGCCTAAGTGTAGTAGCTGCGCCTAAATTCTGGCGCACTGTTTTGCCAGAATTATCACAAGTTACAACCATCTGTGATAAGTTAATTTCCTGCCTCTTATTAATCACTTTACTTTAAAACAGTTTAGGCGCAATTTTGGCGCAGTTTCGGCGCAATGTTAGATTCAGGCACTTACATGTGATCCTGCTACAAGCTCCTCTCTGCTTCTCCCACATCCCAGAATGAAGATAACACTCACAGCAGCACCCAGGTGTGTGACACCCAGCACCCAGTGACCTCCTCAGCAGGGGCTTCTCCTGGAGGGGATCCCCCAGTGCTGGTCTCCTGCTGCACCCCTGTAATTCTGCACAGTATCCCCCTCAGATACTGTGCAGAATTACATGGGGGACACTTGTAAGTAGTATCTGCAACATTCTGCAAACTTCTGCAAACTTCTTTTGCTCTTGCTGGGAGCTCAGGAGTTTGCAGAATGTTTTGTAAATAGAAGTTGATGAACTGTAAATAGAGTCTGCAGCTCCTGTCTGTAATGTATCTAATGTATCTATTATATGTTCCAGTGTCTGCAGTGTATCTAATGTATCTATTATATGTTCTAGTGTCTGCAGTATATCTAATGTATCTATTATATGTTCCAGTGTCTGGCTGAGCTTTGCTGCTAGAAATGAGCTGTTCTGCAAAGGGGCTCAGTGCTTTCTTCTCAGTTAACGCCACCTTCGGGCTGGAGTGTTTTTGCGCCCGTTTTTGCGCCTAAATGAAAATGTTGCAAGTGATGAATATCATTAGGCGCAGCAAAACATCTGGATTGGTAAAATAGATGAGGGAAAGCTGGTTATTTTTGCTGCGCGGCTAATTTGGCGTTTAATCGCAAAAATGGCGCAAAAACGGTGCGCCTGAATGAAATGGCGCAAAAACAACAGAAAAAACGAGTGATACATGTGGCCCATTGTGTGCAGTTTTGAGCACAAGTGTATTAAAAAAGGACATAGTAGAACTGGAATAGGTGCAGAGGAGAGCAACCAAGATTATTAGGGGATTCACTGAAAGAAAATACAATAAAACATTACAAAACTTGAGACCCCGGCTAGGGGAGACCTCATTACAATGTGGAAATATCTGTAGTAGAGATCTTTTTATAACTAGGCCTGTGACCAGGAAAAGGGGTTATTTTTGCACCTAGAGGAGAATCGGTTATACCATCGCCTTAGACAGGGGAGATCCTCTATACCTAGATGAGAGGAGGTTCTACCATCACCATAGACAGGGGTATCCTCTACACCTAAAGGAGAGGTGGTTCTACCATCACCATAGACAGGAGGCATCCTCTACACCTAGAGGAGAGGTGGGTCCACCATCACCATAGACAGGGGGCATCCTCTACACCTAGAGGAGAGGTGCTCCTATTCAGGCACGGCACCAGCACCTGGCTTACCCGAGTGAGTGCTTGGGCCCAAGGGCGCTATCGGGGCCCACTCAAGGGCTAATAAAAATTTCCGTCCCTCCAATCATTTGTACCAGTATTGCTTTATGACGCTGGTACAAATGATTACTTTCCATCTCTTCTTGTTTCCTGCACTGCTAACGAGCGCAGCCTAGAGACAGAATCCAAATCTCCCCTTCCTCTCTCTTCCTAAGCTGCGCTCCGCTGAACACTGTGGTTCTGAATGATGATGTCTGACGTGTACAGCAAGCGCTTGCCGAAGAAAGAAGGTGGCTGCTTCGGGAGAGCAAGGAAAGGTGAGTAAATGTTTATTTTTGTTTTCCCAGAGGGGAGGAGGTGTGGCTAAATAAGGACACTGGCTATCGGGAAGGGGGGGGGGGGTTATGAGGACACTGTGGCTTCCCGGGGGGAGGAAGAGTGAGGCCAGCAGGGGAAGGCTTATAAAGACACTCTGGCCAAAGGGGAGGAGGAATGAGAAAAAATGTGGCCCCCGGGGGGGAGGAGGGATGAGGCATGAGTCATTTATGAGGCTTATGAGGGCAGTGTGGCTACCGGGGGGAGGGGTGAGGACACTGTGGCTAATAGGGGGGTGAGAGCACTTTGGCTACTGGCAGGGATGAGGACGCTGTGGACCCTGGGGAGTGGCGGTTTAGGACATTATAGTTACTGGTGGGTGGTAGTGCGGTTTACGGGGGGGGGGGTTAAGAAAGTGTGGCTACTGGAGATGGATAGTGTGTGTACTGGAGTAGGGGACAATGTGCCTGTTGGGGGGAGGAAAAGCAGTTTGGCTACCTTGACAGGGGATATCCTCTACACCTAGAAGAGATGTGGTTCTACCATCACTATAGACAGAGGACATCTTCTACATCTAGAGGACAGGAGGTTCTACCATCACCATAGACAGGGGACATCTTCTACATCTAGAGGAGAGGAGGTTCCATCATCACCAAAGGCAAGGAACATCCTTTACACCTTGAGCGAGAGGCGGTTCTAAGATCACCATAGACAGGGGGCATTTTTTACATCAAGAGGAGAAGAGGTTCTATCATCACCATAGACAGGGGGAATCCTCTACACCTAGAGGAGAGGAGGTTCTACCATCACCATAGACATGGGACATCTTCTACATCTAGAGGAGAGGAGGTTTTACCATCACCATAGACAGGGGGCATCCTCTACACCTAGAGGAGAGGAGGTTCTACCATCACCATAGACAGGGGGCATCATCTACACCTAGAGGAGAGGAGGTTCTACCATCACCATAGACAGGAGGCATCCTCTACACCTAGAGGAGAGGAGGTTGTATCACCACCATAGACAGGGGGCATCCTCTACACCTAGAGGAGAGGAGGTTCTACCATCACCATAGACATGGGACATCTTCTACATCTAGAGGAGAGGAGGTTCTACCATCACCATAGACAGGGGGCATCCTCTACACCTAGAGGAGAGGAGGTTCTACCATCACCATAGACAGGGGGCATCCTCTACACCTAGAGGAGAGGAGATTCTACCATCACCATAGACAGGGGGCATCCTCTACACCTAGAGGAGAGGAGGTTCTACCATCACCATAGACAGGAGGCATCCTTACACCTAGAGGAGGTTCTATCATCACCATATACAGGGGGCATCCTCTACACCTAGAGGAGAGGAGGTTCTACCATCACAATAGACAGGGATTATTTACTGTAAGAGTAGTGAGACTGTGGACCTTTCTGCCACAGGAGGTTGTAATGTCAGATCATTTTACTTGTTCAAATTCAAGAGAGGCTTAAATGTCTTTCCTGAGAGCAAAAAAAACATTTGTTTAATTCAAATAGGTTGGACTTGCCTCTTTATCTAACCTTATATACTATGATATAGTGAGAGGCTCTGGCTTGGTCCTGTCTGGTGTAGAATTCTGCTGTAACCCATGTGCCAGGGATGACTATGGTGTCTGCTCTGTTTCTCTACTGTTCATCTCCAGGGTTGTAGTAGAACATGTTCTCTAGGATAATGATTATTACAACAATAGGATGGAGAATGGAGCCCATGAAAGACCAACCAGGTCCTAGTGGTGGGGAACAAATCATTACATAAACAGAAACCACAAAACTTTTCCCTGATTTCATCATCAAATCTTGATTATAATTGAAGTTTCTTCCATCCATTTACCTCCAGTTGGATCTTCACCTGAGATGAGAAGAGAAGGAATTATCATTATCATGTATATAATAACCACATATATCACATCTTCAACTTAACATATAATAACCTATAATAGAACATTAAAGGGACATTTGCACAATCATAAACATATACTTTAATATTAACCCCTTATCTCGCTGCCTGTTTTCCATGTTAATAGCTCAGGCTATTTGTCAGTTTTTTCTGTCAATGCCAAAATTTTTATTTTGTGGTCACCATAGTTAGATTGGGCTTTTTGTAGGGTCAAAATGTTGTTTTTAAGAGCACAATTTTGGGTTTCCTATGTCCTACAGATGGACTTTTATTAACCGCTTTTTGTGTAGTACATTTAAAAAAGAAAGCAAAATAATGAAAATTTTCTGCATTTATGGTTGAACTTTTTTCTCGGGGTCAATATGCACGCAGCAAATACCGAATTCATAATTTTTTTCAAATGACCTTCATTTTTATAATGAAAAAAAAAATTTTTTGATCATTGCTTTCCAAGTGCCAGTAACTTTTGGAATTTTTTTGTCAATGTGGCTGTACGAGGACTTATTATTTTGGATAAACACTTATAGTTTTAATTTGTTCACATTTGGGGTTCAAAAAGTTTTTTGCACCCATTTAATTTAAAGTTTGTCTGATGGATGATTAAAAATTTGTCAATTTTGGCCCTGTTTTTCCTTATTGAAGTATTTTGTTATTGAGTATAAATGCTATTATGGACTTCTATCAGTTGGGTTTGAATCAGTGTGGAAGTATAAAATATGTGTGATTTTACATTTTTATTATTAAAAGGGGTGGGTTACATTTTTGTTTTTTATTCCTTTTTTTTTTACATCAACTTTTTTCATTTTTTGCTTTTATATCGCTTTGCACCACAAGGGGGCACAGACAGAAGATCACTTGATCTCTTTTATAATGCAGTGCACAACTTATGGCATCTCCTAATAGAAACCTATTGCAGGTGGATGTCAATGACAACATTGACTCCCCCCCCTCCGTGATCACTTCTGTAGGGTGTCAGTGGGTGTAAAGGGAGCTCACTCCCTCTGCAGCTCATTAGACTCCATAGTCTATTTTTGGCCACAGAGTTTAAGGGGTGAAACACTTGTGTTCAGAGCATTTCCGATCCCGAGTGATTGTTCTGGGGCCAGGCTGGATAGGTACTGGGTGGCGCCATCCATTTGTACTACGGTACCTATCCACCAGCAGCCCTACTTTACCTCTTTCTACTTTATACACTTTGCAATGTGTTTGATAAAGGTCTTTGTGCCGAAACGTTGTGGAAAAAACGTGTTTACCTAACAAAAGAAATTGCTTTACAGTGGAAAGAGGGCTTGGGTTTTGCTTGTTGTATTATAGACACCTGATGCCAGTCCTGACCACAGCCCAGGGTTGGCACCAGCTCTGGGCATACCTGGGCAAGTGCCGGGTGCAAAGCTGCTGGGGGGGGGGGCACATAAGGCTGTACATAAGAATCCATAGGGAGTGAGGGGGGCTTTATATAAAATAAGCATGAGGGGGCTGTTTGCTATGATAAACTAGGGAATATTTTAGGGAAAAGGGGACTGTTTTAGTTTACGAGGCTCTATCGCCCAGGGGCCTACTGAAACCTGGAGCCTACCCTGTGTACAGCCCATTCCTGAAATCTCTCCTTGCTACTCACTGGTCCTGTATAGGTTCCATACTGTATCACCAGCTTTTGACCTGATGGTTGTAGCATTGAACAATTAAACTTTTCTAAATATCTTAAATTAAATTTAAATTAAAATGCTAAAATTACAAAAAAGTTGTGTTTTATTATATTCACTACAACAGATACGTATTATATTATTACACTCACTGTAATTCACGCCCCATTTCATTCCAGATATCTCTCCTGTAGGAATGGAAGAAAAAACATGTCTCTGTTTTTTTTTCTTCTTAATTATGTCATATTTATTATGGGTTCCCTGGTCATAGATCTGGTAAGCTTTAAATTCCCTTGGCCGTTTTTTTGTAGGCTTTTTTTCATAGGCCAAGTGTTGGAATGCCTAAGGCCCACCAAAATTGTTTTTCAAGGAGACTATCACTGTACAAATACATGCAAATATCATTTGGCTAATTTCTAGAACATAGCTGACCCATTGTTTTCTTGAAAGCCTTTGATGTGGACTAATATGGTTTCTGGAGCCCTGTCAGTATCCTGATGACAGGCATTTTCCTTTAACTTTCCCCTTTTAGCTCTGTGAGAAAACAACACAGGAACAGGCACTACCTTCTTATTTCCTTTTTGGGCTCTGCAGCTTGTTCCCATCTAGACAGACCGTTACTTGGAGGACCTGTTGTAAATGGATCTTATGCGGGGCTCTTGCTCCAAAGATGAGTCCATGCATTCAACAGCACAGAAGAAAGGGACGGCACTCACTATCCATCATCCTTGAATTTTAAAAGCAGGCGCTGTAGTTCTTGAGATAACGGGCTGTTTTGTACGTATAAAGCTTTCTCAAACTACTAGGAAAGCTCTATGCAACCAAAACAGTCTTTTACCTCAAGAGCTCCAGCGTTCCTGTATGTCTGCCTTTAATCGCTAATACAATTCGAGGATGATGGATAGTGAGTGCCCTGCTACAATGTGATTGGGCTATGGGCTATATTAGAGAAGACTTGGGGAGGAAGGAATCTGGCTGGCTAGACATTATGGGGGTCATTTACTAAGGGCCCGATTCGCGTTTTCCCGACGTGTTACCCGTATATTCCCGATTTGCGCCGATTTTCCCTGTATTTTGGCGCACGCGATCGGATTGTGGCGGATCGGTGCTGGCATGCACGCGACGGAAATCGGGGGCGTGGCCGAACAAAAACCCGATGGATTCGGAAAAAACGGTGGATAAAAAAAAAAAAAAGTGTCGTGGGACTCGCGCTTACCTTCACCAGGTATAGGCCGGTGGACTTCAGTGCATTCCGGTGGGCCTCGGCGGACTTCAGCGCAGCAGCGCCACTTGGTGGACGTCGGAGGAACTACCTTAGTGAAACCCTGCTGGACCCGAATCCACCGCAGAGAACGCGCCGCTGGATCGCGAATGGACCGGGTAAGTAAATCTGCCCCAATATGTCTTCTCATTCAGCCAAAGCATCTACAGTATGAAATGATCTATGCTGAATGTCTGAATGAAATACTGTGATGGTTATGTACAACATATGCAGGGCCAGGGGGCCACCAAGCTCGGGGGTCCACCGGTTGATTTCCCTGATTTCCCTAGTCCAAGCCCACATACGCTTTTAGGGGCTGTTTGATGAGTCAATTATCACATAATATTCTTTGTTGCCTGTAGTAACACAATTTCCATTGTAAGGACATACAACATATCCTACCAGAAGGGATTTTCTGAATAAAATTGAAATCTGCACTTTTCAACACATATTCCATCTCTTCATATCACATAATATTGTCCTCAAACATTCATAGACATTTCTTCAGTGCCTTTACCTGTCATTGATTGCTGTCCATCTGCACCTGAGAACAAAAAGAGAAATTACTATTAGTGAATAATAATATAAAAATATTCAGTTTTGTGAATATTTTGATATATTATATGACCTGTTGCTAATGAGGCTCATAAAAGTCTCACATGCAAACAGATTCCTTGATAATAATCTACCCACAAGGTGTCTTTCTACTCGGTCCTTCAGTGATCAACTCTAATCTATTGGCAAACTAACATGTAAGAGCTCAATTTTCCTACAGCGCCACCACTGGAGATGTTCAGTATGACAATGTGTTCTGTGTGATGGTAGCAATGTAAGGGGGCGCTATTACAAGTATATTACTTTATATTGCATGATCAATTAGACCCCTTTGGGTTAGGGTCAATTTGGGTCTAAAAGATAATACCAAAAATTTAAAGATGTAAAAAATACCATGAAAACCATAAAAATTATAATTAACCCCCTGTTCGTCTGATGCTAATATAAACAAATAGTCATAACATATAAGGTATCTCTGATTCTATAAAATAGAATAATGAATATCCCATATGGGGATTTCTGTATTGGAAAATGAAAGATGTCCAAATTGATGCTTTGCTACCATTTTAACACCAAAATAAATGTAAAAGAAGCCCCCAAAGAGAAATCAGTGAAAAAAACCTGTTGCTCCTGAAAAAATAACACTTTGTGCCGGAGCTCTTCTGCACACCTAAGTACAGATATTAGAATATGGAGAAAGATGAAAAATTCTATACATTTAGAATCTCCAGGATGATACAAACACCAGCAGCACTGATTTTGGCATTTAAGGAGTTAACACCCCTGATTTGGGCCAGCACTGATCACAGGTGTTAAATGGGGGGGGTTATTTACGAACTTAAAATTAATATTGAGGTTTAGGTTAAGCTGTATTATGCCAAGTAGAGATGAGCGAACATACTCGTCCGAGCTTGATGCTCGTTCGAGCATTAGCGTACTCGAAACTGCTCGTTGCTCGGACGAATACTTCACCCGCTCGAGAAAATGGCATCTCCCGCCGTTTTGCTTTTTGGCGGCCAGAAACAGAGCCAATCACAAGCCAGGAGACTCTGCACTCCACCCAGCATGACGTGGTACCCTTACACGTCGATAGCAGTGGTTGGCTGGCCTGATCAGGTGACCCTGGAATAGACTAGCCCCTGCCCGCGCTGCTCGGATCATTCTGTGTCTGGATGCCGCTAGGGAGAGAGCTGCTGCTGGTCAGGGAAAGCGTTAGGGTGTTCTATTAGAATAGTGTTAGGCAGGAGTGATTCTACAACAACCCAACAGCCCTTCTTAGGGCTACAATAACGTTATACTTTTTTTTTTTTTATTTGCTTGTGGCTGGGCTTGCTGGCACTAGTAGTGCAGCTAGTACCATATTGTGAGGAATTAGCAGGGGGACTTGCTACCGTTGTGTTTAGCTCTTAGTGACACACATATCCACCTCAAACACCGAAGTGGGACAATTTATTAGGGGTTTGAGTAGAATTAGGCAGAGTCTGCTGATTTTTTTTTTTTTTTTAGCTGTATTTCATTTTATAGCTCAAACTCATCTTGCAAAGCAGTGTGCTTTCAGTGTAGGCTAGAAAATAGCCATAGGAGAACCCCAACGGCTTACTTAGGCCTACAATAGCGTTATATTTTGCTTTTTTTTGTTTGCTTGTGGCTGGGCTTGCTGGCACTAGTAGTGCAGCTAGTACCATATTGTAAGGAATTTGCTGGGAGACCTGCGACCGTTGTGTTTAGCTCTTAGTGACACACATATCCACCTCAAACACCGAAGTGGGACAATTTATTAGGGGTTTGATTAGAATTAGGCAGAGTCTGCTGATTTTTTTTTTTTTAGCTGTATTTCATTTTATAGCTCAAACTCATCTTGCAAAGCACAAAATCCAGTTGTGTGCTGTCAGTGTAGGTTAGAAACTAGCCATAGCAATAGGATAGCATCGTTTTGTTAAAAAAAATAAAAAACTAAAAAAAAATAAACACAAAATTTTTTTTTTTCAAGTTTACACTTTAATTTGGAAAATGTTTAACCCGAGGGCTAGGGGTAGAGGACGAGGGCGTGGACGTGGGCGTCCAACTACTGCAGGGGTCAGAGGCCGTGGTCCTGGGCGGGGTGAGACACCACCTGCTGATGGGGGAGCAGGGGAACGCCGCAGAGCTACACTCCCTAGGTTCATCATGTCTCAAGTTACTGGGACTCGTGGTAGAGCACTGTTGAGGCCAGAACAGTGCGAAGAGGTGATGTCGTGGATTGTGGACAATGCTTCTAGCCATTTGTCCACCAGTCAGTCTTCCACGCAGTCCACCCATGTCGCCAAAATCGGCACTCCTCCAGCTCCTCCACCTCAGCCTCCTTCCCCCCAGTCTGCCCCCTCCCACCAAAATTTGGCATTTGAACCTGCATACTCTGAGGAACTGTTTTCTGGACCCTTCCCACAGTCACAAACCACTTGTCCTGCTGCTGCTGAGCTATTTTCCGATGCCCAGGTTTTACACCAGTCGCAGTCTGTGGGTGATGATGACATTATTCACGTAGTGGAAGAAGTGTGTAAAGAGGTGTCGGGCGATGAGGAGACATGGTTGTCAGACAGTGGTGAAGTTGTTGTCAGGGCAGGAAGTCCGAGGGGGGAGCAGACTGAGGGATCGGAGGATGATGAGGTGACAGACCCAAACTGGGTTGATAGGCCGGGTGAACACAGTGCTTCTGAGACGGAGGCAAGTCCTATAGCAGAACAGGTTGGAAGAGGCAGTGGTGGGGCCAGACAGAGAGGCAGGGCCAGAGCTGGTGCATCAGCGCCAAATGTTGCCCGTAGTCAAGCTCCCGTGGCGAGGACTAGATTTTCAGAAGTCTGGAGGTTCTTTAAAGAAACACCGGATGACCGACGGACTGTGGTGTGCAACCTTTGCCAAACCAGGATCAGCAGGGGTTCCACCACTACTAGCTTAACTACCACCAGTATGCGCAGGCATCTGAATGCTAAACACCCCACTCAATGACACCAAGCCCGTTCACCTCCGGCCGGGCACACCACTGCTCCTTCCCCTGTGTCATCTGCTAGTCAGCCCCCTGCCCAGGACCCCGGCCCAAACACCTCCCGTGCGAAAACCCCATCTTCGCCTCCACGATCCTCCACAGCATCCACCAGCGTTCAGCTCTCCATACCCCAGACGCTGGAGCGCAAAAGGAGGTATAGCGCAACCCACCCACACGCCCAAGCCCTCAACGTCCACATCTCCAAGTTGCTTAGCCTGGAGATGCTGCCCTATAGGCTGGTAGAGACCGAGGCCTTTCGAAACCTCATGGCGGCGGCCGCCCCTCGGTATTCGGTCCCCAGCCGCCACTACTTTTCCCGATGTGCCGTCCCAGCCCCGCACAAGCACGTGTCAGAGAACATCCTCCGTGCCCTGACCAACGCCGTTTCTAACAAGGTTCACCTGACCACGGACACGTGGACGAGTGCTGCCGGGCAGGGCCACTATATATCGCTGACGGCACATTGGGTTAACTTGGTGGAGGCTGGGACCGAGTCTGACCCTGGGGCTGGTCATATACTGCCGACGCCGAGGATTGCGGGGCCTACCTCGGTCGAGGTCTCAAAGGCCTACTAGGCCTCCTCCTCCTCCCACCCCTCCTCCACCTCCTCCTCTTAATTACCATCCGTGGGCATGGCGCCATCAGTCGGTAGCTCTAGGCACTTCAGCAGTGCCATCGCTAAGCGACAGCAGGCGGTGCTCAAACTGCTGAGCCTAGGCGATAAAAGGCACACCGCCCAAGAGTTATTACAGGGCATCACGGCGCAGACTGATCTGTGGCTGGCACCGCTGAACCTGAAGCCAGGCAGTCTGCAACTCGGCAGACTGACACATGTGCCATGCCTGGCCCATGTGTTAAATCTCATAGTTCAGCGTTTCCTCAAGACATACCCCAATCTGTCTGATTTGCTCAGGAAGGTGCGCCGCATCTGTGCGCATTTCAGGAAGTCCAGCACAGATGCTGCCACTCTCAGGGCAGCGCAGCGCCGCCTCCAGCTGCCCGCTCACCGACTGTTGTGCGACGTGCCCACGAGGTGGAATTCAACACTAACCATGTTATCCAGAGTTTACCAGCAGCGCAGAGCGATTGTAGACTGCCAGATGTCAACTTCCACCAGAACTGGTTGTCAGGTCAGTCAGCTTCCTCAAGTCTACAATGAGGAGTGGACGTGGATGTCTGATATCTGTCAGGTGCTGAGTAACTTTGAGGAGTCAACACAGATGGTCAGTGGTGGTCAGTGGTGATGCCGCCATCCCGCTGCTTGGCCTGTTGAAAAACTCTCTGGTCAGCATGAAGTTGGAAGCTTTGTGCTCGTCACAAGAGACGGGGGAAGAAGATTCCCTTGTTGATAGCCAAAGCACCCTCAGGTCTGTTTCTCAGCGCATATCGGAGGAGGGGGAGGAGGATGAGGAGGAAGAGGAGAATGTTGGCGAGACAGAAGAGAGGACCATTGTTCAGTCCTTCACTGTTCAGCGTGTATGGGCAGAAGAAGAGGAGTTGGAGGAGTTGGAGGAAGAGGAAATGGACAGTCAGGCCAGTGAGGGGAGTGAATTCTTGCGCGTTGGGACTCTGGCGCATATGGCAGATTTCATGCTAAGCTGCCTATCCCGTGACCCTCGCGTTCAAAGAATTTATTCCAGCACCGATTACTGGGTATTCACTCTCCTGGACCCACGGTACAAGCAAAATCTTTCCACTCTCATCCCTGGAGAGGAAAGGAGTGTGAGAATGCATGAATACCAGCAGGCCCTGGTGCACAAGCTGAAACAGTATTTCCCTTCTGACAGCGCTAGCGGCAGAGGGCGTACTTCTGCGGGACAAGTAGCGAGGGAGAGTAGGCGACCAGGCAGCTTGTCCAGCACTGGCAGGGGTACGCTTTACAAGGCCTTTGCCGGTTTTATGTCACCCCAGCAAGACACTGTCACCTGTCCCCAGTCTCGGCAGAGTAGGGCTGATCTTTACAGAAAGATGGTGAGGGAGTATGTAGCTGACCATACCATCGTCCTAAATGATCACACAGCTCCCTACAACTACTGGGTTTCAAAGCTGGACATGTGGCACGAACTGGCGCTGTACGCCTTGGAGGTTCTTGCCTGCCCTGCCACTAGCGTGTTGTCCGAGCGGGTTTTCAGTGCAGCTGGTGGCATCATCACCGATAAGCGTACACGCCTGTCGACTGACAGCGCTGACAGGCTGACGCTTATCAAGATGAATAAAGCCTGGATTTCTCCGCATTTCCATTCTCCACCAGGTGAAAGAAGCTGAACCTGAATAATGTATGCACTCCTCCTCCTCATTGTCCTCCTTCTCCTCCTCTTTGTACACTAAAGCAGAGGAAACTGGCTATTTCTTTGCCAGGGCCAACTGGCTCTGGCTATAGTACTCTATGTATTTAATTTTTCTGGAGGGCCAACTACCCTGTCCTCTGTTTTAAACAATTTTTGGGAGTGCCACATACAGGCACTCAATCTATGTAATTTTTCTGCAGGACCAGCTACCTGCTCCTCTGGTTTGAAAACTTTTTTGGACTGCCACATACAGGCACTCAATCTATGTAATTTTTCTGGAGGACCAGCTACCTGCTCCTCTGGTTTGAAAACTTTTTTGGACTGCCACATACAGGCACTCAATCTATGTAATTTTTCTGGAGGACCAGCTACCTGCTCCTCTGGTTTGAAAACTTTTTTGGACTGCCACATACAGGCACTATCCAAATTAAATTGTCTCCATAGCAGCCTCCACACGTCGTCTTTTTAGCTGCCTTCACACGTTGTCTCCATTGCTACCTCCACACATCATCGCCATAGCTGCCTCCAAAAGTAGTCCATATAGCTGCCTCCATACATGGTCCCCTTATCAAACGAGCTGTGTCAGGCAGAATTTTGGATTGTTTTCATGGCTTCCATGTTAACTTTGTCGCCACCCTGCTGTGTAATCCACAAAATATACTGGCAAACTTTTATCATTTACCAATATTATTTCAGCGCTTCTTGCGCATCTGTTTACATTCCCCTCACCTGCCAGAACCCAAACTTATAAGAACGCTACTACACTTGATCTTATACAAAAGGTTCTTAGAAGTGCTGTTTGGGGAGTAGCCTAGAGACAGGGGCTTGGATTGGCGAAAGCTCGCCTGGCAGCGGAGCGCCAGCTCCATGCCAAGATCCAACTAACATAGTTTTAACTGTAGCACCTTTAATCTACTACTAGTTCACTGCCTCCATACATGGTCCCCTTATCAAACGAGCTGTGTCAGGCAGAATTCTGGGTTGTTTTCATGGCTTCCTCATCAAACTTGTTAACTTTGTCGCCATCCTGCTGTGTAATCCGCAAAATATACTGGCAAACTTTTATCATTTACCGATATTATTTGAGCGCTTCTTGCTCACCTCCTTTGGTTCCTCTCTGCCACCCATTGGTTTTAAGCCTGAGTCCATTTGGGGTATGTTGCCAAGACACTCTCTAGCCTGCCGCTGCTGCCGCTGCCTCTGCATAGTCCCCTATAGTGTCAGGGTCAATTATTGGATGTTTTAGATGCTATCTAGCCTCATTCGGTCACTCTGTCATTGCCATGCTGTTGCCCATACTTTTGGCATAATGGTGCGATTAAGCAGCCTCAGAGGCATCCATGCATGCTGGCCCTGCTGTTTCCTGTCCATTTCCGTGGTGTTTCCATCCTTTTCTGAGTTTCCCAGGTGCTTGGCCAAGCTTCCCTGTGCAGATCCTTGGTCCCCTTGAAAAATGCTTGCGTCTCCCATTGACTTCAATGGGGCTCGTTATTTGAGACGAGCACTCGAGCATCGGGAAAAGTTCGTCTCGAATAACGAGTACCCGAGCATTTTAGTGCTCGCTCATCTCTAATGCCAAGCTTTGAACTTTAATGGGTCCATTCAAGAAATGGTTGATAGTATCACATTGTATACAGATGTGTGGTGTCCACAAGGATTGGGAGCTACTTGACCATTACTTGAACTCAAATTTATGCTAAAGGACTATAACTCTGCCCTTTACCTTGCTAAACAGGTCTATTTTACTAATCTCATATCCTCTCTCTCTAATAACCCCAAAAGGCTCTTGGATACTCTTCACTCCTTACTAACACCAAAGGTGCAGCCAGCTGTCACAGACCTTGGGGCTGAAGATCTGGCAACCTACTTTAAGGATAAAATTGATAGCATTAGTCAGGAAATAATTGCTCAGTCCACTCACCCCTCCAATCCCCTTCCCTCTGGTAACTTATCTTGTTCACTCTCTTCCTTTGAGCCAGTCACAGAGGAAGAAGTGTCCAGGCTCCTCTCCTCTGCTCGCCCCACTACCTGCATCAGTGACCCCATCCCCTCACATCTGGTACAGTCTCTTCCCAGCAGTCACTTCTCACCTCACTAAAATCTTCAACCTCTCTCTCATCTAGTGTCCTCCCCTCTTCTTTCAAGCATGCGGTTGTTACCTTCCCTGGACCCATCCAGTGCTACTAACTACAGACCAGTTTCTAACCTCCCTTTCATCTCCAAACTCCTGGAACGCCTGGTCTATTCTCGTCTAACCCGCTATCTCTCAGCTAACTCCCTCCCTGACCCCCTACAATCTGGTTTCCGCTCTATGCACTCCACTGAAACTGCTCTATCTAAAGTCTCCAATGATCTCCTCACTGCTAAATCCAAAGGGCACTATTCTCTCCTTAATCTTCTAGATCTATTTACGGCATTCTACACTGTGGACCACAAGCTCCTTCTCAGGATCCTTTGCTCAATTGGTCTAGAGGACACGGCACTCTCTTTGCGTTCTTCCTATCTCTCTGATCTCAGTGTCTCCTTTTCTGGATCTTTCTCTTCTCATCTTCCTCTCAGTATGGATGTCCCTCAAGGCTCGCTCCTAGGTCCTCTTCTTTTTTTCCTCTAAACTGCTGCCATTGGACAAACCATTACCAGATTTGGTTTCCAGTATCATCTTTATGCTGATGATACCCAGCTATATACTTCTGCATGTAACATCACCGCTGCCTTAATCCAGAACACTAGTGAATGTCTCTCTGCTGTCTCTAACATCATGTCCTCTCTCTTCTTGAAACTTAATCTTTCTAAGACTGAACTTCTTGTCTTTCCACCATTTATTAACCGAACCAACCATGATTTCTCTATCTTGGTCTGTGGGATTACTGAAACTCCCTACTAATCAGTCTTCCACTTACTAAACTCTCTCCTCTACAATCTATTCTCAATGCAGCAGCCAGGCTGGTCTTTCAGATCAAACGCTACACAGATGCCTCCAGTTTGTGCTTCTGTATTCACTTTAAAATAATAACCCTCATCCACAAAGCTCTGCATGATGCTGCACCACCCTATCTCTCTTCTCTCATCTCAGTCTATCGCCCTTCCCGTGCTCTTCGACCTGTCAGTGATATTAGATTATTCTCTACCTTAATTCGAACCCCTCATGCACGTCTCCAGGACTTCTCCAGAGTTGCTCCAATTTTCTGGAATGCCCTTCCCCGGATTATCAGACTAGTACCTACCCTCCAAAGCTTCAAACGTGCTCTTAAAACCCATCTCTTTAGGCAAGCCTATCACACTCGCTAACTGCATGAAACGTCAACGTTCCCTTTACTATCCGATCCTATGTCCTATCTCCCTATCTCTGTTATCCAGCAAACAGCAGATATATACCAAGTTCTTGGCTTCTCTGCAGTCACCTTGGACCTTGTAAATAAGATGGCGGCTGATGGCTGGTTCAAGCAGCAGAATTTTTATTTAATAAATTATTTTATATTGTTCCCTTATAAAGAATGACTGGACCATTATACAACCTCTTATACCTCTTGTGACACCCCCTCATACTCATAGACTGTAAGCTATTGTGTCCCCCCCCTCATCCTCATAGACTGTAAGCTCTTGTGTCACCCCCTCATTCCCATAGACTGTAAGCTCTTGTGTCACCCCCTCATCCTCATAGACTGTAAGCTCTTGTGTTACCCCCTCATCCTCATAGACTGTAAGCTCCTGTGTCACCTCCTCACAGACTGTAGGCTCTTGTGTCACCCCCTCATCCTCATAGACTGTAAGCTCTTGTGTCACCCCCTCATCCTCATAGACTGTAAGCTCTTGTGTCACCCTCTCATCCTCATAGACTGTAAGCTCTTGTGTCACCCCTCATACTCATAGACTGTAAGCTCTTGTGTCACCCCCTCATCCTCATAGACTGTAAGCTCTTGTGTCACCCCTCATCCTCATAGACTGTAAGCTCTTGTGTCACCCTCTCATCCTCATAGACTGTAAGCTCTTGTGTCACCCCCTCATCCTCATAGACTGTAAGCTCTTGTGTCACCCCTCATCCTCATAGACTGTAAGCTCTTGTGTCACCCCCTCATCCTCATAGACTGTAAGCTCTTGTGATCAGGGCCCTCACTGCTATTGTTCCATATGACTGTCTGTACTCTGTAATGTATTATTATATTTGTATATGTCTCCTATGATTTGTAAAGCGCCACAGAATTTGATGGTGCTATAAAATAAAGATTATTATTATTAGGTAGACAAACTGCACCATAATACGGAGCTATAGACTTCCATTGTGCCTGTGATCTGGACGCAATTGGTACAGCCTGGTCATGGTCCCAATTCTGTCCGTTCTAGTTCCTGAGAAGCATCTTCTACATTCTGACTATTTTCCAAGTAATTTACTTTTACATTTTTTACTTGACCTTTCCCTGCTGATTATCTTTATTGAATTTGAGTTTGGCGCAAACCTGTACTTCATGCTCCAATGTAAATTTGGACTATTGATTCTACTCTCATGATGCCAGACATGACCCCAGCCCATTACTGTAGCTTCTCTTCGTTCTCACCTGTAGAATAACTTTCCCCTATATTGGACCAATTCAAAAGGTAGCGACCCGGTGGTCATAGCATCAACTACTTCAAGTTTGTAAAAATGTTGTGGAGAATGCAAAATCTACAAACAGTTTTTTAAGCAAATACTTTTTATGTTTACACTCACCGGAATTTACAGCCCATTGTGTTCCAAATGTCTGTCCTGCAAGAAATGAAGAATTAAGAATGAAGTATCTCTGCTCCAGCTGATTTTGAAAAACCTTTCAATTGATCCCTTTATTTTAATAGTTGCCTAATTTTCTTATAAATTGGTCCTGATGTAAGGAAATGTGCAACTTGCAGGGAAGTAAGTGAGAACATAGACCTGGTGTTCCATACATCTTTAAAAATTATCCTCACCTTAATAGATTTTGACTCTTCCCCCAAGGGCCTCCTGTTCTCCTATCTATTCTTTTGACCTTTGTTTATTATAAATTTTGTAGAACATGTTACACAATTTGCAATTGTATTCTGTGGGGGGGAGGGGATTTATCAAGTGCTGGCGCCGGATATACCAAGAGGCTCAGCCTCCGGTCATACAGCCAGTTCCTTCTATGTCAGGCCCTTTCTGGAAGTGGCACAAGCAATGACTAATGTGCTGTGCTTATCATGGAGATGTCATTAGTGGGGGAAATAATCACAATTCCAGCCATGTTTTTTTTAACTGCTAATAAGGTAGAATAAATCCCTTGATCAAGGCTCCATCTCTAGAAATCTATTGTCCATAATTTATCATATGATCTTTCGATAAAAGCTTCTAGGCCCCTGTTTGGTCTTGGTTACTGACTTTGACAACACGACCTCCAATGTAAAAAGACATAGGGGATAATTTATCATGTACCGGTGTATAATGGGAGACATGCCCCCCCTCTCTCCAATATATCAAGAGGCTTAGACCTACTGATGTATCCAGAGGGCACCTGCCACCAGCCAATGCTATGCCGGGCTCTGTCTGCTGAAGGTTTTTGTAAGAACTAGAAATGAGCGAGTATACTCGTCCGAGTATACTGCTCGGTCGAGTATTAGCATACTCAGACCGACTCGTTGCGCGGACGAGGATCTCACCAGCTCGATATCGAGCATTAAATTAATAAAAGACAGTGAAGAACAGTGTTTACAGTGAAGAATAACACATTCCAGATGTTTACAGATGTTTCCTTGTAAGAACACATTGAAAGAACACTATTCTTCACATTCCAGATGTTCCGAACATCTCCGAACTTAGCGGGAGACACGCGCGCACACCTGCAAAGTGTAGAATAGTGTTATTTCAATGTGTTCTTACAAGGAAAATATCTGTAAACATCTGTAATGTGTTATTCTGCACTGTTCTTTTAATGTGTTCTTTCAGTAAAAAAATGCTCGGGTCTCCCATTGACTTCAATGGGTCTCGTTATTCGAGACGAGCACTCGAGCATCGGGAAAAGTTTGTATCGATTAACGAGCACCCGAGCATTTTAGTGCTCGCTCATCTCTAGTAAGAACCTGAGAACATTCAGTAGTGAATATTTGGAGGCTACATCTAAAGTGCAGGTGTAGCAGGAACACCGGCTGTGCCCCATTCATAGGAAAATTATCACAAATCACTGCTGTTTAACAAGTAATTACAGTTACTGATTTCAGGACATACGCGCCAAAAACTGGCTAACAAGTCCTGATAAATGTCCCCCCATGGAGTGTATCCTACAAGATGTGATTTCCTAAATAAGCAATGACATCTTTACAATACACCGGTGATACATCCATAATTCCATATTCCAGCTCATTGTATCACAAAAGAGGCTCCTCGTTTCCTAACCTAAAATCTTGTACATAAATAGACATTGTCCTAAACATTTACCTGATAATGATATTTGTAGTCCACCAGCATCTGAAAAAGAAACAGGGGAAATATATTTTTGTAAAAATAGGATCAACATATTCCAGAAATCATACACCAGATAATATAACCCATGAATTTCCCTGCAGCGCTCCCTCTGGTGATGTTCGGTATGACAGTGTGTTCTATGTGCAGGTGGTAGGGAATCACTATTACTGTAGTAAAAGCACTAAGGCCTCTTTTACGAAAAACTTATGCTTTTTTCAGTCTTGGATTTCTGGGCTGTATTTGGCCGTATATATATATATAATATTTTTCAACTGTATTTGCACGTATGTCGCCATATCCGCTCCGGATCTGTATAAAATACTGTGCTGATACTAAATAAAATGACGATGCTCAACTCCAAAATCCCCGAATACTACATGTATGTAGGGCAGCTTATGGTGCATGATAATATGCAACACATATTTTTAACATTACTTTAAGCTCTTCTGAGGTGCTTGGAAAGGAAATACAGGAGACAATAGGACAAGCTCCAAATATTTTTATGTCTCGCTCACAGTTCTATATGATGGCAATACAGACAATTAAATGGATACAGCATCGTATTGCTCATTATAGTGAGTGTGGCTATGAAAACGGTACAGGTGGCACATGGCTGCTTTAATACGTTCATGTGAATGGGACCTTAGGGGGTCAGTTTTATTGTGCAGGTTCATAAAAATCCGCTGTTATGTGCCCTGTGTGTACAAAAAATGTTTTTTTTGACTGCGCAAAGGTTTGAAAAACACTACTGTTATTATGGGGACTAAGTGAGGAACTATCACTACATAGGAAACTATTGGCACCTGGGGCAGTTTCTGTTCAGTGCAAATTATTTTTGTGTCATTCTCAAATATACTTCCTTATGAGCAGGACATTGTCCCCGGCCTTGTCTGTGCTGAGCCCCTCTGACTACTTGGTGCATGTGATGTGGTGGTTACTAAAGTCCCATCAGAACTGCTGTAACTTGTAATAGAAAATCACCCAGAATAAATAACCAGCATCATGTGATCTCTCACCATAAAATACTGCAGCCAATATCCATAACTGAGAGATCCAGAGACTCCGCATTTCTGTGAAGAAAGAGAAAGAAGCAGTTTTTACACATAAGAACAGACATAGTAGGCCAAGTACTAGGCTGGCAATAGTCCTAGTAATAGCCGTAGTAATAGTCCTAGCAATAGTCCTAGAAATAGTCCTAGTAATAGCCCTAGTAATAGCCCTAGTAATAGTCCTAGTAATAGTCCTAGTAATAGTCCTAGTAATAGCTCTAGTAATAGTCCTAGTAATAGTCCTAGTAATAGTCCTAGTAATAGTCCTAGTAATAGTTCCAGGTATAGTCCTGGTAATAATCTTAGTAATAGACCAACTTATAGTCCTAGTAAAAGTCCTAGTAATAGTCCCAGTATTAGTCCTAGTAATAGTACCAGTAATAGTCCTAGTAATAGTCCTAGTAATAGTTCTATTAATAGTCCTAGTAATAGTACCAGTAATAGTCCTAGTAAAAGTCCTAGTAATAGTCCTAGTAATAGCCCTAGTAATAGTCCTAGTAATAGTCCTAGTAATAGTCCTAGTAATAGTTCCAGGTATAGTCCTGGTAATAATCTTAGTAATAGACCAACTTATAGTCCTAGTAAAAGTCCTAGTAATAGTCCCAGTATTAGTCCTAGTAATAGTACCAGTAATAGTCCTAGTAATAGTCCTAGTAATAGTTCTATTAATAGTCCTAGTAATAGTACCAGTAATAGTCCTAGTAAAAGTCCTAGTAATAGTCCTAGTAATAGTCCTAGTAATAGTACCAGTAATAGTCCTAGTAATAGTCCTAGTAATAGTTCTATTAATAGTCCTGGTAATAATCCTAGTAATAGTCCTACTTATAGTCCTAGTAATAGTCCTAGTAATAGCCCTAGTAAGTAGTCCTAATTCTTTATCACTTTCTTTTCCTTTTTTTATCCAAAATTTTTTTTTCTATTTCATTCATATTTACATATTCTTTTCTTTATTCTATCTATTGACTATTTACTGCACCCGACCTTATCTTTATCTTTACATGTTCCCTGTCATTTACTAACCAACATATCTATGCTTTCACTTGAAAAAGGGGACGTTTGATCCCCGAAATGTGTTGTGTACCTGTGCGATCCTTTCAATAATAATTAAACCCTTTGGAGAACTATCGGTCTTGCTGTGCGCCTCCTATCCTTGACCCGACTGAACCTATAGTAATAGCCCTAGTAATAGCCCTAGTAATAGTTCTAGTAATAGCCCTAGTAATAGTTCTAGTAATAGTCCTAGTAATAGTCCTAGTAATAATCCTAGTAATAGTTCTAGTAATAGTCCTAGTAATAGTCCTAGTAATAATCCTAGTAATAGTCCTAGTAATAATCCTAGTAATAGTCCTAGTAATAGTTCTAGTAATAGCCCTAGTAATAGTTCTAGTAATAGTCCTAGTAATAGTTCTAGTAATAGTCCTAGTAATAGTCCTAGTAATAATCCTAGTAATAGTTCTAGTAATAGTCCTAGTAATAGTCCTAGTAATAATCCTAGTAATAGTCCTAGTAATAGTTCTAGTAATAGCCCTAGTAATAGTTCTAGTAATAGTCCTAGTAATAGTCCTAGTAATAATCCTAGTAATAATCCTAGTAATAGTCCTAGTAATAGTCCTAGTAATAATCCTAGTAATAGTCCTAGTAATAGTTCTAGTAATAGCCCTAGTAATATCCCTAGTAATAGTCCTAGTAATAGTCCTAGTAATAATCCTAGTAATAGTTCTAGTAATAGCCCTAGTAATAGTTCTAGTAATATATGGACTTGTTGGGTCCTACAGAGTGAGGGATATAAATAGCTTTACATTACTATTACACATACACAAGGTTCTGAATAGGAGACGTCATCTGCTTTATTAATTAGAAATGTCCTAAAAAGTATTAGATATACATCCAGCGCTATATAAAGTTATTGGTGGTACTTACAGGGAACCTGTCGGCATATTTTACCCCACTAAACCACCGCCCCCTCACCTAGGGTATAAAATGTCATTTCTACAGTCCCCTCTTTTAGGTGAAATGTCACCCTTTTCACCTCAAGAAAAATCTACCCCAAAATAAGGCAAATATGACTCATCTAACACCATTTTAACATTAGAAGGGTCAAGTTTAGTGGATGCAGGGGTAGTGTCACTTCAGAAACCCCAGTCTACTGTTCTGTAGCACCTAAAAGCTTTTTGGGTCATATTATATTTAAGGATCTAATCTTTCCGATTCCATCAGCTTATGGCTCTGTGAGCTACAGAACTGGACATACAGTTAGGCAGGAACTAGATCTTTATTTACAGCTTATATTTTCAACTGTGTCTTTAACTGTCTGTATCTCATTTCTGTAGCTCCAAAACAATAAGTCTAATATAAAATATAATCTTATCTTTAATATGTCACCCGCAACACGTTTATATGTCCTACAGAACAAAATAAAGGATCTCCTGAGGTGACACAACCCTTGCAATCACTAAACTTGACTGTTCTCATGTAAACATGAGGTGAGAAGACCTGACTTAGGGAGAAATTTTTTTTATAGGTAAATATGTGAAATTTAACCGAAAAGAAAGAATTTTAGAAATAACATTTCCTACCCTACCTGAGGGGGGTAAGAGTTTAGTGGGGTAAATCCTGGTGACAAGTTTAAGCTTCTATACATTATTGCAATTATAATTATTTCCTTCACCCAAATCACCTCTTAACTAACTTTTTATTGTGTTTTTTTTTTTTCAAAGGTGTATTATTTAATTCTTTTTATGTGTTAAATTTAAATATGTGTGCATATTTTTGAAAATTTTTAGAGAAAATCAATTACTATTTTAAAAAAATTATTGAAACATTTTGAGTGAATGTGTAGACTTCTACACAACTACAGATTAAATGTCACTACTTACCTGCTCCTCTTCTTCTCCTCAAGACTGTGACTCTTACAACATGGGGCAGTGTTTTTTATACAGTATTTTAAGATTCTTAGCTCAAGCTCAAGCCAATTAAAAAAAAATTAACAAAATCACCTCCGGTGCATCGCCCGTCACTGCTGTGAAAGACGCATTCAGGTCATTGTGCGGAGTCTGGCAGAGAAACAATGTGACGATTTATAGCAAGTGATTATGAAAACCTCTTATAATAAATGGCACCACTATTGGTCTAAAGCCCTACACTGTACGCACAAACTATCACTCTCTGTTAAATCCCAAGAAACTAATTTTAAAAACATTTCAAGGTGGTATTAGGTTCCATCCAAGCTTCCCAAAATGTACCCCTCCTGTCCCAATGAGTGTTGGAGATGTAAACTCACAGAAGGCACAATGTCCCATATTTGGTGGCAATGTTCAGCTGTTCAATTATTTTGGACTCGAGTTTGGAAACCAACCACAGACATTGTTGGATACAAAATCCCCAATGACCCTTCCATACTACTCGTCTCCATCTGTCCCACACAAATTGACCACAAGAAAAGTAAACGACTCAGTTGACGGCGACTCATTCGCTGATTCCAAGACTCAACCAGATCCCCAGAAATCAACCAGATCCCCATCGATCACAGAGTGGTTCCAAAAAATTTTTCTTCTACAAAAAATGAAATAACTCACAGCAGAGGACAAAAAAACACATGATAAATACTTAAAGGGGTGTTCCCATTTCAGCAAATACATTTTATTGTTTGAACTTTTATTGTTTGAACTACAATTTTCCAATATACTTTCTGTATTAATTCCTCAAGGTTTTCTAGATCTCTGCTTGCTGTCCTTCTATAAAAAGCTTCTACGTTTACAGAAATCTGACCATGGTCACACAGGTGCACGGCTCGTTAGTGTCATAGAGAGTAATCATAGATGTGTGTTATAACGAGCCGTGCACCTGTGTGACCACAGTCAGATTTCTGTCTACTGGAAGTAACATAGAAGCCTTTCTATAGAAGGACAGCAAGCAGAGATCTAGAAAACCGTTAGGAATTGATACAGAAGGTATTTAAAAAATGTTGGGTTGTCAGAAGAACCAGGATAACAATAAATCTTAATTACAGACACCTGTGATAACTGTTACAGCTGTTTATTGTAGCCTAGGACTAAAGTACAATAAATTACCAACATCCAGAGGTCCGTTTGTAACTAGGGGAAGTCAGGTGTTCTTAAGTAGGGGACCACCTGTGTATATAGTACATTATAGTACATACACATTCTATACATACATAGTATATATACACTCATCGGCCACTTTATTAGGTACTCCATGCTAGTAACGGGTTGGACCCCCTTTTGCCTTCAGAACTGCCTCAATGCTTCGTGGCATAGATTCAACAAGGTGCTGGAAGCTCCTCAGAGATTTTGGTCCATATTGACATGATGGCATCACACAGTTGCCGCAGATTTGTTGGCTGCACATCCATGATGCGAATCTCCCGTTCCACCACATCCCAAAGATGCTCTATTGGATTGAGATCTGGTGACTGTGGAGGCCATTTGAGTACAGTGACCTCATTGTCATGTTCAAGAAACCAGTCTGAGATGATTCCAGCTTTATGACATGGCGCATTATCCTGCTGAAAGTAGCCATCAGATGTTGGGTACATTGTGCTCATAAAGGGATGGACATGGTCAGCAACAATACTCAGGTAGGCTGTGGCATTGTACCAAGGGGCCCAAAGAGTGCCAAGAAAATATTCCCCACACCATGACACCACCACCACCAGCCTGAACCGTTGATACAAGGCAGGATGGATCCATGCTTTCATGTTGTTGACGCCAAATTCTGACCCTACCATCCGAATGTCGCAGCAGAAATCGAGACTCATCAGACCAGGCAACGTTTTTCCAATCTTCTACTGTCCAATTTCGATGAGCTTGTGCAAATTGTAGCCTCAGTTTCCTGTTCGTAGCTGAAAGGAGTGGCACCCGGTGTGGTCTTCTGCGGCTGTAGCCCATCTGCCTCAAAGTTCGACGTACTGTGCGTTCAGAGATGCTCTTCAGCCTACCTTGGTTGTAACGGGTGGCGATTTGAGTCACTGTTGCCTTTCTATCAGCTCGAACCAGTATGCCCATTCTCCTCTGACCTCTGGCATCAACAAGGCATTTCCGCCCACAGAACTGCCGCTCACTGGATGTTTTTTCTTTTTCAGAACATTCTCTGTAAACCCTAGAGATGGTTGTGCGTGAAAATCCCAGTAGATCAGCAGTTTCTGAAATACTCAGACCAGTCCTTCTGGCACCAACAACCATGCCACGTTCAAAGGCACTCAAATCACCTTTCTTCCCCATACTGATGCTCGGTTTGAACTGCAGGAGATTGTCTTGACCAAGTCTACATGCCTAAATGCACTGAGTTGCCGCCATGTGATTGGCTGATTAGAAATTAAGTGTTAACGAGCAGTTGGACAGGTGTACCTAACAAAGTGGCTGGTGAGTGTACATGTATACAGAGATACATACATATATGTAAAGATGAGTTTTCAGATCCGTCTCATGTGTGCTCTCTCTCTCTCTCTAGGTTCTCTCAAGTTGTATTGAAAGTGAAGTAACTGTATAGAATAGTATTGTACTTGTCTACTAATAAACTGAAACACTTCCTTCAGCAGCCCAAATTCATACAAACACATTGGGGCAGTTTTACTTACCCGGTCCATTCGCGACCCAGCTTTGGCTTCGGGTCCGGCCGGGATTCACTAAGGTAGTTCCTCCGACGTCCAGCGCTGCTGCGCTGAAGTTCCCCGAGGCCCGCCGGAACGCACTGAAGTTCACCGGCCTATTCCTAGTGAAGGTAAGCGCAAGTCCTGCAACACTTTTTTTTTTTTTTAAATGCGGCGGTTTTTCCGAATCCATTGGGTTTTCGTACGGCCACACCCCCCCCCCCGATTACCGTCGTGTGCATGCCAGCGCCGATGTGCCACAATCCGATCGCGTGCGCGAAGATCCTGGGGGAATACAGGGAAAATTGCCGCAAATCGGAAATATTCGGGTAACACGTTGGGAAAAAGCGAATTGGGCCCTTAGTAAATGACCCCCACTTTGTCAGACAGAATTTATTAGTGCTATATTCAGGTCACCGTTAGATAATAGAACCAGCTAATACAAGGAAGCAGCTAAGACAAATAATTACCATGTGAAAGCTTGACAACTGAATTGGACCATTTTTACAAGAACAGCGCATAACTACACTGGAAAGGAGTCCATCTACAGTATCATCATTTGAAAATGTATATATGCGTAACTCTGCATGGACCATAAGGACCTAGATAAATTCATAAATAAGTAGAAGAAGAATTATATAGACCAAAATGAGATTATAACTTCTTTATTCCTTTTTTCAAAAAATGGCTGGAGATTAGTATAAAAGGCTATCAGTCATTTTTGACCGGACAGTACAAGTGTGATAAAAGAAGAGGAGCAAAAAGTAAACAAAAATAAATAAATAAATAAATAAATAAATACCGCTATTAGTAAGAACCCATCAAATGAGGAAAAGTCAATGAACTGCAAGTTTCAGAACCACATAATGAATATTTTAAAAAATATCAAAATTTTATTTTGGTAGTTTTTGACCGAACAGAACAGCAGGGTTAAGTCTTATTTGGATCTTGCTGGTGTAAATCTGTTTATGACCATTCAATTTGCCTTAAATTCTCTTGGTTTCTGATCTGTATCTGTCGGCTACTCCTCTATGTTTGTATTGTCCGGTCTAAGGGGTTAAAACCATAGGACTCACTGTCTTTGTCTGAACATCCAGTCCATCCAAGCTGTTCCCTCGCTGTATTACAAATACACATTCAGATCCAAATAAAACTAACTCATCTATAATTGCCCCAGGTGTTAATACAATGTGTGTCCAAATATCTGTAAGAGCAATTGTATTCCCGGCCAGTATCGGGACACCCAGAACACAAAGCACACAATGTTACTCAGGAACTTGGCTTCTTCTTAATATTTCATAATATTTGACATCACTCAATCAATTTCAATGAGAACTTTGTAGTTATGAAGTAGCTATATGATTAATACTAATAACATACTATATCCATGGAATATTATGCTAAGGGGTCCAAGAGCTCAGAACATGAAACTTACTGTGGGAAATTTCAGAAAATAAATAATACTTACCGTATATACTCGAGTATAAGACGACCCGAGTATAAGCCAAGACCCCTAATTTTACCACCAAAAACTGGGAAAACCTATTGACTCGAGTATAAGCCGAGGGTGGGAAATGCATTGGTCACAGACCCAGCCAAGTATATAGTCAGCCAGCCCCCTATAATATACAGCTTGCCCCCAGTAGTATACAGCCTGCCCCCAGTAGTATACAGCCTGCCCCAGCCTGCCCCCAGTAATATACAGCCTGCCCCCAGTAGTATACAGCCACCCCAGCCTGCCCCCAGTAGTATACAGCCACCCCAGCCTGCCCCCCAGTAATTTACAGCCTGCCCCCCAGTAGTATACAGCATGCCCCCAGTAGTATACAGCCACCCCAGCCTGCCCCCCAGTAGTATACAGCATGCCCCCAGTAGTATACAGTGAGCCCCCAGTAGTATACAGTCAGCCCAGAATTAAAAAATTCTTGGGCGCCGCAACTGATCTCTCCTATGACGTGCCGCTTCTGACGTCATACAAGGCGCCGCACGGGAGAAGAACAATGGCGGCGTCCAGCACGATGTTAAAGAAGACAGAAGACGGCGTGGAAGCAAGAAGAGGAGCCGGGAAGCCAGAAGAGGAGCCGCGATGACATCGGGGGAGCAGCGCTGCGCATCGGGGCCACCGGAGGGTGAGTAAATAAGTTTTTTTTTTTTTTAGTCCATTTTTAATTATTTTTTTTAAGTATTGACTCGTGTATAAGCCGAGGGGACGTTTTTCAGCACATTTTTTGTGCTGAAAAACTCGGCTTATACACGAGTATATACGGTACTCATTTCTTACTCTTCCATCACGGAGGTTCTTCTGCTCTTTTTTCTCACGTTTCCATAACAATAATTCTTTATTTATATAGCGCACACAGATTACGTAGCGCTGCACAGAGTTTGCCAAATCGGTCCCTGTCCCCAATGGGATTCATAAATCTAATCAACCTACCAGTATGTATTGGAGTGTGGAAAGAAACCCACACAAACATGGAGAGGACATACAAACTCTATGCAGATGTTGACCCTGGGACATAGACCCAGGTCCCCAGCACTACAAGGCTGTAATGCTAACCACTTAGCCTCCCTAGAAGGTTCTAGAACCAGGATAAAATACTAACCTGGTATAAGATTATACCGGTGTCATCCTCCGTCTAGTGTTGAGCGAACCTTTCGAGTTTCGTATCTGAGGAGTTTGGACAATTTTTGAAATAAATGTTTGGTTAGGGTAACCAAAATTGACCTGAACTGACCTGCATCTGAATCCCATTGAATTCAATTAGGTACCAAATTTGCAAGAAATATGGTTTGGACAGTACTTCAAATAATAACATAGAATAAAAAAATTAAATGAAGAAAAAAATAAATTAAAACCAAATAAAATGCTGTTAATGTGACTGCGTTATAAGACTCTACGGGAATTTAGGCAAAGATATTTGCACTGCACTATAAGATTATAAGGGTATTGTTATGGGTGTCCCTGCGATCCATGTCTCAATTTGCAGGCACCCCCGTGCCCCTCTCTGTGGCCCTCACTTACCTCTCCATGGTCCCACCTTTGTCCCGGCCAGTCGGCACGCGCCGGGTCTCAAAGATTTAAAGAGCCAACGCACCGCTGATTGGCACTGGCCACCTCCGGGTTCACTAATTAAACCAACTGCTCCCATCTACACCTGCCGGATCTTTGAGCTACATGCCACCGAGAAAGCTATTTCCCTGCGTTCCTAATGTTCCTGTTCTGACCTCCCGTTGTGACCCCGGACCTGACTCTGCACCTCTGCAACCTGCTTTGAAAATCTGCCTGCTTCTTCACACGAGATTGCCTAAAATTCCTGCCACCACAAGCTAGTCGCACCTGTGGAACGAACTGGTGGCACCACGCTGCAGCAAGACCATCCTGCTCTGCGGCAGGCTCTGGTGAAGACCGGGTGCCACTTGAATTCTGGTCTCATGTGTCAGCTAGTGTCATTGTCTGTGATGGTCCAGGGGGTTCACTGATCCCGAGCCCTGAAAGTAAGATATGGCCTTGGACCCCGCCAAGGTGCCACTTCTGAAGCTGGCTGATGTTACCACCATTGTGGTCCAGTAGTCCCAGCAGATTACTTCACAAGGAGAGCCGCTAGTACAAGTCACCACCATGTTGCAACAGTTGCTTACCACTCAGCATCAGATTCCTGAAACCACTCCTGTTACTACTCCTGCTCCTTGCACATAGAACTCATGCCGTCTCAGTCACTGAGTGTTCCAAGGTGACCTTCATTGTCAGCCTCCTCCACGGGAAGGCCCTGACCTGGGCTACCCCTCTTTGGGACAGAGGTGATCCGTTCACGGCTACACACACAGCTTTCCTGACAGAATTCCGGGCTGTGTCTGAAGAACTAGCCCAAGCCTCCTCAGCTGAGACTGCACTGATGAACCTGCACCAAGGGGACTCGTCTGTTGGAGAGTATGCTTCTCTCCTGGAATGATGCGGCTTTTCAGCAACCTTTAAGTATGGACTTTCTTCTCAAGTTAAGGATGCATTGGTCGCTCGTGACCTACCGTCTACCCTGAGTGGTCTCATCACCTTAGCCACTCAGATTTACGTGCAGTTTCTGGAGCATGCTGAGGGATCAAGTAATATGCTTCCTCAAGTCCATCCTCAACGTCTTCCTCGCCTGGCTCCTGCCTTCCAAAAGCTGCTCCAGCCTCGAACTGTACCATCTGAGGGAGCCTATGGAGGTGGACAGAGCCAGACTCTCCTCCCAGGAACGCTCCAGACGATGTCAGAATAGTCTTTGCCTGTACTGTGCCAGTCCTAAACACTTCATTGGGGCTTGTCCAGTCCGTCCCCAACATCTGGGAAATGCCAGCACCTAGGGTTCTTGGCAAAGGGGTTCCTTTGTGTGAACCAAGCTTCTACACGCTTGACTATTCCTGTGCTCCTCAGTTTCAGCTCCCATTCTCCAATTCTTGGACTCCGGTTCTGCAGGAAACTTTGTGGATGCCGCTCTGGTATCATAATTTTCCGGTGGTTCCTGTCGAGAAGCCTTTTGTTATATCCTCTGTCTGGTCCATTGCCGCACTGAGCCTGTCTCTCTACAAATAGGAGCTCTTCACAAGGAAAGACTGTCCTTCTATGTGCTGTAAAGAACCAGTACCCCTAACCGATCAAGGAGCTCTTTGACCGTCTGCGCTATTACAAAGTGTTCTCCAATCTGGATCTTCCTGGAGCCTCAAATCTCATCCGGATCTGCAAGGGTGATGAATGGAAGACAGCATTTTACACTCATGATGGACATTTTGAGTACCTTGTGATGCTATTTGGACTGTGTAATGCTCCAGCCGACTTCCAGGAGTTTGTTAATGACATCTTCAGGGATCTGCTGTATACATAAGCCATGGTCTACCTTGGTATTTTCTCCTGACCTCGAGACCCACCAGTCCCACGTAAGGCAAGTTCTTCTCCCCTTTCGGATGAATCGTCTCTATGCCATGCTAGAGAAATGTCAGTTTCACCAACGGAGTCTTCCTTTACTAGGCTATATAATTTACGACAAAGGTCTCCAGATGGATCCTTTTAAACTGTCTGTAGTTCTACAGTGGAGACTCCCAGAAGGTCTACGTGCCATACAGGGGTTCTTGGGTTTTGCCAACTATTAGCGGCAGTTTGTTCCGCATTTTTCCACACTGGTTTCTCTCCTTGTGGCGCTCACCAAGAAGATTGCCAATCCCCATCTCTGGCACTCGGCGGCTGAAGAGGCCTTCTCCAGATTGAAGTTCACATTTTCCTCAGCTCCAGTTCGCTCTAGGCCTGACATGGAGAAGCCCTTTGACACATCTTTTGTAGGTGCTGGGGCAATGCTCAACCAGAAAGGTCGTACTCTCACCTGCGTTTTTTTTCTCTAAAACTTTTTCCTCTGCAGAGAGAAATTACTCTATTGGAGATAGAGAACTGTTAGCCATCAAACTTGTTCTGGAAGAATGGCGATATCTACTGGATGGAGGTTACCATCAGGTTTGTGTATATACAGACCATAAAAACCTCCTGAATCTTCAGACAACCCAGTGCCTTAATCCCAGGCAAGCCCTTTGGTCTCTTTTCTTTTTACGATTCAAGCTGTTGATTCATTTCTGTCCTGCGGAAAGAAATTCACGGTGGATACTCTTTCCCATTCCTCGGATGTCATTGTAGAAGAGCCGATCTCTAACTAGTCTAACTAGTCTAACTGGCTAACTAGTCTTGTAAGGAAAGCAATAAGCGAGAAAGATAAAGCGTTTAAGGTGCTAAAACGTGAAGGTAGCGATGAGGCATTACAGGATTATAGAGAGAAAAATATATCCTGTAAAAAACAGATAAAGGCCGCAAAAATAGAGACTGAAAGAAATATTGCCAGGGAGAGCAAAAATAATCCCAAATTATTTTTCAAGTATATAAATGATAAGAAACTAAAAACAGAGAGCGTGGGTCCCCTTAGAAATAACATGGGGGTCATGGTGGAAGGAGATGAGGAAAGGGCCAATCTACTGAATGTCGTCTTCTCAACTGTCTTTACCCAGGAAAATCCCCTGGTGGAAGACACAATGAGGAATAATGTAAATTCTTTTTATAATGTCAACAGTTTAACCCAGGAAGAGGTACGGCGCCGCCTCGCAACCACTAAGATAGATAAATCACCTGGGCCAGATGGCATACACCCCCGGGTTCTGCATGAATTATGTACGGTGCTAGACAAACCGTTATTTTTAATATTTGAAGATTCACTGAGGACTGGTTATGTTCCACAGGAATGGCGCATAGCAAATGTGGTACCAATATACAAAAAAGGATCAAATAGCGATCCTGGAAACTACAGACCCGTAAGTCTAACTGCTGTGGTGGGGAAAATATTTGAGGGGTTTATTAGAGATGCTATCCTGGAGTATCTCACTGTGCACAACCTTATAACCCAGCGTCAGCATGGGTTTATGAGAGATCGGTCCTGTCAGACTAATCTGATTGGTTTCTACGAGGAGGTAAGTTCAAGACTGGATCTGGGGGACGCTGTGGATGTTGTATATCTGGACTTTTCAAAGGCATTTGACACCGTGCCACATGAAAGGTTGGTATATAAAATGAGACTGCTGGGAATAGGAGAAAATCTGTGTATCTGGGTAAGTAATTGGCTTAGTGATAGAAAACAGAGGGTGGTCATTAATGGCACATTCTCAGATTGGGTTGATGTTACCAGTGGAGTGCCACAGGGGTCAGTATTGGGGCCACTTCTTTTTAATATTTTTATTAATGACCTTGTAGAGGGTTTACACAGTCAAGTTTCAATATTTGCAGATGATACTAAGCTGTGTAAAGTAATAAATACTGAGGTCGATAGTTTAGCATTACAGAGGGATTTGTGGAAGCTTGAGGGATGGGCAGAGAAATGGTTGATGAGGTTTAATGTAGATAAATGTAAAGTTATGCACTTGGGCCATGGAAACAAAAAGTATAATTATGTTCTAAACGGTCAATTACTTAGTAAAACTGAAGCTGAAAAGGACTTGGGCGTATTGGTAGATGGTAAACTTAATTTTAGTGACCAGAGCCAGGCGGCTGCTGCTAAAGCAAATAAAATAATGGGATGTATCAAGAGAGGAATAGATTCTCATGATAAAGACATAGTTCTGCCCTTATACAAATCCCTGGTCAGACCACACATGGAATATTGTGTACAGTTTTGGGCACCAGTATATAAAAAGGATATAGTAGAGCTGGAACGGGTGCAGAGGAGAGCAACCAGGATTATTAGGGGAATGGGGGGACTAGAATACAATGACAGATTACAAAATTTGGGATTATTCAGTTTAGAAAAAAGACGACTGAGGGGAGACCTCATTACAATGTACAAATACCTGAACGGACAGTACAAGGATCTCTCCAAAGATCTTTTTATACCTAGGCCTGTGACCAGGACAAGGGGGCATCCTCTATGCCTAGAGGAGAGGCGATTCTACCATCACCATAGACAAAGGTTCTTTACTGTAAGAGCAGTGAGACTATGGAACTCTCTGCCGCAGGAGGTTGTTATGGCCGACTCTATGTACATGTTCAAGAGAGGCCTGGATGACTTTCTGGAGAGAAAAAATATCACGGGTTATGGGGATAAAACATTTATTTAATTCTTGAAGGTTGGACTTGATGGACTTGCGTCTCCTTCCAGCCTTATATACTATGATACTATGATCCCTCAGCATATTATCTCTCCTAAACAGCTGGTTGTTGCCGCTCCAGTGGATCTCTGCCAGCTTCCTCCTGGCAAGTCGTATGTCCAACCTGCACTCTGGAAGAAGATTCTTTCTTGGGGATATTCCTTGCGTCTGGCTGGGCACCCTGGGGTGCAGCGCTCTGTGGCCCCGATCTCCCGCTACTAATGGTGGACTGACCTGGTCAAAGATGTCTGAGATTTCGTGGGTTCCTGCACCTCCTGTGCCCGTAATAAGCCTTCTTGTTTGAAACTTGCATTTGCCCGTGGTCTCATGTGGCTATGCACTTTCTTACAGATCTTCCTCTGGCAATACCGTCATGTAGGTGGTGACTGACCGGTTTTCCAAGATGTCCCATTTTGTTTCTCTTTCAGGCCATCGTTCTGCTCCATGTCTTGCCAGTTTGTTCTTTCAGCACATCTTTTGGCTGCATGGACTTCCTCAACACAGCATGTCCGACCAAGGGGTCCAATTTGTATACAAGTTCTGGCATTCCTTGTGTAACCAGCTGCAAGTAAATCTGGACTTTTCTTCTGCCTACCACCGTAAGTCAAATGGTCAAGTAGAAAGGGTGAATTAGATTTTGGGCTGTTACCTTCGCCACTTCGTCTCAGCCCATCAAGATGACTGCTCCTGTCTGCTACCATGGGACAAATTTTCCTATACCTCCCTGGATTCTGGGTCTGCTGGAGCAGCTCCTTTCTTTGTGGTCTACGGTCGAATCCCTTGTTCTTCTCTTCCTCTGTCTACTCCCTCAGAGGTTCCTGCTGTAGAGGAACTGGTTCAGGATCTCAAATCGATTTGGGAACAGACCTGTCTATCTCTTCTCCGAGCCACAGAACGCACCCTCCCCGGCCCTCACCTCTCTATGCTCCTGCATCCATCCCGGCTGGTCGCCGCGCGTGTTCCCTATCCCTAGGGCGTGTGTGCCGGCTCTTGAAGATTTAAAGGGCCAGCGCACTGCTGATTGGCGCTCATCACTTCCAGGTTTCCTACTTAAACTGACATCGTTGTCCGAGGCTTGAGAAAGCTCTTCCTAGTGCGAAACGGCCCGTCGCCTTCCGTGGCGTGCATCACCCCTTTCCTGATTCCTTCCATAATAAAGTTCTCCTGCTTGTGATTGGTGAGTGTCGCCTTTTTCTTTCTATGGATGTTGGATTAGTCTTCTGCTGCAAAGTCTGGATGTGCACTCTGCAGCAGTATTATTTTGTTTGCCGGTCCCAACATGTGGCTGTTACTGTCGGACCCGGACTTTGATCTTTGCCTGTGTTCAGGTGGTGCCAGTCATTCCGTCTTCTCTGGTGTTTATTTCCTACTTAAACCAGCTGCTCCCAGCTACCCCCGCCGCATCTTTGAGCTACATGCCATTTAGAAAGCTATTTCCCTGCGTTTCTAGTGTTCCTGCTCTAACCTGCCGGACCTGACCCTGACTCTGCACCTCTGCTGCCTGCCTTTAACATCTGCCTGCTTCTGACAATAAGATTGCCTAACATTCCTGTACCTCGACCTTGGCTAGCACTGCAGGCTAGTCTCTCCTGTGGAACAACCTGATGGCACCCTGCCGCAGCAAGACCATCCTGCTTTGCGACAGGCTCTGGTGAAGACCAGGTGCCACTTAGATTCCGGTCCCAGATATCGGCTAGTGTCATCATCCGCGGTTGTCCAGAGGGTTCACTGACCCTGAGCCCTGACAGGTATTGAGACACAGTCCTTGTCTCTGCAGTAAAAGTCATTATGGTTATATACATGCAGTTATCAGGGCTGGATTAAGGTTAGTGGAGACCACCAAGTAAAAAATATGGTGGTGATACCCATAGGGCTGCCGACCTATGCACCTGCATGCACAGTAGTCTATGATCTTATACTATCACAATACATGATTGCTACATAGATACAAGACCAGAACCAAGATTACTACAAGATTACTACAAGATTACTACAAGATTACTACGTGTTTACAGAGCCAGACAGAAGAGTGAGACAGACAGCCTTAGGTGACATTCAGGTTTTGTTTGTTCCCTCTGTTGTAATGATAAATATGGAGGATTTCCCACATATTATTACAATGAAGGGCTACACTTTATCCCACTGTATGTTTATATAGTGGCACATGTCCTCTTGTTCAGCCTCTCCCCCCTGAAAGTGGGAGAAGGGGTTAACATCGGCAGTAGCCAGTGATTTGCTGCAGCCACTGTTCAGGGTGACTCCTGAGTATTGTAATTCTACATATATGAACATTTACATCACTAAATAAACATATGCAGCGTTGGCCGGTGTTGGAGGTCATACAGTTGATTCAAATGGCTTTCACGAGACACAAATCGGGGGGCGGGCCATCGGACGATCTGACGGATTTGGACAATGTGTGGGATTTAGCATCGCAAATTGTGTCGCAAGACATGCACTCACATTCACCGGGGAGAAGATGGTGAACTCCGGCGGACCTCAGTGGGGAATAACAGATGCAGGATATTGGGCGCATGATGTTGGTGAATCGCGCTGGACTTCACCTTTGTCGGACCGTCCGGACCGGGGATCGCGACAGGACTGGGTAAGTAAATTTACCCCAATATGTTTATATAGATAGAAAGGTCCCTATGAAGGGAGACCACATAAGTAGATAGTGTGTGGGCTGTAGCTCTCTGGGACGGTCAGTCAGCGGTTGGCATGGATACAGGGTGATACAGGAGGTGGCTACATGGGAAATACTGGGTGGCTATTTGGGTAAGTATTGGTATGTATGCTGTAAGCAGATAATGGGACTCTCCAACACAACCCACAGTCAATGACCTGCTGAGGCCTGGATGTTGCAGCTTCTGCAGGCTGGTAAGTCAAAAACTACAGTTCTGGTGGAGTACACTAAATGCAGTTTGCCTGTACACTCGGCGACAGGTTTAGGATTTCTGGAGGCACATTTTTCATGAATCTTGCAGCCCCTGCACTGCAGAGTGTACTAACTTTTTTCTGGTGCACCTTTACCATGTGACGTGCAACACAATTTTGTCGGACTTTGCATGATAAATGTGGTGCATGGTCCGAATGTGCACCAGAACGCTCCCAAATTTGTGTTTCATGATGCCTTGTGCAGCTGCTCCACAAAAGAGTCACGTGTGACACAAAGGTGGTGCGGACTCTTAAATAAATGTGCCCCATTGCGCTCATATAATACTACAAATACTATAAAAACTGATCAAAAACACTCATGAAAAACTGACACATTGAACAAAACTGATGGGAAACTGATTGATATCTAATGGAAAACTGTTCACTGACCAAATTCTATGGCAACTCTGTTCAAACTGCATTTTTTCTGTGTATTCAGGAGGTGAATGAACACAAGCTCAGACGGTTACATAAGAAAGAAAAGTTTTGGCCAAAATCCGGACAATACAAAGCGACTATTCACACAGGGACAACATTCAACATTATGCAACTATATACAACAAACACTATAGATCATTATTTAGGATGAAATAAAGAGCTTGTGTGTCATTTAATTGGGATGAAAATATTTCTTAAATTATCTTTGGCATCAAAATTTCTTCTTAATATGAGAACAAGAGGAGTATCGACCAGGGGGGCAAAGGTGTCACAGGACATGGAGGGGTCTGCTGATGACCTTTCATCCGTGTCTATACCCAAAGTCCTATCCTGTATATATGGGCACAGCACAGTACTACTACTCCTATCCTGTGTATATAGGCACAGCACAGTACTACTACTCCTATCCTGTATATATGAGCACAGCACAGTACTACTACTCCTATCCTGTATATATGAGCACAGCACAGTACTACTACTCCTATCCTGTATATCTATGGGCGCAGCAAAGTACTACTACTCCTATCCTGTATATCTATGGGCGCAGCACAGTACTACTACTTCTATCCTGTATATATGGGCACAGCACAGTACTACTACTCCTATCCTGTAAATATGAGTACAGCACAGTACTACTGCTTCTATCCTGTATATATGGAGACAGCACAGTACTACTACTCCTATCCTGTATATATGGGCACAGCACAGTACTACTACTCCTATCCTGTATATATGGGCACAGCACAGTACTACTACTCCTATCCTGTAGATATGGGCACAGTAAGTACTACTACTCTTATCCTGTATATATGGGCACAGCACAGTACTACTACTCCTATCCTGTAAATATGAGTACAGAAAAGTACTACTACTCCTATCCTGTATATATGAGCATAGCACAGTACTACTACTCCTATTCTGTATATATGGGCACAGCACAGTACTACTACTCCTATCCTGTATATATGAGCAAAGCACAGTACTACTACTACTCCTATCCTGTATATCTATGGGCACAGCACAGTACAACTACTACTATCCTGTATATATGAGCACAGCACAGTACTACTACTCCTACCCTGTATATATAAGCAAAACACAGTACTACTACTATCCTGTATATATGGGCACAGCACAGTACTACTACTCCTATCCTGTATATATGGCACAGCACAGTACTACTACTACTATCCTGTATATATGGGCACAGCACAGTACTACTACTCCTATCCTGTATATATGGCAAAGCACAGTACTACTACTACTATTCTGTATATATGGGCACAGCACAGTACTACTTCTCCTATCCTGTATATATGGGCACAGCACAGTACTACTACTCCTATCCTGTATATATGGGCACAGCACAGTACTACTACTATCCTGTATAAATGGGCACAGCACAGTAATACTACTACTATCCTGTATATATATGGGCACAGCACAGTACTACTACTCCTATCCGGTATACATGGACACAGCACAGTACTACTACTCCTGTCCTGTATATATGAGCACAGCACAGTACTACTACTCCTATTCTGTATATATGAGCACAGCACAGTACTACTACTACTATCCTGTATATATGAGCACAGCTGAGTACTACTACTCCTATCCTGTATATATGGACACATCACAGTACTACAACTACTATCCTGTATATAAGGGGTTAGTACAGTACTACTACTCCTATCCTATATACATGGGTACAGCACTGTACTACTACTACTACTACTTTTATCCTGTATATCTGGGTACAGCACAGGACTACTACTCCTATCCTGTAAATATATATGGGCACAGCACAGTACTACTCCTCCTATCCTGTATATATGAACACAGCACAGTACTACTACTCCTATCCTGTATACATGGACACAGCACAGTACTACTACTCCTGTCCTGTATATATGAACACAGCACAGTACTACTACTCCTATCCTGTATACATGGACACAGCACAGTACTACTACTCCTATCCTGTATATATGGGCACAGCACAGTACTACTACTCCTATCCTGTATATATGGGCACAGCACAGTACTACTACTCCTATCCTGTATATATGGGCACAGCACAGTACTACTACTCCTATCCTGTATATATGGGCACAACTGAGTACTACTACTCCTATCCTGTATATATGGGCACATCACAGTACTACTACTCCTATCCTGTATATAAGGGGTTAGCACAGTACTACTACTATGCCTATCCTATATACAAGGGTACAACACAGTACTACTACTACTACTCTTATCCTGTATATATGGGTACAGCACAGTACTACTACTCCTATCCTGTATATATGGGCACAGTACTACTACTTCTTCTATCCTGTGTACTGTATATGGGCACATCATAGTACTGCTCCCTTTATCAGGTATATATTGGCACTGCACAGTACTACTACACCTATCCTGTATTACTACTTCTGTATTTTATGAGTGGGCATAGCACAGTTCTATGAATGTCAGGTTGGCTAATCTTTATATCTGTAATCATGGACACGAGGGCCGGGGGGCTACTGGGGCGCTTTATGTGACGACTCGATTCGCCAACTATATGATTAGGTCTGGCTCCCCGTCTTTTCTGAACTCACTTATAAATTACCAGCCGGTTCAGACAATTATGGCAAAGGAGGGAACAATATGTACCCTGATCTGCCATAGACCAGGAACGCAGGGACATCAGTATCCGGGCTCAGGCAGTGCCCCAGGGAAACAGCAAAAGGCGAGTACAATTGTATTATTTTATTTTTATAGAAGGCTGTATATATATAACTGGAGGGTTATGTATACATGTATTACTAGGGGAATGCTGTATATATATATATATACACTCACCGGCCACTTTATTAGGTACACCATGCTAGTAACGGGTTGGACCCCCTTTTGCCTTCAGAACTGCCTCAATTCTTCGTGGCATAGATACAACAAGGTGCTGGAAGCTCCTCAGAGATTTTGGTCCATATTGACATGATGGCATCACACAGTTGCCACAGATTTGTCGGCTGCACATCCATGATGCGAATCTCCCGTTCCACCACATCCCAAAGATGCTCTATTGGATTGAGATCTGGTGACTGTGGAGGCCATTTGAGTCCAGTGACCTCATTGTCATGTTCAAGAAACCAGTCTGAGATGATTCCAGCTTTATGACATGGCGCATTATCCTGCTGAAAGTAGCCATCAGATGTTACAGGGTACATTGTGCTCATAAAGGGATGGACATGGTCAGCAACAATACTCAGGTAGGCTGTGGCGTTGCAACGATGCTCGATTGGTACCAACTGGCCCAAAGAGTGCCAAGAAAATATTCCCCACACCATGACACCACCACCACCAGCCTGAACCGCTGATACAAGGCAGGATGGATCCATGCTTTCATGTTGTTGACGCCAAATTCTGACCCTACCATCCGAATGTCGCAGCAGAAATCGAGACTCATCAGACCAGGCAACGTTTTTCCAATCTTCTACTGTCCAATTTCGATGAGCTTGTGCAAATTCTAGCCTCAGTTTCCTGTTCTTAGCTTAAAGGAGTGGCACCCGGTGTGGTCTTCTGCTGCTGTAGCCCATCTGCCTCAAAGTTAGACGTACTGTGCATTCAGAGATGCTCTTCTGCCTACCTTGGTTGTAACGGGTGGCGATTAGAGTCACTGTTGCCTTTCTATCAGCTCGAACCAGTCTGCCCATTCTCCTTTGACTTCTGGCATCAACAAGGCATTTCCGCCCACAGAACTGCCGCTCACTGGATGTTTTTTCTTTTTCGGACCATTCTCTGTAAACCCTAGAGATGGTTGTGCGTGAAAATCCCAGTAGATCAGCAGTTTCTGAAATACTCAGACCAGCCCTTCTGGCACCAACAACCATGCCACGTTCAAAGGCCTCAAATCACCTTTCTTCCCCATACTGATGCTCGGTGTGAACTGCAGGAGATTGTCTTGACCATGTCTACATGCCTAAATGCACTGAGTTGCCGCCATGTGATTGGCTGATAAGAAATTAAGTGTTAACGAGCAGTTGGACAGGTGTACCTAATAAAGTGGCCGGTGAGTGTAGATCTGGTTAACAAAAAATTTTGGGCAGATTTACTTACCCGGTCCATTCGCGATCCAGCGGCGCGTTCTCTGCGCTGGATTCGGGTCCGGCCGGGATTCATTAAGGTAGTTCCTCCGCCATCCACCAGGTGGCGCTGCTGCGCTGAAAAGCATCGGAACGCGCTGGAGTTCACCGAGGCGGGCTTAGTGAAGGTAAGTGCAAGCTCCGCGACAGATTTTTTTTTTTGAATGTGGAGGTTTTTCCGAATCCGTCGGGTTTTCGTTCGGCCACGCCCCCTGATTTCCGTTGCGTGCATGCCAGCGCCGATGCGCCACAATCCGATCGCGTGCGCCAAAATCCCGGGGCAATTCAGGGGAAATCGGTGCAAATTGGAAATATTCGAATCGGGCCCTTAGTAAATGACCCCCATTATATATCTATCTATGCATCTATCTCTCCCTGTCTGTCTCTCACTCACACTCACTGGCTGTCTCTCCTTCACACACTCTACCTGTCTGTCTCTCAGTTACTCTTCCCATCTGTCTCTTAATCCCACTCACCGGCTGTCTCTCTGTCACTCATTCACTCTCCAGATTGTCCCACTCTCCCAGACAGTCTCTCTGTACCTGACTGTCTCTTTCCCTATCCATCTTACCTCACACCTAAGCTGTATTATACTCATTGCCTATAGCAGTGATGGCAAACCTTTTAGAGACCGAGTGCCCAAACTACAACCAAGACCCGCTTATTTTTCGCAAAGTGCCAACACAGAAATGTAATTTGTGATTTATTCTCCATTCTCTGTCACAGTTTCATTGATACCAGCACCTGAGGACAACAATAAAGCAGAAAATAGTCCCAGGTAGAGCTGTCACTTTAATATACCTCTGTGCACAGCAAGTCCTGGGCTGCCTGGGACTGCAGGTAGATGCCTGGAGTCATCTCTGGTGATGGCCTGAGTGCCCACAGAAAGGGCTCCGAGTGCCACCTCTGGCACCAGTGCCATAGGTTAGCCATCACTGGCCTATAGTAACCTATCAAATTTCAGAGCTCATATTAATGACCTGTGGCAAAATAGAAGATGAGATGTGATTGGTTGCTTAGTGCCACAGCAGACAATGGCTCCTAGAATATGGTGGTCATCATATTACCTCACATCTTACATCACACATAAGCTTCATTATACTCAGAGTAACCAATCACAGCTCAGAGCTAATAATAATCACCTGTGGCAAAACAACAACCAATCACGGCTCAGCTTCCAACTGCCACAGCAGCAGCAGTATATGGCTGTATATGGTGGTTAATAAGTGGATTTTGGAAAGCGTGGAGTGAAAATGTTGGCTCAAAACCGAGTCAATGATGTTCCATTAGTCACAGAGAGCAACTGTGCAAAGTTTGGTGACTGTAAACACAACTTTGCAGATTCCTTTAGCGGACATACCTACATACATACATACACACACATACATACAGTTTTATATAACAATGGTGGGCTGTATAAAGCTAATACTCAGGGGTCTGCATATATTCATTACTAGCAACATTTACTGTGTTGAAAAAATTGTAGGGTTGACCCCCACCCCCTTGCACACAACCTGCACCACCCTTAATCCGGTCTGACAACTTTATGCCTTTTGTGGGGTGGATATAAATACGTCAACAATTCTTTATTGTTGTAAACCAGTTCAGAGACTAATGACAGAGCAGGGAACAATAATTTTACTAGGGGCTGTATATATATGAGGATTACTGGGGGGATGTATATATTTATATTACGGGGGCTGTATACATGTGTTACTGGAGGGCTTTATGTATCAATCTCAGCTATTAACATGGCATTACCTAATACCCTGCCCCCCCCACACTTACACATATACAGGCGGTCCCCTTCTTAAGAACACCTGACTTACAGACGACCCCTAGTTACAAACGGACCTCTGGATTTTGGTAACTTACTGTACTTTAGCCTTAGGCTACAATAAACAGCTTTAACAGTTATCAATGGTGCCTGTAATTAAGATTTATTGTTGATCCTGGTTCTTATAACAATCCAACATTTTTAAAATCCAATTGTCACAGAGACCAAAAATTTTTTGACTGGGGTTACAATAATAAAGTATACGGTTCCGACTTACATACAAACTCAACTTAAGAACAAACCTACAGAGCCTATCTTTTATGTAACCCGGGGACCGCCTCTATTACAAAGAGCCCGAGGTAAAGAGACAAACCCCTTTAAGTGCTTATGCTCTTGGTAGTTGTTCTACTGAAAAACTAATAGGTTTGCAAGTTGGGAACCTTCTCCGTTGGTTGCATCGTAGTGGTGGAAGTGTTTTCTTTCTCTGCTTATATATTCAGCTGCTTCAGTCCTGGTATCACATAATAATTATAATTTATAACTTGAATGCCAGTGACACATTTCATTGTTGCATCATTTTTATTGATTTTACTGCATTAGGTTACAAGTTCATCAGAGAATTAAAGATCATTGATTCCAGTTCTAAGTGAAAGTAAATTTAGACTTGAATTAATATATAAATTTATACAGAGATATTTGTCATCCCCTCCCCAATTTCCTGTTTGTGATGTTGATTTTATTTGATAACAATTTTCCGATCTCTTGGTTTATTCTAGGCATTAGACTTCTTGGTGATGTTGTAGTTTAGATGTCAAATCGCAGAATCTGGGATAAGGAGACAGTGGTTTAGTTATTTCTTGTATTTATGTAAAGAAACTACAAACCTGAGAGATTTTATCTGCAAAGCAAAATCATTTCTGTAAAGTATAATTTTCTAGATAAATATGAGATATTCTATTTATACTCGAGTATAAGTCTAGTTTTTCAGCACAAAAAATGTGCTGAAAATCCAAACTCGGCTTATACTCGAGTAAAAAAAATATCAAAACTCACCTTTCCGGCTTCCCACGCTGCCGGCTATATACTGGGGCGCGGGCTGGCTATATACTGGGGAAGGAGGCTGGCTATATACTGGGAGATATGGGCTGGCAGGCTATATACTGGGGCAGGGGGCTGGCTATATACTGGGGCAGGGGGCTGGCTATATACTGGGAGATATGGGCTGGCAGGCTATATACTGGGGCAGGGGGCAGGCTATATACTGGGGGCAGGTGCTGGCTATATACTATTGGGCAGAGTCCGGCAGGCTGTATAAATGAGGAGGCTGTGACCAATGCATTTCTCACCCTCGGCTTATACTCGAGTCAATAGGTTTTCCCAGGTTTTTGTGGTAAAATTAGGGGCCTCAGCTTATACTTGGGTCAGCTTATACTCAAGTATATACGGTATGTAATGTCAGGGCCAGCGATCACCTAACCCAACACTTCACTTATGCTTCCAGGTCTCCTCTATATACCAGCAGGTCCGGTGTTCTTAGTAGACCCCCTGCAGTTCTACAGTTTGGCCCAGATGTCCTCCCAAATTCCAGGTCCATTTAAATCTTCTTGTCTTGAGAAATGGTTCAGGCCAATAGTAATGTTTTCTTGTACATCCATTTCCTGACCTCTGTCTGCCTTATAAACTTGTTGTGCCCTGACCTAGGCTTGTCTACAGAGCACGACCCATTACTGTCACTAAACTAGAACGTCTTCTGAAATAGTGACTCCTTATAATGTCCAAACCCTTGTTTTGGTATCAAGCATGAAAACCAGACGACCTCTTACCAAAGACCCTTGATAAGTCAAGACAGTTAATTGACAATTTTACTTCTACCGGTCTACTAACATTTAGTAAGAAACGGGGGGGGGCATGTTTACATTTGTTGACAAATATAAATATATTTACAGACAGGTAAACACCGAATAGTGAAAAAAGCAATTACTTTATTCCCAGACTGATAGACAGACAGACATAGGAGATAGATTTACTTACATTATGTATTCAGTCTTTGCTGTTAACTCCTACCACACACCTACAAAATATATAATACATTAGGTCATCCTATTTACTGTATGTCTAATACCCTACCCTTCAGAAGTAAATTGTATTATAGGCAGTCCCCAGGTTATAATTGTAACTCCAGATAAAAAGGTTTTTCTTAATTTCTTTATATACTTTTTTATATATATTGTGAAGATTTGGCCCAGTAGAGTCCGTGGTAGCGGGGTGCTGCGATGCAGTTCAAGACAGTGACACCAAGGTTTAGTCCAAAACAGGTCTCGCCTGCGTTTATTGCAGCAGCAAAACAAAACAGCCTTTACATTCAGGCATTAAATAAACAAAAAATCCTACCCGTCAGAGTGCTAACTATACAGGTGTTCACTAACTCACCACTATACAAAATCACTTGGCTGCTCCAGGCACAGAGGTCAAGGCTGTGTGCTCTCCAGCCTCCTTCCAGAGAGACAACCCTCTCAGCTCTGCTGAGCGGTTTTAAAAAAAAGGCTGATTGGGCTGCTCCCATCACCTGTGTCCAAGGTGCTGGACACCCAACCTCAGCACTAAGGCCTTGCATAATAGCAAAACCTAGGAGAAACATACCGCCCATCCACAGTTAACCCCTTCAGTGTCTCACAATATATATTTTTCAGACCCCCTAGGGTACTTTAACCCTAGGTTGTCTGATTGATCCTAACTAGAGATGAGCGAGTATACTCGTCCGAGCTTGATGCTCGTTCGAGTATTAAGGTTGCTCGGACGAGTATTTCTCCTGCTCGAAATCGAGCATTTAATTAAAAAAACACAGTGAAGAACAATGAAGAATAGAATAAAAACAGTGAACACAGTGAACACAGGATCATTTAAGTGAAAAACACAGTGAAAAACACAGTGAAGAATAGATTACAGATGTTCGGCACATCTTACTTGTCGGGAGATACGCGCGGAACAAAATAGTATGTGAAGAACACATTGAAGAACACGGTGAACAGCACAGAGACACCAGGGAGCAGCACAGAGACACCGGGGAGCAGCACAGAGACACCAGGGCAGCAGCACGGAGACATCGGGGGAACAGCAGCACGGAGACACCGGGGGAACAGCAGCACGGAGACACCGGGGGAACAGCAGCACGGAGACACCGGGGGAACAGCAGCACGGAGACACCGGGGGAACAGCAGCACGGAGACACCGGGGGAACAGCAGCACGGAGACACCGGGGGAACAGCAGCACGGAGACACCGGGGGAACAGCAGCACGGAGACACCGGGGGAACAGCAGCACGGAGACACCGGGGGCACAGCAGCACGGAGACACCGGGGGAACAGCAGCACGGAGACACCGGGGGAACAGCAGCACGGAGACATCGGGGGAACAGCAGCACGGAGACATCGGGGGAACAGCAGCACGGAGACATCGTGGGCACAGCAGCACGGAGACATCGGGGGCAAAGCAGCACACATCGGTTGCACAGCAGCACACATCGGGGGCACAGCAGCACACATCGGGGGCACAGCAGCACACATCGGGGGCACAGCAGCACACATCGGGGGCACAGCAGCACACATCGGGGCCACAGCAGCACGGAGACATTGTGGGCACAGCAGCACGGAGACATTGTGGGCACAGCAGCACGGAGACATCGTGGGCACAGCAGCACGGAGACATCGGGGGCACAGCAGCACACATCGCGGGCACAGCAGCATGGAGACATCAGGGGCACAGCAGCATGGAGACATCGTGGGCACAGCAGCACACATCGAGGGCACAGCAGCACACATCGGGGGCACAGCAGCACACATCGAGGGCACAGCAGCACACATCGGGGGCACAGCAGCACAGAGACATCGTGGGCACAGCAGCACAGAGACATCGGGGAGACTTCAGTGGAAAAAGAGGAGCGGATCCTGGGACAGCGTATCTCCCGACAAGTAAGCAGATGTGCCGAACATCTAATCTATTCTTCACTGTGTTTTTCACTTAAATGATCCTGTGTTCACTGTTTTTATTCTATTCTTCACTGTTCTTCACATCTGTTAACTTGTCGGGAGATAATATACGTGTGAACAGTGAAGAATAGATTGCAGATGTTTGCATACATCTGATCACTTATCAGAAGACATTCTTTTTCAATTATATAACACATTTTATTCCCGAACCATGGTCCCTTTGAAAAATGCTCGAGTCTCCCATTGACTTCAATGGGGCTCGTTATTCGAGATGAGCACTGGAGCATCAGGAAAAGTTTGTCTCGAATAACGAGCACTCGAACATTTTAATGCTCATCTCTAATCCTAACATATACTGCCATACTACAGTATATGGGGATCTACCACATCATTTATTACAATGTGCAAATCACACATTGTAATGAATGAGTTAAAACGGGACAGACTGTGGCCTGTATGACGCAAGGTTGTCATAGCCAATTGAATCCAATATGGCGATGGCCATGCACCGCCGGGATTTCAATGTCCCTGGTAAAGCTTGTACATTCACGGGCTGAGCCCCCTTCATACAGCGGGAGCCGACTCGTGACATACTATTACGTCAAATGTCGGTAAGGGGTTAAAGGTGATCTCCAGTTTGCACAATTTTCACATATTTCTTGATAATTATCTGATCACAATGGGGGACATGTATCTTTATTTCTACATGTTTTTTCTTTCATTTTTGTTTTTCTGTGACTTTTCACTGTGACTTTTGCTGTCGTTTCTCATGTAGACCTCTGTCTGCACCTTGTGCAATATGTATTTTTATTTTCTATGTTCTGTGCAACTTTTCAATTATGTATCTTTTTTTTTCCTCTATTTTTCTGACTTTTTAGGAGCAAATCTGCACCTGGTCCCGGGCAGGAGCAGAGGAAGGATTTTTTTTCATGAACCCTGTTTTAACATGTAAATTTGAATTAATTCACATGCTGCAAATGTTTAAAATTTTGCACAGTAACCTTCTGGGCATTGAAAGTTTGGGCTTTTTTTCTTTAAATTCATAATTTTTTTTTTTAAATTGAAATTTATTGGTTACTTCTATGGGTGAGGTGGGTCACATGTGCATTTTACATGTTACCGGGTGTTTGGCTGGTTAGAAAGCGTTATTTCCTTATTGCCGGATGTGTAAGCAGCTATGAAGATGATAACACAGGTGCTTACACTTTCAGCAATATCGACACACGCTTTCAAACCAACCAATCAAGCAATGCTCACCCCTCCCCTCTGCAAAGGAGATTGCATCGCACAGTCATTCTTACGGCCAAATATTGAGAGAGGTCTATCTTTTTTGTGGGCATGGCGCGGGCTGCTGAGCACATGTTGTGCCCACCTTACCAAGCCCCAGCGCCATAGCTGTCTATGGGGGATGTATATTTGCGTCCAGATATATTTGACCCCAATGGTCATTTGAATGTACCCTAACTCTTAAAACATCCTCCAACATATGGTCACTGCAGCCTCAGTTTACAAACAGAGAGCCGAGCACTGGAAGAGGGAAGGAGAATTCTGTATTAGTTATTTCACTGCCTCCCCATCAATAACTAAACATTGCCGGATCTCGGACTCTTTCAATACAGGTAATGTTTCTATGTAGCACGAGGGTGGGCTCCCAGAACCAATTTCTCTGGTGGGCTCAAGGCGACCCAGTCCAACCCTGCTTAAATGTAGTACATTAACCTACAAAATGGGGCACATCTACTAAGAACAGTGCAGTGTGTACTATATGCAGTTACCAGTGCAGTGTGCAGAGGGCGCCAGATTCGGGATTTTTGGCGCATTTTCTTCATGAATCTGGCCCCTCCTGCACTGCTCCGACAGAGTGCACCACTTTTTTGGTACACCTTTAACATGGGTCGTGCAACACAATTCTGTTAGACTTAGCCTGTTAAATCTGGCACATGTTCCGACTGAGCACCAGAACGCACCCTAGTTTGTGTGGCATGATATGACTAGTGCAGCTGCGGCACATAGGGGTTGTGTGCGACACATATGTGGCGTGGACCCTTCTTAAATACCTGTGCAAGCAGTGTGCGCTAGAAATAAAGTGCAAAGTCAGACAGAAAACTGACGCACAGACCTTAGTAAATGAGCCCCAATAGATTTAAAGTCATATGCAAATGGTGCTAGAAGAGTCACTTTTTGATGAGTCACACTGATTTGCTGTAGAGACTCTATAGCACCTAAATCCATGATTCTTGTGTCATTTTAAAGGTTAGAGTTGTTTATTGGCTATAAAGCTGGAGAGACTTAATTTTAGACATTTTCAGTGATCGGATCTATGTCTACAGAGAGCTTTACCAACTATAACTCACTGTATCTTTAATTCTGTAGCTCACAGAACCGCTATCCTTGGCCCCAGTCCAAAATGTTTTAAGCAGCCTCCCCCCTATAAAAGCTATAAAAGCATCATGTTTTACAGTGAAAGCTTGGATAACACATACTTACAATAGCTCCCATTATACTTACTTTCAAGCGGAGTCAATTTTAACAAAATTGAAGATCCTGTAAGAATTTACAAAAATACATTTATCCTCTTCAGAACCTTTCAACCTGCCATCCATGAATAGTTTCATTACCTTATACATTTTTCTGGATTTTAAGCTTTACTAATCCTCTAAAGCTAAATTTATGAGTAAATCAGTGATAATAGTAAACTATGTGATAAACAGTATATAGAGTTGCAGCTTCTCTGCTTCTTTTTTCCTCTCGTTCTCCTGTAGTTAGCAGTGTATCGGAAAGGTCTTTCCGGCTGATGAATAATTCTTTCCCAAGAAAATATTTCCCTTGATGATTCAGATCTTTATTTATCCATGTACTCTTTGTAACGACTGAAAACAAATTTGTCACCAGGAATTTTACTTTTAGCTGATGACAGGTTCCAATAGCCCATGCTATATTGATTTTAAAAATGCTTTTGTCAGCATTCAGAATCAATTCAGTACTTTATAAAATTTTATTTCACATTACATGGCTCCCTGTCAGAATCATGCATGAGTGCTGACAAATGCATGAGCTGACTGAGATATAAGTACTGATTCCTGCAGAAACTGGCCCTCCACTGGGACTCACTACATGCTTCTGTCAGGGAGCCTGGTAAAGTGAAATAAAGTTTTATTTAGTACTGAAATGTTTTACAATGCTGACAAAGTCATTTTTTAAATCAGCATAGCATATGCTGTAGGAACCTGTCATAAGCTAAAAATTAGCCCATTTTAATCAAAGGAATTGGGTATTGTTAAAGCTACTCAGTGTTTGTTCTGGTGCAGATTCTGTATCTGCAATAACTGGGTAACTTACAACATTGGTTGCAATTGACAAAAATGTTCTCAATAACCTCTAGACAGACTATAACATTACTGCATGTCATTGTTCTGTATAGAGGGAGCTCGCGGCTGAGCCTTCTCCATGCAGGACAGGTGTCAGCTGTAATATACAGCAGACACCTGCTGTTAACTGTCGCAGCCTGTTTACATGTCATGTTCAAATGCGATTGCAGCAACTGAACAGTGGGGGTGCATGGGAAAATTTCATCACCAATGCTTAATAGTCATGACATCCTGGAGCCTCTGCGAGGCACACAGGACGGTCACTGGGCCACATCGATCACATGTTATAGGCAGCTGGTTATAGATCAGCTGTACAGTCACAATGTTCTGCAGGACAGTTGTATGGTTGTATATAATAGAAGTAAAAAGGCCCCTCTAGGGTTCAAATACCCTAGGAGTCCTGAATAATTTGAAAAAATAAACATAAAAAAAGATTAAAAAATTGTAAAAATTCCCCCCCCCCCATACTAGAAACTGTATATAAATAAATAACCGATCAAAAGGTTATGTAGTTCCCGTTAGCTAAGTGGGAGTGAAGGAGCAAGAAAGGGGTGTGGCCATCAGTGGGGAGGGCCGGCCTTGGAACTAGCTGTAGCCTGCACCTGTTCCTAGCAGTTGGCACGGGTTATAGCCCAAGTCTTCCAATGGTTGCAAACATTAAAGGGGTATTCCGGGAATTAGCAAAATTCATATACAAATCGGTCCTTAAAATATAAGCTAATATGTAATTAGTTGTTATTTAACAACAGGACACAGGAAAGAAGATGGAAGCTGGTCACATGTCCACATCTCATGTCCTGTACCAGCCTGGGCAGGTCATGTGATCAGCACTATGTTTGGCTGTAGTGGGTTGGTTGCAGTGCATCCAGTGGGGTAAAGTGCAGTGATGGCAGTTACACATCATTACTATGGTAACAGAGCAGGACAATCTGTTTCATCATCACTGGGGGCCGAGCATAAGAGGTAGGAGGAGTTACTGAGAAAGGATCATGGGACTTGTAGTTTCCCTTGCTGGCAATCTTGCAGATAACTCTGCATACTTTAGAGAGGCCATAAAATTTTGTGAATCATAAAATCAAACTATTTAACTTCCATTTTGTGACTAATGACATCGAGTCTTGTTATATTTATTTATAGCATTATGGGTTTTTGTATTGGGCATTCATATTCCCGGAATACCCTTTTAAGGCTTTCAGGAAAAGGAAAGGGTCTTCTGACTATAATACTTTGTAAAGCTTCCCCCATTCATGGATATGGGGACATCAGATACCAGAAAACATTGCACTTGATTTCCTATCATCAGGTCTCAAACACACTTGATATTTCTCCCCTACATTTACCTCCAGCCTCATCCGATCCTGCACCTGAGATGAAAACAGAAGGAATTACCGTATTTTTTATTATTTTTTTGTGTATTTAATGTCCACATAATTCAGAACTTTGTCTTAACATAAAATAATAACAATAATAACAGCTTGGAAAGTTTATCGAACCTTCTGTGGCTCCTATTAGGAGATAAAGGGAAGTTTATACTAGACTTTACCAAACTCAACTAAATTTCCTTAAGATACAGAATAAAATATATTCTCTTTTTTATGTAATACATAAGTCATGTTGAGAGGCTGGGGGGATCACTTCAGATGCCTCTGTCTTCGGCTCTGTATCAGCTAGAACCGTGATTCCTATGACATTTTAACCCTTTCAAGACCTTTTTTCGTTCTTGCGTTCCTGTTTTTTACTTTTTAACTTTTTTTAACTTTACGGTTACAGAGATGTGTTAGGCCTTGTTATCTGCGGGAGAAATTGTATGGCACCATTTAATATTACATACAATGTACAGGCGGTCCCCTACTTAAGAACACCCGACTTACATACGATCCATAGTTACAAACGGACCTCTGGATGTTGGGAATTTACTGTACTTTTGACTTAGGCTACTATAATCAGCTGTAACAGTTATCACAGGTGTCTGCAACTAAGATTTATTGTTACTCCTGGTTCTAATGACAATCCAACATTTTTTAAATCCAATTGTCATAGAGAAAAAAAAAGTTTGGCTTGGGTAACAATTATAAAGTATACAGTTCCGACTTACATACAAATTCAACTTAAGAACAAAGCTACAGAACCTATCTTCTATGTAACCCGGGGACTGCCTGTACTGGAAAGCTGGAAATAAAATTCTAAGTGCGTTGAAACTGACAAAAAACACACAATTGCAATGTTTTCTTGTGGGCTCTGTTTTTATAGTTTTTATTCTGTGCTCCAAATGACACTTTCTCTTTTTTGCTCTTGGTCGGTACGATCAAAGAGATACCAAATTCATATAGGTTTTATTAGGTTTCAGTAGAATCTAAAAAATTAAAATCTTTTGTACAAAACTTTTTTTTAGTTTTTGCCAAATTTTGGACCGATAACTTTTTCACACTTTGGTGTATGGGTAGACCTATGCAAGGTGTCATTTTTTGCAGTAAGTGCTGGCATATTAACTAAAATATAAATTTGGGAACTATATGTAATATTTCATCATTTTTTATTCAAATATTCAAGGATGGAAAAAAAGGCAAAAAATGGTGCTTTGGATATTTGGGCGCTATGTTCCTGTACAGTCAGGAATAATCTTTTTAATATATTTACATAGATCAGCTTTTTGGGAGGTAGCAATACTTAACATTTTTATGATTTTTGCTATTTAGTTACTTTTATGTGTTCTAGGGAAATGGGGTGATTTCAACTTTTATTTTTTTTTACTTTTTAAATATTTTTCTACATTTTATTTTTTTACTATTACTATTATTATTTCAGACTGGTACTTTACCCCTGCAGGTTCTGATCACTCTACTATATACTGCAATATTATTGTATTGCCGTATGTAGCAATTTAACTGATGATCTCTATCAGCCTGCCATCGGCTGGCTATTTGAAATCACTATATAGGTCAAGTCTCCATGAGACTGTAGGCTGCAATGGCAACTGATTGCCCCATCTGATGACATCATAGGGGTGGTGATCAGCCATCCAAGATGGCGGCGCCCGTCGGCAATGATGTTAAGTACCATGGTTGGGTTTGACCATGGCATTTAATAGGGTAACTGCTTTGATTGATGCCATCACCAACCACGGCCGTAACAGGTGGGTGTCAGCTGTATTATACAGCCGACTCTCGCTGTGTATGGAGAGAGCTCAGCCTGTGAGCTTTATCCATACACTCCACCGCAGCCCTAGGATGTAAAAGTACTTTCCAGTGTGCGTAATGGTTAAAGGATAATGGTGTTTGTTTGGCACAAAGCCTGAGATACAGTCAGTCTAAGACATAGTCCGTGATTCCATCGGCATCTCCAACCTATGTTATAACTGCCTGTATCTTAAGGACTGTATCTCACACAACCACTATCCTCACCCCAGACAGAGGAGTTTTAAATTACCTCCAGCTCCAGCCTCTAAATGCGATTCAACTCATTCTTTCAGCGCATTTGTATTCAGCTTCAAGGGTGATTGTTATATAGGTTAATGTATACAACATATCATCTAGAGCAGTGGTTCTCAACCTTTCTAATTCTGTGACCCCGCAATACAGTTCCTCATGTTGTGGTGACCCCAAACCATGCAACCCGCAGTAAAAACACAATAAGATTGCGTCTCCGATGGCTTTAGGCGACCCCCGGCTTTGGTCGTTCGACCCTCAATGGGGTCCCGACCCACAGGTTGAGAACCGCTGATCTAGAGAGACAGTTGTTACAAAAGACAGAGTCACTTACAGGAGAAACAAAATCTGTCCCCAACTAAGTCATCCAGTGTTAATGTGACCCTTCCAACCAAATGCCGGTGGTGTAACCTTCAGATACCTTCAGTGTTCACACATATTGTATAGTAACTGCCAATAAAATTAACTCACTCCCTCAACAGGACTCCTGAGTACAGATGAGCGGACCCAACGTTCCCATTCTGGGTTTGGGTTTAGACATTTTGCCGGTTTGGAACAACCAAAAAAGCAAATTGATGTTCCTAGCAAATACCCATGGCTATTAGCCCTTGGCCTCATGTAACTTACATAGGACCACAGGTAGTGACCCGGAGGTCTCCCTGCAGCATGCCATATGATCAGGTAATTCAACTTTTTAAATTCTTTGAAATTAAATGTTCATTTTACTAAAAAGTATTTCTTTTTATTATTTACACTGAAAACAGATAAATATCTTACTCACCTAAACATATAGCCAATTCAGGTGATTCAGCTGTTAGAATTGAAGAAAAACATGTCACTTATCCGGCTTTTTCTCAATAGCCCTCCAATTTATCAATCCTTTATAAACAAAGTTGTCTCATTTTTACAAATACGTCCTGATGCAGAAATTGAGAACTATAGAATAGCGATGAGTAGACCTAAAGCTCCATGTTCAGGTTCAAACTGAACATTGCGTGTTTGGGTCTGCAGAGTATAAACTTAGACTTCAGTCAGAAATCTAGGTTATGTTCACCCCCCATCGGTGACATCCACAATCAGTGCCGACACCCATTGTTGCCGCGGGCTACCCATGAAATGTATTCAGCAGCAACAGTCATGGGTAATGTGATCAGGACATCTTGGGAGTGACAAGACCTCCTGCGAAATATAAGTCTTGCCGATCCCCATGATGTCCATTATGAAGGATTCTTGCTGCCAATTACATCCCATGGGTAGCAAGAGAACTAGAGTAGTACAAATTAGTTCAAGTCTTTTCGACATTTTTGTTCTCCATCCACCCCATTTGCATTTGCCTGTTTCTAGTATGGCTGTTATTGTTAAGTTTTTTACAGCAGTTATAATTGTTCACTGTATGTTTTAAAATGTTGAACTATGCTCCCTTGCCCATGCAGAATTAATTAATTGCATGGCATTTTAATTGCCTCTGGGCTACCCACTGTAGATTAACGGCGGGCGCCCAGGTCCCTAAATCCTACGCCATAGCATATTTACAGCCCGGGCATGAGGAGGCTTTTCTAGTGATCAGGCATCTGATGTCCAGCGGTAGCAATGGTTACTCCACACACCTGTAGCCACAGCAGATCTCACTCATAGAGAAATTAAACTTTTACCAAATTCAAGCTGATGTAAGCTTATCCGAATCTGTGGCATTAAGTTGTGAAGAGATGTGTCCACAAGTACTGGACATTTGTGGCCTATAAACTTAAAGAGGAACAATTCAAGAGGTAGCAACCCGGTGGTAATTGTACTGTATTTACTAAATCAACTTTTTGAAAAAAAAATATAGACATTTGAATGCTAAATCTACTAAAATTAATTTATTTACATATCTTTTTTATATTCATACTCACTTAACCTAATTGACCAGGTTGATCCAGATATATTTCCTGTAACAATTAAAGAAAAAAAAACAATAACTTTACTAGAGCTGTTTCTGAATAGGCATTAAAATTATCATCCCTTTTTGGCACTTTAAGAGAACAGGTAAGAAATCCTTTTATAAGGACCAGGAATATAGAACATTGGGACAGAAATATCTATTCTATAGACTTGGCTGAGTTATGGACATAGAGGGAGATTTATCAGAACAAAGCTTTTCTATTTGCTCACAGAAACCAGAGCTCGGATCTCATTTTCCCATTTTATAAAATACAATCTGAGCTTTGATTGGTTTCTACGAGCAACTACATAACTTTTGCTATAAGAAAAAAAAATTGCATAGAATCCAACATGTAGTTCTACTGAAGGCATAAAATAAGAAGGGAAAAAAATATATTACTGCTAATAGGATAGAATAATCCCATGGATCAGTGTTTCATCTCTAAGAGTCTATTCTCCATCATTGATCATATGATCTTTTAATAAAGGCCCTTGTTGAACTGATTTGTTGACTGTTACAACACGACGTCCATTGTACATTTATCAGGGTTTGGTATAAAAGCCCTTAAATAATCGCAATTACTACAAATTGGAAGGCATTGCAATTATTTTCCCCCTTAAACCACACCCCACCATGTGGGCTCGGAGGTTTGTGACCAGCGTCGGAGGGGGCTGTGACCAGCGTCGGAGGGGGCTGTGACCAGCGTCGGAGGGGGCTGTGACCAGCGTCGGAGGGGGCTGTGACCAGCGTCGGAGGGGGGCTGGTGCGGGGCGTATTTGCCCCTGGCCTGCACACTAGCTACAACCAGAGATCATTCAAGCCTGAACGGTCTATGGTAATAGCTCAATTCTATGCCAGGAAGGGGCTGGTGTAGAATTGTATGCCAGCGTCACCAGCCTACTAAATAGTTGCTCCTACGGCTTCCTAATGTCTCTGGCCGTACCAGAGGGGCGGGGTTTCAAAACATGTATAATAAATCCCCCTATACAGTATATACCACAAGGTGTGATTTCTTAAATATGCTGTGTCATCACTTTTCAGTACAATGGTGTCACATTCATACTGACATATTCAAGCTTGTCCAATCACAAAATAGTGTCCACATTTCATAGCCTGAAATCTCAACATATATAGAAAATTCTCGAAAACATTTACCTGTTACTGATTGCGGTTCATTATCATCTGAGAAAAAAAAATAATTAACTTTTTGTTTAAATATTAAAATATTTCTAAACACTCATAGTAAATTGCATGATTGGGAAATATAATTCTTCCTGCCCTCAAATATCTCTGTAAACTGAACCTTCAAAAATTTCTATGCCAGCAATCAGTCTCAGCAGCATTTAAAGTGAACCTGTCACCAGGAAAGTCATTTTTATCTGGTGACTGGTTCCAATAGCCTATAGAAGCGGTCCCCTAATTGAGGACACCCGACTTACAGACAACCCATAGTTAAAGACGGACCCGTCTGCCCACTATGACCTCTGGATGCTTTACTATATTCCCGGACTGCAATAATCAGATGTAAGGCATCTGTAATGAAGCTTTAATGATAATCCTTGGTCCAATTACAGTAAAATATGTTGAAATTCCAATTGTCACTGGGGCAAAAAATTGTTTTGTCTGGATCTACCATTATAAAATATACAGTTTCGACTTACATACAAATTCAACTTAACAACAAACCTACGGACCTTATCTTGTATGTAACCTCGGGACTGCCTGTACTATGCTGATTTCAAAATACTCTTGTCAACATTCTGAATCATTTCAGTAGTTTATGTAAGTTTTATTCACATTACCTGGCTCCCTGCCAGTAGTGTGTTATGAGTCCTGTTTAATAATTGCAATGTATCCTAAGTGATACATGTGATGAGTTGCCTGTTTAGTCTCACTTTTGGGACTTTTTGTGCTGTGCGACTATTTAGTCCAAAATAGTAGTTTACCAAAAGTAAGTCTGGGTCTAGCATGCTCTGGTTTGTTACTTATTAGGTGCAAGAATGGGACAATTCCAAGCCCAAAAGTCGCACAAGGTGAACAAAGATATGGGCTACAAAGATAAATCCTGCAACTGCATTACATCCTTGAGGTATCTAACTTTGGTATTCTGCTTGATTCTACAACTAAAAAGTCGCAAACTGCAAAAAGTCTCACAAAAAGTCACATAAAAAAAAAGAAAAAGTAAACATTGTGAGTGATACATTTCCCCCAATGTGTGAAGTCTGTAAAATACCAGCATCATGGAATGGCTCAAAGACAAGTTTCCTTTAATGGCATCACAGGTTATATTGTATTTAGGAATAAAGAATGTATCTCCCTATAGAATGAATCCCACAAGATGTGATCCTGGTGTCAGGATAAACACTTCACATTAGGTGGCGCCCCCTACCTGGCAGCTGTTCCTTAAGACTCCTTCTAGGTCGAAATACTGTTTGAAATAAAAACAGAGAAATTATTATTACTTCTTAATATTCTACAACTTTTTAATTAGATTTCACTAATTGGGTTTTAATGGAAGAGTCTTAGTTTGTTCTCACTCATCCCCAAATACTGTATTGTATTTATGATCCAAGTTACACACGACAATACTGTGATATACCATAGAAAAACAGTAAAATATTCCATAAAATCTATTACATATTAAAATATTAACTTATTTGTCATCTTAGACGTCAAATTAGATGTCATATTTTACAATGAAAGCTTGTGTAACACATATTTATTATACTTACTAACATCCAAAGGTCTCCATTTTAGTGAAGCTGATATTGATAATCCTCCTGTAAGAATTAATGACAAATCATGTCTCTCCTCTTTGGTCATCCAGTCTACCAGCCATAAATTTCATTGATTTAATGAAACTTATTACTAATAAAAAATGATTTTTACTATTCAATTTTTTTCTATGTATATGCAGTAAATGGTCGGCACTCAGCTCCTTTCCCTAGTGCACGTGGATACACTTTAACAGTATAAAAAATGAAAAAATCCCGGAACCTCCAGGTGAAAGCAAAATTCCTCCTTTTATTTTCGGAGCATGTAACAAATCAAGTATACACAAGACACGCAGTAAAACGCGTTTTTTCGGCTCTCCTGAGCCTTCATCACCCTTCATCAGCTGATGAAGGCTCAGGAGAGCCGAAAAAACGCGTTTTACTGCGTGTCTTGTGTATACTTGATTTGTTACATGCTCCGAAAATAAAAGGAGGAATTTTGCTTTCACCTCGAGGTGCTGGGATTTTTTCATTTTTTATACAATTTTTTTCTATGTCAGACTCCTGGCTGGGCTGTGGTAGGGGGCAGATAGGTCAGTGGTCTCAGTAAGTGAAGATTCAAATCTAGTCCAGATCTTCAGTAATTGGGCAACTGGATGAAGGGTCATTGGTACAAGTTCTGTGTTGCTGTAGAACATGTCCTCTAGGAAAATGACTACACTTAGGGAGGATAATGGAGCCCAGGAAAGACCATGTAGGGCCTAGTGGTGGGGAATGACTTATTATGGGAAAAGATACCACAAGAAATCAACCTAATTTCCAAAATTTGCAATCAAATCTTGAATGCCATTGACATTTCTTCATTACATTTACCTCCAGTTAATCCTGCTCCTGAGAAAAGAAGAGAAGGAATTATCTTTTATATATGTGTCCAAATTTTTCAAATCTTTAACTATACATATATTAACCTATAATAGAACATTAAAAAGGTTATCCGGGTATAAAAAGTGACTTATGGCCAGGCTGGGGAGGGCTATTTAAAAATAATAAACGCGTACTTACCTATTCCGGCACCGCTGATGTTCCGCGCCGCGGTCTGTCTTATCTGTGCCCCTGTTTGTTTACAGGGGCACAGAGACCGCACTCATGGAACTTCCGGCCGGATGATGTGGCCAGCTACTCCCATCCGTCCCTATCTCTCAGTGTTGTAAGTGCTGGGAGATGGTATCAGATGGAAGCTCCCTGTGCGCCCCTGTAAACAAACCGGCGCACAGATGAGACGGACCACGGCGCGGGACATCAGCGGCGCCAGAGGAGGTAAGTGCACGTTTATTATTTTTAAATAGCCCTCCCCAGCCCAGCCCTAAATTCCTTTTTTTACCCAAATAACCCCTTTGAAGGGAATCTCCAGTTTGCACAATCCCCAATATAAGCCTTCATAATAATCACAATTAGAGATGATTGGCTCCGTGGTTGGGTTCAGTCATGCATGACCATGACATATTGCCGGAGTGGCACGTTTGCTCATCTCTAATCACAATACGCCCTTTCCTGGAGGCTTTCAACGTCTTTTTTTAAATCAGGTAACTTTTATTAAAGTATATAGTGATAACAGTATTGTCGGCACTGATTACGGGTGTAAAACTGTGATAAAGGAATTGCACTGATGACATTTTAAAGGTTCTTACTCCACTCGTGAGCGTTACCAGCGGGAGTTCAAACTTTTCTTTCGGGGTTCAACCAAACTCACCCAACCTGCACATGAACTAGTTCTCTCATTACCAACTATGTCAAATAGAGATCTCAGCCCATTCCTGAAGCTCCTCTACCCAGCCTATGGGGATACAGTATTCATCTCTACAGGAGCCAATCAGAAGTTTGTGACCTTTGGTCTTAGCATTTAATGATTCAAGTTTTCCATTTCATGGAAATTAAAATGTTAATTTTATATAAAGTTGTACTACTGTAAATAGCTATACTCACTGTAACTCGTAACCCACTTTCTTCCAGATATCACTCCTGTAGGAATTGAAGAAAAAAACATGTTTCTGTTTCAGTTTTTTCTGAATGAAGGTCATATCACTGCATTTGGAGCTTCATACCAGTTTCCGTATTTATTATATCTAAGACAATAATATGTATCATCCATGTGTCAGGATAAGTCCTTTGCAGTGATGGCGGCCCCTACCTGACGGCACTGTTGCCTTAATGTTTCGAGTTTCCACTGTTTGAAATATAAAACAGAGGCATTAATATAAATTCCTAATATTCTACAACTTTTTATTTAAAATTCAGAAAACAGGTTTTACTGGAAGACATTTAGACTATTCCCAAAGATCACAAATTATATCCGAATAACATAGATGATCCAAATTACACAAGACTATATTATAACATAAATGGACTATATCACATTGCAGTTTTTAATTGTATAGAATTACTGGGAAATTAAAATGATAAGTTACCACAAATTAGGCATTTTTTACCCAGAAACTTTGGGTAACCTATACTGATTTTACTCACTGTGTTCCCAAACGAGAGTAACTGGTAGCCAAACATTTGCAGATATTTCTCCTGTAACAAATGATCAAACATGTCTTTCCATCAAAACCATTAATTATGGTGCTACATTTTCACGTAACCTTATAAATTTGTCTTGATTAAGGATATGCATTATTTATAAGAAATTTAGTAATAAAAATTATTTATAAAAATTATAGAAACGACAACAAAAATTAAAATGAAGAGTGTGGACCCTCTGAGGAATAACCTGGGAGGTCATGCTGGAGGGAGATTCAAGGACTGGTTCTGTTCTATAGGACTGGCACATAACAAATGTGGTGCAAATATACAAAAAAGGATCAAAAAGATCACAGGAAACTACAAACCTGCGAGTCTTACATCGGTAGTGGAGAAAACATTTGAGCGCATAACTGCACATAACCTTATAACCAAGTATCAGCATGGGTTTATGAGGGATCGGTCCAGTCAGAATAATCTGATATCTAGTAAGTTCTCGATGGGACTTGGGAGAGGCTGTGGATGTTGTGAATCTGGATTTTTCCAAAGCATTTGATACAGTGCTACATAGAAGGTTGATATATAAAATGAGACTGTGGGAACTAGGAGAAATTCTGTGTATTTGGGTTAAGTAAGTAATTGGCTTAGACATAGAGAAAAGAGGGTTGTCTTTAACTGAACATTCTAAGGATTGGGTCAAAGTTATCAGTGGGGGCTATAAAGGTCAGCATTGGAGCTTCTTCTTTTTAATATTTGTAATACTAAGCTTTTTAAAGTAATTCATACAGAGGAGGAAAGCATAACATTAAAGATAAATTAGTGAAAGCTGGAGGGATGGGCAGAGAAATGGCTGATGAGGCTTAATGTAGATAAATGTTAGGTTATGCACTTTGGCCATGGAAGCAAAGAGTGTAATTAAAGGGGTTTTTCAACGAAGGAAAGTTTGGCCCTATACCGTGGATAGAGCCGAGACCCCTGCAGATCGCGAAAATGCCAGAGCCCCTCGTCGCTCCGTCAGATTAATGGAGCAAACGGCCACGCATGACCGTTCTGCTCCATTCATCTCTATTGAGCTGACAGAGATCTTGGAAAGTGGGGTTCTACCATCACCATAGACAGGGGGCATCCTCTACACCTAGAGGAGAGGCGGTTCTACCATCACCATAGACAGGGGACATCCTCTACACCTGGAGGAGAGGCAGTTGTACCGTCACCATTGAGAGGGTTTATTAACTGTAAGAGAAGTGAGGCTGTGGACCTTTCTGCCATGGCAGATACTTTGAAGCTGTTTAAGTTCAGAAACGGCTTATATGCCTTTCCTGAGAGCAAAAACATCATAGGTTATGGGAAAAAAAACATTTGTTTAATTAGGTTTTTCCAACCTAATATACCATGATATAGTAAGAGGTGCTAGTTAGCTGAATAAGAAAAGAGCAGCAGATTATAACTGATTATAATACTCCAAACACCTTTCCCCCATTGATGGATGAGGGGCTGACACTTCATCTCCAGGGTTGTAGTAGAACATGTTCTCTAGGATAATGACCACTACAACAATAGGATGGAGAATGGAGCCCATGAAAGACCAACCAGGTCCTAGTGGTGGGGAATGAATCATTACATAAACAGACACCACAAAAGTTTTCCCGGATTTCACCATCTAATCTTGAACATAATTGACATTTCTTCCGTCCATTTACCTCCAGATGAATCTTCACCTGAGATGAGAAGAGAAGGAATTATCATTGTTGTGTATATAATAACCACATATATCACATCTTTATCTTCACATTTAATAACCTATAATAGAACATTAAAGGGAATTTACAGTTTGCACAACCCCAACATATGTTTTAATATCTCACACCTGTTTTCCACGTTAATAGCCCAGGCAATTTTTTTGTTTTTTTGGCCATGCTTTGTGCAAACTATAACTTTTTTATTCTCCAGTAACCATAGCTGGGTTGTTTTTTTTTTGCGGGAGGAAATGTTGTGTTTAATAATAAGCTTTTGAGATGTTTTACTGTTGAATTATTTCTAACCCCTTACTGTGCAGTGTATTAAAAAAAAATTAAATCTTACATCGTTTTTTTTCTAAAATACATTCTCTGCTTTTATTTTTGAACCTAAATAACATAAAACTTTTTTTGTCTTGGTCAATACGCACATAGCAATACTAAATTCATAGGGTTATTTTTAAATGAACTTAATTTGTATAAAGAGGAGAGGAGGTTCTACCATCACCATAGACAGGGGGCATCCTCTACACCTAGAGGAGAGGAGGTTCTACCATCACCATAGACAGGGAGCATCCCTTACACCTAGAGGAGAGGTGGTTCTACCATCACCATAGACAGGGGACATCCTCTACACCTAGAGGAGAGGAGGTTCTACCATCACCATAGACAGGGGGCATCTTCTACACCTAGAGAAGAGGAGGTTCTACCATCACCATAGACAGGGGGCATCCTCTACACCTAGAGGAGAGGTGGTTCTACCATCACCATAGACAGGGAGCATCCTCTACACCTAGAGGAGAGGTGGGTCCACCATCACCATAGACAGGGGGCATCCTCTACACCTATCGGAGAGGTGGTTCTACCATCACCATAGACAGGGGGCATCCTCTACACCTAGAGGAGAGGAGGTTCTCTCATCACCATAGACAGGGGGCATCCTCTACACCTAGAGGAGAGGTGGGTCCACCATCACCATAGACAGGGGGCATCCTCTACACCTATCGAAGAGGTGGTTCTACCATCACTATAAACAGAGGGTTCCCTCTACACATAGAGGAGAGGTGTCTCTGCCATCTCCACAGAGGGCATCCTCTACATCTAGAGGAGAGGCGATTAGAACCTACTATCGTTATATACATGATTGCATATTAATTTGGTCAGGTCCTGTTTGTAACATATCCGCTTTTGTACAGTATATACACAACTATGATTTTAATTTAGAATTTTCTGGGATATTATGCTAATAGACAAAACTCCTACGGCCAAAATATAATACAATTTTTTCAGAAAGCCCACTGCAAGAAACACCTTAGTTTATGCCACCTCCTGCCATCTTCCCCATATAACTTCTTCTGATGATAGTTCCAATTCAATGGCAGACACATTAAATGATAGAGGATGTAGTAAACATCCTCAGAACATAAAATGAGATTAGGATGAAGTGTAGAAATAAACTATTACAGTATTTTTTGGACTATAAGGCGCACCGGAGTATAAGGCACACCATCAAAAAATGCCTACTAACATCTAGGTTCATATGTAAGGCGCACTGGACTATATGGCACACCTGATTATAAGGATGAATGACCAGCAGGTGGCAGACCTGTGCACAGTTCAAGGCAGCTGTTGTCTGTAAGTATGGTTCATATATAAGGCGCACCTTTGATATCTGAGAAAATCTAAGGATTTTTTGTGCGCCTTATAGTCCAAAAAATACGGTACATATGAAGTCCTGAAAATGTAGACAAAACACAGAAACCATTCAAAACAAACATGCTGTCTTTAGTACCACCTATAGTAATACAATGATATTGTGAGGATTATTGACCCTTTAGTGACCAAACTCATTTGCGCCTTTATGACCAAAGCCTATTTTTCAAACCTTGCATGTTTCACTTTATCCGGTAATAATTGTATAAGGCTTTAACTTACCGGGTGGTTTTGAGATTGCTTTTTCATGACATGTTGTTTATAAAGTGAGTGTGAAATTTTGGTTGATATATTTAGCATTTATTTTAGAAAAAAGGAGGAATTTGGTAAAAATGTTGAAAATATTATCCTATTTTCAAAATTCAAAAAGTGTCCTTTTAGTTTATTACAATGCTGGAAAGAGCACATATCGAACAGCATTTTTTTAGATTTTCATGAATATTTTACATTAAATTATTTTAGGGACCATTGTATTTCGATAGGAGTATTGGAACTCCTGTTAGTAGAAACCCACCACATATCACCCCGTGCTTTTAATTTCACCCCTTAAACTATTCAAAACAGCAGGTAGGAAGCTTGTAAGCCCTTTAAGTATTTTACAGAACTTTAAATGAAATGAAGGTTTGATTTAGAGTTTACTAATTTCATCAATAATATGTTCATTTATCCCTAAAGGTTACCCACTTAAAGGGGTTGACCCATGAATGAAAATTCTCAAATTTTAATCCCCTAGTGATGTTTACACAATAACCCCTTTCTTTACAATTCTACACAGTTTTATTGCTGTTTTAGCTCTCATCACTCAGTGATGGTCAGTGTAAGGCACTAAGCAGACAAATCATGATCCCTCTGTGCTATGAATGCTCTGTGCTGACAATGGGCTTAGATTGTCAGGGTACAGGTTTTTATACACTTTCTTTTAGTTTCTGAACATTGTACTAGTATCTGATACTTAGAAAGAGAGATGAGACAGATCAGAGATGATGAGAGGCATGAGATGCACATTATACATGGCTTTCTCCCCTCTGCTATCACAGTCATTACATACTGTCAGCTGTGCTATATACCTCCCTCCCTCCCTCTGCCCTGGATAAAGAACTTATCTGCCTGTAGCTCTACACTCCTAATGATGTGTACATGCTGGCAGGAAGTCAGTGTCAGTGTGTGAGAGCTCATTCTGGAATGCATGGGGGAGGGGCCCCTGCAGGGAGCAGAGCAAGAGAGAAACTCTGTGAAGCTTCATGAAAAATGGCTGCTGACCCTAAGGTAACAGATACAGGGTTGAAAACCAGTGGCAACTGAAATTGTGTGCACCAAGACTGATAGAGACAGGCTCGCATTATATCTGGGAAATGCTGTATTTTTGTTAACATTGGATTAGAGAACGTGTTATTTTGTTATCCTGAGTACATCTAAGAAACATGTCTTCACAGGAATATCATTTTAAGCTGAAAAAAAATAAAAAATACATGCATGAATAAATTGTGCACAAGGATTGTGCAGAATATATTGAGTACGAGGACCCCCGATATGTAATATGACAGTATTCATATTCGTATTCGTAGGATCAATCAGACAACCTAGGGTTAAAATACCTTTGGGAGTGTGAAAAACAGCAAAATAAAATAAATAAATTAAAAAATCTTTCCGCTTCCCAGTACACTACATGGAATATTAAATACCGTCACTATGAAGTGCAATTTGTTACGTAGAAAAGATTTAAATCTAGATTTTTGAATCGGGGAGCGGCGATCCGACTCCATGGTACCCTCGGGTCTTCCGAAGACCCAAGGCTATTTCGTTTTAACCCTTTCATTACAATGTGCTCATAGCACATTGTAATGAATGAGAAGGAAAATCCCCATATACTGCCATACTGTAGTATGGCAGTATATGATAGGATCGATCAGACAACCTAGGGTTAAAGTACCCTAGGGAGTCTGAAAAATAGTAAAAATAAAAAAAATAAAAAAAAAATTATAATAAAAAAACCTAAAAATTTCCCTAGCACTGACATAAATATAAATAAACAGTAAAAATCATAAACACATTAGGTATCGACGTGTATGAAAATGCCCGATCTATCAAAATATATTAACGTTTTTTCAATGCGTTTAACCCCGTAACGAAAAATTGCCATTTTTTGCCATTTTGAAAAATATAAAAAAAATCTATAAAAAGTGATCAAAAGGACCTATAGTTCTAAAAATGATATAATTAAAAATATTATCAAATTTCACAAAAAATTACACCACCCACAGCTCCGTACACCAAAGTATAAAAAAGAAGATGTCAAAATCAAAAAAATAATTTTTGTACAGGAGGTTTGAATTTTTGTAAATGTATGAAAATATTATAAAACTTATACAAATTTGGTATCCCTTTAATCGTACCAACCCAAAGAATAAAGTAGACATGTCATTTGGGGCGCTCAGTGAATGACGTAATATCCAAGCCCACAAGAAAATGGTGCAACTGCATTTTTTCACCATTTTCACTGAATTTGGATTTTTTTTCCCGCTTCCGAGTACATGGCATGGAATATTCAATACCATTACTATGAAGTGCAATTTGTTACGCAAAAAAAAGCCATCACACAGCTCTTTACGTGTAAAATTTAAAAAGTTATAGATTTTTGAAGGTGGGGAGTGAAAAATGGACATGAAAAACCAGGAAAGGGCCCGGTCCTTAATAGGTTAATATTTGATACTTGACTTTGCCCCAACCTATATCTCCACCACTGGGTCTACACTCATGATACCAGCCCTGACCTCAGCCCATTCCTGAAGTGTCTCCTGGCTGACCACTGTATGAAACCTACACAGGAGCCGTTCTACAGCTTGTGATCTGGCGGTTGTAGCATTTAGTAATACAAGTCTTCTAAAATTTACTAAAAGGTTGTCTTTTATGATATCAACTGAAAACAGATACTTATTATATTGTTACACTCACCGTAATTCACACCCCATATCATTCCAGACATCTCTCCTGTAGGAAATCGAAGAAAAAAACATGTTTCAGTTTCAGGGGTTTTTTTTCTTAATAACCGACCCATTTATAATTTTTTTTAATTACAAGAGTTTCCTCATTTCCCTGTGAATGTTCCCAGATCATAGGAAAAGCAGAACTTGTGCAAAACTGATCTGTTCTGCCTCTAATCCCCTGTTCATGGTGCCCATCACTGTACATCTACATGCATCTGTTTTCAAATATCTAGAACATGTCTAACACATAGTATCCCTGAAGCCTTCGGCATGGACTATTATGATCCAGCCCTGTCAGTAACCTGATGACTGGCATCTGCCTTTGATTTACACCATCTTAGTTCTGTGAGTAACCGGCCTTGGGCAGTAGAAAGATGCTATAATGTGATTGGGCTCTGCAGTCTGATAGAGAAGACTCAGGGAGGAAGGAATCTGGTTGTCTAGACATTATGGGGCAGATTTATCAAGTGTCTGAAAGTCAGAATATTTCCAGTTGCCCATGGCGACCAATCACAGCTCCCCTTTTAAAATATTCATGAGCACTGGTAAAATGAAAGCTGAGCTGTGATTGGTTGCCATGGGCAACTGGAAATATTCTGACTTTCAGACACTTGATAAATCTGCCCCTATATGTCTTCTCATTCAACCAAAGCATCTACAGTATATAGAAATAAACTGTAGAGTTTCCTAGATAATGTACCCATGTTATTATGAAATGCTCTATGCTGAATGTCTGTATGAAATAATGTGATGGTTATGTCCAACATTAGCATGGCCGGGGGCCCACCAATCTCAGGGGCCCACCGGTAGATTCCCCTATGGACCGATCTGCACCTGCATAGACTTATACTGGCTGATTTATCAAGACTTATACACCTTGGTGAGTCCATAATCATAAAATATCTTTCAATAAAGGCGTCCATGCCCTTTTTTGAACTTATTTGTTGCCTTTACTAACATGACTTCCATTGTAAAAACATACCATACAATACTACATATTCTACAAGATTGGGTTTCCTGCTGCATATTCTACAAGATTGGGTTTCCTGAATAAGAATTGACATCTACCCTTTCAATACATAACCTAGGGCACCATATCACAAAATCGAAAACATCAAAACATAAATGGACATCTCTCTATTGTAATTACCTGTCAATGATTGCTTTCCAGTTGCATCTGTGGATAAAAACTTTTAGTGAAAATAATATCAAAATATACCAGCTGTAGAAATAATAACCCTTGACTTGCTCATAAAAGTCTCACATACAGACATATTCCCTGATAAAAATCGGAGGCAAACTAAGGAGTAAGAACAGGGAGCCATACATTTTTAATGTGGTTGTACCCCAAGACCAAAAACTACACAGGAGACCTGTTGTGGTAGTGAGCCCATTACTGTAGTTTCTCTTGGTTGTCACCTGTAGAACAACTTTCAACTATATTGGACCAATTCAATAGGTAGCGACCCGGTGGTCATAGAATCCACTGCATCAACTTTGTAACAATGTCTTGGAGAATGCAAAATCTATTACAATGTTTTTTTTTGGTTTTTTTTTTAAAGCAAATACTTTTTATGTTCATACTCACTGTAATTTATTTTCCATGGTGTTCCTAATGTTTGTCCTGTAAGAAATGAAGAAAGAAACATCTCTGCTCCAGCTGTTTTTAAAAAATAATTGATCCCTTGATTTTAATAGTTGGCTCATTTTCTTATAAATGGGTCCTTATTTTAAACAAAATAGTCTTGGTTTTCCATACATTTTTAGAAATTAACCTTAACAAATTTTGAATCTTCCCCCCAGGGCCACTGTTCTTCTTCGAACTCTTTTGGCCTTTGTCTATTATTAATTTTGTAGAACATGTTACACAATTTGCGATTGTATTCTGTGGGGGGAGGGGATTTATCAAGTGCTGGCGCCGGACAGTTCTGTGCCAGACCCTGCCCATTAGCAATAGCTAATGTTCTGTGCGGGGCTAGAGGGGTCCACTACACACCCACTTACAGTGGAGGTGCCATTAGTGGGAGGAAATAATCACAATTCCCGGCCATGTTGTTTGGAGCTGCTCAAAAGTAGAATAAATCCACGGATCAAGGCTCCATATCTAGAAATATATGCTACATAATTTGTCATATGAACTTTCGATAAAAGCAGCTATGCCCCTGTTTGATCTTGGTTGCTGACTATTCAGTGGTGACTGAAAATAATCACAAATCACTGCTGTTTCACAAGTAATTGCAATGATTATAGGACTTACATGCCCATTAACTGGCTACAAGTCCTGATAAATGTCCCCCCATGGAGTGTATCCTACAAGATGTGATTTCCTAAATAAGCAATGACATCTTTACAATACACTGGTGATACATCTATAATTCCATATTCCAGCTCATTGTATCACAAAAGAGGGTCATCGATTCCTAACCTAAAATCTTGTACATAAATAAACATTTTTCCAGTACAATTACCTGATATTGATATTTCTCCGTCAGCATCTGAGATAGAAACAAAGGAATCACCTTTTTGTGAAAATAGGATCAACATATTCCAGAAATCATATATCAGATAATAAAACCCATAGAAAGACATATATATTATCCCATTTTTTAAGGGGATCTGTATGTTGCACCAATCCTGACTGGTTTCTTGATAATAATCTGACCACAAGGTGCTGGGACCTTCAGTGATCATCTGTAATCTATGAGGATCCTTAGTGAATTTCCCTGCATTGCCCCCTCTGGTGATGTTCGGTATGACAGTGTGTTCTATGTGCCAGTGGTAGGGAATCACTATTATTGTAGAAAAGGCACTAAGGTCCCTTTCACATGAACTTTTTTCAGTCTTGTATTTCTGTGTCTTGTTTGGTCGTATAAACATGACTTTTTTTTACTGTATGTGCATGTATGACATGGTATCGATCTGCATAAAATACTGTATATTGGAAAATGATGTCGCTAGCTTCTCAACTCCAACATCCCTGGATACTACACCTTTATAGGGCAGCATGTGGTGCAGAATGGTATGCAACACTTATTTTATTATTTCCCATAAGCTTCTATGGGGTTTACGGAACAGATATACAGGTAAAAATAGTGCAATATGTATATTTTATTACGTCTATTATTACGTCTATTATTGCCTATTGTAGTGAGTGTGGCCGTGTGCTACCCGTATGAAAACAGCACAGAATGGGTGGTACATGGCTGTTTTAATACTTTCTTGTGAAAGGGGCCTTAGCTGCTGATAATTTGTCCTATGTGTTACTATGTACAGATGCAAAAAGCAATTCTAATATTATGGGGACTAAGTAAGGAACTATTTCTGCACAGGAAACTATTGCCATCTGGGGCAGTTTCTACTAAGTGCAAATGATTCACTTGTCATTCTTAAATATTTCTCTCTGAGTGACAGCCTCCTCTCCTCCCAGGGTCTGCCCGGTCCTGGTGCTGGGAGGAGACACTTACTGACTATAACTACCTCTAGCTAAGAATCACTACATGTGATCGGTTATGATCGGGTCGGGTTTCCTGCCTCCTATATGTTTTCTAGTTATAGCCGCGTTGTCCTGCACTAATACTTCCATATACCCAGGACATTGTCCCCGGCCGTGTCTGTGCTGAGCCCCTCTGACTACTTGGTGCTTGTGATGTGGTGGTTACTAAAGTCCCATCAGAACTGCTGTAACTTGTAATAGAAAATATCCCAGAATAAATAACCAGCATCATGTGATCTCTCACCATAAAATACTGCAGCCAATATCCATAACTGAGAGATCCAGAGACTCCGCATTTCTGTGAAGAAAGAGAAAGATCCAGTTTTCACACATGAGAACAGACAACAGTGATAAGTCATAGGAGGCCAAATACTAGGCTGGTAATAGTCCTAATAGTGCTAGTAATAGCCCTAGTAATAGCCCTAGTAATAGCCCTAGTAATAGCCCTAGTAATAGTCCTAGTAATAGTCCTAGTAATAGTCCTAGTAATAGCCCTAGTAATACTCCTAGTAATAGTCCTAGTAATAGCCCTAGTAATGGTCCTAGTACTAGTCCTAGTACTAGTCCTAGTAATAGCCCTAGTAATAGTCCTAGTAATAGTCCTAGTAATAGCCCTAGTAATAGCCCTAGTAATAGTCCTAGTAATAGTACTAGTAATAGTCTTAGTAATAGTCTTAGTAATAGTCCTAGTAATAGCCCTAGTAATAGCCCTAGTAATACTCCTAGAAATAGCCCCAGTAATGGTCCTAGTAATAGCCCAAGTATTTGTCCTAGTAATAGCCCTAGTAATACTCCTAGTAATAGCCCAAGTATTTGTCCTAGTAATAGCCCTAGTAATACTCCTAGTAATACTCCTAATAATAGCCCTAGTAAAAGTCCTTTTAATAGTCCTAGTAATAGTTTTAGTAATATATGGACTTATTTGGTCTTCCAGAGTGAGGGATACAAATAGCTTTACTTTACTTTTACAAACACAAGGAAAAATTATCAGCTTTAGTAATTAAAAATATCATAACAATGTATTATATATATATTATATGCAGTGCTATAAAAGTTATTGTTGGTACTTAAAGGGAACCTGTCACTAAGTTTTACCCCACTAAACTACTAGCCCCCTCAGTATAAAATGTCCTTTCTAGAATGCCCTCTTTTATGTGAAATCCTATTACCTTACTATTTATTATGTTTTCTTCAAATGATTATATTATTTAATTTTTATATTTTACATTTGAATGTGTTCATATTTTTATTAACAATTTAAACATTATTACAATTGGAGAAAGTTAATCACTATTTAAAAATAATTTTTTTAAAAACCTCTAGTGAATGTGTAAACTTCTACATGACTACATATAAATGCAACTACCGTACTTACATGCTCCTCTTCTTCTCAAGACTGTGACTCTTATGATATGGGGTGGTGTCTTATTCTGTATTATATGGATTCTTAATTCACCAAAGCCAATTTATTAAAAAAAAAAAACAGCAACACCTCCAGTGCATCTGTTGGTTTCGACGTTGTGAAAGACGCACTCAGTGCATTGTGCGGAGTCTGGCAGAGGAACAATGTGACGATTTATAGCAAGTGACTGTGAAAACCTCTTATAATAATTCACATCTTACTGTGGAAAATATGTCCTGTAATTTTCCTCTCCCCTTTATGAAGCTAAAACCCTAGAATACTGGCATTTTTAATGGCACAGGAAGAAGTTCCCATCCAGTCCTTAAAGGGGTTGGTCACCTTCTGTGTCTTTTTGCCTTTTTTGATAGCTTTAACTTTTCCCTATTCTCACCATGCTGCCCTCTGCACGTACACACAATTCCTTCTATCTCACTGCTTTGGGTTGTGCTTATGGCGTCTTCCACCGAGTTATTAGGAAACAAGCTCAGGAATGGGTTACACACAGGCCCAGTGCTAGCACCCAGGTAACCCCAAGGCTGCTAGAGGGGCCCACTCAGGCCCCCGGATCAGTTGTATCAGTGTCGCTATAAGACTCTCGTCGGGAGAGCAGCGCAGAAATTTCTGATTTGCTTACAGACTGTCAAACACCCAAAAATGCTTTTTGCCCATTGCCTCCTCAGGCAGTTAAAGAAGGCGTCTCATTACAGATAATATCTGGGACACTATAATATTATGGGAAACTGATCCATCTTCTAAGGCAGTGGCCATTGAGATAAAACAGAATTAATATTTTGGCACATCTGCATTAGTATGTTTTCCAGAAAATGGCCTAAAGTGATTACGGAGAGGTTAATTATTTGGTATTTTGGGAAGTGGAAAATAAGCATTTATTTTGCTTTTAATTTTTCCAATTCTTCCTTTCCACTCATTATCCATAACCTTCTTCTTTTACTTTTAATAATCCTTTGCCTACTCAGAATCCATCCTCCCATTGTACATACCATGAGCCATTGATAGTTAGCAACTCACAGAAACCTTGTAGTCTTCACTGCCCCCATCTACTGTTTCACCTGTCCAAACCTGGCTACTAACCATTATACTTATACTGTCAGATGCAACCTAGATGAGAGGGCACCACTCTCGGTCCGAAATTTTCAATACAGACACAGGCAAACCTGTTTCCCTTGGCACTGCTAGAGGAGTGCCAAATGTCTGTGGAGAAAACTGCAGATATCTGCAGACTTTATACACGTGAAATTTATGTTCAGAACCTATAACTCTGCCCTTCACCTTACTAAACACTATTTCAATAATCGATTATCCTCTCTGTCTCTAACAATCCTTAAAGGTTCTTTGATAGTCTTCACTCCTTACTAACACCAAAGGTGCAGCCACCTGTCACAGGTCTTGTGGCTGAAGATCTGGTTGTCACGGGTGGTCCCGCGATCCCCGTCACGGATCGCGGGCTCACCCGTGCCGTCGGTCCCCCGCCAGCGCACCGCAAGCGCTACTCACGGGTCCCGGCTCCTGCCCCTCCGGCGTCGGCTCCGTCTGCAGCTTCCTCGTCCCCTTCGGCTGTGCGCGCGCGTCCCCGACAGCTAGGGCGCGCGCGCGGCAAGTTCTGTAAATTTAAAGGGCCAGCGCGCCACTAATTGGCGCTGGCCTTTTCCCTTTAATTATTTAACCCTGCCTCTTCCTGTTACCCTTGCCGGATCTTTGTGCCTTGCGCCCTAGAGAAAGCTGTATTTTGATGCCTTGTGCTGTTCTTGAGATTTCCTGTTGTGACCCCAGTTCCGTTTCTGACTACGCTCCTTTGCCGCCTGTCCTGACCTGTTGCTACGACTCTGACTACGAACCTGTGCTGCCCGTCCTGACCTCCTGCCTGACCCCGACTACGAGATTGCCTGCCGATTCTGTACCTCGACCTTGGCTGCCACTGCGGACAAGTCACGCCTGTGGAACGACCTGGTGGTACCACGCCGCAGCAAGTCCAACCCGCTTTGCGGCGGGCTCTGGTGAAAACCGGGTGCCACTTAGACTCCGGTCCCAGGTAGTGGCTTGTGCCATCGTCCGCAGTGGTTCAGAGGATCCACAACCTCTAAGCCTGACAGTAAGATCCGGCCATGGATCCCGCTGAGGTGCCGCTTCCTACTCGGCCGACTCTGGCTGCCATCGTGGGTCAACAATCCCGAGAGATTGTCGCTCAACGCCAACAGCTGGAACAGGTTACCGCCATGCTGCAGCAGCTGCTGGCCACCCAGCAGCAACAACAGGTTCCTGAGGCCGCTCCAGTGGCTCCCGCTATCCCGGCTTCTCCTCCCGCCGCTGAACCGAGGCTACGGCTGTCTATGCCCGGGAAGTATGATGGTGATCCCAAGTCTTGCAGGGGCTTCATAACCCAGTGCTCCCTGCATTTTGAGTTGATGCCGTCTCAATTCTCCACGGAACGTTCCAAGGTGGCCTTCATCGTCAGCCTTCTCTCTGGTAAGGCCCTGGCCTGGGCTACTCCTCTCTGGGACAGAGACGACCCGGTCACAGACAATCTCACTGCATTTCTGGCGGAGTTCCGGTCCGTTTTTGAGGAACCTGCACGGGCCTCTTCTGCCGAGACTGCGCTGTTGAATCTCCGCCAGGGGGGCTCATCCGTGGGAGAGTATGCGGTCCAGTTCCGTACCTTGGCCACGGAACTCTCCTGGAACGATGCGGCCCTGTCCGCAACCTTTAAGAAGGGACTTGCCCCTCATATTAAAGACGCTCTGGCCGCTCGGGATCTGCCGTCTACCCTGGGTGGTCTTATCACCTTGGCCACCCGGATTGATGTGCGATTTAGAGAACGTGCTGAGGAATTACGCCTAGAGCAACCGCAAGTTCGCCCACGACGATTGCCTCGCCTGGCTCCAGCTTGTCAAAGACCGCTCCAGCCCCCAGATGTACCACCCGTGGAGGAGCCTATGGAGGTGGACAGGCTCAGACTCTCTCCCCAGGAGCGTATCAGAAGGCGTCAGGGAAACCTCTGCTTCTACTGTGCCAGTCCTGGACACTTCCTGGGGTCTTGCCCAATCCGTCCCCAACCTTCGGGAAACGCCAGCACCTAGGGTTCTTGGGAGAAGCGTCCCTAGGTGTGAGCAAAGCTTCTCCACGTTTGATGATACCGGTGCTTCTCAGCGTGGGTACCGGCACCCAGATCCAGGTCTCTGCCTTCTTGGACTCAGGCTCCGCGGGGAACTTCGTGGATGCCGCCTTGGTCTCCCGGCATCACCTTCCTGTGGTCCGTCTTGAAAGGCCGTTGGTCATCTCCTCCGTCAGTGGACAAATCCTTTCTGACCCGGTCCACTACCGCACCAAGCCACTGTCTATGCAAGTCGGTGTGCTGCACAAGGAGAACCTGTCCTTTTATGTGCTTCCACGTTCCACATCCTCCATCCTGTTGGGTCTACCTTGGTTGCAGTTCCACGCACCCGTTCTTGACTGGAAGACGGGGGAGATCCTTCGGTGGGGACCCGACTGCCAATCTCGTTGTGTGGATTTGCCTCGTCCTGTGCCAGTTCTGGTCTCTTCTGTGTCCCTTAAGGCCCTGGAGGGTCTTCCGGCATGTTATAAGGACTTTCGTGATGTCTTCTCAAAGAAGCAAGCTGAGACGTTGCCACCTCACCGCCCCTACGATTGTCCTGTGGATCTGTTGCCGGGCACTTCTCCCCCACGGGGTCGTGTGTATCCGCTTTCTGTACCAGAAACCTCAGCCATGTCGGACTATATCCGAGAAAATCTGCAGAGGGGATTTATACGCAAGTCTTCCTCCCCGGCTGGTGCAGGTTTTTTCTTTGTGACCAAAAAGGACGGGTCACTCCGACCATGCATAGACTATCGCGGTCTTAACAAAATCACGGTTAAGAACCGTTATCCGTTGCCATTGGTCACTGAGTTGTTTGACCGCCTTCGTGGAGCCAAGATCTTCTCCAAGTTGGATCTTCGTGGGGCTTACAACCTCATTCGTATCCGCCAAGGGGATGAATGGAAGACCGCTTTTAATACCCGTGATGGACACTTCGAATATCTGGTGATGCCGTTCGGACTCTGTAATGCACCAGCCGTCTTTCAGGAGTTCGTGAATGACATCTTTAGAGACTTGCTTTATGTCTGTGTGGTGGTCTATCTGGACGATATCCTCGTGTTTTCTCCGGACCTTGAGACCCACCAAGTCCAAGTACGACAAGTACTCAGTCGATTAAGGACCAATCGTCTCTATGCCAAGCTGGAAAAGTGTCTGTTCCATCAGCAGAGTATTCCATTTCTCGGCTATGTCATCTCGGACAAAGGCCTTCGTATGGATCCTGCCAAGCTGTCGGCGGTTCTTCAGTGGCCTCGCCCAGTGGGACTGCGCGCTATACAGCGATTTCTGGGCTTTGCGAATTATTACCGCCAGTTCATTCCACGTTTTTCCTCTCTGGTGTCTCCAATTGTGGCACTTACCAAGAAGGGTGCCAATCCCCGACTCTGGCCTTCGGCAGCTGAGGAGGCCTTTAAGAACTTAAAATCTTTGTTTGCCTCGGCTCCAGTCCTGGTGCGTCCCGACGTTGAAAAGCCTTTTCATCTGGAAGTGGATGCCTCCTCTGTAGGGGCCGGAGCAGTGCTCACGCAGAAGGGTCCCAAAGGCCGCACAGTCACCTGTGGATTCTTCTCCAAGTCTTTTTCCTCCGCGGAGAGGAATTACGGGATAGGAGATCGAGAATTATTGGCGATCAAGCTTGCCCTAGAAGAGTGGCGTTATCTCCTGGAGGGAGCTCGGTTTCCGGTCAGCATCTATACAGACCACAAAAACCTCCTCTATCTCCAGACTGCTCAGCGACTCAACCCACGCCAAGCTCGTTGGTCACTCTTCTTCACCCGGTTCGATTTTCTCATTCATTTTCGTCCGGCCGAGAAGAACATCAAGGCAGACGCCCTTTCTCGTGCTTCGGATGTCGTTGGGGAAGAACCGGTTCCTCGTCATGTTATCTCTCCTGACCGTCTTGTACTGGCCGCGCCAGTGGATCTTCGTCTATTACCTCCTGGCAAGACATACGTACGACCTGCGCTACGGAGGAGAATTCTGTCTTGGGGACATTGCTCCCGTGTGGCTGGGCATCCTGGGGTGCAGCGTTCTATCGCCCTCATTACCCGATTCTACTGGTGGCCAGACCTGGCCAGAGATGTCCGGGATTTTGTGGGTGCCTGTACTTCCTGTGCCCGGAATAAGCCTTCACGTCTTAAGCCTGCTGGTCTTCTTCTGCCGTTGCCAATACCCAGCTGTCCATGGACTCATATTGCTATGGATTTCATCACGGATCTACCATCTTCTTCAGGCAATACTGTCATCTGGGTGGTGACTGACCGGTTCTCTAAGATGGCCCATTTTATTCCTCTGCCAGGTTTGCCAGCTGCTCCATGTCTTGCCGAACAGTTCTTTCACCACATCTTCCGACTCCATGGACTTCCACGACACATAGTCTCTGACCGTGGAGTACAGTTTGTCTCGAAATTTTGGCGTTCTCTCTGTAACCAACTACAGGTGAAGTTGGACTTCTCTTCTGCCTATCATCCCCAGTCGAACGGGCAGGTGGAGAGAGTTAACCAGACTTTGGGCTGCTATCTACGCCACTTTGTTTCTGCCCGTCAGGACGATTGGTCCCAATTGTTGCCTTGGGCGGAGTTCTCCTATAACTCCTTGGACTCTGCATCAGCAGGTTCCGCTCCATTTTTTGTCAACTATGGACTCCATCCTCGCCCGCCTCTACCTCTACCCGTGGCTTCTGATGTTCCTGCTGTTGAGGAGTTGGTACAGGACTTAAAAACCATCTGGGAGCAGACCCGCCTTTCCTTATTACAGGCTTCGACGCAAACTAAGATTCAAGCCGATAAAAGACGCAGACCTTCCCCCGTCTTCTCTCCTGGTGACAAGGTTTGGCTGTCCTCCAAATACGTCCGGCTTAAAATTCCTGGCTACAAGCTCGGTCCTCGTTTCCTGGGTCCCTTCGAGGTGATGCATCGCATCAATCCAGTCTCATATAAGCTGCGCCTTCCTCCTACCATGCGCATCCCGAACTCCTTCCATGTATCCCTGCTCAAGCCTGTCATCTTGAACCGCTTCTCCCGACAGCTGTCTCCTCCTGCTCCAGTGGCCGACTCCTCTGACATCTATGAGGTAAAGGAGATCCTTGATGCTAAGACTGTAAGAGGTAAGCGGTTCTTCTTGGTTGACTGGAAGGGGTTCGGGCCTGAGGAGAGATCCTGGGAGCCCGAGGACAATATCCTGGACCAGGATCTCCTGCAGAGATTCCTCCAGCCCAGAAAGAGGGGGAGGCCGAAGGGGGGGGGTACTGTCACGGGTGGTCCCGCGATCCCCGTCACGGATCGCGGGCTCACCCGTGCCGTCGGTCCCCCGCCAGCGCACCGCAAGCGCTACTCACGGGTCCCGGCTCCTGCCCCTCCGGCGTCGGCTCCGTCTGCAGCTTCCTCGTCCCCTTCGGCTGTGCGCGCGCGTCCCCGACAGCTAGGGCGCGCGCGCGGCAAGTTCTGTAAATTTAAAGGGCCAGCGCGCCACTAATTGGCGCTGGCCTTTTCCCTTTAATTATTTAACCCTGCCTCTTCCTGTTACCCTTGCCGGATCTTTGTGCCTTGCGCCCTAGAGAAAGCTGTATTTTGATGCCTTGTGCTGTTCTTGAGATTTCCTGTTGTGACCCCAGTTCCGTTTCTGACTACGCTCCTTTGCCGCCTGTCCTGACCTGTTGCTACGACTCTGACTACGAACCTGTGCTGCCCGTCCTGACCTCCTGCCTGACCCCGACTACGAGATTGCCTGCCGATTCTGTACCTCGACCTTGGCTGCCACTGCGGACAAGTCACGCCTGTGGAACGACCTGGTGGTACCACGCCGCAGCAAGTCCAACCCGCTTTGCGGCGGGCTCTGGTGAAAACCGGGTGCCACTTAGACTCCGGTCCCAGGTAGTGGCTTGTGCCATCGTCCGCAGTGGTTCAGAGGATCCACAACCTCTAAGCCTGACACTGGTCAAGATAAAATTGATTGTAATCGCCAGGAAATAATTTCTCAATCCACTATATCCTTCTGGATATATTGGGGCTCATTTACTTACCTGGTCCTGTGGCGATCCCCACTGTGTGTTGTCCGGCGAAAATGCACTGTACCGTGATTCACTAAGATCATGTGCTCAACCCGAATCCATCAGTTTGTGCGACAGCTAATCCCCCAATTTCTTTTTCATGAAAGTTGATTGCGCCAAAATCTGATTGCATGCGACACAATCCCCTTCTAAATAGCTGATACAATGGCGCAAATCCCGAAAATTTCTAAAATCTGACGAAAGTGCGATTCGCGGGACAGTTAGTAAATAAGCCCCATTATATCTATCAGTCACCCTCAGCATCAGTCTTTTAACACTTTACGATAAAGGGGTTATGCCACTCCATAACACATTGAAATGTCAAGACTTAAAAATAAGGACAGTTTGGTTTCATCATCCACCTCTACTTCTTTGACCTCTAATAGACACTACCAGATCTACTCCAATCAGAATCCTGTCCAGTATAGCAATTGAATATAGATGATCCATCCAGTGTTGAAGGTAGCAATATATGGTACACAAAGAAGTGTTGTGCCTATCTTCAGCACAATAGCTCACCCTATTTTCACCTCTCCTTCATATTGCATATCCTGAACGTTATTACCCTATTAGGGATTCTTACTTGTCTTCTCTCCTACCACTCCATATTCTACAGAGGAAAAAGTGTCCTTTCCTCTGCCGCCCCATTACCTGCATCAGTGACCCCATTCCCTCACATCTCGTACAGTATCTCCCCAGCAGTCACTTCTCACCTCACTAAAATCTTCAACCTCTCTCTCTTCTGGTGTCTATCCCTTTTTCTTCAAGAGAGCGGTGTTTACCTCATTACTAAAGAAACCCTCCAATCTCTCTTCCATCTCCAAACTCCTTGGCATTTGATGCTTCCTCTCCACCAGTTCTTCCTCTGGATGCTTCCTTCCATTAGCCTGAGGGACACTGTACTCTCTTTGTTTTCTTTCGATCTCTCGTGATTTCACTTTCAGTGTCACCTTTTCTGGATCTTTTCTGGATCTTTCTTCTCATCTTCCTCAGGGGTTGGGGTTCCTCAGGGCTCAGTCTTGGGTCCTCTTCTATTTTCTGCTGCCTCCATTGGGCATACCATCAGCAGATTTGGTTTCCAGTATCATCAGGGTACATTCCAGTACCCTGTAATGTAGATATTCAAGCATCTTTAGATATATTCCAGTCAGATAAACATGTGCATGATAGCCCGACCATAGCCAGTTGCGCTGGATGATGGATGAGCACTGTTCACTCCTCCCCTCTCTTTAGGAAAGAGTGGTGCACATCCATTCTTATTGCCCAAGATAGAGCATGTCACTCCACCCATCCTTTTATTCCTTTGAGTCCTCATTTGTCCTACATATGTCCATGTGCCGGCATAAAAATGTGACACCCCTGTCTATGTGTCCACTCAACTAGAGGTGTATTTCATATTCCTGAATGTCTAGTGTCTTTATATATGTTTTTTGTTAAATTTGGACTCTACACACCCATACAATAGTCCCATCCCCAATAGAGCTTGTGTATGTCTGCAAGGAGTTTACTTCCAATACATAACTCTTTATCACATACAAATGAATATTGTAGATCATAATATTTAACAATGTTGCCCCCACAGCAAAGGGGGGTTTGATCATTCTAATGAGGACCCCGGACCCCTGATGACATTGACATCAGATGCTGCTTCTGGCAGGATCTGAGTGTAACATGTCAGCATGTTCTAACAGTTATACTACACTCATAAACATAAAAGGGCAGTGCATTAGTTATAGCAATTGCAAGTGCAAGTGTGAGGGAAAAAAAAATCCACATGGTACTGTCATATCCGTAAAAATCTGCATAATAAATACTAAACATTTTTGGACCAGCATGGTAAACAAGATAGAACATAAACCACAATATCCATAAATTATTATTTTTCATCAAGTCCATTCACAAAAATAGGGACAGGTCCTGAAATGGTACCACTGAAAATAATAACCCCTATGACAAAAAATGAGACCTCAACCAGCTGTCAATAGAAATGTTATGCCTCTGTAAAATGGCAGTTCTAAAACAAATTAATTGTTTTCCAATCTCTGTAATTTATTGATGGTAAAAACACTTAAAGGGTAAGAAATTTACAAAAAAAAATGTTACATACATTGCAGCTTCCGGGTGATTTATGGGGTTTTTGTATTGTTTAGGCCACTTAAAGTCACTTGAAAGGTTAGCAGGTCCTTCAAACTGTTGGTTTTGGAGATTTTCATGAAAATTTAAAAAAAAAATCGCTCCTAAAGTTGTAAGCATCAGGCCATTTAAGAAAAAAAAAAATAGAGCATGTTTAAGCCATGCCAATATAAAGTATACATTTGGTAAATGTTAGTTATCAAGTTATTTTTATGCAAGTTTTTGAAAATAGAGAATTTTTCAACAATTTTCCTTTTCCCAATTACAATTTCAAAATCTGTTGGATATCTTCTAACTACATAAAGTGACACATGTCATATGAAAAAAAAATTAGGGTTGTATGAGGAGGTTGGAAAGCTGGCTTTGGCAGCAAGGGTCAACGGTGTGAAGGTTAAGGTCTTTGAAGGTCATGTTACATACAGTAGAAGTACCGTATATTCCGGCGTATAAGCCGACTTTTGAAGACAGAAAAATCTCCTGTCTAGTCTGGGGTCGTCTTATACACCGGTAATCGCGGGCTGAGCCCTCTCCATATCCGGTAAGTCTTTGCTGCATATTGCAGCAAAGGCTTACCGGTAACACCCGCGATCGGTGCTAGCAAAGCTGCCGGCAGCCTCAAAAAGATAGCGCCGCCATCTTACCTGGGATCGCAGCTCCCCGTGACGTCATCGGGGGCGGCGATCCGTCTCCATGGTAGCCTCGGGTATTCTGAAGACCCGAGGCTATTTCGTTTTAACCCCTTCATTACAATGTGCTGATAGCACATTGTAATGAATGAGGAGGAAAATCCCCATATACTGCCATACTGTAGTATGGCAGTATATGATAAGATCGATCAGACAACCCAGGGTTAAAGTGCCCTAGGGAGTCTGAAAAATAGTAAAATTAAAATAAAAAAGTAAAAAAAAAAATTATAATAAAAAAACCTAAAATTTCAAATCATCCCCCTTTCCCTAGAACTGACATAAATATAAATAAACAGTAAAAATCATAAACACATCAGGTATCGACGCGTCCGAAAATGCCCGATCTATCAAAATACGATAACGGTTTTTCAATGCGTTTAACCCCGTAACGGAAAATAGCGCAAAGTCGAAAATGGCACTTATTGCCATTTTGAAAAATATAAAAAAATCTATAAAAAGTGATCAAAAGGTTGTAAGTCCTAAAAATTATATCATTGAAAATATTATCAAATTTCGCAAAAAATGACACCACCCACAGCTCCGTGCACCAAAGTATAAAAAAGTTATTAGCACCAGAAGTTGGCAAAATCAAAAAAATTATTTTTGTACAGGAGGTTTTTCATTTTTGTAAATGTATGAAAACATTATAAAACCTGTACAAATTTGGTATCCCCGTAATCGTACCAACCCAAAGAACAAAGTAGACATGTCATTTAGGGCGCTCAGTGAAAGACGTAATATCCAAGCTCACAAGAAAATGGCGCAAATGCGTTTTTTCACCATTTTCATTGCATTTGGAATTTTTTTCCCGCTTCTGAGTACATGGCATGGAATATTTAATAAAATAAAAATTTAAGGTACAGTATGGTAACATTCACAGTAAAATGGACGATGGTAATGTTGTTGTTGTATGCCTTATGTTTATGAGCGACAGTTTTCCTGCTATATACCTGCATGTCATAAGAATTTAAATTAAAAAAAAGGACCATGTTAAATTCAAATCTGTTTTTTTTTTACATTTTTACCGGTGTTTTGTATGCGTTGGAAAAGGGGTAGTCTTATACGGCGAATATATCTTAAACTCTATATTTTAACAGGAAAGTAGGGGGGTCGTCTTATACACCAGATCGTCTTTTACGCCGGAATATACGGTAGGTCTTTACTATTAAAGATATCTGAGATTTGGGACCTTAGTGAGTTTTCTTAGTAGCCTGATAATTTTAGGTTGTGGTGTTGACCTTTACAAGGTTATACCACTCAGATTGTTCCAGGAAGAATTTTTTGGTAGCCTTCACAATCCTCTGACCTTTCTTTCATCAGGAATATTTGGAATCTATTACTGGGGTTGTGCTTACTATGACTTGTGCATGATGTGAGCTGGGTTATAATACAGAGTATATAAATTATACAGAATGCTACAATAATTAGACTATTCTATAACATAGGTACACCGAATCAAGAATACTGAGGTCTGATGTCAAAATAACAAAATATAAATCAATTTCTCAGTAGCCTTACTATCTACTAAACCTATAATATTGAGGCTAAATAAATATATATACAATATCCTCAAATGGAAAATCTCTAAAGCACATAACCAAAATTTGGATTAAATGCCATATATACAGAACAATGACACTAAAAATACACCATTCAAAACTCATAAAAGCAAACAGAAAAAAATGGACAGTGTGACAACAAAAAAACAAAGGGAAAAATATACAGTAAACGTTTTTCCACCATCTGGCAATTGGTCAAGAAAGTAAAAATAGATTCTTTGTTTCCAATCTCAATACTGAAAGCAAAATTTTCCTATAATGAATAATCTGTGCAATTCGATACCAAAACAGATCAACAGCATCATCATGATGGAAAAGCAATCAAAGACTAATTCCAGAAAAGTATATATTAAACTCTTGAAAGGAGACTGAAAAATCAGAAACAAAACCGACCCAAAGCCGTAATGAAAAACCTTTTTGCCTATAGATTCTGTGCTGCATCAATTCTCTTGGTTCAGATCCGTATCTTGATCTTATATGTTTGTATTGTCTAATCTGTGTCTCCAAGTTTGCACTTTGGCGCAGAAAGGTAAAGTTGACCAATTGTCAACTTATGCTTATAGTAGGCTGGGAAATTAGGTAGGGAGAGCTGGGAAGGGCTTTTAGCCTTAGAGCTCACTGTCCTTGTCTGAACATCCAGTCCATCCGAGCCGTTCCCTCACTGCACTACAATTACACATTAAGATCCAAATAAAACTAACTCATCTATAATTGCCCCAGGTGGTAATACAATTTGTCTCCAAATATCTGTAAGAGCAGTTATATTCCCGGCCAGTATCGGGACACCCAGAACACAAAGCACACAATGTTACTCAGGAACTTGGCTTCTTCGAATATCTCATAATAATTGACATCCTTCATTGTATTTCATTATTTCAATGAGAACTTTGTTCAAATTCAACAATAGGGTAAATTATGAAACGTCTATGTCATAAATACTAAGGGACGAACTTCGGAAAAAAGTTTGGTTGAGGTAATCAGATTAGATCAAGACCGAAATTTTGAACCCGAATCTACACTTGATTAAAGTATACGAGGGAAATTGCCTGCAAAAAACAGGGTCCAGAGACTACTTAAAATAAAAACAACATAAAATGTAAAAAAATAAAATAGAGAAATAAATAAGTTGAAAAAATAATTGAAAACTAAAAAAAAAAGCTGTTAAAGGAATTTACCATGAAAATCCATCATGCTAAGCCACTTACACATAGATCCAGACACCATAACTGTGTAATCTTCTTATATCTATTATCCCTGGCCTCCTTCCTTCTAAATAATGTGTTAAAATTATGATTATGAGCATGAGGAGATCTGAGATCTGGCTTTATGGGCTGCTACACTGTCTCACCCTTCCCCCCTTCTCCCTCAGCACTCAGTACTTTCTGCTGTAATCTAAGTACTGAGGGAGCAGGGGGAGTCGAGACAGTGTAACAGCCCATAAAGCCAAATCAAATATAGCCTTTCTATGTTTGGCTCAGAAGCATAATTTTAAAAAGTTGATGTAACATCTGTGCCAAAACATATATCTATCAGCAGGTGGCAGATTAGGTGGCGTTAATTCCTGTTTGTGTTTCTTGTGTGTGAACTGCGACTTGCAAGTATGTGAATCCCGATGCAGTTATTTTCCCAGCAATAAAAGACGGTATACACATGAGTATACACATGCAGTTATCTGGGCTGGAATAAGGCTGGTGGAAACCCCTGGGTAAAATATCTGGTGGGGTCCCCCATATGGTTGCTGACCTCTGCACCCGCATGCAGATTCATTTCTGATTCACAGTTTGCTTATACAGTGGGATATGTCCTCCGGTTCAGCTCCTTTCCTGTGTGTACCCCACAGTAACCCCACAATATAAAAACAGGGCCCCTACATTAGCCAATATAGTCATAGAGCCCTAACAGTAGCCAATGATCCCACTATAACCAATTTTGTTACATCACCATCACAGTAACCAAGTCACAGTCCGTCATCACAGTAACCCACAGTCAGATGATTTTAGTGGGGATAAGGGAAAAAACAAAATGGCCACGTTCTGTTGTGGTCACAGTAATAAGGGTATGCCATGAGACAGGGGTAAGAGAGGCAGGGCAGATGGCCACTCATTTTGGTGGGTTAAGAGGAAAGTTACATGTGATGTAGGAATCAAAGTTTATGTGTTATTATCACTAGAAAGGTCTATACAAAGGGAGACCACAGAGGGAGAAAATATGTGGCTCTTTGTGTGGGACAATCATGGGTGGCTTGGATACAGAAGTTGGACTGGAGGCCACTTGGTAGATATTGGGTGGCAGGGGTCATGTGGGTAAATATTGATGCAATACAGTCAATGAGCAAACCCCACAGTCAATGATTTGCTGTAGAGGAGCAGCGCCTTTTACTTTTACAGAAGGGATGGAGAGCTGAAGATTACCTACTTCTCCTCCTCTTCTCCATCCAGTTCCTTCACATTCTAGTCCAAGCAGGGAGTAGCATCATTATGTGACGCTGCCACCTACTGGACACAATAATAACCTCTAGTGAGATACGTATTGAACTTACTGGCAGCCTGTAACATCTTTCCCCAAAATCCTGAATAGCAGAAAAGAGAACTCTGTAACCATCTGCTCTGTTCTGCTGTTTTAGGACCATTTTTAGTAAGACGTCTCTGGATGTTGCAGGTTTGGCAGGCTGCTAAGTTAAAACCTACAGGTCCTAAAAATAAATCAATTTCTCAATAGCCATACTATATTATGGATAATATTGAACCTAAATGCATAAAAAATATCCCCAAATGAAAAATCTCTTAATTACATAACCAAAACATGTCTTTCCCCAAACTCCTGAATAGTAGAAAAGAGTAGACTGCAATCATCAGCTCTGTTCTGCTGTATTAGGGCCAATTTTAGTAGAAGGGTCTCTGGATGTTGCAGGTTTGGCAGGCTGCTAAGTTAAAACCTACAGCTCTGGTGGAGGTTGTTGCATTCTGTAAAGTGGTGGAGGCCTTGGGGCTCGCACCCCGGGTAACTGAGGAGTTACTATCACTAGGGTAAAAGATGCAATGGAAAAAATATGTCCTTCCTCTCATGGTGCTGAGGCTACCCAGACACTTATTGTCAAGGGGTAAAGAATGCAATGGAAAAAAATACGCCCTTCCTCTTACTGCACTAATGCAGTTATTGCCGCTGTTTGAGGAGTGTTGGATATAAGTGAAATTAGTACTGTCAAAGGAACAGTGAGGTAGTATGGCGTATGGATATAGGTAAAATTTGTACTGTTACTGGAACTACAATGTAGTACTATATGAAGATATAGATGGAATTAGTCCTGTCACTGGCATATCAGTATACACATTCAACTCCAAGGCAAATATCAGTTTTTTCTTAGTTTGACCCTCACAGCATCTGCTTTGTCCTGACAGTATTATGATATAGATGAAACTGGTACTAGTATAGATGAATCCGGACCATATTCAGGTAGGCGTCCTTTTCCTGCTATTTTACCATCTCAAAGCACCCCAAATTTGGGTCTTGTACCGGCTGTCCAACTGTTCTTCAATAACATCATGAGGGAAATCAATGACCTACGGATTGATCGACATCGAGGACAGAACCTGACCAGTGACGAGCGTAAGGCATTATATGATTTAAAAAAGAATGCTTCATTTGTAATAAAAGAAGCAGATAAGGGGGGTAATGTGGTCTTATGGCCAGTTGACATGTATCTTACTGAAGCGACAACTCAACAACAACATGTATTACACCCCCTTACCTTCTGATCCTACAAACATATTTAAGACCAAAATGGATAAATTGCTGGACAGGGCATTGAACCTGGGCATCATCAATAAGAAAGAACACAAGTACCTGGTTGTCACTCACCCTGTTGTTCCAACATTTTATTTATTGCCCAAGGTTCACAAGTCCACTGACACACCACCAGGTCGCCCGATTGTTGCGGGTATTGGCAGTCTATGTGAACGTGCGTGCATCTACATTGACTTCTACCTACAATCCATGGTCACCTCTTTGCGATCTTATGTAAGGGACTCCATTGACCTAATTACCAAGCTGGAATGCCTCACTCTACCACCTAAAACATTTATTGTCACCCTAGATGTCGAGGCCCTCTATACGAACATTGCTCACCAGGATGGTCTTTGTGCCACTGCACGGTTTCTGGACAAACATACCTCTGGTAATCGTAGGCATGACTCCTTTTTACTCGATCTGCTGGAATTTATCCTCAAACAGAACTACTTCACTTTTGACCATACTTTTTATCGGCAGGTCTCAGGGACAGCCATGGGGGCTAGATGTGCGCCATCCTAGGCCAACCTTTTTTTAGGTTGGTGGGAGGAGGCGCACGTCTATTCATCCTCCCTATACCAACAAAATGTGACTGCTTGGTTCTGCTTCATAGACGACATTTTACTTTTTTGGACAGGTCCCCTCTCTACTTGTTATGAATTTATACAACAACTCAATAATAACACCTACAATATCACTCTTACCTCTCATACCTTACAGGATTCGGCTGAGTTCTTGGATTTGAGGATCAACATCCAAAACAACCATGTTGCCACCACATTGTTTCAAAAGAAAACGGCTACAAACAGCCTCTTACATTTCAAGAGCTTTCATCCCTACTATCTATGTAAGGGCATTCCGACTGGACAATTCCTGCGGGTCAAGCGGAACTGCAGCACAGTAAGTGAATTTCGATCTCACTCTCAGGATCTCACACAACGGTTTAAATCCTGTGGTTATCCTAAAAAAGTTGTCTCTCAGGCGTTTAGACGAGCACGCGACACAGATCGCCAAAATTTGTTCAAACCCAAAATTAAAACAACGGATGATCGACCAAGACTGGTAATAAATTATAATAACCAATGGGATGACATCTGCGATCTCCTGGAAAGAAATTGGAACATCCTTAGGGGGGATCATCGCCTTCGTTCATTCATCCCCTCGTCGTCGAGCCTGGTGGCCCGTCGGGCCAGAAACTTAAGGGACAACCTGGTGCACAGTCACTTCCAGCGACCCTCCACTCCATTGGGCAGAGGGATCAGACTGAAGGGATCCTTTCCCTGTGGCAACTGCTCAATCTTCTCGTGGATGGAGGTATGTAGGAGTTTTACAAACCCACTGGACCAAAGGTAGCATAAACTACACCACTGCATAAATTGCCGCACTAAGAACGTGATATATGCTTTGTTGTGCCCCTGCAGGAAGGTCTATGTTGGTCAAACCTCACAGGAACTGAGACGAAGGATCCAGCAACATGTCTCCACGATAAGTAATGCGGAATCACACTTCAATCAAGGTAAACCACTGTCAACGGTAGCAGCACATTTCAGGACCCACCATAGTGGTAAGATCCGGGACCTGAGAGTGGTGGGCCTCGAGATTATAAAGGCCAACCCGAGTGGAGGAGACATCTCCCCCCATCTACTGCGCTGTGAAGCACGGTGGATTCACAAACTAAATAGTCTAACACCGGGGGGCATTAATGAGGATCTTCTATTTACAGGCTTCTATAAAAAAATCTTGAGTATAGATCTCATTGGCCGTTCGGACCTTGCTCACCCAGCCGGTATCCAGGTAGATTCACAAACCCTGTGTACCCACCAGTTATCTTTTATTCCCTCATGTAGCATGATGGCTCCCATATTCTTAGTTCACTATCACCTATCTACACGATCTCATACTCACATTCCTCTCATCTTCACCCTTTCAAATCACCTTGGGTCTCACTTGCACTAATTCTCACGATTTTTTGGGTATTTAGTGGTATTTTTCCGGTCCCCTTATTCAATTGTCACTTTGTGGTTGTCCGTTTGCTTCACACACACCAACCCTGGGGTCTTCTTTTCCTTTCATTTTTTATCCCCCCACCATTTCCCACCTGCCTCCACTGCCCATTTTCCTTCATATCTCTCTTACCCTCCCTTCACCCACTGTGCACACACGGCTCTTTTGTCTTTCTCACCACACTTACTACCAAATATGCATTTTTGTATCTTTTTTTTAATATGATTTTGTTCCCTGTTTTGAATTAATATCATGTGCCTTTATTTATACATTTTTTAACAATTCTAAATCAGTACCTAATTAACCATCTGCTATGAATGAGCAACCCGTTGGTCTTGCATAACTTTCAAAGATCAAGATGGACCCTCCATCCCTCAGCCGATTTACCCACCCAGCTTGTCAACCTCTGACCAAAGTAGTCAATTCCTGGTACCTCACTTCCTTGTCGATGACATCTTTCCACTTTGAACCCGATGGGAAATGCTTGTTAACAGCTGGGACCATGTAAGAATGTATGGACTTTTTCTCTTGTCCCTTCAATCCTGACCATCTGAATAACAATTATTATGCTGCTCTCGTGTTATAATTTTAAATGATTATGAATCTTATGTTTCTACCCTGTACTGCTTTCTCCAATCATGTCTAGACTGTTTTGGTACCTTCTATCAGGCTGCTTTCATGTTTATTTACCCTCATATTTTCGATAAACGTGGTTGCCTGTGTCGCCCCCCTCACCTGCCCTCTTCACCCCCTTTTTCATCCCTGGATCATGTATTTCTTAGCACTGGCTCATGGAGATCACTTCTTAAGGCATGTAAATATATATATATATATATATATTTTTTTTTTTTTCTTACGTATTTATTGTATCTACTAGTTGTGTCTAGATTGTGAAGCACTTGCTGCACTTTACATAGCCAGACACCTTATATGTTGATCGTGCTATACGTATAATCGCCGTAAATGATACTTGGATATATATATATTTGCCGTTTCATCTTGTGTAACTTGTATTCTGCATTTTGCACTTTGTACTTAGGACTTTGTATTCATTCGCAATGTTGGCATTAAATAGCACCTTGTATCTCTTATACATTGAGCACTTTGTCCGTCTTGTACTCACAATCGATGTTAATCATAATCACATTCAAATATCCAGATTTATCCTTGTTCTTTTGTATCTGGCTCACTCCCCAGCACGCACATACCTCAGTGCGCACTTTTTCTTTCTTATGACATTTTGTCATTGTGCCCTCCTTTAGCCATTGGCAAATTTATACCTGTTATTGTTTATGATACTTCATGTGCACACTTCGGCATGCATTGTTAGCAATATATAACATAAAGTCCTTCATCAATATTTTCAATTATACATAACTGTGCTCTTTGCAATCTGTGCCTTCTGTGCTTTACTACGATCTCCAGCAACACTTCTAAGGTAATCTCTACAGCACATGCACATGTAAACGCCGGTATCGCCTCTCCATAGTAACCAAACATCATTTCGTCACTTCCGGTGACCAAACTCTTTTTCGGCACTTCCGGTGACGTGGGCGCACTTCCGGTTCTCAGATCCGGTATGTAGCGTCCACATTGCCTCTTCAACACAGGTGTAGTAAATATATATATGTAATATTTCATCTTGTGGGGGAGCGGTTTGGGTGTGTGTCTGTGGGGTTGGAGTTTGGCCCCGGGGGGGGGGCCGCATAGTCACTATTTAAGGGCAACCACCTCTACCTGATTCATATACCCCTGAGAAAGTCACAAGGAGTGACGAAACACGTGGGGTCTGTCTCCCTGCAACCATTATCTCTCCCATCCATCTGCAAATTAAGTATCTTTACTTGCATCTTTGTAGAATTGTTTACATTAGGTCCCCTCATATGACTTGTTACTAGAGGATTTGGTACTCACTGTGGACCATTGCGCTGACTCTTCAATACCTATTTGTGGTTTCAATTGTTCATGTATGCATGGATAGGATTTCACACTTTACTGCTTGATATATATATTTATTTATAGCAAGGTACAGGGAGGATATATGAGGGACATGTCTTTGTACCTTTCCTTGTCCACTCTTTAGGTGCCGTCTGGGCACCTTTTTAAGGGTTTTTATAGTTTGTGTTGTTGCTGTATACATGTTTTGTTTATTGAAAAGCCCTGGACTTGTCTGCAGTAACCCAAGGGTTAATGCAGACATGTGGTAAGCAGGAGAAGTTTGTTCGGTCTATGTTGGCCTCGCTAGTATAGACACCTTTGTAATGTCTGTACTGGGCCTGCTTATTATGCAGTAGGGGTAGGCTGGTAGTGGGACTCCTACTCCATCTGGGCTTCGGTCCTGGGTTTCTGTATAGCCAACAGGTGCGGGTCACAGGTGCGGGTCACAGGTGCGGGTCACAGGTGTGGGTCACAGACCTCGTTAGAGCCTGATTTAGACTGCAGGCCAGAAGCAGTAGGTGAGGCACTACCTGGAGAGCTGAAGGCTAGACCGTGTTCACACAGCAAAGGTAACTGAGGGTCTCCTGTACTACTGCTGGCCAAGAGCTTGTGCCAGGCAGCCTGGTACATGTATAGTTAGGTCCTGTTATTGAATTAGGCAGTGCCCAGCCGGGCAGGGTTTATTTTGTATTTTGTACATGCCTAAGCCAAGGCTGAATTTGTGTTTTGACAAGAAAGTGTGAATAAGCACTTGATTTTTGGACTTCAACTCTGCGTGTGTCCCTGTTTCCTGCACTGCTACAAAGCATCTACCAGAGCAATTCCCCACAATATATATAATTACAGTCACTGAAGTACCATATGAGGATATAAGTGAAATTGTCATTGCAGTAGAGGAGTGTAGGTGCATATTATGGTCAATGCAATAGTAAACAATAGTACCACATGAAGATATACAAGAAATTAGTATTTTCACTAAGAGTGCAATGTAGTACAGTATGAGGATATAGATGAAATTAGTCTTGTCACTGACCCTGTGTCGGGACTTAGTCCAGTGTCCTAGGCTGCAACTCTACCAACTGAGCTACGCAGCTCTGCTGAAATTAGCCTAGTTCCTGATGTTCCAGTTCTCAGTTCCTGTTTCTCTGTTGCTCTCCCCCCCCCCTTCCTTGATTGAGCACCCATTTTAATGAAACCTACCATGAGGAATCTACCATCAGATGTAGATGTGATGGTGGATTCCTCCTGCTGCCTCTGCCCTAATCTAGTAGTGTAGATTTGTACCGTGTTAGCCATGGAGAGCAGAAGAAGAGTGAAGAAATCAGGTGATACCTTCTTGAGGATAACTGAGTATATTTGATGGTGGAGTTTTCGAGAAGACTAGTTCTCTTCATCAGACATGAAAATTCACAGCATTTTATACACACTAAACAGTGATCATCAAAGGATATTTTAAAAAAAACTTTAAAACAACAGATTGATAAATACAGGGAAATCTTATTTATGACAGGATGGCAATAAAACATTAAATATATGTGAGGCGAGATACATGAGCCCTGGCTCTTATCTGCTTGTGGCCTCCAGGTCAGAGGTAGGAGGTCATGTATCTGCATGAATATTAAGACCACTTTGTAAGGTGTTGAATCTCTGCAGTAATTTATACTCCCATTCTTTCCTTTCCCTCTGTTTCTTCAAATGTCCCATTAAAATAGTAATCTGCAGATCTTCCATAGTGTGGTCCTCTCTGGAGAAATGTACAGCCACTGGGAGATCTTTCCTTTCATTTTTTATATCAGTAATCTGCCTTAATCTGTAATTTAATAATTTTAGTAACTAATCTAACTTGTTCAAAATTATATTTTAGCAATATGTAAATTAACTGCAGAGGCTACTGGGGCTTGGAGTAGCCTTAGTTCCCTGTGCCAGGCGACTCCACATCCCTGTAGCCTCTGCACTTAATTTACTTATTACTAAACTAAAGTGTTTAGCAAGTTAGTTTCCAGGATTATCAAATTACAGATTAGGGCAGAGGCAGCCAGGAGGAATCTACTGTGGCCTCTACTTTAGATGGTAGATTCCTCATGGTAGATTTCCTTTAAACCCAGCCCTGCACAATATTGTGCTCCCAGCCTGTAATCTAGTTTCTCTCCTGCTCTCCTACATTGACTTCTACTGTGCAATGACCACCGTTTTCCTTCTGACCACAATACCTGCTTTTGTTCCTCTAAAACCAAGCTCCTCATGTGTACTGACCTTTTGCTTCACCGGCTACACTATCTTCCTACAATTATGTCTCCACAGTAAAACTCCAAAACCTGACCCAGACCATTACCCCCAACATATCAGTGTACATATGCAGTTCTTCAGACTGTTCTGTTACCTACCTTTAATTATCTGACTGTTCCTTTCTCAAGCAGAATCCACTCACTAGCTCTGTCTTGTCTCTAATGGCACCAGAAAATTAGACCCTGCCTCTTTTGTAGCAGAGTCACATGTCCTGCCTGACCAATCACAGCCATTCTTGGGGCTAAAGAATTGCTGATTGGCTGAACAGGCCATTTTAGGTACTCACCTGAAAATGGCAGTTTGGGTCCTCATTAGCACTGTTCATAAGGAACGACGTACCATGACATCATTGTGTCCCTGTGTGTCGCCCTAATATTGCCAATGTGAAGACTGTGGGTGCAGATTCCTGTGCTAGGAGAAGCAAGGAACCAAGCACTGAAGCAGCCAGCTTTATGACATGGCGCATTATCCTGCTGAAAGTAGCCATCAGATGTTACAGGGTACATTGTGCTCATAAAGGGATGGACATGGTCAGCAACAATACTCAGGTAGGCTGTGGCGTTGTACCAAGGGGCCCAAAGAGTGCCGATAAAATATTCCCCACACCATGACACCACCACCACCAGCCTGAACCGTTGATACAAGGCAGGATGGATCCATGCTTTCATGTTGTTGACGCCAAATTCTGACCCTACCATCCGAATGTCGCAGCAGAAATCGAGACTCATCAGACCAGGCAACGTTTTTCCAATCTTCTACTGTCCAATTTCGATGAGCTTCTGCAAATTGTAGCCTCAGTTTCCTGTTCTTAGCTGAAAAGAGTGGCACCCTGTGTGGTCTTCTGCTGCTGTAGCCCATCTGCCTCAAAGTTCGATGTACTGTGCGTTCAGAGATGCTCTTCTGCCTACCTTGGTTGTAACGGTGGGCGATTTGAGTCACTGTTGCCTTTCTATCAGCTCGAACCAGTCTGCCCATTCTCCTTTGACTTCTGGCATCAACAAGGCATTTCCGCCCACAGAACTGCCGCTCACTGGATGTTTTTTCTTTTTCGGACCATTCTCTGTAAACCCTAGAGATGGTTGTGCGTGAAAATCCCAGTAGATCAGCAGTTTCTGAAATACTCAGACCAGCCCTTCTGGCACCAACAACCATGCCAAGTTCAAAGGCCTCAAATCACCTTTCTTCCCCATACTGATGCTCGGTTTGAACTGCAGGAGATTGTCTTGACCATGTCTACATGCCTAAATGCACTGAGTTGCCGCCATGTGATTGGCTGATAAGAAATTAAGTGTTAACGAGAAGTTGGACAGGTGTACCTAATAAAGTGGCCGGTGAGTGTAGATTTGGTTAACAAAAAATATTGGGGCAGATTTACTTACCCGGTCCATTCGCGATCCAGCGGCGCGTTCTCTGCGCTGGATTCGGATCTGGCCGGGATTCATTAAGTTAGTTCCTCCGCCGTCCACCAGGTGGCGCTGCTGCGCTGAAAAGCATCGGAACTGGAGTTCACTGAGGCGGGCTGAGTGAAGGTAAGTGCAAGCTCCGCAACAGATTTATTTTTTTGAATGTGGCGGTTTTTCCGAATCCGTCGGGTTTTCGTTCGGCCACGCCCCCCGATTTCTGTTGCGTGCATGCCAGCGCCGATGCGGCACAATCTGATCGTGTGTGCCAAAATCCCGGGGCAATTCAGGGGAAATCGGCGCAAATCAGAAATATTCAGGTAACGCGTCAGGAATACGCGAATCGGGCCCTTAGTAAATGACCCCCATTATATATCTATCTATGCATCTATCTCTCCCTGTCTGTCTCTCACTCACACTCACTGGCTGTCTCTCCTTCACACACTCTACCTGTCTGTCTCTCAGTTACTCTTCCCATCTGTCTCTTAATCCCACTCACTGGCTGTCTCTCTGTCACTCCTTCACTCTCCAGATTGTCCCACTCTCCCAGACAGTCTCTCTGTACCTGACTGTCTCTTTCCCTATCCATCTTTCCTCACACCTAAGCTGTATTATACTCATTGCCTATAGTAACCTATCAAATTTCAGAGCTCATATTAATGACCTGTGGCAAAATAGAAGCTGAGATGTGATTGGTTGCTTAGTGCCACAGCAGACAATGGCTCCTAGAATATGGTGGTCATCATATTACCTCACATCTTACATCACACATAAGCTGTATTATACTCAGAGTAACCAATCACAGCTCAGAGCTGATAATAATCACCTGTGGCAAAACAACAACCAATCACGGCTCAGCTTCCAACTGCCACAGCAGCAGCAGTATATGGCTGTATATGGTGGTTAATAAGTGGATTTTGGAAAGCGTGGAGTGAAAATTTTGGCTCAAACCCGAATCAATGATGTTCCATTAGTCACAGAGAGCAACTGTGCAAAGTTTGGTGACTGTAAACACGACTTTGCAGATTCCTTTAGCGGACATACCTACATACATACATACACACATACATACACACACATACATACTGTTTTATATAACAATGGTGGGCTGTATAAAGCTAATACTCAGGGGTCTGCATATATTCATTACTAGCAACATTTACTATGTTGAAAAAATTGTAGGGTTGACCCCCACCACCTTGAACACAACCTGCACCACCCTTAATCCGGTCTGACAACTTTATGCCTTTTATGGGGTGGATATAAATACGTCAACAATTCATTATGGTTGTAAACCAGTTCAGATACTAAAGACAGAGCAAGGAACAATAATTTTACTAGGGGCTGTATATATATGAGGATTACTGGGGGGGATGTACCTTATATACTCGAGTATAAGCCTAGTTTTTCAACACAAAATTTGTGCTCAAAAACCCTAACTCGGTTTATACTCGAGTCAACTAAAAAAATAAAGTCAAAACTCACCTTTCTGACATCACCTGTATGTCCTCTTCTGTCTGGGACAGTCTGAGACAGAAGAGGACCTATGGAGGACGTCGGAAAGATGAGTACAGTGTTATTTTTTTTCCTACTACAGGGGCTGGGCAGGCTGTATGCTACAGGGGCTGGGCAGGCTGTATGCTACAGGGGCTGGCAGACTATATACTGGGAGGCTGTAACCAATGCATTTCCCACCCTCGGCTTATACTCGAGTCAATAAGTTTTCCCAGTTTTTGTGTTGAAATTAGGGGTTTCGGCTTATACTCGGGTCGGCTTATACTCGAGTATATACGGTATATATTTATTACTGGGGCTGTATATATGTGTTACTGGAGGGCTTTATGTATCAATCTCAGCTATTAACATGGCATTACCTAATACCCTGCCCCGCCACACTTACACATATACAGGCGGTCCCCTTCTTAAGAACACCTGACTTACAGACGACCCCTAGTTACATACGGACCTCTGGATTTTGGTAATTTACTGTACTTTAGCCTTAGGCTACAATAAACAGCTTTAACAGTTATCAATGGTGCCTGTAATTAAGTTTTATTGTTGATCCTGGTTCTTATAACAATCCAACATTTTTAAAATCCAATTGTCACAGAGACCAAAAAAATTTTGTCTGGGGTTACAATAATAAAGTATAGGGTTCTGACTTACATACAAACTCAACTTAAGAACAAACCTACAGAACCTATCTTGTATGTATCCCGGGGACTGCCTGTATTACAAAGAGCCCGAGGTAAAGAGACAAACCCCTTTAAGCGCTTATGCTCTTGGTAGTTGTTCTCCTGAAAAACTAATAGCTTTGCAGGTTGGGAACCTTCTCCGTTGCTTGCGTCTTAATGGTGGAAGTGTTTTCTGTCTCTGCTTATATATTCAGCTGCTTCAGTCCTTGTATCACATAATAATCATAATTTATAACATTCTTGAAACTATTATTAGTGTAAACCAATATCCTTGAATGTCAATGACACATTTAATTGTTGCATAATGTTATTGATTTTACTGAATTAGGTTACAAGTTCATCAGAGAATTAAAGATCATTGATTCCAGTTCTAAGTGAAAGTAAATTTAGACTTGAATAAATATATAAATTGATACAGAGATATTTGTCATCCCCTCCCCAAATCCCTGTTTGTGATGTTGATTTTAGTTGATAACAATTTTCGGATCTCTTGGTTTATACCGGGCATTAGATTTCTTGGTGATGTTGTAGTTTGGATGTCAAATCGCAGAATCTGGGATAAAGAGACAAGGATTTAGTTATTTCTTGTATTTATGTAAAGAAACTACAAACCTGAGAGATTTTATCTGCAAAGCAAAATCATTTCTGTAAAGTATAATTTTCTAGATATATATGAGATATTCTATTTATACTCGAGTATAAGTCTAGTTTTTCAGCACAAAAAATGTGCTGAAAATCCAAACTCGGCTTATACTCGAGTAAAAAAAATATCAAAACTCACCTTTCCGGCTTCCCCCGCTGCCGGCTATATACTGGGGCGCGGGCTGGCTATATACTAGGGAAGGAGGCTGGCTATATACTGGGAGATATGGGCTGGCAGGCTATATACTGGGGCAGGGGGCTGGCTATATACTGGGGCAGGGGGCTGGCTATATACTGGGAGATATGGGCTGGCAGGCTATATACTGGGGGCAGGTGCTGGCTATATACTACGGGGCAGAGTCCGGCAGGCTGTATAAATGAGGAGGCTGTGACCAATGCATTTCTCACCCTCGGCTTATACTCAAGTCAATAGGTTTTCCCAGGTTTTTGTGGTAAAATTAGGGGTCTCAGCTTATACTTGGGTCAGCTTATACTCAAGTATATACGGTATGTAATGTCAGGGGCCAGCGATCACCTAACCCAACACTTCACTTATGCTTCCAGGTCTCCTCTATATACCAGCAGGTCAGGTGTTCCTAGTAGACCCCCTGCAGTTCTACAGTTTGGCCCAGATGTCCTCCCAAATTCCAGGTCCATTTAAATCTTCTTGCCTTGAGGAATGGTTCATGCCATAATGGTAAAGTTTTCTTGTACATCCATTTCCTGACCTCTGTCTGCCTTAAAAACTTGTTGTGCCCCGACCTAGGCTTGTCTACAGAGCACGACCCATTACTGCCACTAAACTACACTAAACTCAAATAGTGACTCCTTATAATGTCCAAATCCTTGTTTTGGTATCAACTATGAAAACCAGACGACCTCTTACCAAAGACCCTTGATAAGTCAAGACAGTTAATTGACAATGTGACTTCTACCGGTCTACAAACATTTAGTAAGAAACGGGGGGGGGGGCATGTTAACATTTGTTGACAAATATAAATATATTTACAGACAGGTAAACACCGAATAGTGAAAAAAGCAATTACTTTATTCCTAGACAGATAGACAGACAGACATAGGAGATAGATTTACTTACATTATGTAATCAGTCTTTGCTGTTAACTCCTACCACACACCTACAAAATATATAATACATTAGGTCATCCTATATACTGTATCTCTAATACCCTACCCTTCAGAAGTAAATTGTATTATAGGCAGTCCCCAGGTTATAATTGTAACTCCAGATAAAAAGGTTTTTCTTAATTTCTTTATATACTTTTTTTATATATATATATATATATATTTTTCAGACCCCCTAGGGTACTTTAACCCTAGGTTGTCTGATTGATCCTAACTAGAGATGAGCGAGTATACTCGTCCGGCTCGTTGCTCGGACGAGTATTTCTCCTGCTCGAAATCGAGCATTTAATTAAAAAAACACAGTGAAGAACAATGAAGAATAGAATAAAAACAGTGAACACAGTGAACACAGGATCATTTAAGTGAAAAACACAGTGAAAAACACAGTGAAGAATAGATTACAGATGTTCGGCACATCTGCTTACTTGTCGGGAGATACGCGCGGAACAAAATAGTATGTGAAGAACACATTGAAGAACACAGGGAGCAGCACAGAGACACCGGGGAGCAGCACAGAGACACCGGGGCAGCAGCACCGAGACATCGGGGGAACAGCAGCACGGAGACACCGGGGGCACAGCAGCACGGAGACACCGGGGGAACAGCAGCACGGAGACATCGGGGGAACAGCAGCACGGAGACATCGTGGGCACAGCAGCACGGAGACATCGGGGGCACAGCAGCACACATCGGTTGCACAGCAGCACACATCGGGGGCACAGCAGCACACATCGGGGGCACAGCAGCACACATCGGGGGCATAGCAGCACACATCGGGGGCACAGCAGCACGGAGACATCGTGGGCACAGCAGCACGGAGACATTGTGGGCACAGCAGCACGGAGACATCGTGGGCACAGCAGCACGGAGACATCGTGGGCACAGCAGCACACATCGGGGGCACAGCAGCACACATCGGGGGCACAGCAGCATGGAGACATCAGGGGCACAGCAGCATGTAGACATCGAGGGCACAGCAGCACACATCGGGGGCACAGCAGCACACATCGGGGGCACAGCAGCACACATCGGGGGCACAACAGCACGGAGACACCGTGGGCACAGCAGCACGGAGACATCGGGGGCACAGCAGCACGGAGACATCGGGGAGACTTCAGTGGAAAAAGAGGAGCGGATCCCGGGACAGCGTATCTCCCTACAAGTAAGCAGATGTGCCGAACATCTAATCTATTCTTCACTGCGTTTTTCACTTAAATGATCCTGTGTTCACTGTTTTTATTCTATTCTTCACTGTTCTTCACATCTGCTAACTTGTCGGGAGATAATATACGCACGGAACAGTGAAGAATAGATTGCAGATGTTTGCATACATCTGCTAACTTATCAGAAGACATTCTTTTTCAATTAAATAACACATTTTATTCCCGAACCATGGTCCCTTTGAAAAATGCTCGAGTCTCCCAATGACTTCAATGGGGTTCGTTATTCGAGACGAGCACTGGAGCATCAGGAAAAGTTTGTCTCGAATAACGAGCACTCGAGCATTTTAGTGCTCGCTCATCTCTAATCCTAACATATACTGCCATACTACAGTATATGGGGATCTACCACATCATTTATTACAATGTGCAAATCACACATTGTAATGAATGAGTTAAAACGGGGCAGACTGTGGCCTGTATGACGCAAGGTTGTCATAGCCAATTGAATCCAATATGGCGATGGCCATGCACCGCCGGGATTTCAATGTCCCTGGTAAAGCTTGTACATTCACGGGCTGAGCCCCCTTCATACAGCGGGAGCCGACTCGTGACATACTATTACGTCAAATGTCGGTAAGGGGTTAAAGGTGATCTCCAGTTTGCACAATTTTCACATATTTCTTGATAATTATCTGATCACAATGGGGGACATGTATCTTTATTTCTACATGTTTTTTCTTTCATTTTTGTTTTTCTGTGACTTTTCACTGTGACTTTTGCTGTCGTTTCTCGTGTAGACCTCTGTCTGCACCTTGTGCAATATGTATTTTTATTTTCTATGTTTTGTGCAACTTTTCAATTATGTATCTTTTTTTTTCCTCTATTTTTCTGACTTTTTAGGTGCAAATCTGCACCTGGTCCCGGGCAGGAGCAGAGGAAGGATTTTTTTTCATGAACCCTGTTTTAACATGTAAATTTGAATTAATTCACATGCTGCAAATGTTTAAAAAGTAACCTTCTGGGCATTGAAAGTTTGGCCTTTTTTTTCTTTAAATTCTTACATTTTTGCAATCAGGTTTTATTGAAATGTATTGGTTACATCTATGTGTGAAGTCCCATCTGTTGTTTGTGATGCATTTTTAAACGCATTTTACATGTTACCGGGTGTTTGGCTGGTTAGAAAGCGTTATTTCCTTATTGCCGGATGTGTAAGCAGCTATGAAGATGATAACACAGGTGCTTACACTTTCAGCAATACAGACAAACGCTTTCAAACCAACCAATCAAGCACTGCTCACCCCTCCCCTCTGCAAAGGAGATTGCATCGCACAGTCATTCTTACGGCCAAATATTGAGAGAGGTCTATCTTTTTTGTGGGCATGGCGCGGGCTGCTGAGCACATGTTGTGCCCACCGTACCAAGCCCCGGTGCCATAGCTGTCTATGGGGGATGTATATGTGCGGCCAGATATATTTGACCCCAATGGTCATTTGAATGTACCCTAACTCTTAAAACATCCTCCAACATTAAGCCCTGACATATGGTCACTGCAGCCTCAGTTTACAAACAGAGAGCCGAGCACTGGAAGAGGGAAGGAGAATTCTGTATTAGTTATTTCACTGCCTCCCCATCAATAACTAAACATTCCCGGATCTCGGACTCTTTCAATACAGTTAATGTTTCTATGTAGCACGAGGGTGGGCTCCCAGAACCAATTTCTCTGGTGGGCCCCAGACGACCCAGTCCAACCCTGCTTAAATGTAGTGCATTAACCTACAAAATGGGGCACATCTACTAAGAACAGTGCAGTGTGTACTATATGCACTTACCAGTGTAGTGTGCAGATGGCGCCAGATTCAAGATTTTTGGCACATTTTCTTGCACCTCCTGCATTGCCCCGACAGAGTGCACCTTTAACAAGGTATACTGAACCAGCATGGTTACCACAACATCTTGAAGCGGCTGCTATTTTTTTTCAACAGGACAATGACCCCAAACACACTCCAGTCTGTGTAAGGGCTATTTGACCAAGAAGGAGAGTGATGAGGTGCTACCCCAGATGACCTGGCCTCCGCAGTACCAGACCTGAACCCAATCCAGATGGACCGCAGAGTGAAGGCATAACAAGTGCTTAGCAACTCTGGGAACTCCTTCAAGACTGTTGGAAGACCATTTCAGGTGACTACCTCCTGAGGCTCATCAAGAGAAGCCAAGAGTGTGCAAAGCAGTAATCAAAGCAAAAGGACCTAAAATAAGACAGATTTTCAGTTGTTTCACACTTTTTTGTTAAGTATATATTTCCACATGTGTTAATTAATAGTTTTGTTGCCTTCAGTGTGAATCTACAATTTCTGTAGTCATGAAAATACAGAAAACTCTTTAAACGTGCAGGAGTGTCCAAACTTTTGGTATGTACTGTATGTATTACTGGGAGGATGTAAATATATACATGGAGGCTGTATATACTGTATTAATGTGCAGGATGTATATGTTTTTTACTAGCAACATTTACTTTATTAAAAAAGAATTGGGGGGCACCCAGGGGCCTCCACCACCCTTGATCTGTCCTTAAGGGGACGCCATTTTAATGTAACTCTGATAATGTGTTAGATTAGTGTTAGATTAGTTTTGTGTGTTAGATCCATATATTTCACTAATTTTATATTGTGGTGAACATAAATCCAACATGCGGCAGATAGAAGTGGTGATGGCGGCCCGGCTCAGATGGAAGAAACAGGAAATGTGGATGTCAAGTGTAAGTCACTACAATGTCATGTGATTATTAATAAGATCCACTGAGTGCTAAGTGAAATTAGCATCTACTATATAAAAACAATGTATGGTGGTAATATTGGTACACGTGGGTTATGGGAAGTTCAGTGCTTAACCTCTTGGTAGATGTTTTCCTAAAATTATTAGGTTTGCAGGTTGGGAGCCCTTCTCGTATTACTTTATAATCATAATTTATAACATTCTGATAATTATTATTAGTGTTAACCCAAATCATTGAATGTCAGTGACACATTTAATAGTTGGATAATTTTTATTGATTTTACTGCAATCGGTTACAAGTTAATTAGAGAATTAAAGATCATTGATTCCAGTTCTAAGCAAAAGTAAATTTAGACTTGAATTAATACATAAATTGATACATGATATTTGTTATCCCCTCCCCAAATGTTTTGTTTGTGATGTTGAGTTTAGTTGTTAACAATTTTCAGATCTCTTGGTTTCTATCAGGCATTAGATTTCTTGCTGTAGATCTAGTTTAGATCTCTAAATCTGGGATAAAGAGACAATGATTTAGTTATTTCTTGTATTTATGTAAAGAAACTACAAACCTGAGAGATTTTATCTGCAAAGCAAAATCATTTCTGTAAAGTATTATTTTCTAGATATATATGAGATATGTGTAATGTCAGGGGCCAGCGATCACCTAAGCCAACACTTCACTTATCCTGCCCGGTTTCCTCTATATACCAGCAGGTCCGGTGTTCTTGGTAGACCCCCTGCAGTTCTACAGTTTGGCCCAGATATCCTCCCAAATTCCAGGTTCATTTAAATCTTCTTGCCTTGAGAAATGGTTCAGGCCAATAGTAATGTTTTCTTGTACATCCATTTCCTGACCTCTGTCTGCTTACAAAACTTGTTGTGCCCCGACCTAGTCTTGTCTACAGAGCACGACCCATTACTGTTACTAAACTGTAACATCTTCTGAAATAGTGACTCCTTATAATGTCCAAATCCTTGTTTTGGTATCAACCATGAAAACCAGACGACCTCTTACAAAAGACCCTTGATAAGTCAAGACAGTTAATTGACAATGGGGGTCATTTACTAAGAGCCTGAATTGCGTTTTTACGGCGGGTTACACAAATTTTTCCATTTTGGCAGATTTTCCTTAATTGGCCCGGGTTTTTGGTGCACATAATCAGATTGTGGCGCATCGGCGCTGACGTGCACGCTACGGAAATCGGGGGCGTGGCCGAACGAAAACCCGTCGGATTCGGAGAAAACCTGGCACTTAAAAAAAAAAAAGTGTCGCTTGACACGTGCTTACCTGCACCCGGCCAGGCTTGGTGAAGTTCAGTGCATTCCGATGAACTTCAGTGTAGCAGCGACACCTGGTGGACGTCGGAAGAACTGCCTTAGTGAATCGCCGGAAGACCCGAATCCTCCACACAGAACGCGCCGCTGGATTGCGAATGGACCGGGTAAGTAAATCTGCCCCAATTTGACTTCTACCGGTCTACAAACATTTAGTAAGAAACAGGGGGAGGCATGTTTACATTTGTTGACAAATATAAATATATAGATAGACAGACAGGTAAACACCAAAAAATAGTGAAAAAAGCAATTACTTTATTCCCAGACAGATAGATTGACAGACAGACAGATATAGGAGATAAATTTACTTACATTATGTAATCAGTCTTTGCTGTTAACTCTTACCTCAAAACCACTAAATATATAATACAAACATGAAATACATTAGGTCATCCTATATACTGTATCTCTAATACCCTTCCCTTCAGAAGTAAATTGTATTATAGGCAGTCCCCAGGTTATAATTGTAACTCCAGATAAAAAGGTTTTTGTCCATTTGACAATTGGATTTTCAAAATTTTAAGATGTCAAGGACAAAATTTTAAAAATGGCAAAAACGTGGCATTTTTTACTTTGACCCTATAATTTGTTATATTTTGATAGATTGGACATTTTGGGAGGCGGCGATACCTAACATGTTTGTGATTTTTACTGTTTATTTATATCAGTTCTAGGGAAAGGGGGGTGATTTGAATTTTTTGTTATTTTTCTTAATTTTTTTATATACTTTTTTATTTTTTTTATATTTTTCAGACCCCCTAGGGTACTTTAACCCTAGGTTGTCTGATTGATCCTACCATATACTGCCATACTACAGTATGGCTGTATATGGGGATCTACCACATTATTTATTACAATGTGCAAATCACACATTGTAATGAATGAGTTAAAACGGGACAGACTGTGGTCTTCGTATGACCCAAGGTTGTCATAGCCGATTGAATCCAATATGGCGATGCCCATGCACCACCGGGATTTCAATGTCCCTGGTAAAGCTTGTACATTCACAGGCTGAGCCCCCTTCATACAGCGGGAGCCGACTTGTGACATACTATTACGTCAAATGTCGGTAAGGGGTTAAAGGTGATCTCCAGTTTGCACAATTTTCACATATTTCTTGATAATTATCTGATCACAATGGGGGACATGTATCTTTATTTCTACATGCTTTTTCTTTCATTTTTGTTTTTCTGTGACTTTTCACTGCGACTTTTGTTGTCGTTTTTCATGTAGACCTCTGTCTGCACCTGCATTATGTATTTTTATTTTCTATGTTCTGTGCAACTTTTCAATTATGTATCTTTTTTTTTCCTCTATTTTTTTTTCCTCTTTCTGACTTTTTAGGTGAAAATCTGCACCTGGTCCACCCTCTTTTAACATGTTAATTTGAATTAATTCACATGCTGCAAATGTTTAAAGAGGGCCTGTCACCCACATTTTCGGCACTAGGAGCTCCTAGTGCTTGAACAAACGCCGCAGTGTTAGAATGATAGCGTTACTGGAGGTTTCCGGTAATGCTATCTAACACTGCTGCGGGGTACAATGTAATCATCGGCCCTGCCTCTTCCCCGGACCGCCCCGCTCACTCCATAGGCCGGCAGTGACTGCCGCGCACCAGGTGGCAGTCACCGCCCATAGTCACGCCCCAACCCCGCCCCCTCATGAATACGTCGGACAGCTTTGCGAGCTGTCCAACAATTACACTATACCCCTCCGCAGTGTTAGATAGTGTTACCGGAGGTTTCTGGTAACGCTATCACTCTAACACTGCTGCATTTGTTCAAGCACTAGGAGCTGCTTACTAAAGTAAGTGCCTAAAATTTGGGTGACAGGTCCTCTTTAAAATTTTGCACAGTAACCTTCTGGGCATTGAAAGTTTGAGCTTTTTTCTTTAAATTCATAACTTTTTGCAATCAGGTTTTATTGAAATTTATTGGTTACTTCTATGGGTGAGGTCACATGTGTTGTTTGTGATGAATTATTAAATTCATGTGTTTTACATTTTACCCTATGTTTGGCTGGTTAGAAAGCATTATTTCCTCATTGCCGGATGTGTAAGCAGCTGTGAAGATGATATCACAGGTGCTTACACTTTTAGCACTATAGACAAACGCTTTCAAACCAACCAATCAAGCAATGCTCACTCCTCCCCTCTGCAAAGGAGATTGCAGAGTCGTTCTTACAGGGCAAATATTGAGAGAGGTCTATCTATTTCTGCAGAGTCTCCCAACTATAACTCAATGGGGCACATTTACTAAGGGTCTGATTCGCGTTTTCCCGATGTGTTACCCGAATATTTCCGATTTGCGACGATTTCCCCTGAATTGCCCCGGGATTTTGGCGCACGCGATCGGATTGTGGCGCATCGGCGCTGGCATGCACACTAAGGAAATTGGGGGGCATGGCCGAACGAAAACCTTGGGTGCAGGTAAGCGCGAGTCCCACGACACTTTTTTTTTAAAATACGTCAGTTTTTCCGAATCCGTCGGGTTTCCGTCGCGTGCATGCCAGTGCCGATGCGCCACAATCCGATTGCGTGCGCCAAAACCCCGGGTCAATACAGGGAAAATCGGCGCAAATTGGAAATATTCAGGTAACACGTCGGGAAAACGCGAATCGGGCCCTTAGTAAATGACCCCCACTGTATCTCTAATAATGTAGCTCACAGAACCGGTGTCATTGGCGAAATGTTTTATGCAGTCTCCACCCTATAAAAACTTTCAGTTTTCTGAAATTAGACATCATGTTTTACTCTGAAAGCTTGGATAACACATACTTATAATAGCTCCCATTATACTTACGATGAAGCGTAGATTCTTTTAGCGACAATGAAGATCCTGTAAGAATTTACAAAATAACATTTATCTTCAGAACCTTTCAATCTGCTATCCATGAATAGTCTCATAACCTTATAACATGTTTTCTGGATTTTAAGCTTTACTAATCCTCTGAAGCTAAATTTATGAATAAATCAGTGATAATAGTAAACTATGTGATAAACAGTAGTAGTAGTTGCAGCTTTTCTGCATATTTTTTCCTCTCGTTCTCCTGTAGTTAGCAGTGTATCGGAAAGATCTTTCTGGCTGATGAATAATTATTTCCCAAGAAAATATTTCCCTTCATGACTCAGATGTAGGGATATTAGATTATCTATGTACTGTCTGTAGTGACTGAAAACAAACCTGTCGTCAGGAATTTCACTTTTAGTTGATGACGGGTTCCAATAGCCTATGCCAGTGATGGCGAACCTATGGCACGGGTGCCAGAGGTGGCGCTCAGAGTGCTCTCTGTGGGCACTTAAGCTCAGCACAGAGTTCACCAGACAGGACTCCAAGTTTTACTAATCTCAGTCCTATTTTAACCCTTAAGGAAGTATCTCATATGTCCTCACAGGGTGGCACCTCAGTGGCCACGCATGTATGAGATACATCCTGGAAAATAGGAGCCATAACTTTAGATCCCTGGTACCTAGAATCTCTTGGCAGCTTAGGACTGTAGGAAAAGCGAGAAGGTGCAGAGAGGACCAGAATATCTTTGAAAGTCTGGAATCTGGAGAGAAGCTACAGTGATAGTCCAGATTTGCCCTCCTGCTTTTAATTGTATCTGTGTCCTCCGTAGGCTGGTATGTTAGAAGAACAGTTCAACAAATAAACAAATTACTGCTTATATTGGAACTTTGTGATAAATGTGTGGGTTTTGGTTGTAGTTTGGGCACTCGGTCTCAAAAAGGTTCGCCATCACTGGCCTATGCTATATTGATATTTTGTCAGCATTCTGAATCAATTCACTACTTTATAAAACTTTATTTCACAAAATATGGCTCCCTGCCAGCAGTGTGTGCTGACATATGCATGAGGAGACAGATAAAGGAAAACTGGCTGCTGCAGGAATTGCCTCTCCACTGGTACTCACCACATGCTGCTGGCAGGGAGCCATGTAAAGTAAAATAAAGTTTTATTCCGTACTGAAACGTTATAGAATTCTGACAAAGGCATTTTTAAAATTAGCATATGATAGACTATAGGAACTTGTCACTTGCTAAAAATGAGGACTTGGATATTGTTATAGCTACTACAAGAGGTGTTTGTCCTGGTGCAGATCTGTATTTGCAATAACTGGGCAACTTACAACATTGGTTGCAATTGACAAAAATGTTCTACTCAATAACCTCTAGACAGACTATAACATTACTGCATGTCATTGTTCTGATACATCTGTATAGAGAGCTCGTGGCTGAGCCTTCTCCATGCAGGACAGATGTCAGCTGTAATATACAGCAGACACCTGCCGCTTACCGTAACAAGCTGTTTACATGTCATGTTCAAATGCTATTGCAGCAACTAAACAGTGGGGGTGCATGGGAAAATGTCATCACCGATGCTTAATAGTCATGACATCCTGGAGCCTCTGCGGGGCACACAGGCCATTCACTGGACCACATCTATCACATGTTATTGGCAGCCGGTTATATATAAGCAGTACAGTCACAATGTTCTGCAGGACTGTTGTATGGTTGTATATAATAGAAGTAAAAAGTCCCCTCTAGGGTTCAAATACCCTAGGAGTCCTGAATTATTTGTAAAATTAAACATAAAAAGATTAAAAAACTGTAAAAATCCCCCTCCCCCTTCCTAGAAAGTGTATATAAATAAATAACTGATCAAAAGGTTATGTAGTTCCCGTTAGCTAAGTGGGAGTGAAGGAGCAAGAAAGGGGTGTGGCCATCAGTGGGGAGGGCCGGCCTTGGAACTAGCTGTAGCCTGCACCTGTTCCTAGCAGTTGGCACGGGTTATAGCCCAAGTCTTCCAATGGTTGCAAACATTAAAGGGGTATTCCAGGAATTAGCAAAATTCATATACAAATGGGTCCTTAAAATATAAGCTAATATGTAATTAGTTGTTATTTAACAACAGGACACAGGAAAGAAGATGGAAGCTGGTCACATGTCCACATCTCATGTCCTGCACCAGCCTGGGCAGGTCATGTGATCAGCACTATGTTTGGCTGTAGTGGGTTGGTTGCAGTGCAGTGGGGTAAAGTGCAGTGATGGCAGTTACACATCATTACTATGGCAACAGAGCAGGACAGTCTGTTTCATCATCACTGGGGGCCGAGCATAAGAGGTAGGAGGAGTTACTGAGAACTAAAGGATCATGGGACTTGTAGTTTTTCTTGCTGGCAATCTTGATTTCTTATCATTAGGTCTCAAACACACTTGATATTTCTCCCCTACATTTACCTCCAGCCTCATCCGATCCTGCACCTGAGATGAAAACAGAAGGAATTATTTTTAATTCTTTTTTTGTGTATTTAATGTCCACATAATTCAGAACTTTGTCTTAACATAAAATAATGACAATAATAACAGTTTGGAAAGAACCTGCTGTGGCTCCTATTAGGAGATAAAGGGAAGTTTATACTAGTCTTTACCAAACTCAACTAAATTTCCTTAAGATACAGTATAAAATATATTCTCTTTTTTATGTAATACATAAGTCATGTTAAGAGGCTGGGGGGATCACTTCAGATGCCTCTGTCTTCGGCTCTGTATTAGCTAGAACCGTGATTCCTATGACATTTTAACCCTTACAAGACCTTTTTTCGTTCTTGCGTTCCTGTTTTTTACTTTTTAACTTTTTTATCTTTACATTTACAGAGATGTGTTAGGCCTCGTTATCTGCGGGAGAAATTGTATGGCACCATATAAAATTCCATACAATGTACTGTACTGGAAAGCTGGAAATAAAATTCTAAGTGTGTTGGAACTGACAAAAAACACACAATTGCAATGTTTTCTTGTGGGCTCTGTTTTTATAGTTTTTATTCTGTGCTCCAAATGACACTTTCTCTTTTTTGCTGTTGGTCGATACGATCAAAGTGATACCAAATTCATATAGGTTTTATTAGGTTTCAGTAGATTTTAAAAAATTAAAATCTTTTGTACAAAGCTTTTTTTTAGATTTTGCCAAATTTTGGACCGATAACTTTTTCACATTTTGGTGTGCGGATGGACCTATGCAAGGTGTCATTTTTTGCAGTAAGTGCTTGCATATTAACTAAAATATAAATTTGGGAACTATATGTCATATTTCATCATTTTTTATCCAAATATTCAAGGATGGAAAAAAAGGCGAAAAATGGTGCTTTGGATATTTGGGCGCTATGTTCCTGTACGGTCGGGAATAATCTTTTTAATATATTTACATAGATCGGCTTTTTGGGAGGTAGCAATACTTAACATTTTTATGATTTTTGCTATTTAGTTACTTTTATGTGTTCTAGGGAAATGGGGTGATTTTTCTACATTTTATTTTTTTTACTATTATTTCAGACTGGTACTTTACCCCTGCAGGTTCTGATCACTCTACTATATAGTGCAATATTACTGTATTGCCGTATGTAGCAATTCAACTGATGATCTCTATCAGCCTGCCATCGGCTGGCTATTTGAAATCACTATATAGGTCAAGTCTCCATGAGACTGTAGGCTGCCATGGCAACTGATTGCCCCATCTGATGACATCATAGGGGTGGTGATCAGCCATCCAAGATGGCGGCGCCTGTCGGCAATGATGTTAAGTGCCATGGTTGGGTTCGACCATGGCACTAAATAGGGTAACTGCTTTGATTGATGCCATCACCAACCACGGCCGTAACAGGTGGGTGTCAGCTGTATTATACAGCCGACACTCGCTGTATATGGAGAGAGCTCAGCCTGTGAGCTTTATCCATACACTCCACCGCAGCCCTAGGATGTAAAAGTACTTTCCAATGTGCGTAATGGTTAAAGGATAATGGTGTTTGTTTGGCACAAAGCCTGAGATACAGACAGTCTAAGACATAGTCCGTGATTCCATCGGCATCTCCAACCTATGTTATAACTGCCTGTATCTTAAGGACTGTATCTCACACAACTACTATCCTCACCCCAGACAGAGGCGTTTTAAATTACCTCTAGCTCCAGCCTCTAAATGCGATTCAACTCATTCTTTCAGCGCATTTGTATTCAGCTTCAAGGGTGATTGTTATCTAGGTTAATGTATACAACATATCATCTAGAGAGACAGTTGTTACAAAAGACAGAGTCACTTACAGAAGAAACAAAATCTGTCCCCAACTAAGTCATCCAGTGTTAATGTGACCCTTACAACCATCGGCTGGTGGCGTAACCTTCAGTAACCTTCAGTGTTCACACATATTGTATAGTAACTGCCAATAAAATTAACTCACTCCCTCAACAGGGCTCCTGAGTACAGATGAGCGGACCCAACATTCCCATTCTGGGTTTGGGTTTAGACATTTTGCCAATTTGGTACAACCAATAAAGCAAATTGATGCCCCTAGCAAATACCCATGGCTATAAGCCCTTGGCCACATGTAACTTACATAGGACCACAGGTAGTGACCCGGTGGTCTCCCTGCAGCATGCCATATGATCAGGTAATTCAACTTTTTAAATTCTTTGAAATTAAATTTTCATTTGACTAAAAACTATTTTTTATTATTATTTACACTGAAAACAGATAAATATCTTACTCACCTAAACGTATAGCCAATTCAGGTGATTCAGCTGTTAGAATTGAAGAAAAACATGTCACTTATCCGGCTTTTTCTCAATAGCCCTCCAATTTATCAATCCTTTATAACCAAAGTTGTCTCATTTTTACAAATGCGTCCTTATGCAGAAATTCAGAACTATAGAATAGCGATGAGTAGACCTAAAGCTCCATGTTCGGGTTCAAACAGAACATTGTGAGTTTGGGTCTGCAGAGTATAAACTTAGACTTCAGTCAGAAATCTAGGTTATGTTCACCCCCCCATCGGTAACATCCACAATCAGTGCCGCACCCATTGTTGCCGTGGGCTACCCATGAAATTTATTCAGCAGCAACAGTCCTGGGTAAGGACATCATGGGGAGTGACAAGACCTCCTGCGAAATATAAGTCTTGCCGATCCCCATGATGTCCATTATGAAGGATTCTTGCCGCCAATTACATCCCATGGATAGCAAGAGAACTAGAGTAGTACAAATTAGTTCAAGTCTTTTCGACATTTTTGTTCTCCATCCACCCCATTTGCATTTGACTATTTCTAGTATGACTATTATTGTTAAGTTTGTTACAACAGTTATAATTGTTCACTGTATGTTTTAAATTGTTGAACTTTGCTCCCTTGCCCATGTAGAATGAATTAATTGCAATGGCATTTTAATTGCTTCTGGGCTACCCACTGTAGATTAACGGCGGGCGTCCAGGTCCCTAAATCCTACGCCATAGCATATTTACAGCCCGGGCATGAGGAGGCTTTTCTAGTGATCAGGCATCTGCTCTCCAGCTCTAGCAATGGTTACTCCACACACCTGTAGCCACAGCAGATCTCACCCATAGAGAAATTAAACTTTTACCAAATTCAAGCTGATCCAAATCTGTGGCATTAAGTTGTGAAGAGATGTGTCCACAAGTCCTGGACATTTGTGGCCTATAAACTTGACTTACTGCCTTAATAGGGCTTCAAAGAAATAAATGGTCCCATGCACATGACCGTATGGGGGCCAGAGATAAGGCCACACAGTTAACGGCTGTACCACAGCGCCCTTAAAGGTCTATAGCCCCCTTTTAAGGAAGAGGGGAGGGGTGAGGAGCACTTCCCCTATCTTTTCCACCCAATCATGTACAAATACACGGTTGTTTGGATGAGGTCTTTGGCTGCCAGATCCTACTGCACTCTGACTATTCAGAAACCACATCTTCATCTTGCTACATAATGGGACCGGGGATCAAGGCCTCCACCTTCAAAATACGAAACTACTCCCAAACATAATCAATACCACATAAGAAAAAAAGGATCCACTCAGTTCTCAAATATAAAATTAAACAGAAATTTATTTAATAATATTCAAAATCCACCATACAAGTAACATGTACATAAATTCATGCCTCTAAAAACATCTCCACTATACATGGATACTTGGATACTAAACTGATATGCACTGCTAGTTAGAATAAATTCAAATGGTAAAGTTAAAGATAAAAGACCAGTGTCTTACCCATTTTGTGGTATGACAAAGGAAGGCCTCGGACACCCCAACACGCGTTTCGCCCACGCTTCCTCAGGGGGTACGAGGCCAGAGATAAGGCCACAGAGTTAACGGCTGTACCACAGCGCCTTTAAAGGTCTATAGCCCCCTTTTAAGGAAGAGGGGAGGGGTGAGGAGCACTTCCCCTATCTTTTCCAACCAATCGTGTACAAGCACCCGGTTGTTTGGATGAGATCTTTGGCTGCCAGATCCTGAGAGGCTTCTGGCTACTGCACTCTGACTATTATCCAAGCTTCTAATTTAATATTATTTAACGTACTCAGCCTTGTCTTTCTGATGTTGAAGTCCAGGCTTGTCTATGACATCCAAACCTGCCTCAACCTACATTTTGACCAGTGACTCTACACTCACGATGCCAGCAGAGACCTCAGCCCATTCATGATCTTTCTTTTGCCTGTCCCTTGGCCTTTTCTTGGCTTTTGCACAGCTTTCCCCTGAAGAGGACCAATTTAAGAGGTAGCAACCCGGTGGTAATTGTACTGTATTTACTAAATCAACTTTTTGAAAAAAATATAGACATTTTAATGCTAAATCTACTAAAATTAATTTATTTACATATCTTTTTTATATTCATACTCACTTAAACTAATTGACCAGGTTGATCCAGATATATTTCCTGTAACAATTAAAGAAAAAAAAAAACAATAACTTTACTAGAGCTGTTTCTGAATAGGCATTAAAATTATCATCCCTTTTTGGCTTTTTAAGAGAACAGGTAAGAAATCCTTTTATAAGGATCAGGAATATAGAACATCGGGACAGAAATATCTATTCTATAGACTTGGCTGAGTTATGGGCATAGATGGAAATTTATCAGAACAAAGCTTTTCTATTTGCTCACGGAAACCAGAGATCGGATCTCATTTTCAAATTTTATAAAATACAATCTGAGCTTTGATTGGTTTCTACGAGCAACTTCAAAACTTTTGCTATAAGAAAAAAAAAAAATTGCATAGAATCCAACATGTAGTTCTACTGAAGGCATAAAATAAGAAGGGAAGAAAAATTCTATGACTGCTAATATGGTAGAATAATCCCATGGATCAATGTTTCATCTCTAAGAGTCTATTCTCCATCATTTATCATATGATCTTTTAATAAAGGCTCCTGTTGAACCGATTTGTTGACTGTTACAACACGACGTGCATTGTAAATTTATCAGGGTTTGGTATAAAAGCCCTAAAATAATCGCAATTACTACAAATTGGAAGGCATTGCAATTATTTTCCCCCTTAAACCACACCCCACCAAGTGGGCTTGGAGGTTTGTGAAGAGGGGCTGTGACCAGCGGCGGAGGGGGCTGGTGCGGGGCGTATTTGCCCCTGGCCTGCACACTAGCTACAGCCAGAGATCATTCAAGCCTGAACGGTCTATGGTAATAGCTCAATTCTATGCCAGGAAGGGGCTGGTGTAGAATTGTATGCCAGCGTCAACACCCTACTAAAAAGTTTCTGCTCCGGCTTCCTAATATATCCCGCTGCAACAGAGGGGCGGGGTTTCAAAACATGTATAATAAATCTCCCTATACAGTATATCCCACAAGATGTGATTTCCTGAATATGCTGTGTCATCACTTTTCAGTACAATGGTGTCACATTCATACTGACATATTCAAGCTTGTCCAATCACAAAATAGTGTCCACATTTCATAGCCTGAAATCTCAACATATATAGAAAATTCTCGAAAACATTTACCTGTTACTGATTGCGGTTCATTATCATCTGAGAAAAGAAAATAATTAACTTTTTGTTTAAATTAAAATATTTCAAAACACATGGTCATAGTAAATTGCATGACTGGGAAATACAATTCTTCCTGCAGATAATGTAAATCTCTGTAAAATGAAGCTTCAAAATGTTCTATTAAACACCAGCAATCAGTATCAGCGTCAGTTAAAGTGAAACTGTCACCAGGAAAGTCATTTCTAGATGCTGAATCTAACAATACCCTTATCAGCATTCTGAAGCATTTCAGTACTTTATGTAAATTTTATTTACATTACATGGCTCCCTGCCAGCAGTGTGTTATGAGTCCTGGCGGAGGGCGGAAACTGCTAATGATGGGTTAAAAAATAAAGATTCTAAACTTAACTTTCCAAAACAAGACCGTGTTTGAAGTCTGTAAAATACCAACGTCACAGCAAAAGTGGGGCTCAAAATTCAAGGACAAGTTCTCTTGAATGGCATCACAGGTTATATATATATATATATATATATATATATATATATATATATATATATATATATTTAGGACTAAAGAATGTATCTCCCTATGGAGTGTATGCCACAAGATATGATCCTTTTCAGTATAAGAAAAAATATGGGTCTAGGGTCAAAATTAGACACCCAAAATGGAATTGCATATAAAGTTAGAGAAAAGCGGATGTCCACATAAGGTCCAAATTCATATTAAATCTTTATTAACTAATCCAAAAACATATTAAAAAGCACACATCGGTGCTTAGCACATACTACAGGACCCCAATACCCTGCCACATATACCAATTTTACAGTAATACCAGGCAAAATGTAGTCATTTAGGTAACAAAATGTTTAGTGCAAGTAATACAATAATAAATCCCATAAGTATGGTGTACAAAACATATCTAAGAGATGGTATAACCAGAGGTTTACCTACATAATCGCGATATCAGGTATCGGGTATCAGGTATTGGGGTCAAGAGCCCCCATACGTTTCGCCTGTAACCACAGGCTTCCTCAGGGGTAGTGCACAAAGTAAAGGATAAAGCATTTATAGTGTACTTAGCCCTCAGAGTCCGATGCGAGTCAGCTACGCTCAGCACTCGGCGTGCGTGTCAAACGCTGGAAATGGCATCAAGAGTTCCAATTGGGATGCATGTCAAAATACCGGAAGTGACGTAACTTCCGGTTGAACGCTCGCTTTGCAAAATACAGCACCTGCGCTAAGTAGACAACAGTCCAGATGAATGGTTATCTCTCATTCACACCAACACAAGGAGCATGTGCAGAATACACGTCTTATATAGGTACAAAGAGTCTAAAGTGCATTAGGAGAATGAGGTAAGTATATCCAACAGAGGTAGTATAAAGTGCAAGTGCCTAATGAAAACAGAAAAATAGAAAAATGCATCAATGTAAACATGTGACCATTATCAGTGATTAACTTGTAGTTTCGTTTTTAGAATTAAACTGGAGTGCAAAAAAATACCGTAATAAATAGAAGCACAGGTATTTAGGATGAGCACGGATATACGGGTCGGACACTGGGTTTATTCGTTGACAGACGGTTGTCCTGATGGCTATTAAGGACAGAGAAATGCAGAGGACATCATACACAGGTTTATACAGTGATGATACCAGGTCTAGTCACCTATTATAAATAGACAAAAAAATTTCATATTGTAATCCCGCAGCCTATATAAGGATTGGTTGTTAGGGTGTACAAACAAACTTGTGGTCATCACACATGGACAGATGGAGCAATCCCCACAAGGAAAAGATCCTCTTAATCGCTGACCTGTGCCCAGGGGTTTCGTTGGTCTCTGAAAATGACTGGACGTAAGTACGTCTTTCAGGTTGCGGGCTCTTCTGGCGATCGGTTTAGGTTTATCTGGAATGTGTACATGGAGTCTGGTGTCACTTAGAAGAATGTCCCAATTATTCTGTAAGATTTTGTATACATCCATCCACTGGTTGTTATACGTGGTTATGAGACATGGTTGGAACTCTGTGTCCCGTGCCTTTGGTGACAGTAGGGTTTTTCGGTCACTGTCCCTTGCTCTCACAAAAGCTTTCGAAATTACCTTCTTGGGATATCCTCTGGCTCTAAAACGTTCTGTGAGCTCCTTGGCATGTCTATGGAATTCAGCAGTGTTACTACAGTTTCGTCTGACATGGAGGAGCTGTCCCACCGGGATGCTTTCTCTTAGATGTTTAGGATGAAAACTAGTAAAAGATAAAAGACTGTTAGTTGCAGTCTGTTTCCTAAAACGTGTTGTTGTAAGACGGGTGCCTTCTATGTTCATTTTTACATCCAAGAACTCTATTGATATCTCCGAGATCAGGTTGGTAAACTTGATTTTCCATGGGTTTGTATTAAAGAATTGGATAAATTCCAAACAACAGTTCTGTGAACCATGCCAAACCAACAATATATCATCAATATATCTATACCAACCTACCACACCTGACCCAAAAGCGGCCGACTCGTACACAGTACGCTCCTCCCACCAACCCAAAAATAGGTTGGCGTATGAGGAACGCGCCGTGCACCCAAGGCCGTCCCCGACACCTGTTTGTAGTAGGATCTGTCGAAGGTGAAATAATTTTGGTGCAAAATCAATGATAACAGGTCCAACACAAAAGAATCGTGTCGATGATCCAGTGACCCCCTCCTTGACCGCTTTAAGACCCACCTGGTGACCTATCATGGTGTAAAGAGACTCGACGTCCAGTGTAATCAACAGGGCATTAGTAGGGATGGATAGTTGTTCTATCTGCTGGATCAGATGTGTCGTGTCACGTACATATGCAGGAAGTTTGATGACCAGCGACTGCAGAAAAAAATCAACCTAAGAGCATAATTTTTCATTCAAACTTCCAATGCCAGAGACTATAGGCCTACCTGGTGGTTCTTGCATGGACTTGTGGATTTTGGGTAACATATAAATAGTCGGAATTTTTGGATCATCCACTGTAAGAAATTTGTGTTCTTTTTTGTTGATAATGCCACAACTTAATGCTGTATTTAAGGTGCAGACTACTTTGTTCTTGAAAATCTGTTTAGGGTCAGATGCGGGATTACATCAACTGTAAGACGAAGGATGTCATTTACGTCTTGATATGTTCCTGCCCAATGATCTGGAACCCCAGGGGAGGTAATCGCGGTAAGGAGCTCCTTAGTCTGTTAGTCTGTTCACTTCACTGTGGTCCTCTTCCTCAACTTTGGTTTTTACTGGACCTCTTCATGATATGGATCGTGAGTGTGCTACTCGAGCTTGTGGCCTGTTTCTATTACTGGCTTACTTTCCCCCAATGTATACCAACATCTTTGCGCACACACACCATATTTATCAATGTTTTTCACTCTTCTTTGAGGGTCGTCCAGTTTGGTGTGTGTACTTTCCCTCCTTTATTCACATTAACTGTGGTATTAATATGAAATGTTTTTGTATATTTATAATAGGTGACTAGACCTGGTATCATCACTGTATAAACCTGTGTCAGATGTCCTCTGCATTTCTCTGTCCTTAATAGCCATCAGGACAACCGTCTTTCAACAAATAAACCCAGTGTTTTCATTCTGACCACATCACCCATCGACCTGGACTACCATCAACTCCAATTCTGCTTTATGTACTCTGTGAGGCCTCTTTAGGTTTCATAGATATTTGGAATGTGCTTATGATAAGTATATATTGATACATCGTCTTCCATCACATCTATTTACATTGAAAAAAATGTTTACCTGTGGGTTCTTCTTCCTCCTTCCTTCCTTTTCCTTCCTGTCTTCTGAATTGTATATTCATAAATTATGGCATATTTTACCTTCAGCGTACTTGTATTTACATTTATAATTATATTTATTTATTATTATTCATATTTGTTTATTTTGTACAACATTTGCTTTTCTTCTTACTCTTTCTTATGGCCCTCAGAGTCCGACCCGTATAGTCGTGCTCATCCTAGAGAGATAACCATTGATCTGGATTGTTGTCTACTTAGCGCAGGCGCTGTATTTAGCAAAGCGAGCGTTCAACCGGGAAGTTACGTCACTTCCGGTATTTTGACACGCATCCCAGTTGGGACGCTTGATGCCATTTCCGGCGTTTGACACGCACGCGGAGTGCTGAGCGTAGTTGACTCGCATCGGACTCTGATGGCTAAGTACACTATAAATGCTTTATCCTTTACTTTGTGCACTACCCCTGAGAAACCTGTGGTTACAGGCGAAACACATGGGGACCCTTGACCCCAATACCTGATGCCTGATTCCTGATATTGCGATTATGTAGGTAAACCTCTGGTTGTACCATCTCTTAGATATGTTTTGTACACCATACTTATGGGATTTATTATTGTATTACTTGTACTTAAACATTTTGTTACCTAAATAAATACTGGTATTACTGTAAAATTGGTATATGTGGCAGGGTATTGGGGTCCTGTAGTATGTGTTATGCACCTGATGTGTGCTTTTTAAAAATGTTTTTAATTTTTTGGATTAATCAATAAAGATTTAATATGAATTTGGACCTTATGTGGACATCCACTTATCTCTAACTTTATATGCAAGATATGATCCTTGTGTCAGGTCAAATACTTCATATTAGATGATGCCCTCTACCTGGCAGCTGTTTCTAAAAACCCCTTCTAGTTTGAAATAAAATCAGATAAATTATTATTACTTCTTTATATTCTACAACTTTTTAATGAAAATTCACTAAATGGGTTTTATTGGAAAAGTCTTAGTTTGTTCTCACTCATCCCCAAATACAGAACATTACTGTATATATGATCCAAGTTACACTATAGACTATACAGTGATATAACATATATAAGCAATATAATATTCTATAAAATCTATTGCAAATTAAAATGTTACTTTGTATGAAATTAGACGTCATCTTTTACTGGTGTAACATATATTTATTATACTTACTGACATCCAAAGGTTTCCCTTTTAGTGAAGCTGATAGAGATAATCCTTCTGTAAGAATTAATAACAAATTATATCTCTCCTCTTTGGTCATGCAGTCTATTATCCACAAATTACTAAATTGTCTCAATACCTTCTAAATTTGTGTCGATTTAAAAGGAACCTACCACCCCGATTCTATCTATAAAGCTGGAAGGGGTGGTAGGTGGATGGATGGTACGTGAGGATAGCCCTTTTTTGGGCTAATCCTCACGTCCCGGGTGTCTTTTACAAAACTTTATTACATCTATATGCAAATTTTTTTATGAGGCTACTGGGGCGTGGAGTAGCCGGACATGAGGCTACTAGTAGCCGTTAATCTTCGGCGCGCAGCTCCTGGTAGCTGCGCGCCCTCGTCCGAGTCCCCCGGCTACTGCGCATGCGCAGTAGTTCCGGCCCCGGAGCCGCGCAGCCGAAGGCCTGCGTTCTGCGCATGCGCAGAATGCAGGGGATCCGGACGAGGGCGCGCAGCTACCAGGAGCTGCGCGCCGAAGATTATCTGGTAGGCGGAGTAACTGGGGCGTGGAGTAGCCGCGACTAGTAGCCTCATGTCCGGCTACTCCATGCCCCAGTAGCCACATAAAAAAATTTGCATATAGATGTAATAAAGTTTTGTAAAAGACACCCGGAACGTGAGGACTAGCCCAAAAAAGGGCTATCCTCACGTCCCATCCATCCACCTACCACCCCTTCTACCTTTATAGGTAGAATCGGGGTGGTAGGTTCCCTTTAAGGAAACTAATGACTTAGAAATAATAGAGTAATAAGAATTCTCCTATGTCACTCTCCTAGCTGGTCTGTGGTAGGGGGCAGATATGTCAGTGGACTAAGTCAGTGTCATAGTTATTCAGGCTTCAATCTAGTCCAGATTCTGGATCTTCAGTATTTGGGCAAATGGATGAAGGGTCATCGGTACAAGTTCTGTGTTGTTGGTGAACATGTCCTCTAGGAAAATTACTACTATGATTAGAGGACGAAGAACAGAGCCCCGGAAAGACCATGTGTTGGTGGGGAATTATGGGAAAAGATACCAGAACTGATCGTTCCTGATTTCCTATCATCATATCTTGAATGCAATTGATGTTTCATAATTACATTTACCTTCAGTTGATTCTACACCTGAGATGAATAAAAGAATGAATTATCAGTTTGTGTATATAATGTGCACATTTTTAAAATCTTTAACTTAGCATATAATAACCTGTAATAGAACATTAAAGGGGATCTCCTGTTCGCACAAACCCCAATATATATTTTAATAATAATCTAATCCCAATTAGTGATGAGAGGGTCTGTGGTTCTTGTCTATCCTGCGTGACCAGGATATATTGCTAGATAGGCAGGTTTGCTTTTCTCTAATCACAATTTGTCCTTCCTTTGGGACCTTTATCAATAGACTGTGGTGTATCAGAATATCCTTATGGAGATCCTTGTAATGTTATTACAAGATCTTCAACCCATATGTGTCTATGTGCGGCCCAAAGTGGTTGTTTTGTGAATTGCAGCCTGTCAAGTTAGTCTGTGCAAAAAGCATACTTAAAATTAATGTTATTGTTTGTATAATAAAAAGTTATACCATTTTCTAATATACCGTATATACTCGAGTATAAGCCGTCCCGACTATAAGCCAAAACCCCTAATTTCAACACAAAAACTGGGAAAACCTATTGACTCGAGTATAAGCCGAGGGTGGGAAATGCATTGGTTACAGCCTCCCAGTATATAGTCTGCCAGCCCCTGTAGCATACAGCCTGCCCAGCCCCTGTAGCATACAGCCTGCCCAGCCCCTGTAGTAGGAAGAAAAATAACACTGTACTCATTTTTCCGACGTCCCCCATAGGTCCTCTTCTGTCTCAGACTGTCTCAGACAGAAGAGGACCTACAGGTGATGTCAGAAAGGTGAGTTTTGACTTTATTTTTTAGTTGACTCGAGTATAAGCCGAATTAGGGTTTTTGAGCACAAATTTTGTGTTGAAAAACTAGGCTTATACTCGAGTATATAAGGTACGTTCTGTATCAATTCTTCCTGGTTTTTTAGATCTCTGCTTGCTGTTATTCTATAGGAAGCTTCTATATTTACTTCCAGTGGACAGAAATCTGACCATGGTCACACAGGTGCGCGGCTCGTTAGTGTCATAGAGAGTAATCAGAGCCGTGTGATATAACGAGCCGTGCACCTGTGTGACCATGGACAGATTTCTATCCACTGATAGTAAACATAGAAGCTTTCTATAGAATGACAGCAAGTAGAGATCTAGAAAACCAAGACAAATTGATACAGAAAGTATATTGGAAAATTGTATAATTTTTTATTTTACAAACAATAACATTAATTTGTAGAAATGGGAATACCCTTTTAATTTGAACAGATAGTTGGCTTTTATATACATGAGAATAGGCATAAACCATACATAATCATCACAAAGGAATGTACTGAATTAATCTTTACTGAGAAGATGTTAGTTTATTTCAGGGGGTTTGGTTTGGATGCTTTTCAAAAAATAATATGTGACTTGTCTGTGCTGCAGACTGTTCAGCTCTTGGCCCCCACCTTTGTGCTCCTGTACAGCTCCTCCCTCCCCCACTGATGTCAGCTCACCAGGCTGTCAGCTCTGTGAAAGAGCAGGAGGGAGGAGCTGTACAGGAGCACAAAGGTGGGGGCCAAGAGCTGAGCAGTCTGTAGCATAGACAAGTCACATGTTGTTTTTTGAAATGCTTCCAAACCAAAGCCCAACCCCTGGGACTACATAGATGATTCTGTCAGGATGCAAGGTAAGTTATAACACACATTCATATTCCAATGCAAATGCTTAGCAGAAAGGTAGATGTGCACTGCAGGTGTAATAGGGTTCTGTAACCTGTCTTTAGTGAAAATGAGGTCCCTGGTGATAGGTTCCCTTTAAAAAGTTTCTGTATCATTCCTGATTAAATGTTTTACAACACTCTGAAAAATAAACTAACATCCTGTCAGTAAAGATTAGTTTGGTACATACCTTTGTCAAAATTATATGTGGAATATGCCTATTTTGGTGTGTATAAAATACAACTATCTGCTCAAATAAAGTGGCTTTTTGCTCAGACGAACTATGGGTCTGTGTTGATTGCATCTTTTTCGTGAGCCCCAAGGGTGAATACCTTTACATACACAAAAATGCAATTAGGCGGCTAAACCTTCCCTTAATCAATAAAACTTCACTTTTGTTAGTGTAGATTAAAACCAAGTGTTCTCATACCATGGAAAGTGAGTTTAAAACCATCATTAGAGTATGGATATCGATTTGTCAGGCATACATGTTTGTAATTTGACAATATTTTGTCACCGTAGCTGTAGAGTATTTCCAGAAATGTAGCAGACCTGATGTACAGTAGTAAAGACTCCCTTTAATTCTCCGGAAGTCAAATCGCTCACTAGCAACTTAGATCGAATTTATCTCCGTTTTACTGAGAGCTTGGTGGTGTTGAGCTATATTTCCTTCCGATCCCTAAATACATACACCTTCCCTATGAGTCTCACACTTTCATCAAAGAGGGGAAAGGGAGGGAAAGTGTTAGATCGTGCCGCTATATCTCGTATAAATTCACGAGCCATCCTCTAACTGAGCTAAAATCAATCAACATAACCCCCCCCCCCCCGACATGTTTATAGTAATCTCACCATGGAAGAAATCAAATTGCCTATAAGGAGGCTGAGCCAGATGGAACGGTAACACAAGGCAAATGTAAGGCCTCTTTCACACTTACGTTGCAGATCAAGTCAGAGTCTGATCAGGGTGCGATCAGGGTTTGGTCAGTGAAAAACTGACATTTTTCATCAGAGTGCAATCAGTTTTCATTCAGAGTTTGTTCAGTGTCTCCGTTTTTCACACGCATTTTTGGGGTTTTTTCAAAGCAATTTTGATGCGTTTTTCACGGGCAGATAATGGGGCACATTTACTAAGGGTCCGTCAGACGCATTTCCGCCTGGTTTCCCGAATTTTTCAGTTTTGCCCTGAATTGCCCCGGGTTTTTGGCGCACGCGATCGTATTGTGGGGCATTGGGAGCCGGCTTTCATGCAACACAAATCGGGGGGCGTGACAACCCAACTGATTCCGACAAACCGCGGAATTTAAAAATGAAATTGTGTCGCAAGATCAGCACTCACATTCACCAGGAAGAAGAAGGTGAACTCCGACGGACCTTAGCGGGAAAGGGATACATGTAGGAAATAGGACACACAATCTTAGTGATTTGCGGCAGCTCCAAATCCATGTCGGAAATTCTGGATCGGCGGCGTCAACAGGACTGGTAAGTAAATGTGCCCCAATGTGCGTGAAAAGGACTCAGGACTGAGCTCTATCTTTTCTATGGCAATTGATCAGTGAAAAACACATTGCACTTGCAAGTGTCTCAGAGTGAAATACGTTTTTGATGGATCTCCATTTGGTGCATTTTTCACTAACGTGACTTGCAAAAGTAGAGCCTGTGTGCGTGAAAAAAATGCAAGTCTGAAAAAGCCCATTGATTACAATGGGTCAGAGTGCAATGCAAGTTCTGCGCGTCAAAAGCACGCGCAGAACACACACGAGAAAAACGCAAGTGTGAAAGGGGCCTAAGAGGTACTCTTGGCAGGCTGAAGGGCTGAGGCAGTGATGAGAGCTTCTGTGACATAGGACCAAGTTTGGAATGCGGGATTTTATCTCCATGGGCCCCACCAAAATCTGTATATCTGACTGATAGTGGATGTGTCTTCGATAAATGTTTTTTATGATGATACCTTACTGTTTCTTACTGTGATCTGTGCCTAAATGACGCTCATTACGCATAGCTAAAACTGTAGCATACACAGCTTGTTTATATGTCTAACAGAGTTGTGTCTCAGTTTTTCGCGTTGTTTATGTAACAGTAAGGATCAGGGCCGGATTAAGGGTGGTGGGGGCCCCTGGGCGCAAACTGGTGGGGGCCCTTCTAACAATGTTTTTGGAAATATATAGCCTGCCAGCCCTCTGTAGTATATAGCCTGTCAGCCCCCTGTAGTATATAGCCTGCCAGCCCCCTGTAGTATACAGCCACCAGCCCCCTGTAAACTTTAGCCGCCAGTCCCCTGTAGAAAATGGCGATCTCGGCTATCTCCCCCAGCGAAGGCAGCTGTGTCTCACTGACACAGCTGTCATCCTAGACCCATATGTGTGTTGCGGGTGGCCACGGGGCGCTGCGCATTGCACACAGAGACAGCGACTCAGCTGAGCTGACTTGCTGACTGTCCGAAACTGGTGGGGGCCCCTTAAAAAGTGAAAGTGGTGGGGGCCCCGGGGCTCGAGCCCCATGAGCCCCTCCTTTAATCCGGACCTGGTAAGGATCTGCTCACATTACTGGTTGTAAAAAAAAAAAAAAGATAAATTTACTAAAAGGTTTTATTCTCTCCTATGATGACAGATACTTATTATACTCACTGTAATTCAGCACCCAATCTGTTCCAAATATCTCTCCTGTAGCAATCGAAGAAAAAACATGTTTCTGTTTCAGTCTTTTTTTCTGGATGAAGGTCCTAGACATAGAATCCAATGTCTGATTCTTCTAAGTATATGAAAGCTTAAAATTCAGTGGGGGGAATTTATCATCAGGGTTTTTTGTCTATGTTTGGCGTTGTTTTGGCACAGTTGTGGTACAAATGCTGTTTTGCGACTTTCTATTGCACGAAATGAAAAAAGTACAGTGTGGAGGCACTTTAGAATGTGCCATATTCATGCGATTAGGCGCATATTTTGGTGCACAATGGGTTTTATTTACTAAGGGTCACACTACTCACTTTTGGCGGACTTTGCACCTTTTTCAGGGATTGCACGGCTTGCACAGGTATTTAACAGGTGTCGCACAAGATTTTGGTGCAGCTGTGCTGGCTTCCATGCAGCATGAATTGGGGGATGTGCCATCAGACGATCCGGACTAATTCGCACTGAGTGCAGGATATTAGTGAATCGCGACACAGGCTCGTTCTGGCAGGTGCGACTTTTGACTTTTAGTTGCAAATGTCTCAAATCCAAATGGACACAAGCCATGTGAGGGGTTATATACAGGAGAGGATACAAGCCATGTGAGGAAATTATATACAGGAGAGGATACAAGCCATGTGAGGAAATTATATACAGGAGAGGATACAAGCCATGTGAGGGTTATATACAGAAGAGGATACAAGCCATGTGAGAGGTTATATACAGGAGAGGACACAAGCCATGTGAGGGGTTATATACAGGAGAGGATACAAGCCATGTGATGAAATTATATACATGAGAGGATACAAGCCATGTGAGGGGTTATATACAGGAGAGGATACAAGCCATGTGAGGAAATTATATACAGGAGAGGATACAAGCCATGTGAGGGTTATATACAGAAGAGGATACAAGCCATGTGAGAGGTTATATACAGGAGAGGACACAAGCCATGTGAGGGGTTATATACAGGAGAGGATACAAGCCATGTGATGAAATTATATACAGGAGAGGATACAAGCCATGTGAGGGGTTATATACAGGAGAGGATACAAGTCATGTGAGGGGGTTATATACAGGAGAAGATACAAGCCATGTGAGGGGTTATATACAGGAGAGGACACAAGCCATGTCAGGGGTTATATACAGGAGAGGACACAAGCCATGTCAGGGGTTATAAACAGGAGAGGATACAAGCCATGTGAGGGGTTATATACAGGAGAGGACACAAGCCATGTGAGGGGGTTATATACAAGAGAGGACACAAGCCATGTGAGGGGTTATATACAGGAGAGGACACAAGCCATGTGAGGGGTTATATACAGGAGAGGACACAAGCCATGTGAGGAAATTATATACAGGAGAGGATACAAGCCTTGTGAGGAGTTATATACAGGAGAGGATACAAGCCTTGTGAAGGGGTTATATATAGGAGAGGACACAAGCTATGTGAGGGGGTTATATATAGGAGAGGACACAAGCCACATGAGGGGATATATACAGGAAAGGATACAAGCCATGTGAGGGGGTTATATGCAGGAGAGGATACAAGCCACGTGAGGGGTTATATACAGGAAAGGATACAAGCCATGTGAGGGGGTTATATGCAGGAGAGGATACAAGCCATGTGAGGAGTCATATGCTGTAGTGGACTCTACTGTAAATTTTGGATTTGAGGCCATGGTCTACATTTTTAAATCCCTCTAGTCACACCCCAGGGAGATGACGACATCTGGGGCTGCAGTCACACGTGACATAAATGCATACATTTTCAATCGCATCACAACAGCTGAGAAGAGGAGATTTGCCTAATTGCATTACTGTCAACATTTACAAAATGCATTTGTTAACACGATGTTAATGCCCACGTTAACATAGCATTGATAGATGCATTTGTTAACACGTTGTTAACATATGTTAATATTTCAATAATGCGTGTGTTTTGTAAACACCATGTTAACAGCCATTTAATAAGCAAATCTGCTCTTCTCCACTGTTGTGATGTGTTTGAAAATGCTTATGTTAATGCCACATATGACTTCTCCCTTAGAAGTAACCAATAAATTTCTAAAACATTAATGCAAAAATTAAAAAAAAAAACACCAAAAAAGCAGCCAAAACTTTCAATACCCAGCAGGTTTATGTGCTTTAAAGCATGGGAAATAATACTAATTTACATGTTAAAACAAGGTCCATGAAAAAAAAAATCCTTCCTCTGCACCTGCCCTGGACCAGGTGCAGATTTGCACCTAAAAAGTCACGAAAAAATATGCAAAAAACTGAACAGAAGTGAAAAGTCACAACGAACATCTGGAAAAAAAGATACATAAGGCACAAGGTGCAAACAGAGGTCTACATGAAAAACAACAGCAAAAGTCGCTGTGAATAGTCGCAAAAACGACAAAAGAAGAGACAATTAAACGAGCAGAAATAAAGATACTTGTCCCCATAGACTCACTTATTGATTTTAGGTAACAAAATGGAATTGAACATAGGCAACCAAGTCAAAGACAAATTGTAATGATAGATCTCCCCCAATGAGTGCAGCAACCCAAAAAATGTAGGGGATGTGTCATTTGGAACGTGCAGTGAAAGCCGCGAAAACTACGTCCATAAAAATTTGCGCATCTGCATTTTTTTCATCAATGTCACTACATTTGGAGCTTTATTTCAGCTCCCCTATACATTACATGGTATTATCCACTAGGAATTACATATTCTCCTACAGATAATGAGCCTCATACAGATCTGTACATGGAAACATCAAACTCAATACAAAGTTCTGACTTGTAGAAGGAGGGGAGGAAAGCAGGAAAACACAAAAACAATAAAGACATCCAAAAAAAACCGATCAAGGCAGTTTCATCGCAGGATATATTATATTTAGGACAGCAAAATATATAATCAATGGAGCACATTTACTTACCCGGTCTTGTCGCGATCCCTGATCCAGACAGTCCGACGAAGATGAAGTCCGTTGCGATTCACCAAGATCGTGCGCCCAAGATCCTACATGTGTTTGCTTCCCGCTGAGGTCCGCCGGACCTGTATGTGAGTGCATGGCTTGCGACACAATTTGAGATGTTAAATCCCGTGCGTTGTCCGAATCCGTCGGATCATCCGACGGCCCGCCCCCCGATTTGTGTCGCATGAAAGCTGGCGCCGATGCGCCAAAATCCGTTCACGTGCACCAAAAACCCCAAGTAATGCGGCGCAAAACAGAAAAATTCGGGAAACCAGACAGAAATGGGTTATGCAAACCTTAGTAAATGTGCCCCAATGGGGCTCATTCACTAAGGGTCCGAACGCCGCACTTTCGTTGGGTTTCCCGAATATTTCCAACTTGCGCCGGATTGCCCTGGGATTTTGGCGCACGCGCCGGCTTTCACGCAACAGAAATCTGGGGATGTAGCCATCGGACAAGCGACGGTTTCGGAAAAAACACGGAATTTAAAAAAAAATTTGTTTCGCAAGATCAGCATTTACATGCACCGGGACGAAGAAGGTGAACTCCGGCTGATCTCGGCGCAGCAGCGACACCTGGTGGATATCGGGTGCACGACCTTAGTGAATCCCGGCAGACCCACATCAGCGCCGGACAATGCGTCGCGGGATCGCGACTGGACCAGGTAAGTAAATGTCCCCCCATGTGTCCTTAAATTAGATGGTGCCCCCTACCTGACTGCACTGGTGCCTCAACACTCGTTTGAGTTTCTGCTGTTTGAAACAAAAAGAGAGAAATTGATATAATTTCTTAATATTATGTAATTGTTTATTTAGAATGCAGACAGCAGGTTTTACTGGAAGACTCTTGGTTTGTTCTCAGAGATCCCAAATTATTTCCCAATAATATAAATGGCCCAAGTTAAGACTATAATATAATATAAATTGACTATATCACATTGCAGTTATCAACTGTATAGAATCGCTGGGAAATTTAAATATTAAAGGGGTTGTCCGAGACTAATTAAAAAAACAAAGGGTGCTGTCACTCCGGTCTGTGCTCCATGTAAACAAACACGGCCGCGGGAGCAGCGCTCGATTCAGCTTCCGGCCGGACCAGACAACCATCCATCCCGCATATACAATGCTGTGAATAGGGACGCGTGGGCGTGGCTGACCATGGCCGTCCGGAAGCTGAGTCCAGCACTGCTCCTGCGGCCATGCTTATTTACATGGCCCGGAGCAACAGCAGCGTGGGACACCCGAGGACGCCGCAAGGTAAGCACATCTTTATTTTTTTAAGCAGCCCCCTCCTTTGGCCATTTTTGTTTTTTTAATTAGTCTCAGACAACCCCTTTAAGTTATCACACATTAGACATCATCTACCCAGAAAGTTTGGGTAACATAAACTTATTTTACTTACTACTCAGCCAACTCTTGTCATATGATACCCAAACTGATACAGATAATCCTCCTGTAATAATAAACAACCAAACATGTCTGTCCTCCAAGGCCATTATTTACACTATTACATTATTTCATAAAAAATTTCATTTCATTTCTCAAAATCCTAGCTAGGTTGGTTGAAAGTAAAAGTAATTCCAAACAGTTCTTTTCAAATATACTGTATAAGTGACAAGAAAGTGAAAATGAAGAGTGTGTAACCTCTGAGGAATAACCTGGGGGTCACTGTAGAAGGAGATGTGGATAGGGGCAATCTACTGAACATCACCTCCTTCACTGTCTTTACACAGGAGAATCCCATGGTGCTTAAATCAGGAAAAAGTTCAATACCACCAGAAAACTACTAAAATAGACAAAGCACTGGGCCCAGATGGCATATACCACTAGGTACGTAACGAACTATGTACTCTGATAGATAAACCACTGTTTTTAATATTTGAAGATTCAATAAGGACAGGTTCTGTTCCAAAGGACTGGCCAATATACAAAAAGTGATCCTGGAAACTACAGACCTGTGAGTCTAACATTGTTTGTGAAGGAAATATTTGAGGGGTTTGTTAGAGATGTTATCCTGGAGTATCTCACTGTACAAAAACCTATAACCCAGCAACAGCTCATCTAAGGCTTCTATGAGGAGGTAAGTTCTAGACTTGACCTGGGAGAGGCTGTGGATGTAGTGTATCTGGACTTTTCCAAGGCATTTGATACAGTGTTTCATAAAAGATGGATTCACAAAATGAAACCGCTGGAACTAGGGGATAATCTGTTTTTGGTCAGCAAAAAGGCTTAGTCAAAAAGATAAGAGGCTCATCATTAATTGCACATTGTCAGATTGGGTTGAATTACCAGTGGGGACCACAGGGATCAGTATTGGGGCCAGTTCATTTTTATATTTTATTAATGACCTCCTAGAGGGTTTAAAAGGACTTGTCAACAAAAAAAATGCTACTAAAGTAAGCAGCTCCTAGCGCTACCCCATTTTTAGCAGTGTTAAACTTCTAGCTTTATTGGAACCCTCCAATAACGCTAGCAGACACTGCAGCGCCATAGCCTCAGAACACTGGACCAAGCTTATAGCGGTCTGGCATATTCATAAGGGGGCGGTCCGAGGCACTGCTTCTTCCCCGGACTGCCCCTCCCATACCAGAGGCCGGCAGTGACTGCCAGGCTTCAAGCAGCAGTCACCGCCTCCATTTTTTGTCTTATAGGATATATACTATCATAAAATAAAGGGTGATTTTACATTTTTATTTTTAAAGGGGTGGGGTATTTTAGTGAGTTGGTGTTTATTTTTGTTTTAGTTTTTTAATATCATTTTTTGGGGGGTGTTTTTTTTTAATTACTTTGCATTAAGGAAATGCATTAATTATCCTCTGAGGCATAACCTTGACGAGGAAAGGGCCAATTTATCGATTGTGGCCTTCTCCTCTGTCTTTAACCACAAAAATTCCATGGCGGATGACAAAAAGCATTTGATCACAAAAAGTGATCAAAAAGCTTTTTATACCTAGGCCTGTGACCAGTGTGCAACCTCTACACCTAGATGAGAGGAGGTTCTACCACAACCATAGACAGTGGGCATCCTCTACACCAGTGATGGCGAACCTTTTAGAGACCGAGTGCCCAAACATCAACAAAGACCCGCTTATTTATCGCAAAGTGCCAACACAGAAATATAATTTGTGATTTATACTCCCTTCTCTGTCACAGTTTTCATTGATACCAGCACCCTCAGGATTAATATAGCAGAAAATAGTCCCAGGTAGCGCTGTCACTTTAAAATACCTCTGTGCACAGCAAGTCCTGGGCTGTCTGGGACTGCAGGAAGATACCTGGAGTCATCTCTGATGATGGCCTGAGTGCCCACAGAAAGGGCTCTGAGTGCCACCTCTGGCACCAGTGCCATAGGTTAGCCATCACTGCTCTACACCTAGAGGAGAGGTGGTTCTACCATCACCATAGACAGGGGGCATCCTCTACACCTAGAGGAGAGGTAGTTCTACCATCAACATAGACAGGGGAATCCTCTACACCTAGAGGAGAGGAGGTTCTACCATCACCATAGACAGGGGGCATCCACTACACCTAGAGGAGAGGAGGTTCTACCATCAACATAGACAGGGGCATCCTCTACACCTAGAGGAGAGGAGGTTCTACCATAACCATAGACAGGGGGCATCCTCTACACCTAGAGGAGAGGAGGTTCTACCATCAACATAGACAGGGGCATCCTCTACACCTAGAGGAGAGGAGGTTCTACCATCACCATAGACAGGGGCATCCTCTACACCTAGAGGAGAGGAGGTTCTACCACAACTATAGACAGGGGGCATCCTCTACACCTAGAGGAGAGGTAGTTCTACCATCACCATAGACAGCGGACATCATCTACATTTAGAGTAGAAGAAGTTCTACCATCACCATAGACAGTGGACATCATCTACACCTAGAGGAGAGGAAGCTTAACCATCAGTATAGACAGGAGGCATCCTCTGCACCTAGAGGAGAGGCAATTCTATCATCACCATAGACAGGGTCATCATCTACACCTAGAGGAGAGGCAGTTCTACCATCAACATAGACAGGATCATTATCTACACCTAAAGGAGAGGCAGTCCTACCATCACCATAGACAGGGGACATCCTCTACACCTAGAGGAGAGGAGGTTCTACCATCACCATAGACAGGGGACATCCTCTACACCTAGTGGAGAGGAGGTATTACCATCACCATAGACAGGGGGCATCCTCTAGACCTAGAGGAGAGGCCATTCTATCATCAGCATATCAATTAGACATATCTACACCTAAAGGGGAGGCAATTATACCATCATCATAGACAGGGTCATCATCTACACCTAGAGGAGAGGCAGTTCTACCATCACCATAGACAGGGGGCATCCTCTTCTCTTAGCGAAAAGACAATTCTACCATCACTATAGACAGAGGACATCATCTACATCTAAAACAAAGGTGGTTCTGCCATCGCCATAGAGATGGATTCTTGTCTGTAACAGCAGCGAGACTGTGGACCTTTCTGCTACAGGAGGTTATTTTTTTTGCGGGAGGAAATATAGTTTTTAATAGCATGATTTTGGGATTCATATGTCCTACTGCTGGATTTTTAATAACCATTTGCAGTGAATGTAACATAGAGGATGAGGATGGTCAGGTAGGTAGTTGAAGAAGATAAGGAAAGAGAGGCAGCTAGACCCTTTGATCGATCATCTCCAGGGTTGTAGTAGGACATGTTCTCTCTAGGATAATGACTACTACAACAATAATATGGAGAATGGAGTCCATGAAAGACCAACCAGGTCCTAGTGGTGGGGAATGAATCATTACATAAACAGACACCACAAAAGTTTTCCCCGAGTTTATCATCAAATCTTCAGGACAATTGAAATCTCCTAAGTACATTTACCTTCAGCGGATTCTTCACCTGAAATGAGAACAGAAGTAATTATCACTTTTGTGTATATCATGACCACATATATCACATCTTTAACTTAAATGGGTTAGCAACTATACCTCCTGTTTTTTTTAATGTGTGTGTAAGAGTTTGAGGGGGCAGGACATTAGGTAATTTCCCATAAAAAATCTAATAATAGTTAGACATTCCTGACCATAAATTGTTAATGGACAGTTAGAGATCACATGACCCTCCATCGGTGGCCATTTTGTGGTCAGGAATCTTTGGTTAATGAGGTAAAAGACAGGAGGCTTCACTTTCTATATCAAGAAAGTGGAGCAGAACTAGACCCCTTCAGGTCTAAGCCATTTTAGAGCTATAGGACCAGGCCTGATTTTTTAAATTTGCCCTGTGTCATTATAGTAGGTTAAAACTTTGTAACGCTTTAACATATCCAGGGGATTTTGAGCTTGTTTTCTTGTCACAAATTGTACTTCAAAGTAAGTAAGTGTTTAGTTATGAAAACAATGTAAATTTCTCAAAAATTTCTAAAAATACTTCATTTTCAAAGTTTAAAATGTTCAACTTTTCAGGCAGATAGTCATAGCACCCAAGTAACTGTATGACTAACATTTCCTAAATGACTGCTGTATATCGGCTTTTTATGGATCCTCTCTCTTTTTTAGGTTGTTAGTAGGTTCAGAATTGTGGGTGCAATTTTTAAATTTTTTTTGAAAATTGCAAAATCCTTTATTTAGAGGCACCTGCTCAGGTTTAAGTGGCTTTGAGAGGCCTAAATAGCAGTGAAAAATCAACTTTGAGAAGTGTGTTAACCGTTTAGATGTTTCACAGGGGTTAAAACAAAATGGAGGTGTAATTTACAAGCTTTATTTTTTTTAGACAATGTATTAATTTTGGCCAAAAAATTAACCTTTACAAAGTATTAAAAGACACAAAACTCCACAAAGTTTGATACCCAATTTCTCCCGAGTGTGAGGATTCCCCATATGTGGTGGGGCATAGAACATAAGGAGGAGCCATTTAGAGCAGATCTGCATTGTCACATTTTACAGCCTACAAAATGTTGTTTTTTTTTAAATTTGGACATATGGGTATTCTTTCTTTTGTGGATGAGATCCACTTTTCAGGTAGATCATTTCCGGGGGTTCAATAGCTAATAATCAGATTTTATTAACTCTTTCTTGGTGGTAGTTAAATTAATTCTTCTTAATTAATTCTTCTTTATGGTTTTTAGCATTTTTTCCCCGGACGCTCACCATACCATAAAAATAATGTGTTATCTTTATTTTATGGGTCATCACGATTACGTCAATAACCCATTTATATTGTTTTTTCATGGTTAACTTGTTTTGCAGAATACAGAAGTCAATGGGGCACATTTACTAAGGGGGGGGCGTGCTGTCGGCCGATCCGACTGATTGGGACTGAGCGCGGGATTTAACTTGCACCACAAAAGAGAAGGTGTACTCTGTCAGACCTCAGCGGGGAAGCGGCACATGCAGGATATCGGGCACACGATCTTTGTGAATTGCGGCACAGTGCATTATTTTCGGACAACGCACTAAAGGGGGAATGTAAGTAAATGTGCCTCAATACTCAACACTTGACTTTGCTCCAACTTACATTTCTACCACTGGGTCTACACTCATGATACCAGCCCTGACCTCAGCCCATTCCTGAAGTGTCTCCTTGCTGACCACTGGTGATACAGTATGTAACCTATACAGGAGGCGTACAACAGCTTGTGATCCGGTGGTTGTGGCATTGAAACAACTTTCCTAAATATATTAGAAATTAAAATTCTAAACTTACTAAAAGGTTGTAATTTATTATATGCACTGAAAACAGACCCTTATTATATTATTACACTCACTGTTCTTCACGCTCCATTTCATTCCATACATCTCTCCTGTAGGAATGGAAGAAAAAACATCTCACTGTTTCATTTTTTAAAAAGATATATATTATATGAATTTATCATTTTTTTATTACATGAGTTTCCCCATTTCCTTGTGAATGTTCCCTGATCATAGGGAAAGCAGAACTTCCTGGAAACTAAGTTATAGAAATGAGATCTGTTCTGCTTCTAATTCCTTTGGTCTATATCTAATATTTTGTAAAATTGTAAAAGAAAATGTTACAGATTCTGTTATTGTGTTCTGTAGGTTTGAAAATTTAAACTTTAGCTCTTTAGCCCCAGGAGACTCCATTGGTGGCAACGGCAGCAGGAACATATAATTAATCCTGTTGTAAAGACCAGGGGGCATATTTATCAGGACCTGAAGTAATCGCAAATGCTAGCTTATTGCTAGCTTTTGCAATTACTTGCCCCGATCCACCACCTTCATGCCAGTGGGGCGTGAAGGAGCGTGAAGTGGGGGGCGCGGCCGGCCGAGCAGAGGGCACGGCCGGCCGGCCGGGAGTGGGTCGGCGCAGGGCGTTACTGTCCCCGCGCCTGCGCACTCACTGCTGCCGGCGACTTTTGCTGCCGGATGCCTCTTGATGTATCGGGCTGTGAACATGAGCTGGCACATTGGGACAAAATTACTAATATTATTTACTTGGCTGGATGACATTCATTCATAGGCTTAGAGTCAAACATACTGTACAAATACATGAAAATATCAATTTCCAAATATCTAGAACACAGCTGACACATAGTATCTTTGAAGCCTTTGCCATGGACTGTTATAGTCTCTGGAGCCCTGTCAGTAACCTGATGACTGGCATCTGGCTTTGATTTACACCATCTTAGCTCTTTGAGTAACAGGCCTCAGGCAGTAGAAAGATGCTACATTGTGATTGGGCTCCGGAGTATGAGAGAGAAGACTCAGGGGGAAAGGATGTCAGGATCGGTGGTAGTAGATCCTCTGTACCACCGTGGATGATGACGTAAGCCGACACCAGGTACCGGAGTCTAAGTGGTACCAGGTTTTCACCATAGCCGCCGCAAAGAAGATTGGACCATCAGGTCGTTCCACAGGCGCAACTTTGTCCGCGGTGGCGGCCAAGGCGTAGTACAGAAACGTAAGGCAAACTCGTGAGTGGAGACAGGCAGGAGGTCGAGACAGGCAGCACAGGATCATAGTCAGGAATGTAGCAGTAGGTCAGGACAGGCAGCACGGGAGTTAGGAATTTATAACGGCAAGCAGCTGGCCAGCGCCAATTAGCGGTGCGCTGGTCCTTTAAATTTTACAGAGCTGACGCGAGCGCCCTGGGACACAGGAGCGCGCACACCGGAGCGCTGACATGGGATATGGGTCGCAGGGGCACAAATGACAAAGGATACTGGTTATCTAGACATTAGGGGGCTCATTTACTAAGGGTCCGAATCACACATTTTCGTCGGGTTTCCCGAATATTTCCGATTTGCAACGAATTCCCCTGTGATTTTGGCGCACGCAATCGGATTGTGGCGCATCGGTGCCGGCTTTCACTCGACAGAAATTGGGTGGCGTGACCATTGGAAAACCCGACAGATTCGGAAAAAACACAGCATTTAACGCAAGAATAGCACTCATATTCACCGGAACAAAGAAGGTGAACTCCGGTGGACCTTGGCACAGCAGTGACACCTGGTGGATATTGGGCGCACAACCTAAGTGAATCCCGGCAAGCTCCGAATCAATGACGGAGAACGCGCCACTGGATCACGAATGGACCGGGTAAATAAATGAGCCCCTATGTGTGTTCTCATTCAACCAAAGCATCTACAGTATATAAAAATAAACAGGACGGTTTATTTTTCATAGATGTGATTATGAAATGCCTTATGCTGAATGTCTGTATGAAATACTGTGATGGTTCTGTACAACATATGCAGGGCTGGGGGGCCACCAAGCTCGGGGTTCCACCAGTAGTGGACCTGCATAGGCTTATATGGACTGATTCATCAAGACTTATAAGCCTTGATGAGTCCATAATCATATGAAATCTTTCAAGTCTTTTATGAATTTGTTTTTTTGCCTGTAATAACACGACTTCCATAGTAAAGATATAAATTGTATCTTAAAAGATGGGGTTTCCTGAATAAGAATTGACATCTACACTTTTCAATACATATTCCATCTCATCATATCACAAAATAGTATCCTCGACATTTCTCCAGTACATTTACCTGTCATTGATTGCTCTCCATCTGCATCTGAGGACAAAAATTTATAGTGAAAATAATATCAAAATATTCCATCTGTAGACTCCTAACAGGACCTGCTGCTAAAGAGGCTCCTAAAAGTCTCACATACAGACAGATTCCTTTATAATAATAGCCGCACAAGGTGTCTTTCTAATGGGACCTTCAGTGATCAGCTCTAATCTAAGGGCCAACTAAGGAGTAAGTGTTCAATTTCCCTGCAGCGCCACCTCAGGAGATGGTCAGTATGACAATGGGACAAATGTATCAAACTTTTGGCTTGCCCTTTTTTTAATTTTGGAGACTTTACATGATGCTTGTGCTCATTTGCGACTCTTTTTGTGCATCAAAGTTCGCCAATGTCTAGTTTTCTGCAGTGTTCCCTGAGTTATCATCTGAATTCGGATGTGAAATTTGCAAATTGTGCCGTAAATTTATGGCTGCCCCTGACCAAGTGTAGAAATTAGTTCAGAATTAATTGCGAAATTTTGGAAACTGATTGCAACTTTTGTGTTAAAAAGTTGCAAATTCACTAAAAATCAAACACCACATGTATCAATAAGGAAAAACTGCTAAGAAACATCTGACCAGCAGAAAAGCCAAGAAAAGTCTAAAAAAACAGACTGATAAAGCCAGACCTGTGATACATGTGCCCCAATGTGTTCTGTGTGATGGTAGTAAAGTAACACTATTGCAAGTGTATTAGTTTATATTGCATGATCAATCAGAACCCCTAGGGTTAAGGTCTAAGTGGGCCGACAATACAAATATTTAAAGATGCTATAATTAAATATATTAATAAAGTATATCATATTTTTATAAGGCCGCTGTCCCTATAATGCTAATGTCAATAAATGAAGTCATAACATATTAGGTTTCTCCAATCTTATAAAATAGAAAAATGATTATCTCATTGGAAATTCTGTATTGGAAAAGGAAAGTCATCCAAATGTCTAAATTGATGCTTTTCTAACATTTTGACAGCAATATAAATTTGAAAGAAGTCTCCAAAGAGAAATCAATGTTGCTCCTGAAAAAATAACACCTTATAGAGAGCTCTGCACACCGAAGTATAAAACAAGCTACAGATGTTAGATTATGGCCCATGAGACAAATTTTTCTGAAAGATAGATTTTTTGGGGGGGGGGTTTTAAAAGATAAAAAAGTTACAAAAGATACAAACACAGGCGACATTGATTGCGGCATTTAAAAAGTTATCACCCACGATTGGTTCCAGCACTGATCACGGGTGTTAAATGGGGGGTTTCAGTTCCGAACCTAAAAGGAATTTTGAGGTTCACGTTCAGCTGTACTAGGCCAAACTTGAACTGTAGTGGGTCTCCTCATCCCTTATCTTGAGATATTGCACTGATTTGGCTTCAAGAAGAAATCCAGCAGAATGTACCAGTACCATAAGTAAAACGTAACTTTTAATAATTACTGATAAAATAAGTTCACAGTGAACCACAATAGTATGCACATCAACCATCTTGTCAGCAAAAACACATCAGAAAGGGAGCTCGTTCAGACCTCCAATAAGTCTCATCTGACACGGTCCCCAGTAGTACCTCATGGGCCCCATGTAAGGGCCCATGCCACTACATCTAGCCATCATACTAGTATAACTTGTATTAAACGGGCCACTGCTCGTTTTTGATTCATTTTAACCCTTTGATGTGGAGCTTTTTCAGCCATACTTAGCATCAAGACTGCATAGTCCACTACATTACTTTATTCCCCTGATGAGTGGGTCACACGACGTACAAAACGCGTAGGGAAAACATATTAGGGACTAACAGGGTCTGTAAGGGACAGTACTGGGACTGTCCTTGTCAGGGCGGGAGCAATATTGCGGGGTCAGGCTACAAAGCGATCGTAGGGCTTAATAGGTCCTGTACCTCCGGACCAGTACTGCTCGACCAGGAGACGGCGCATCGAAGACTGGTGAGATCCACCCTATTATTCCTTACTGTCCAGATTAATGTTGGCCCGTGGTTTTGAGCTGATGCACCGTGTCATGTACTATACAGGAATGCACTAAGACACAGTGGGGCAGATTTACTTACCCGGTCCGTTCGCGATCCAGCGGCGCGTTCTCTGCACTGGATTCGGGTCCGGCCGGGATTCATTAAGGCAGTTCCTCCGACGTCCACCAGGTGGCGCTGCTGCGCTGAAGTCCGCTGGAATGCCTCGAAATACACCGGCCTATCCAGGATGAAGGTGAGTGAAATTTTCGCGACACAATTTTTTAAAAAAATGCGGCTGTTTTTCCGAATACGTCGGGTTTTCGTTCGGCCACGCCCCCCGATTTCTGTTGCGTGCATACCGGCGCCGATGTGCCAAATTCCGATCGCGTGTGCCAAAAACCCGGGGCAATTCAGGTACAATCAGCGCAAATCGGAAATATTCGGGTAACACGTCGGGAAAACGCGAATCGGGCCCTTAGTAAATGACCCCCAGTGAGGTATTACTGGGGACCGTGTCAGTCAAGACTTGTTGAAGGTCTGAACGAGCTCCCTTTATGATGTGTTTTTGCTGACTAGATGGTTGATGTGCATACTATTGTGGTTCACTGTGAACTTATTTTATCAGTAATTATTAAAAGTTACGTTTTACTTATGGTACTGGTACATTCTGCTGGATTTCTTACCGATTTATGGATGTATTTTTCTTGACTTGAAAAGTGAGTTAGCCAACTAGGCAACCTTTTTCTATCTTGTTCGGATTTAGATTTGGCTTCAAGAGAAACTAAAGTTGGTTGATAGCATATGAGAATTGGTTGATAGTAGCAAGTTGTGTAAAGATGTGTGGTGCCCACAAGTATTGGGATCTACTTGTCCATAAATTGAACTCACTCCCTCAACAGACCTCCTGAGTAGTATTTGTTATTGGGGTACATTCAGACTGCCATGTGCTCGCCTGGACTGGATCACGGGTGAGTACAGGGCCGGGAGGTGAGTGCTCCTCACCCATCCTCCCTTCATAGGAAAAGGGAGCCATAGACTTTTATTGTGGCTGTGATCTGGTGCGGCCAGATCACAGTCAGAAATCTGGCCATCTGAATGAGCCCTTAGGCTGCTTCTTCCTAACAGGCATCTTCTACATTTTGAACATTGAACAACAAGTAATTTACTTTTTATTTTTTACTTGACCTTATCTTGCTTATTATCTTAAATTTAGGTTCGTCACAAACCTGTACTTCAGTTTAAAAATTGGATTTTGGCTGCACACTTAACTCAAGAATTCGATGCAGGTGCACTGGAGAGGGTCCCAATCCCATATAGTGTAAGAAAATCTTGGACTCCAGTCACACTGTATAGGTTGCAGGGAGTTTTTTATTGATACAAACTATTATACGTGACGTTTCGGTCAACAATAGACCTTTATCAAACTCTGTGGAATATAGTACAAAAAAGAAGTGCATGAGGAATGTTATATAAACACCAAAAAAGCTATTTACATATATACAAATGAGTCACAAATATATTGCGATATTGACATCAAGAGTGCATCAAAGTAAAGAGGGAGCAAACTCCAAAATAGGTATTACAATACAGCAATAGCAGTTGTCATGGAGTCACAAAAAATGTTAAAGACAAGTGGTGGTTACAGATACAATGGTCTTCATAGGTTCATGAAAGGCATATCTGGTCCAATCGTCCCTATACCGGAAGTACACTCCCACAATGACGGCTTGGGCTTTAAATAGCCGCCGCCAGCAGGAGGAGACTAGCGCCACACTCCACTAAGCGGCACAGACCGCTATTCCTTCTGGGCAGCGCTACATTGCTACAAGCATACCTCCCTTTACTGATTCTACTTTACAGACTGGTATGCTGACCTTGCATTGTATTTCCCACAGGTATTTTCTCTGAGATTGGACCAGATATGCCTTTCATGAACCTATGAAGACCATTGTATCTGTAACCACCACTTGTCTTTAACATTTTTTGTGACTCCATGACAACTGCTATTGCTGTATTGTAATACCTATTTTGGAGTTTGCTCCCTCTTTACTTTGATGCACTCTTGATGTCAATATCGCAATATATTTGTGACTCATTTGTATATATGTAAATAGCTTTTTTGGTGTTTATATAACATTCCTCATGCACTTCTTTTTTGTACTATATTCCACAGAGTTTGATAAAGGTCTATTGTTGACCGAAACGTCACGTATAATAGTTTGTATCAATAAAAAACTCCCTGCAACCTATACAGTGTGACTGGAGTCCAAGATTTTCTTAAACCTGTACTTCAGGCCCCCTTCTACATTTTGACCACTGATTCTACACTCATGATGCCAGACATGACCCCATTACTAAAGTATCTCTTGGTTGTCTCCTGTCTCCTGTAGACCAACTTTCACCTATAATGGACCAATTCAAAAGGTAGTGACCCGGTGGTCATAGCATCAACTACTTCAACTTTTTTTTAAAATCTCTTGGAGAATGAAACATCTATTAAAATCTTTAAAATGCTTTTTATGTTCATACTTACTGAACTGTATATCCCATGTTGATTTATATGTCAATCCTGTAAGAAATGAAGAAGGAAACATCACTGTTCCAGCTGCTTTTTAGAAATGAACCTTACCTTAATAGATTTTGAATGTTCTCCCCAGGGTCCCCTTGGCCTTTGTCTATGGTATTATTTATTTTGTAGAACATGTTACACAATTTGCTATTGTATTCTGTGGGGGGAGGGGATTTATCAACTGCTGGCGCCGGGTATACGGTTCAGCCTTCCAGTCATGCATCCTGACAGTTCTATGCCAGGCCCTGCCCAGACCTGGTATAAGAAATAATTAATGTGCTTTGCTGGTTGAGAGTGGCCCAATAAACACCCAGTTAAGGTGGAGATGTCATTGGTGGGGGAAGTCACAATTCCCAGCCATGTTCTTTGGAACGGCTAATAAAAAAATCCCTGGATCAAGAATTCATCTCTACAATATATTCTACAAAATGTGTCATTTGATCTTTCAGTAAAAGCATCTAGGACCCTCTTAAGCTGACTGTTAAGCTGACTTTAACAACAGGACCTCCAATGTATAAATGCATCGGGGGGGTTATCATGCACCAGTGCATGATGGAAGACATGACCCCCTGCCTTGCCTGATATATCAGGAGGCTTAGACCATCTGATGTATCTGGAGGGTGGCTGCCACATGGCAAAAGTAAGCCAAACTCTTCCTGCCATAGTGTTGTGTAAGAACCTGAGAACATTCAGCCAAAAAAATTGGCATCCGTGGCAGTTAAAACACAAATAATTCTACGAGGATCAAATAGTCTATCAGCATAAATCTTTTAGTGTTCAAGAATTGGTATCAAAATAAACATGCTGAAAAAATCCCCTAATTGTTGGGTGCTTACCCTTGTCAGCTGCAAGCTGAGCAATCTGAGAATATCCTGTAGAGATAGAGATATATTTCCAAAATGTCCTTCCTTTTATATTAAATTTATATTTTAAATTGTTCAAAATGTTTTAAATTGTTCAACGTGCATTCCCTTTTAATGAGTTTGCAATGATTAATAAGTTGCCAAAGTGTAACATAGGGAAGGGGATGATGATATGAGATAAAGACGGCTGTGCACGCGTTGTGTAGGCAAACAGAGTGCTAAGAGAGTAGTAGACATACCCGTTGTTGGCACGTCAATAGTACAGAGAAAATGGGAACAAGAAATGTCTATCATGTTAACCCCTGATCCACTAAAATGTTAGATCTAGCTAACACTAACAAAAATCATATATAACAAAATTTTGTCAGTTTATATAGTTAAAAGTAATGCATATTTGTTACATAAGAGAAGGAACAAGACAAACAACTGTAAATGTTAATACAGACAGTCATCGGGTTACGTACAAGACAAGTTCTATAGGTTTGTTCTTAAGTTTAATTTGTACATAAGTCGGAACTGTATACAGGCAGTCCCCGGGTTACATACAAGATAGGGTCTGGAGGTTTGTTCTTAAGTTGAATTTGTATGTAAGTCGAAACTGTATATTTTATAATGGAAGTTCTAGACAATTTTTTTTCTTTTGCCCCAGTGACAATTGGAGTTTAAAAATTTTTGGTGTAATTGGACCAAGAATTATCAATAAAGCTTCATTACAGACATCTTACAGCTGATCATTGCAGTCTGGGACTATAGTAAAGCATCCAGAGAGCTTCACCAGAGGTCACAGTGGGCAGAGGGGTCCGTCTGTAACTATGGGTTGTCTGTAAGTCGGGTGTCCTTAAGTAGGGGACCGCCTGTATTTTATAATTATAATCCCAGCCAAAAAATTTTTGATCCGTGTGACAAATGGATTTAAAAAAATTTTGGTTGTCATAAGAACCAGGATTAACACTAAAACCTAATTGCAGACACATTTAATAACTGTTATAGCTGTCTATTGCAGCCTGGGGCTAAAGTACAGTAAAACATCCAGAGGTCAGTTTGTAGCTAGGGGTCGTCTGTAAGTCGGGTGTTCTTAAGTTTCAGGATATTTTTTAGAAGTGTTTCATAAAAAACAAGTGAAACTCAACTTTTTATTCAAACCACAAGGGGATAAAGTTTTGAGGATAAATATCCATCTGGCATCACATTGTGAAATCAGACGAATCCTGATAAATGTCCCCCATTGAGTGTATCCTACAAGATGTGATTTCCTAAATAAGCAATGACATCTTTACATTACTCCGGTGATACATCCATAATTCCATATTCCAGCTCATTGGATCACAAAAGAGGCTCCTCGTTTTCTAACCTAAAATCTTGTACATAAATAGACATTTTCCAGCACAATTACCTGATATTGATATTTCTCCGCCAGCATCTGAGATAGAAACAGGGGAATTATATTTGTGTGAAAAAAGGATCAACATATTCCAGAAATCATACACCAGATAATATAACCCATGTAAGGACCTGTCCCCAAAGAGGCTCATAATACAAAATTATAAATCTCATAAACATAACCCATAGAAAGATGCACGATATATACTCAAGTATAAGCCGAGACCCCTAATTTTAAAACAAAAAACTGGAAAAACCTATTGACTCAATTATAAGCCGTGGGTGGGAAATGCATTGGTCACAGCCTCCCCAGTATATAGCCAGCAAGCCCCCTGTAGTATATATCCAGCCAGCCCCTGTAGTATGTAGTCTTCCATCCCCCTCTAGTATATAGCCTGCCAGCCCATGCCCCCAATATGATGCCTGTAAGTAAAAAAAAACAAACAGTGTACTTACCTTCCAACACCCCCAGGCAGGTCCTCTTCTATACAGTGATGCTCTGGCATTGGCTCTGTGTCCTCACGCGGTCCGTTGCAGGGTTCGTGACGTGAACCGCTCCCTGACATCACAGTTTGTGCCGATCCCGGCACACATAGTAGAATGTCTGCTAGTGGCTGATGTCACGAACCCTGTGAAATACGGCGTGGAGACATGGAGACAATGCCAGAGTATCGAAGAGTATAGAAGAGGACCTGCCGGACCTGCACCTTCAGTGATTATCTGTAATGTACGGGGATCCTAAATCAATTTCCCTGCAGTGCCCCCTCTGGTGATATTCGGTATGACAGTGTGTTCTATGTGAAGATGGTAGAGAATCACTATTACTTTATGAAAGACCCTAATGCATCTTTCACACAAATCTATGCTTTTTTGCAGTCATGTATTTCTGTGCCTATTTCTGTATATACATGAGGTTTTTTTTAACTATATTTGTCACTGTATCTTTTCCGGATCTGTATAAAATACGGTGGTTTGGAAAATGACGTCACTGGCTTCTCAACTCCAACATCCCTGAGTTCTACACCTTTATAGGGCATCATGTGGTGCAGAATGGTATGCAACACTTATTTTCGCATAAGCTTCTATGGGGTTTACAGAATGGAAATACAGGAGAAAATAGGCCAATATGTATATGTTTTTCTCGTTCACGGTACGGTGGGCCATGTAAATGGATGACCATATAGCATGTGATGTGTTGGTTACTAAAGTCCCCTCAGAGAAGAACTACGGCAAAATGCTCCAGAAGAAATCATGTGATCTCTCACCATAAAATACTGCAGCCAATATCCATAACTGAGAGATCCAGAGACTCCGCATTTCTGTGAAGAAAGAGAAGGAAGCAGTTTTTACACATAAGAACAGACAACAGGGAAAAGTAATAGGAGACCAAGTACTAGACTGGTAATAGCCCTAGTTATAGCCCTAGTAATAGTCCTAGTGATAGCTCTAGTAATAGTCCTAGTAATAGTCCTAGTAATAGTCCTAGTTATAGCCCTAGTAATAGTCCTAGAATTAGCCATAGTAATAGCCCTAGTAATAGCCCTAGTAATATCCCTAGTAATAGCCCTAGTAATAGTCCTAGTGATAGCTCTAGTAATAGTCCTAGTAATAGTCCTAGTAATAGTCCTAGTTATAGCCCTAGTAATAGTCCTAGAATTAGCCATAGTAATAGCCCTAGTAATAGCCCTAGTAATATCCCTAGTAATAGCCCTAGTAATAGTCCTAGTAATAGTCCTAGTAATAGTCCTAGTGATAGCTCTAGTAATAGTCCTAGTAATAGTCCTAGTAATAGTCCTAGTTATAGTCCTAGTAATAGTCCTAGAATTAGCCATAATAATAGTCCTAGTAATAGCCCTAGTAATAGTCCTAGTAATAGTCCTAGTGATAGCTCTAGTAATAGTCCTAGTAATATTCCTAGTAATAGTCCTAGTAATAGTCCTAGTGATAGCTCTAGTAATAGTCCTAGTAATATTCCCAGTAATAGTCCTAGTAATAGTCCTAGCAATAGTCCTAGTAATAGCCCTAGTTATAGTCCTAGTTATAGTCCTAGTAATAGCCCTAGTAATAGTCCTAGAATTAGCCATAGTAATAGCCCTAGTAATAGCCCTAGTAATATCCCTAGTAATAGTCCAAGTAATAGTCATAGTGATAGCTCTAGTAATAGTCCTAGTAATATTCCCAGTAATAGTCCTAGTAATAGTCCTAGTAATACTCCTACTAATAGACCTAGTAATAGACCTAGTAATAGTCCTAGTAATCACCCTAGTAATAGCCCTAGTAATAACCCTAGTAATAGCTCTAGTAATAACCTTGGTAATTTTCCTAGTAGTAGCCCTAGTAATACTTCTACTAATAGTCCTATTAATAACTCTAGTAATAGTCCTAGTAATAAACAGACCTTTTGGATGCTGCAGAGTGAGAGATAGAAATTGCTTTACTTTACTATTAAAAATACACCAGGGTCTTGAATAGGAGACTTCATTTGATTTACTAATTCAAAATGCCCTAACAAATTACTAGATATACATGCAGCACTATATAAGTTATTGGTGGTACTTAAAGGGAACCTGTCACTAGGTTTTACCCCACTAAACTACTAACCCCCTCAGGTGGGGTATAATATTTCCTTTCTAGAATTCCCTCTTTTATTTGAAATCTCACTCTTTTAGCTATTAAAATTGTTTTACACCAGTACGTCCGTATGCTTGGCTTACAATCCTTGATCTGGTGATAGATGTCCTTTAACTTACTATTTGTAATGTTTTCTTCAAATGTTTATACTATTTATTTATTCTCATAGTCATATTTGTAGATTTTTACATATTTTATATTTTAAATATTTTGAATATATTCATATTTTTGTATTTTTCCCTTATAGACAATTTAAACAATATTACAGTTGGAGAATGGTAATTGCTATTTTAAAATAATTTTTTTTTTAAATCTTTTGTTAATGTGGTAACTGCTACATGACTACATGGAAATGTCACCACTTACCTGCTCCTCGTCTTCTCCAGACTGTGACTTCGGTATAATATAAAATTTTTAGAAGACGAAAGCCAATTAAAAAAAAAAAAAAACAGCGACACCACTGTGAAAGACGCACTCAGTGCATTGTGTGGAGTCTGGCAGAAGAACAATGTGACGATTTATAGTAAGTGACTGTGAAAACCTCGTATGATAATTCACGTCTTCCTGTGGAAAATATTTCCTTTAAATCCTAATTTTCCTCTGCCCTCTATGAAGCACTTTCCTTAGTGGGTCCTGTAAAACCCTATAATAGCGGAAAGAAATACCCATCCTGTCCTTAAAGGGGTTGGCCACATATAGACATATAGGAGCAGAAGATGTGTCACTGTTTAGTGCTAGTGGTTCCAAAATAATAGTGTGTAGTACTGTCACAAAATAACAAAAACTAATGTGTAATTATGATCGAAGATTAGTAAAAAAAAACTACTTAATATCTGGCTGTACAGACCATTAAACTACATGGAAACAGATTCTTCGTGTATTGTCCAAATCTCATAATATAGTATTAATAAACAGGCTCGGGAATGGGTTACAGACTAAGGATCAGGTTACAGGCCTTAAAACTGATACAGAGTAAAGGGTAAGGAACGGGGTACAGGGTCCGTAATGGAGTACAGGGAAGTTCAGATAGAGGTTTGGGGGTCTTGATCTCATTGGATACAAAGTATAAGTACAGGTTCAGGGTTCTTAATAAAGCTGGGGATTAGCTATTTATCCACTTCCTGGACGCCGCCCTGGAAGATAACTGGCTAGGCTCTGCATAACTTAATTCGCACTGAGTTCCAGAAAGAACCACCTAGCTTTCCAGAAATACTGCAAGGCGCCTGAGAGTGTGGCTCACAAGCTCTGAAAGCTGCAACCACAACCCATTCAAAGGTTACGACTGGTGTATAATGTGAAAGTTGTGTTGGAATTGAAAATGTTCTGACAGTTTACAGTATCAAGGATTTACAACAAATATATTTAGATTTATTTATAAGAAAAAATCTATTGAAGCATTGCAGCAAAGGCAGGAGAGGGTTAACCTAATGAGGTTAGGCCCTAATGAGGTTAGGCCGAAGCTAATTTGAGTTAGTACAGCCAGGAGTCTTCTTGAAAATGATGCAACACGTTTCTCACCGCTGGATTTGGGGATCCTCTGCCTCTTCATTAAAGATCCTCTCCAGTTCCCTCAGGTTGATGAACATTGGTGGAGGCCACTTTCATGTCTCTCCAGAGATGCTCAATTGGGTTAAGTTCCGAGCTCAGATTGAGTCAGTCAGGAATGGTCACAGAGATGTTCTGAAGCCTCTGCCACTAGTTTTAACTGTGTGCTTAAGGTCATTGTCTTGTTGTAAGGTCCAGCCTGAGGTCCAGAGCATCTGGAAGAGGTTTTCATACAGTATATCTCCATACTTGGCCTCATTCATCTTTCCTTTAATTGTCATCTTGTTCCTCCCCATAGCCTGATGCTGCCCCCACCATGTGTCACTGCTGGGATTGTATTTGGCAGGTGATGATCAGCGCCTGGTTTTCTCCTCACACACCGCTTAGATTTAACACCAAAAACGTCAATCTTCGTTTTGTCAGACCAGGGCATCTTATTTCTCATAGTCTGGAAGTAGGTTTTTTTTTTTTTTTTTCAAACTGGATGCATTTTTCATATGTCTTTCACTGAGGAGAAGCTTCTATCCATAGGCCATAAAGCCCCGATGAGTGGAGGTCTGCAGTCATAGTTGACTTTGTGAAACTTTCTTCCAACTGCATCTCTGGAGTTAAGCCACAGTGATCTTCAGGTTCTTCTTTAGCACTCTCACCAAAACTCTCCAACCAAGATTGGTTATTTTGGCTGGTTGGGCAGGCCAAGGAAGAGTTGTGATTGTCTCAGACTTCTTTTTTGGAGAGGCCACTGTGATATCGGGAACCTTGAGTGCTGAAAAAATTCTTTTATAACCTTGGTCAGATCTGTTCCTTGCCACTATTCTGTCTCTGAGCACATTGGGCAGTTCCTTAGACCTCATGATTCCCATGTGCTCTGACATGCACTGTGACCTGTGAGGTCTTATCCAGACAGGTGTGTACCTTCATCAAGTCCAATTAGTTAAACACAGCTGGACTCTAGTGAAGGAGGAGAACCATAAAGGAGAATCAGAATGAAATGGACCAGCATGTGGGTTTCATATGAGTGTCACATCAAAAATATCTTCAAAAGAGCACAAAAATAACTTTTTGGATCTTACCAATTGGCTGCAATAAAAAAAGTGAAAAATTTAAAAGGGGTCTGAAAACTTTCCGTACCCACTGTATATATGTATTGACAAACCAATCAACAATTTACAGAGCCATACAGTTGAGCAACCCACATATTAATTAACATGACGCTTTTCGCACATTGCCTCCTCAGACAGATAATATCTGGGACACTATAGTATTTTGGGACACTGATCCATTTTATGGCCAGGGGCCTTTGAGATAAACCAGAATTACTATTTTGGCACATTTCCATTAGCATGGAGTGATTACAGAGAGGCCACTCTATAATATTGGTAACCGAATCAAGGACACTGACAAAATATACCGGTAAATCAATTTCTCAATAACCATACTATATTATGGATAATATGGAACCTAAAAATATCCCCAAATGGAAAATCTCTTAATTACAAAATTTGGATTAAATACCATATATACCTAACAATGACACTAAAAACACAGCATTCAAAATTCATAGAAGCATTCAGAAAAAATGGACAGTGTGACAACCAAAAACCAAAGGGAAAAATATACAGTATACGTTTTACCACCATCAGGCAAATGGTCAAGAAATTAAAAACAGAATCTTTGTCTCCAATCTCAATAATCCAAGCAAGATTTTCCTATAAAGGATAATCTGTGCAATTCCATACCAAAAGCCGTCCAACAGCATCATTATGATGGAAAAGCAGACTGAACAATCAAAAACAAAACCGACCCATTACCATAATGGTCCTTTTTGCCTATCGATTCTCTTCTGCATCAGTTCTCTTGGTTCAGATCCGTATCTTTATTTTATATGTTTGTATTGTCTAATCTGTGTCTCCATGTTTGCACTTTGGTGCAGGAAGGTAAAGTCGATCAATGGTCAACTAGGCTGGGAAATTAGGTAGGGAGAGCTGGGAAGGAGTTTTAGCCTTAGAGCTCACTGTCCTTGTCTGAACATCCAGTCCATCCGAGCCGTTCCCTCGCTGCATTACAATTACACATTCAGATCCAAATAAAACTTACTCATCTATAATTTCCCCAGGTGCTGATATAATTTGTCTCCAAATGTCTGTAAGAGCAATTATATTCCCGGCCAGTATCGGGACACCCAGAACACAAAGCACACAATGTTACTCAGGAACTTGGCTTCTCCGAATATCTCATAATAATTGACATCCTTCATTGTGTTCCATCATTTCAATGAGAACTTTGTGCAAATTCAACAATAGGGTAAATTATGAAATGTCTATGTCATAAATACTAAGGGACGAACTTGGAAAAAAAATTTGGTTCAGGTTAGAACCTGATCAAGACCGAAATTTTGAACCTGAATCTGCACTTCATTAAAGTATGCGAGGGAAATTGCCTGCAAAAAACAGGGTCCAGAGACTATGTAAAATAACAACAACATAAAATAGAAAAAAATTAAAATAGACAAATAAATAAATTAAAACAAAAAAAAAAAATGAAAACTAAAAAAAAGCTGTTAAAGGAATTTACCATGAAAATCCATCATGATAAGCCACTTACACATAGATCCAGACACCATAACTGTGTTAATCTTCTTATATCTATTATCCCTGGCCTCCTTCATTCTAAAATAAGGTGTTAAAATTATGATTATGAGCATATGAGGAGATCTGAGATCTGGCTTTATGGGCTGCTACACTGTCTCACCCTTCCCCCCTTCTCCCTCAGCACTCAGTACACTCTGCTGTAATCTAAGTGCTGAGGGAGCAGCGGGAAGTCGAGACAGTGTAACAGCCCATAAAGCCAGATCAAACATAGCCTTTCTATGTTTGGCTCAGAAGCATAATTTTAAAAAGTTGATGTAACATCTGTGCCAAAACATATATCTATCAGCAGGTGGCAGATTAGGTGGCGTTAATTCCTGTTTGTGTTTCTTGTGTGTGAACTGCGACTTGCAACTATGCGAATCCAGATGCAGTTATTTTCTCAGCAATAAAAGACGGTATACACACCAGTATACACATGCAGTTATCAGGGCTGGAATAAGGCTGGTGGAGACCCCTGGGTAAAATATCTGGTGGGGTCCCCTGCATGGTTGCTGACCTCTGCACCCGCATGCACATTCTTTTCTGATTCACTGTTTGCTTATATAGTGGGATATGTCCTCAGGTTCAGCTCCTTTCCTCTGGAAGTAGGAGCAGCCTGCTGCTGTAGATCAGGGTGTCTCCAGAGTAAAGTAATTGTACAAATCTAAAATTTCATACTGTTCTCTTACTCTCTTAGAGATCTCTATTATGCACCCCACAGTAGCCAATATAGAAACAGGGCCCCTACATTAGCCAATATAGTCAATATATTGTCTCATTGAGACTCGTAGGCTTGCCGTGTGCAATGATTTGTAATAGCCAGCAGAGAGCAGGCTATTAAAAATCATTGTAAAATAGCTATATACTGCAATACAGTTGTATTGCAGTCAGGGCCGATTCTAGCATATTTGCTGCCTGAGGGGAATATTAAAATGCTGCGCCCCCCCGCTCCCTGTTAAGTAAATTCTTAAACTTTACTAACAATTAACAATCCTACAGACAGCTCCCTGACACTGTGTGACTGACTACAGGATCTGAGAGGCATTAGTGGCATCTAGTACCTTATAGATGACAATCTCTTCCATCAGGAGGACTTTATTCCGGGTTCTCCAATCCATGACGTATCAAAGGTGAATTCATGGCCGGATATCTTCAGCTCCGTGCAGCATCTCCACCCGGCGTCCCTAAAAATACCACAGTCACTTACAGTATGAAGCCTCCTGGATAACAACACTGCGCTCCTAAATAATATATACCCCTCACAACACAACTGACCGCACTCTCCCCACATATAAAACATCCCTTCATTATCCCTGCTCTCATATATTTAAAGGCCTCGTTATTCACCACCCAATTAAATTATATACAGCTCCCATATACAGATCCCCTACAGCTTAAATAAAATCTTGCCCCACATATACATCCCCCCAGCTTAGTAATATACTGTATCCTATACAGCCCCCCAGCTTAGTAATATACTGTATCCCATATACATCCCCCCAGCTTAGTAATATACTGTACCCCATATACATCCCCCTCCCAGCTTAGTAATATACTGTATCCCATATACAGCCCCCCAGCTTAGTAATATACTGTATCCTATACAGCCCCCCAGCTTAGTAATATACTGTATCCCATATACATCCTCCCAGCTTAGTAATATACTGTATCCCATATACATCCTCCCATCTTAGTAATATACTGTATCCCATATACATCCTCCCAGCTTAGTAATATACTGTATCCTATACAGCCCCCCAGCTTAGTAATATACTGTATCCCATATACATCCTCCCAGCTTAGTAATATACTGTATCCTATATACATCCCCCCTGCTTAGTAATATACTGTATCCCATATACATCCCCCCAGCTTAGTAATATACTGTATCCCATATACAGCTCCCCAGCTTAGTAATATACTGTATCCCATATACAGCCCCCCAGCTTAGTAATATACTGTACCCGATATACAGCCCCCCAGCTTAGTAATATACTGTATCCCATATACATCCCCCCAGCATAGTAATATACTGTACCCCATATACAGCCCCCCAGCTTAGTAATATACTGTATCCCTTATACAGCCCCCCAGCTTATTAATATACTGTATCCCATATACAGCCCCCCAGCTTAGTAATATACTGTATCCCATATACAGCCCTCCAGCTTAGTAATATCCTGTATCCCATATACAGCCCCCCAGCTTAGTAATATACTGTATCCCATATACAGCCTCCCAGCTTAGTAATATACTGTATCCCATATACAGCCTCCCAGCTTAGTAATATACTGTATCCCATATACAGCCTCCCAGCTTAGTAATATACTGTATCCCATATACAGCCTCCCAGCTTAGTAATATACTGTATCCCATATACATCCCCCCAGCATAGTAATATACTGTATCCCATATACAGCCCCCCAGCTTAGTAATATACTGTATCCCTTATACAGCCCCCCAGCTTATTAATATACTGTATCCCATATACAGCCCCCCAGCTTAGTAATATACTGTATCCCATATACAGCCTCCCAGCTTAGTAATATACTGTATCCCATATACATCCCCCAGCTTAGTAATATACTGTATCCCATATACATCCCCCAGCTTAGTAATATACTGTACCCCATATACAGCCCCCCAGCTTAGTAATATACTGTATCCCATATACATCCCCCCAGCTTAGTAATATACTGTACCCCATATACAGCCTCCCAGCTTAGTAATATACTGTATCCCATATACATCCCCCCAGCTTAGTAATATACTGTACCCCATATACTGCCCCCCAGCTTAGTAATATACTGTATCCCATATACAGCCCCCCAGCTTAGTAATATACTGTATCCCATATACATCCCCCCAGCTTAGTAATATACTGTACCCCATATACAGCCTCCCAGCTTAGTAATATACTGTATCCCATATACATCCCCCCAGCTTAGTAATATACTGTACCCCATATACTGCCCCCCAGCTTAGTAATATACTGTATCCCATATACAGACCCTGCAGCTTAGTAATATACTGTATCCCATACACAGCCCTCCAGCTTAGTAATATACTGTATCCCATATACAGCCCCCCAGCTTAGTAATATACTGTATCCCATATACAGCCCCACAGCTTAGTAATATACTGTATCCCATATACATCCCCCAGCTTAGTAATATACTGTATCCCATATACATCCCCCAGCTTAGTAATATACTGTACCCCATATACAGCCCCCCAGCTTAGTAATATACTGTATCCCATATACAGCCTCCCAGCTTAGTAATATACTGTATCCCATATACATCCCCCCAGCTTAGTAATATACTGTACCCCATATACTGCCCCCCAGCTTAGTAATATACTGTATCCCATATACAGCCCCCAGCTTAGTAATATACTGTATCCCATATACATCCCCCCAGCTTAGTAATATACTGTACCCCATATACAGCCTCCCAGCTTAGTAATATACTGTATCCCATATACATCCCCCCAGCTTAGTAATATACTGTACCCCATATACTGCCCCCCAGCTTAGTAATATACTGTATCCCATATACAGACCCTGCAGCTTAGTAATATACTGTATCCCATACACAGCCCTCCAGCTTAGTAATATACTGTATCCCATATACAGCCCCCCAGCTTAGTAATATACTGTATCCCATATACAGCCCCACAGCTTAGTAATATACTGTATCCCATATACAGCCCCCCAGCTTAGTAATATACTGTATCCCATATACATCCCCCCAGCTTAGTAATATACTGTATCCCATATACAGCCCCCCAGCTTAGTAATATACTGTATCCCATATACATCCCCCAGCTTAGTAATATACTGTATCCCATATACATCCCCCCAGCTTAGTAATATACTGTATCCCATATACATCCCCCCAGCTTAGTAATATATTGTATCCCATATACAGCCCCCCAGCTTAGTAATATACTGTATCCTATATACATCCACCCAGCTTAGTAATATACTGTATCCCATATACAGCCCCCCAGCTTAGTAATATACTGTATCCCATATACATCCTCCCAGCTTAGTAATATACTGTATCCTATACAGCCCCCCAGCTTAGTAATATACTGTATCCCATATACATCCTCCCAGCTTAGTAATATACTGTATCCCATATACAGCCCCCAGCTTAGTAATATACTGTATCCCATATACAGCCCCCAGCTTAGTAATATACTGTATCCCATATACAGCCCCCCAGCTTAGTAATATACTGTATCCCATATACAGCCCTCCAGCTTAGTAATATACAGTATCCCATATACAGCCCCCCAGCTTAGTAATATACTGTATCCCATATACAGCCTCCCAGCTTAGTAATATACTGTATCCCATATACATCCCCCAGCTTAGTAATATACTGTATCCCATATACAGCCCTCCAGCTTAGTAATATACAGTATCCCATATACAGCCCCCCAGCTTAGTAATATACTGTATCCCATATACAGCCCCCCAGCTTAGTAATATACTGTATCCCATATACATCCCCCAGCTTAGTAATATACTGTATCCCATATACATCCCCCCAGCTTAGTAATATACTGTATCCCATATACATCCCCCCAGCTTAGTAATATATTGTATCCCATATACAGCCCCCCAGCTTAGTAATATACTGTATCCTATATACATCCACCCAGCTTAGTAATATACTGTATCCCATATACAGCCCCCCAGCTTAGTAATATACTGTATCCCATATACATCCTCCCAGCTTAGTAATATACTGTATCCTATACAGCCCCCCAGCTTAGTAATATACTGTATCCCATATACATCCTCCCAGCTTAGTAATATACTGTATCCCATATACAGCCCCCAGCTTAGTAATATACTGTATCCCATATACAGCCCCCAGCTTAGTAATATACTGTATCCCATATACAGCCCCCCAGCTTAGTAATATACTGTATCCCATATACAGCCCTCCAGCTTAGTAATATACAGTATCCCATATACAGCCCCCCAGCTTAGTAATATACTGTATCCCATATACAGCCTCCCAGCTTAGTAATATACTGTATCCCATATACATCCCCCAGCTTAGTAATATACTGTATCCCATATACAGCCCCCCCAGCTTAGTAATATACTGTATCCCATATACAGCCCCCCCCAGCTTAGTAATATACTGTACCCCATATACAGCCCCCCAGCTTAGTAATATACTGTATCCCATATACAGCCCCCAGCTTAGTAATATACTGTACCCCATATACAGCCCCCCAGCATAGTAATATACTGTACCCCATATACAGCCTCCCAGCTTAGTAATATACTGTATCCCATATACATCCTCCCAGATTAGTAATATACTGTATCCCATATACATCCTCCCAGCTTAGTAATATACTGTATCCTATACAGCCCCCCAGCTTAGTAATATACTGTATCCCATATACATCCTCCCAGCTTAGTAATATACTGTACCCCATATACAGCCCCCAGCTTAGTAATATACTGTATCCCATATACAGCCCCCAGCTTAGTAATATACTGTATCCCATATACAGCCCCCAGCTTAGTAATATACTGTATCCCATATACAGCCCCCCAGCTTAGTAATATACTGTATCCCATATATAGCCCCCGGAGCTTAGTAATATACTGTATCCCATATACATCCCAACAGCTTAGTAATATACTGTATCCCATATACATCCCCCCAGCTTAGTAATATACTGTATCCCATATACATCCTCCCAGCTTAGTAATATACTGTACCCCATATACATTCCCCCAGCTTAGTAATATACTGTATCCCATATACAGCCCCCAGCTTAGTAATATACTATATCCCATATACAGCCCCCCAGCTTAGTAATATACTGTATCCCATATACAGCCTCCAGCTTAGTAATATACTGTATCCCATATACAGCCCCCCAGCTTAGTAATATACTGTATCCCATATACAGCCCCCCAGCTTAGTAATATACTATATCCCATATACATCCCCCAGCTTAGTAATATACTGTATCCCTTATACAGCCCCCCAGCTTAGTAATATACTGTACCCATATACAGCCCCTCAGCTTAGTAATATACTGTATCCCATATACATCCCCCCAGCTTAGTAATATACTGTATCCCATATACAGCCCCCAGCTTAGTAATATACTGTATCCCATATACAGCCTCCCAGCTTAGTAATATACTATATCCCATATACAGCCTCCAGCTTAGTAATATACTGTATCCCATATACAGCCCCCCCAGCTTAGTAATATACTGTATCCCATATAGAGCCCCCAGCTTAGTAATATACTATATCCCATATACAGCCCCCCCCCAGCTTAGTAATATACTGTATCCCATATACAGCCTCCCAGCTTAGTAATATACTGTATCCCATATACAGCCCCCAGCTTAGTAATATACTGTATCCCATATACAGCCCCCCAGCTTAGTAATATACTGTATCCCATATACAGCCCCCCAGCTTAGTAATATACTGTATCCCATATACAGCCCCCAGCTTAGTAATATACTATATCCCATATACAGCCCCCCAGCTTAGTAATATACTGTATCCCATATACAGCCCCCCCAGCTTAGTAATATACTGTACCCCATATACAGCCCCCCAGCTTAGTAATATACTGTATCCCATATACAGCCGCCCAGCTTAGTAATATACTGTATCCCATATACAGCCTCCCAGCTTAGTAATATACTGTATCCCATATACAGCCCCCTCCCAGCTTAGTAATATACTGTATCCCATATACAGCCCCCCAGCTTAGTAATATACTGTATCCCATATACAGCCCCCCAGCTTAGTAATATACTGTATCCCATATACAGCCCCCCAGCTTAGTAATATACTGTATCCCATATACAGCCGCCCAGCTTAGTAATATACTGTATCCCATATACAGCCTCCCAGCTTAGTAATATACTGTATCCCATATACAGCCCCCCAGCTTAGTAATATACTGTATCCCATATACAGCCCCCAGCTTAGTAATATACTATATCCCATATACAGCCCACCAGCTTAGTAATATACTGTATCCCATATACAGCCCCCCCCAGCTTAGTAATATACTGTACCCCATATACAGCCCCCCAGCTTAGTAATATACTGTATCCCATATACATCCCCCCAGCTTAGTAATATACTGTATCCCATATACAGCCGCCCAGCTTATTAATATACTGTATCCCTTATACAGCCTCCCAGCTTAGTAATATACTGTATCCCATATACAGCCCCCTCCCAGCTTAGTAATATACTGTATCCCATATACATCCCCCAGCTTAGTAATATACTGTATCCCATATACAGCCCCCCAGCTTAGTAATATACTGTATCCCATATACAGCCCCCCAGCTTAGTAATATACTGTATCCCATATACAGCCTCCCAGCTTAGTAATATACTGTACCCCATATACAGCCCCCCAGCTTAGTAATATACTGTATCCCATATACAGCCCCCCAGCTTAGTAATATACTGTATCCCATATACATCCCTCCAGCTTAGTAATATAATGTATCCCATATACAGCCCCCCAGCTTAGTAATATACTGTATCCCATATACAGCCCCCCCAGCTTAGTAATATACTGTATCCCATATACAGCCCCCAGCTTAGTAATATACTGTACCCCATATACAGCCCTCCAGCTTAGTAATATACTATATCCCATATGCAGCCCCCAGCTTAGTAATATACTGTATCCCATATACAGCCCCCCCAGCTTAATAATATACTGTATCCCATATACAGCCCCCAGCTTAGTAATATACTGTACTCCATATACAGCCCTCCAGCTTAGTAATATACTATATCCCATATACAGCCCCCAGCTTAGTAATATACTGTATCCCATATACATCCCCCCAGCTTAGTAATATACTGTATCCCATATACAGCCCCCCCAGCTTAATAATATACTGTATCCCATATACAGCCCCCAGCTTAGTAATATACTGTACCCCATATACAGCCCCCAGCTTAGTAATATACTGTACCCCATATACAGCCCCCAGCTTAGTGATATACTGTATCCCATATACAGCCTCCCAGCTTAGTAATATACTGTATCCCATATACAGCCCCCAGCTTAGTAATATACTGTATCCCATATACAGCCCCCAGCTTAGTAATATACTGTATCCCATATACAGCCCCCAGCTTAGTAATATACTATATCCCATATACAGCCCCCAGCTTAGTAATATACTGTATCCCATATACAGCCCCCCCAGCTTAGTAATATACTGTACCCCATATACAGCCCCCCAGCTTAGTAATATACTGTATCCCATATACATCCCCCCAGCTTAGTAATATACTGTATCCCATATACAGCCCCCCAGCTTAGTAATATACTGTATCCCATATACAGCCCCCCAGCTTAGTAATATACTGTATCCCATATACATCCCCCCAGCTTAGTAATATACTGTACCCCATATACAGCCTCCCAGCTTAGTAATATACTGTATCCCATATACATCCCCCCAGCTTAGTAATATACTGTACCCATATACATCCCCCCAGCTTAGTAATATACTGTATCCCATATACAGCCCCCCAGCTTAGTAATATACTGTATCCCATATACAGCTCCCAGCTTAGTAATATACTGTATCCCATATACAGCCCCCCAGCTTAGTAATATACTGTATCCCATATACATCCCCCCAGCTTAGTAATATACTGTATCCCATATACATCCCCCCAGCTTAGTAATATACTGTATCCCATATACATCCCCCCAGCTTAGTAATATACTGTATCCCATATACAGCCCCCCCAGCTTAGTAATATACTGTACCCCATATACAGCCCCCCAGCTTAGTAATATACTGTATCCCATATACAGCCCCCCAGCTTAGTAATATACTGTATCCCATATACATCCCTCCAGCTTAGTAATATAATGTATCCCATATACAGCCCCCCAGCTTAGTAATATACTGTATCCCATATACAGCCCCCCCAGCTTAGTAATATACTGTATCCCATATACAGCCCCCAGCTTAGTAATATACTGTACCCCATATACAGCCCTCCAGCTTAGTAATATACTATATCCCATATGCAGCCCCCAGCTTAGTAATATACTGTATCCCATATACAGCCCCCCCAGCTTAATAATATACTGTATCCCATATACAGCCCCCAGCTTAGTAATATACTGTACTCCATATACAGCCCTCCAGCTTAGTAATATACTATATCCCATATACAGCCCCCAGCTTAGTAATATACTGTATCCCATATACATCCCCCCAGCTTAGTAATATACTGTATCCCATATACAGCCCCCCCAGCTTAATAATATACTGTATCCCATATACAGCCCCCAGCTTAGTAATATACTGTACCCCATATACAGCCCCCAGCTTAGTAATATACTGTACCCCATATACAGCCCCCAGCTTAGTGATATACTGTATCCCATATACAGCCTCCCAGCTTAGTAATATACTGTATCCCATATACAGCCCCCAGCTTAGTAATATACTGTATCCCATATACAGCCCCCAGCTTAGTAATATACTATATCCCATATACAGCCCCCAGCTTAGTAATATACTGTATCCCATATACAGCCCCCCCAGCTTAGTAATATACTGTACCCCATATACAGCCCCCCAGCTTAGTAATATACTGTATCCCATATACATCCCCCCAGCTTAGTAATATACTGTATCCCATATACAGCCCCCCAGCTTAGTAATATACTGTATCCCATATACAGCCCCCCAGCTTAGTAATATACTGTATCCCATATACATCCCCCCAGCTTAGTAATATACTGTACCCCATATACAGCCTCCCAGCTTAGTAATATACTGTATCCCATATACATCCCCCCAGCTTAGTAATATACTGTACCCATATACATCCCCCCAGCTTAGTAATATACTGTATCCCATATACAGCCCCCCAGCTTAGTAATATACTGTATCCCATATACAGCTCCCAGCTTAGTAATATACTGTATCCCATATACAGCCCCCCAGCTTAGTAATATACTGTATCCCATATACATCCCCCCAGCTTAGTAATATACTGTATCCCATATACATCCCCCCAGCTTAGTAATATACTGTATCCCATATACATCCCCCCAGCTTAGTAATATACTGTATCCCATATACATCACCCCAGCTTAGTAATATACTGTACCCCATATACAGCCCCCAGCTTAGTAATATACTGTATCCCATATACATCCCCCCAGCTTAGTAATATACTGTATCCCATATACAGCCCCCCCAGCTTAGTAATATACTGTACCCCATATACAGCCCCCAGCTTAGTGATATATAATATATAGCATCCCCCCCAGTATAAAATAATTATGGCCCCATATAATATATATAGCATCCCCCAAGTATAAAATAATTATTGCCCCAAATCCCCAAATAAAATATAGCATCCCCTCCCCCTAGTATAAAATAATTATGGCCCCAAATAATATATATAGCATCCCCCCCCCTAGTATAAAATAATTATTGCCCCAAATAATACATATAGCACCCCCCCCCAGTATAAAATAATTATGGCCCCAAATAATATATATATAGCATCCCCCCCTAGTATAAAATAATTATGGCCCCAAATAATACATATAGCATCCCCCCCCCTAGTATAAAATAATTATGGCCCCAAATAATACATATAGCACCCCCCCCTAGTATAAAATAATTATGGCCCCATATGATATCTATAGCGTCCCCCCCTCCCCCAGTATTAAACGTTTTCTAGTCCTATATAGTACCCCCCCTCCCAGTATAACACGAAACCTCCCCACATTTAATGAAAGTACATGAAAAATAATAAAATCACACTCACCTGTAGGCAGCTGCTCTTCACGCGGCTCTTCCGGCAGCCGCGGCTCCGCACAGTGACACAGGCGCATGACGTCATGACGCCTGTGTCACTGCTTAGGACGGAGCGACGCAGCTGCCGGAAAGGGGCTGCGTCGCTCCGCATATAAATCGCGCCTGTGTCTTAAAGAGACAGGCGCGATTTATTTAGCTGGTGGGCGATTCGGGCGTTAATGGACGCCCGAATCGCCCACTTTAGAGCGGCAAATTTCGCCGCCCTTTACAGGGACCCGCATTCTGCCGCCGGAGGCGAGATTTTCATCTCGCCTCATGGCAGATGCGGCCCTGATTGCAGTATATAGTATTAGCAATCGGACCCTGCAGGGTTAAATTACCCTGGAGGATCTAAAATAATGGTAAAGAAAAATTTCAAAAAATTTCACAAAAATATGAAAAAAATAGTAAAAAAAGTAAAAGTTTAAATCACCCCCCCTTTCCCTAGAACTGATATAAATATAAATAAACAGTAAAAATCATAAACACTTTAGGTATCATCGTGTCCCAAAATGTCCGATCTATCAAAATATATTAGCAAATTTTTCTGGCGTTTAACTCTGTAACGGAAATTGGCGCCCCAAGTTGAAAATGCCACTTTTTTGCCATTTTGAAAAATCGAAAAAATTCTATAAAAAGTGATCAAAAGCCCATACAGTCCTAAAAAACGTCTTCAAAAGTCGCAAAAAATGACACCACTCACAGCTCCTTGCACTGAAGTATGAAAATGAGTTATTAGTGCCAGAACATGGCAAAGTGAAGATTTTTTTTTTTGTACATATATTTGTATTATATATTTAATAGGGAGCCGTTCAGGAGCTAGAAGAGCCTGCTCTTCGTAGTGAGCTGAGCCTAATGAGCCAGCTCACTAAGAAGAGCTGGAATTCCCATCACTATATTACACACGGGAGCTTGTAATTACAAATGGAGGTTAGTCAAGACATGACTAATCAACCTGAGCTGGATCACTCATACACAGCAGCTGGGGGATGGTGCAGCAATTGATTATTCTCTCTGGCAGGGAGAAAAGTGATTGCATCATCTTCTCCTACAGAGAAAAACTCCCGTGCTAGGAGAAGCAAGGAACCAAGCGCTGAAGCAGCCATAGAAAGGACAGAACTTCATTATCATAATGTTATATCTGTTTTATCAGCAAAACCACTCAGCTCAGGGATTAACCAAAATATGATCCTGCATCAGTGCTGCTACAGCATTCTCAAGGTAGGTTTGCTTCATAATGCATAAATAGATAGCATCAGCCATCATTACATCACTACATTACATCATCATTACATCACTACTGACAAGAGATGATGTCACTGTTTATTTACATCTTTAATCCTATACAGTTCATTCTTAAAAAACCTTTCATAGAAAACCACGAGATGGCTCCAGACGATTGTTGCCTACGGTCTTGAAGCCATTGTACAATATGTAATGAAATGCTTTTATAGAAGCTCCGCAGCATGTAATTATAATTAACAGGTTGCAATCCAGGAACAGGCCAGTTGTAGCCACACATCACACATTTCTAAATACTTCAGACCCTTTAACTTTTTACATTTTTTAATGCTTTTTATGTTTTATTCTAAAAAAAAAACATTTTTTTGCGCTCAAGACTTTCTAAAATATTAGAAATCTTTGCTACTTTATTGAAAAGGAAAATCTTAATTCTTGCAATGACATAAGCTTTGGCAGTGATGACATCTTCAAGTCTTCAAGTGTGTGTGTTGCCTTTAATAAATTGTGGTCTGTGGACCAACTGTGCTAGTTTGGACCACAAGCAGTTTGGACCACACACTATGAGGGGAATTTATTACTTATGGTGTTAAATGTTGTATTTTGGCTCTCGATTTTAGTGGTGAATTGCACTGTGATGTTTTATCGTGCCCTAGGAGGGCGGTCTGAAAAAAAGTAAAAAATAAAAATAATAAAAGTAAAAAAAAATAAATTAAAAAAAAATAAAAACTCAAATCACCCCCCTTTCCCTAGAAGTCATATAAATGTAAATAAACAGTAAAAATCATAAACACATTAGGTATCGCCGTGTCCGAAAATGCCCGATCTATCAAAATATAATAACGATTTTTCACTGTGTTTAACCTCGTAATGGAAAATAGTGCCCAAACTCTGGCACTTTTTTGCCATTTTGAAAAATATAAAAAATTCAATTAAAAGGGATCAAAAGGTCGCACAGTCCTAAAAATAGAAGCATTGAAATCGTCAGTGAAAGTCGCAAATAAATGCCACCACACACAGCTCCGTATACCGAAGAACGAAAAAATGAAGAATTTTTTTTGTACAGGAGGTTTTAATTTTTGTACATTGTATGAAAACATTATAAAACCTATACAAATTTGTTATCTCAATGATCGTACTGACCCAATAAATGAAGTACACCTATCATTTGGGGCGCACAGTGGAAGCTGTAAAATCCAAGCCAACAAGAAATGGCGCAAATGCGTTTTTTCATCATTTTCACTGCATTCAGAATTTTTTTCATTTTAACGTGTCTCTCTTTTTGTCATTTAAACCCTGATACATTGAAGTTCATAGATCTGTAATCTTCGGCGTTTTACTAACATCTAGTGGTCAGACTGAGTATTTCTCTTGTTCCTTTTGCTGCACATCCTTTTGTTTCTTGTTGTCATTTTATATATTTTTTAATTACCTTCAATAAATTACATAGTTTTTTTTTTTACATTGAGTGGATTTTCAGTTTCTTTTGGGGAGGTTTATCTCTCTTATGGTTTATGAAGTACTGGATATGTGTAGTGATTGAAGAGCTGCTACCAAATTGACTGACGAACAAAAAAAAAAAAAGTTGCGAGTGTCAGAAAAAAAAGATAAATTATGGCGTTAAAATATAGTAAACACTTCTGCCAAAAACTGGCGCAAAGTCAATAATAATGACCCTAATGAGTGTTATCCCTGGATCTCTCCGGTATTCTCTCTATAGACCACTATACAGGGATCAGAAACACAGGGAATCCAACACACAGCAGGACAACGCACCTTTACTAGGTACCACATTGCTAGTTGGACCTGTGTTGGTATTCCCAGCTGTGTATTTAAAGGGAACCTGTCATCAGAAATTATCCTAATAAACCACTAGCAGTAAGTTGTCAAGCACTTGAACTACCTAGTTCTAGTTGTTGTTTCTTTCATGGTCTGGTGCGGTGGCATCATCTAGAAAATCAACTTTGAAGTGAGATGTAAATTTGTTTTATGAAGTCAAGGAGGCGGAGATTATAACACTGAAGTCAAGCTTTCCATGCCTTAGAACACCCCATTTATTGTTATTAATGAATCATGCGTCCAACGACATTATTAAGCAGATCTCCTGAATTCGAGAGTATGATGTCTAGGAGGCGGTGAGAGCTTGACTTCAATGTTAAACTCTTCGCCTTCCTGACTTTATACATCTGACATCTTACTTCTAAGTTGATTTTCTGGATGATGCCACCAAGCTGGGCCATTAAAGAAATGTGAACTAGTAACTGTTCAACTGTTCAACCCACAGCTCCGTGCACTGAAGTATGAAAAAGTTATTAGTGCCAAAAGATGGCAAAATGAAGAATTTTTTTTTTGTACAGAAGGTTTTAATTTTTTTAAATGTATAAAAACAATATAAATCCTGTACAAATTTGATATCCCCCTGATTGTACCAAACCATAGAACAAAATAAACATGTGATTTGAGGCGCTAAGTGAAAACTGTAAAATCCAAGCCCACAAGAAAACGGCGCAAATGCGTTTTTTTTTTCATCATTTTCATTGCATTCTGAATTTTATTCCTGCTTCCCAGTACACAGCATGGAATAATAAATACCATCCCTATAAAGTGAAATTTGTTATGCTGAAAACAAGCCCAAACAGAGCTCTGTACATGGAAAAATAAAAAAAGTTACAGATTTTTGAAGGTGGGGAGTGAAAAATGAAAATGCAAAAACGAAAAAGGGCCACGTCCCTAAGGGGCTAAGCAGGACTTCCAGCTGAATGCAAATTATGCATTAGTGGCAAAACACCCAGCTTTCCCACATCCATCTAAAATCATTTCATACCCCAAATCTGCTTTAGTGGCAGCTACGCTACCACAGAGGATATAGATGAAATTAGTCTTGTCACTGACCCTGTGTAAGGACTTACTCCAGTGTTTCAGAAGTGTAATTATTTCCGAGTTCCAATTCTCCCTTACTAAAGAAGCCTCCTCTACCTACCAACCTTCCCCTATCTCAAGTAGAATCCATTACCTAGCTCTGTCTTTCTTGTAATGGCACCAGAAAATGTAGCAGAGTCACATTTCCTGCCTGACCAATCAGAGCCATACTTGGGGCTAAACAATTGCTGATTGGCTAAACAGGCCATTTTAGGTAGAGACCTGAAAATGGCAGTTTGGGTTCATTCCTCATTACCTCTGTTCATAAAGAACGCCGTACCATGACATCATTGTTTTTTGGTAGGTTTCCTTTAAATAGATAACACGCACAAGCAGGAACTCGGGCGCACAAGCTTAGTGAATCACGCCGGACTTCATCTTCGTCGGACCATCCGAATCGGGGATAGCGACAAGACCAGGTAAGTAAATTTGCCCCATTGGTGTGTTGTGCGGCGAGGATTCGGGTCTGCCGCGATTCACTATGGTCGTGCGTCCAATTTCCTGCATGTGTTGCTTCCGCGCTGAGATCCGCCAGAGTTCACCATCTTCTTCCTGGTGCATGTGAGTGCTTGATCTTGCGACACAATTTTGTTTTTAAATTCCGCAGTTTGTCCGAATCCATCGGGTTGCCAGACGGCACGCCCCCCGGTTTCTGTTGCATGCTAGCCAAAAAATTCATGTTTTATCATGCCCTAGGGGGTCTGAAAAATAGTAAAAAATAAAAATAGCAAAAAAATTATATATATAAAAAAAATTAAAATGCAAATCATCCCCTTTTCCCTAGAAGTTATATAAATATAAACAGTAAAAATCATAAACACATTAGGTATCGCCGTGTCTGAAAATGCCCGATCTATCAAAATATAATAATGATTTTTCACAGTGTTTAACCCCGTAACGGAAAATAGTGCCCAAACTCACAAATGGTACTTTTTTGCCATTTTGAAAAATATAAAAAAATTCAATAAAAAGGGATCAAAAGGTCGCACAGTCCTAAAAATAGAAGCATTGAAAACGTCATCAAAAGCCGCAAAAAAATGCCACCACCCACAGCTCCATACACCGAAGTATAACGAATAAATTCATTAGCACCAGAAAACGAAAAAATGAAGAATTTTTTTTGTACAGGTTTTAATTTTTGTACCTGTATGAAAACATTATAAAACCTATAAAAATTTGTTATCTCCATGATCATACTGACCCAATAAATGAAGTACAGGAAGTCCCCGGGTTACGTACAAGATAGGGTCCGAAGGTTTGTTCTTAAGTTGAATTTGTATGCAAGTCGAAACTGTATACTTTATCATTGTAGATCCAGACAATTTTTTTTTTTTTTGCCCTAGTGACAATTGGAGTTTCAACATTTTTTTGCTGTAATGGGACCAAGGATTATCAATAAACCTTCATTACAGACTCTTTTAAGCTAATTATTGCAGTCTGGGGCTATAGTAAAGCATCCAGAGAGCTTTACCAGAGTTCACAGGGGGCAGAGGGGTCGGTCTGTAACAGTGAGTCGTCTGTAAGTCGGGTGTCCTTAAGTAGGGGAACGCCTGTACACCTATCATTTGGGGTGCACAGTGGAAGCTGTAAAATCCAAGCCAACAAGAAATGGCGCGAATGCGTTTTTTCATCATTTTCACTGCAATCAGAATTTTTTTCACGCTTTCCACTACATGTCAGGGAATATTACATACCATTGCTATGAAGTGCAATTTGTTTCGCCGGAAAAAAGCCCTCACACAGCTCTTTACATGGAAAAATTTAAAAGTTATAGATTTTTAAAGGTGGGGGGTGAAGAATAAAGACGCAAAAACAAAAAAGGGCCTGGTCCTTAAGGGGGTTAAAGATCTTTGTTTGCATATCTACTATACACGCCTCCAGAGGAGACCTACACGAAATGTGCTGAACCGGGAAGTTTTCAGTGACCCCTGAGTGAGCGCAGGATGTCTCCCTATATCTTACAGACTCATGTGTATAATGTATAGTTGGCCCCGTTCTCTCTATTTACATTTTAACGTATCCCACTTTTTGCCATTTAAACCCTGATACATTGAAGTTCTTAGATCTTCTGCGTTTTACTAACATCTAGTGGTCAGACTGAGTATTTCTCTTGTTCCTTTTGCTGCACATCCTTTCATTTTTTGTTGTCATTTTGTTATGTGTTTTTTAATTACCTTTAATTAATTACAGTGTTTTTTTTACATTGAGTGGATTTTCAGTTTTTTTTGGGGGAGGTTCATGAAGTACTGGATATGTGTAGTGATTGAAGAGCTGCTCCCAAATTGACTGACGAAAAAAAAAAAAGTTGCGAGTGTCAGAAAAGAAGATAAATTATGCCGTTAAAATCTAGTAAACATTAGGCAGCAAATAAAAAAAAAACACTTCTGCCAAAAACTGACGCAAAGTCAATAATAATGACCCTAATGAGTGTTATCCCTGGATCTCTCCGGTATTCTCGCTATAGACCACTATACAGGGAGCAGAAACACAGGGAATCCAACACACAGCAGGACAACGCACCTTTCCTAGGTATCACATTGCTAGTTGGATCTGTGTTTGTATTCCCAGCTGTGTATTTAAAGGGAACCTGTCATCAGAAATTATCCTAATAAACCACTAGCAGTATGTTGTCAAGCACCTGAGCAGCTTCTAATTGTTGTTTCTTTCATGGTCTGGTGTGGTGGCATTATCTAGAAAATCAACTTTGAAGTGAGATGTAAATTTGTTTTATGAAGTCAAGGAGGCGGAGAGTGTAACACTGAAGTCAAGCTTTCCCTGCCTTAGAATGCCCTATTTATTGTTATTTATTAATCATGCGTCCAACAACATTATTAAGCAGATCTCCTGAGGTCGGGAGCATAATGTCTGGGAGGCGGTATTTAGACGCTGGGAGAGCTTGACTTCAATGTTAAACTCTCCGCCTTCCTGACGTTATACATCTGACTTCAAAGTTGATTTTCTGGATGATGCCACCAACCTGGGCCATTAAAGAAAGGTGAACTGGTTACTGTTCAACTGCTTGACAACATACTGGTAGTGGTTTATTAGGCCAATTTCTGATGACAGGTTCCCTTTTATTGCCCATATATTAAGTCCTACAGAACAGAGAAATTAAAACAAAAGTATTGTTCTCTGTATTATTGTTTGCCAGATGGAGCCCTGTCACATAAGTATTTTTATTACATGTATGATGTGATCAATAGGCTCTTGCTGCTTGATGTATCTTGAGAGGACCTGCACAGTGAGGCTCATTTACTTACTCAGTCAAGTCGCGATCCCGCGGCGCGTTGTCTGACGAGGATTCGGGTCTGCAGGGATTCACTAAGGTTGTGCGCCCGATGTCCACCAGGTGTCGCTGCTGCACCAAGGTCCATCGGAGTTCATCTGCTTCTTCCTGGTGAGTGCTTGATCTTGCAACACAATTTGTTTTTTAAATTCTGCGGTTTTTACGAATCCACCGGGTTGTCCGATGGCCACATCCCCCCAATTTTGCGTGATAACCGACACCAATGCGCCAAAATCCGACCGCGTACGCCAAGATACCGGGGCAATTCGGCGCAAATCGAAAATCATCGGGAAACCAGACGAAAGTGTGCAATTCAGTCCCTTAGTAAATGAGCCCCAGTATGTTCAGGTCCTACCAGGCGTATAAATAAGCGCAGTCGGCTTTCCACGTATGAAAAGTGTCCTGTCATAGACGCCCCAATAAATAAGTCCCATTGTATGCAATGGGTTTTGTCAGACATACCTTTTTTTTTAATACACACACTTGAAAAATGCCCGATCCACTATTGGGACGCACCAAAAAACACATTGCACTCTGGGATAGAGTAAATGCAAATGTAATGTGCTTTTCTCTGATCCATTGCCATAGAAAAGATAAAGGCTAAGACTAGGGCGAGCATCACCTGAAACGCATCACCTGTATGTATCCTCTAATGGGCACAATGTTTTAATGGATTTACAATAAAGATGCATAGTTTTTACCAAGAGCACTGGAAAAAAAGGTATTGCGCTGGGATTGTGTGGCATGCGATCGATTTCTGTCGCAGCTGCTCTGGCTTCCAGGTGACACAACTTAGGGGGCGTGCTTTCGGGCGATCCGACTGATTCGGACTGAGCGAGGGATTTAACCCCTTAACGCTCTGCGCCGTAGCGCCAGAGGTACAGGGAATGTATGAAGAAGGCTCACAGGCTGAGTCCTCTACATACAAGGGTGGGGGTTGTTGCATATTGCAGCAAACCCCCACCGCTAATAACCGTGGTTGGTGCTTGCACCGATCGCGGCTATTAACCCTTCCGCTGCCGCCGGCAAAGTCGCCGGCGGCATTTAAAATATGGCGGCGCGTGGGCCGTCGCTGCCCCAAACGTCATCCTGGGGGGGGGGGGGGCGGCGGCTATCGGTTGCCACGACAGCCTTGGGTCTTCGTTTGACCTGAGGCTGAATGGTTTCTGCAGATTCGTTACAGTGAGCCAGTGGCTCATTGCAACGAATAACATGCAAAAATGCCATATACTGCGATACAGTTGTATTGCAGTATATGATAGGAACGATCTGACCATCTAGGGTTAATGTACCCTAGAGGGTCTAAAAAATTGTGAAAAAAAAGTTTAATAAAATAAAAAAAATTTGTCGCGTCCCAAAATGCCCAATCTATCAAAATATAAAAACGGTTACGGCCGGCGATGACCTCTGAGATGGGAAATGGCGCCCAAATGCCCAAATGTCACATAAAAAATGGATTAAAAGTGATCAAAATGTCGCACAGTCCTCAAAATGGTAGCAATGAAAACGTTGGCTCATTACATTTTCCCCAGTTAAATATCTGTCCCAGCAACGCAAATCCTGAAAACGTCTGAAATGCCCCAGTGTGTCTGCATAGACAGCAATTTTGCACTGAGCAGTCTAGGGAGAGATAGGAGATAAAACAGAAATAACACTGAGTAAAATTGTAAAGTAAAGGGATAAAAATGATCGTTATTGTGTAAACATCACTAGGTGATTGAGATTTGAGAATTTTCTTTTGTGGGAAACCCCCTTTAAGTGCTTATCCTCTTAGCAGGAGTTCTCCTAAAAGTGTAGCATACCCCATGATATCCACATGGTCTGCGTTATGAGGTATGTATCAGTACATATGACCCATGTATACAGTGTTAGGCTATGTTCACACAAACGTATGGAGGATGTATATACAGCCGACATATATACGGCTGATATACGTCCCCCATACATTGCAACGGGAGTAGTATGGTGCAACACACATGCAGAAGCGTACCGCTATGTACCCCGTAGAAAGATAGGACATGTCCTATCTTTCTCTGTAATATGGCGCCGTGTGCCATATATTCCTATGGAGAGGGGCAGGGGTGAGCGGCGCTCTCCCCCTCCTCCTCTTCCCCAGCACTGCCATGTGCCCGCCGTGCTACAGTATGGTGGGCAACGGCAGTGTGAATGTAGCCTAAGGTATTGTCCATGGAGAGAAGTGGGATAGGGACACCCAATAATTATAATTTAATGAGATACATTTTACTTAAAAGCATACTGGGGCTAATTCACTAAGGCTCCGTCGCACGCATTTTTGTCGGGTTTCCCGACGATTTCCGCTCTGCGCCGAATTGCCCCGGGATTTTGGCGCATCGGCTTGCACATTACAGAAATCGGGGGTGTGTGGCCATCAGACAACCTGACGGATTCGGACACACTGCGGAATTTAAAAAAGGATTTGTGTCGCAAGATCAGGCACTCACATGCACCGGGAAGAAACAGGTGAACCCCGGCAGACCTCGGGGGAGAAGCGACGGTTGCAGGAACTTGGGTGCACAACCTTAGTAAATTGCGGCAGCTCCAAATCCTCGTTGGACAACGTACCGCGGGATCGCGACAGGACCGGGTAAGTAACTGAGCCCCACTGTGTCTTTAATATGATTTTGAATTTAACATATATTTTGGGTCACAGACCTTTAATCTACTAACCAAGGAGTTTAGTTTGGCATCTCAATCCGGGAAAAAACACAGACAGCAACATCCATTGGGGGTCATTTACTAAGGGCCCGATTCGCAATTTTCCCGACGTGTTACCCGAAAATATTTCCGATTTGCGACGATTTTCCCTGAATTGCCCCGGGATATTGGCGCACGTGTTCGTATTTTGGTGCATTGGTGCCGGCATGCACGCGACGGAAATCGTGGGCGTGGCCGAACGAAAACCCGATGGATTCGGAAAAACCGCCACATTAAAAAAAAAAATGTGTTGCGAAAATTGCACTTACCTTCACTCAGCCCGGCTCGGTGTATTCCAGTGCGTTCCGATGATGCTCTTCAGCGCAGCAGCGCCACCTGGTGGACGTCAGAGGAACTACCTTAATAAATCCGACCGGACCCGAATCCACCGCAGAGAACGCGCCGCTGGATCGCGAATGGGCCGGTAAGTAAATCTGCCCCACTGTGTCAACAAATAGGGAATAGTGACCGAATGTTTCCAATGATATGTTTAACCTATCGAACATCATCCTGGAGAGTAAACTAACATAAACTTTTCAGGGAGATCAGGATAATGTAAAAGAGATTAGTTCTCTACATACTTTTGTCAAGATGATGTACATGTATGTTATACGTCTTCTCTGATTAGAATATAAGATAATCACCTGATCAATATATAATGCTTTGTTCCCAGACTAACACCGAGTCTGTCTTCATTGTATCAAGCATCAGTAATTATTTTAACTCCTTAAGGACGTTGCCTTTTTTCATTCATTTTTTGCTCCCCACTTTCAAAAATCGGAAACTCCACAGAGTTGGACAGGTGCTTATTTCTGCTTACAAAAATAAGAGTTATCAGAGATGTCTGCAATTAAGCTGTATTTATAATCCTTGTTCTAACGAGAATCCAACATTTTTAAGATCTAATAGTCACAGAGACCAAAAAAAAATTGGTCTGGAGTTACAATTGTAAAATATACAGTTCCAACTTACATACAAATTCAACTTAAGAACAAACCTACAGAACCTCTCTTGTACATACCGTATATACTCGTGTATAAGCCGAGATTTTCAGCACAAAAAATGTGCTGAAAACCCTCACCTCGGCTTATACACGAGTCAACTAAAAAAAAAAAAAAACTGAGTCAAAAAAAATAATAATAATACTCACCCTCCGGTGTCCGGATCCTCAGCGGCAGCTCCCGATTCTCGGCAGCGGCTCCGCTCCTCTCTTCTTTCTTCACTGGCGGCTCCCAGTCTCTTTGCTTACTTCGCTAGCCGGCAGTCGCGTCCCTGCGATCTGCCGACGGGCGCACACTAAGATGCGGCACTGTCGCCGCTGATGACGTCATCGGCGGCGACACTGCCGCATCATAGTGTGCGCCCGTAAGCAAAGAGACCGGGAGCCGCCAGTGAAGAAAGAAGAGAGGAGCTGCCACCGAGGTTCGGAAGCCGCCGCCAGGACCGGGAGCTTCCGCCGAGGACCGGGAGCCGTGCCGAGCATCAAAGGTGAGTATCGTCGGAGGGTGAGTATTAAGTTTGTTTTTTTTTATTCACTTGGCATACTGGAGGCAGGCTGTATACTACTATTGGGGCAGGCTGTATACTACTATTGGGGCAGGCTGTATACTACTATTGGGGCAGGCTGTATACTACTATTGGGGCAGGCTGTATACTACTATTGGGGCAGGCTGTATACTACTATAGGGGCAGGCTGTATACTACTATTGGGGCAGGCTGTATACTACTTGGGGGCAGGCAGGCTTTATACTACTTGGGGGCAGGCAGGCTGTATACTACTTGGGGGCAGGCAGGCTGTATACTACTTGGGGGCAGGCAGGCTGTATACTACTTGGGGGCAGGCAGGCTGTATACTACTTGGGGGCAGGCAGGCTGTATACTACTTGGGGGCAGGCTGGCTGTATACTACTTGGGGGCAGGCTGGCTGTATACTACAGGGGGCAGGCTGGCTGTATACTACAGGGGGCAGGCTGGCTGTACACTACACCCTCGGCTTATACTCGAGTCAATAGGTTTTTCCGGTTTTTGATGGTAAAATTAGGGGTCTCAGCTTATACTCGGGTCGGCTTATACTCGAGTATATACGGTAATGCGAGGACTGACTGTATTTCCTTTCGACTTATTTTTACATTTTTTGGACATTTGGGCGCTATGATCCATGATGGGGTTCAATGCCAGGAATAATCATTACTATATTTTGATAGATCGGACATTTTGGAACACAGATACCTCACATGTTTATGATTTAACTTGTTTATTTATTTTTATATTAGTTCTAGGGAAGGGGTGTGAAATTTTAGGGTTTTTTTCAATTTTTTTGCTATCTTTTAGACCATTTTTTAGAATGCCTAAGGTAACAATAGGTAATCTGATTAATCCTACCATATACTACCATACCATACCACATCAACTATTGCAAATATATAGTTATAAATATACCAACACGACACTCAAGTCATGGCAACAGATAGCCATTCCCCAATGGCATCATAAGGAATGATGATCAAAACAAGGATCTTTTGAATGCCGCCAGCAAACAAAGGGTTAACACCCCCAATTGGTGCAACCGTTGATCGCTGGTGTTACAAAAATTACACTTTAACAAGGAATTAAATGATGACAAGCTCAGCAAATTTACCCAATTTCTCCATAGTGTACTGATACCCCATATGTGGTGCCACATTGCCTTCTTCTCCCTGCTCCGCACTCTACATTCAGTGGCGCACCTGGAGGATTCCTGTACTGGGAGGAGATCCGGGAGCACAGAAACAAATCCCGCAGTCGGTGATCATGATTCCCACACAAAGTCGGGGCAGTGAGGAGGGCACCAGCATCCGGTCAGCGAGGACATTAGGATGCAGCTGCAGTCATTGGGTCCCCCCACACTCCCACAGCCCCCACACCAAAGACCACCGCAAGGAGGCAGCATGAGCCAAGCAGCGTGTACCAGCAGTGTGAACCCTCCATGTTTTCTCTGAGTCATTTTGTCTTGGCAAGTGGGAGAAACAGATCCCTGCCAGACAAGAGCGCCAGTCACAGTAGCTACGAGCTCCAAAATGTAGGTGAACCAATGGAAGGGTAGCCACCAGGTATAACCTCGGTTGGGTGCAATAATGTATGGCTTTGGTGGCTGCTGGTATCAGGCTGCTAATGGCGCCTCTAGAGCTGCATGTAGTACTCACCCAAATCACAACAGAAATAATTACCCCTATCACTCTACCCAGTAGCAGGTAACCGGCAAAATCTATGTAATCCATGTCTATTTGTTGATTGTCTGTTCACCACATGTTTGATAAAGTAGTGTACTATCTGTAAATCATCATTTAACTGTTAGTCTATCAAATGTATGAAAATTTACTTAGGCACTATGGACAAAAGAATCACCAGTGAGCAGTGATAAAAGGTACTAGGAGCTGCTTACTAAGGTAAGCAGCTCCTAGTGCTACAGCAGATGTAACAGCGTTACACTGCTAGCATTACCAAAAACCTCCGATAACACTAGCAGACACTGCCGGGATGTACAATGGAAACATCAGACTGCACTGTAAGCGGTCAAATGTATTCCTGAGGGGGAAGTCCGGGGAAGAGGCATCACCTTGGACCACCCCCTCATGAATACATTCAACACTCCATAGGCCAGCAGTGAATGCCGAGCTTCAGGCAGTCACCACCCCTTATCCCCCCCCCCCCCCTCATGAATACAGCGCGGTCCAGCGTTCCTATTGTAGAGCATGGCGGTGTCTGTTAGCTTTATCGGAGTGTTCCGATAAAGGTAGCAGTGTAACACTGCTACATCTGTTGTAGTACTAGCTAGCTTTAGTAAGCAGCTCCTAGTGCCTTTTAATGGGTGACAGGTCCTCTTTAAGAAAGTGAAAGGAATATCCTTAGCATATACGGCTATAAGATCCTTGGATCAGGTATTGTAGGGAGAAATGTTGCCTTCTGCTCCTAAGTTGACACCCAAATTAGCTTTGTTGGGAATAGGGCTAGTGAATGTACCTCCCAATGAGAGGACAGTTACATTTCATTTTACTACTACTAATAACAGCATCTCTTTGGAAAACTTGTCAAATTCCTTCTTTTCCGGAACTGTCTAGAATTTCTAAATAACATATGTATCAAAGAGAGAGTGATGGTGTTCAATAATGGCCTCTATAAGAAGTTTTATTATACCTTGGATGGAAACGGTTTATATCAAAGCCTCTGCTCGTAGTGAAATCGAAACATGGAACACTGGAACACGAGGCCTCACAGCTGAGTACTTGATGCCTTAGTTATCGAGTACATGGACATGTAACTTGGCCGTCGTTATAGTTTAAGTTTCAGTTACGTTATAATGTTATCTGAGTGGTATAGTGATATGTTGCTAGTTTTGCGACATTACACTTCTATATATGGAAAATTATGATCCCAGGACATGTATATACATTAAATTATAAAGTTGTATTATTGTGTGCCCTGACAAGGTTTGTTAAAATAAAAGAAATTTTACTAAACACCCAATAGGACATAAATAAACTAACAGCTAAAATAAAGTCAACAATGTGAGAATTGAAAACTATTCTCCAGACGCTCATTTACTCCATTAGGAATTAACTTTTGTAACTTTTAGAACATTCAGGACCTTGGGAGAGCTTGTCTTGATCAACACCGAGCTTGTAATTACAAATGGAGGTTAGTCAAGCATGACCAATCAACCTGATCTGGATCACTCAAACACAGCAGCTGGGGGATGGTGCAGCAATAGATTAAGCTGCCTGGCAGGAAGAACAGTGATTGCATCATCCTTTCCTGCAAAGAAAAACTCACCAGCTAGGAGAAGCACTGAACCAGCCATAGAAGTGACAGAGCTTCATTATCATAATGTTATTTCTGTTTTATCAGTAACACCACTCAGCTCAGGGATTAACCAAGATATGATCCTGCATCAGTGTAGCTACGAAGAATGCAAATAAGTTTTCCAAGGTGTTAAATAAGGAGAACACCTACTGTCTGACATCAGTGTAGCTACAGCATTCTCAAGGTATGTTTGCTTCATAATGCATCACATCAAATGGTAGGTTCCCTTTAAAGGGGTTTTCCCATTTCAACAAATTAATGTTATTGTTTGTATTATAAAATGTTATACAACTTTCCAATAGACTTTCTGTATCAATTTCTCACGGTTTATTAGATCCCTGCTTGTTGCTATTCTATAGAAAGCTTCTATGTTTACTTCCAGTGGATAGAAATCTGACCATGGTCACACAGGTGCACAGCTCGTTATATCATAGAGAGTAATCAGAGTTATGTGACATAACGAGCCGTGCACCTGTGTGACCATGGTCAGATTTCTGTCCGCTGGCAGTAAATATAGAAGCTTTCTATAGCAGAACAGCAAGCAGAGATCTAGAAAACCGTGAGGAATTGATACAGAAAGTATATTGGAAAATTGTATAACTTTTTATAATACAAACATTATTAAATGGGAATAACCCTTTAAGACGCTTGAATCTACAGTATGTGAAGTTATCAACATGTGACCCTCCAAGGTTTTCTCACACTCCTACAAGTCACTTTATTCTCAGAACATAAAAAGCGCAAAAGCTTCTTCCGGAGTGTAAAATTGCAGCACCATTTTTTTTCAGATACTGATAAGAAATGTAACTGACAAAGCCCCGGAATTACTGATCAGCTACTCTCCTAGCTAGCCCTCATTCCTAATGAAATAGTAGTACTATCTGGGGAAATTCGTCACTAAAACTAAAAGGGAACACACATTTCTTAACAATTCATTCATATCCCACAGGAAATTAACTTGCTAAATTATAAACAGGGCCAGCGCCAGCACTGGACATACCTCGGCAAGTGCTGGGGCCCAGAGCTGCTGGGGGCCCACATAAGGCTGTACATAAGGAATCCGAGGGGTGAGGGAGGCTTTAAGTAAAATAACCATCAGGGGGCTGTTTGGGATGATAAACTAGGGAATATTTTAGGGAACAGGAGACTTTTTAATGCCGCCACGTGAGTTCACTGCGAAGGGGCCGACTGAGGCTCTGTCGCCCAGGGGTCTACTGAAACCTGGAGCCGACCTTGATTATAAATAAATATTAAAAAAAAACATTTAGATGATCAGGACTAACTCCTCTTAAAAATGTCATAAAGGCTGGCAGAGCTGTAATGACCTTGTCTTGTCTTTTTTGGGATCAAGTTGCCCTATATAATGTGCCACAACACTAGAATAATTGTTCACTATGAATTATGCTGGTACTTTATTACTTGGAAGAGTCTCCTTGAATGCCCGGAGATGTTTACATATAGATTCTGGGCCAATACCAACAGAACCCTCTGAAAGGATTCTGGCTGCAGAGTTGTGAGCTAGTTATACCCCCACAGGGCTTCTCTGCTGGAGCTACAATTCACAGCTAACTTGCAGAGTTGATTTCCTTAGTTTAACGAGGATAGCCTTCACTTCATAATTATCATGGACACTCATGACCCTGAAAACAGTTTATTAGTTGTCCCTTCTTGTATCACTTCTTCAGGGGCGGACTGGGGAATAAAGTGGGCCTTGAAAATTTTTTAAGTAGTCCTATATTTTAGGCGGGCCAGCCCAGATGGGCGTGGTTAACACAGGTGGATGGGGTCAATAAGTCATTGGTGGAAGATTAGCAATATTCTTATAAACTATGCAGTGCCAAACCACTCCCCCGCACACTAATATTTTTAATATAATTTTAATATAATATAAACTGTGTGGTGTGGTGCAGTGCCCATCTACTCCCCCCCCATATACTTAGTTTCAGTGCAGTGACCATCTGTCCCCCCTCCAATATACTTATAATCTGTGCAGTGCCCATCCACCCCAATATACTCATAATCTGTGCTGTGCTGTGCCCAGCCATCCCAATCCCCCCCACACAATATACTTACTGGCACTGGCACAAGCTCCCATTCTGCTTCTTCAGGCTATTTCATATGAGGAGGAAGCTCTTGGCCCGCAGCACAGCACAGGTAGGATGATGTCTGTGAGTGCCAGCGTGGAACTGCTTCACGCTCCACACTCCGCTGAGCAGCCTGTACTATGATGTCAAGTGTTCCCTTGTCGGCCCGGCACGGCAATTAGGCGCATCGTAGCACCAGTGCTGCGCTGCTGCTACTGCCTCACCTGTCAGACAGCCCCACCGGCCTCAGACCGGCCCCGGACCTTTCAGCTCACCCGGAACGGCCCGGTGGGATGAATAGCCAGTTTGCCCCTGCACTTGGTAGATTCTAATCACTGTCTACCAGAAATAACCTACAAGATCATTCACTATAAGCTATTACTTGTCAGCCTTGTACCTGCATTTATCATGCCTTGTGTTCCAGTTTTCTGATGTACAAGATAGTAGAAATTCATAAATCCCTTTCACCCCCACAATGTCCTCAAACCAACCGGGTGTAACAGCCATTGCATGCAGGAAGCCGGAACGTGGACACAGGGCCAGACCCCACACTGACATAATCCAGATAGAAGATTCTGCACCAGATGTACTAAATGGTCAGAACTTCTTGATCAAAGTTTATGGACCCAACGCTGAAATCTGTGACAAGGCTCCCAACCATCCAATAATATATATATCGCTCGTCTCTTCTTCTCACGTGCAGGGACTATAAGGACGTACTAGACCCCCAGGGATAAGGTTCTGCAACAAACTCCTCACCACTATCTGATTCTATTTTCTGTATGAATATTCTGTATGAAGTAAGAAACAGACTATTCAGATTCTTTCTAAACAAATGTTTCATTCAGACTCTGAATGTACCTGTTGTTCAATTGTGTAACTGAGCGGCTCCACCCAGGAAATTTCCAAAATTCAATTAAAATGTCTCTAATTGGTCCCTGGTCTGGAGACCTGAGAGCAAGTAACAAGCAGTCACTCTCCAGAGGAAGACGCCCGGACAGGTATCTGTCTCCATTATTTCCTTCTATAATTCCAGCTACATCTCTCATATCTCACACTTTATTTTGTATTTTTAGATAAGATTTTACAGATTTGGCAGTAGATGTCTCCAATCACAGCCCTGATCTTATCTTCAGGTATTAGTATTGTGTTATTCATTCATATGATAAATATTTAATTTAAAAATATTATTATGATGAATATTGTTCTACTTTTAATTATAATTTTTATTATTTTTATCCTTAAATTGTTTTGCAACCTTATTTAAAATTATTTAACTTAAAGCAGTAGATTAACCCATGATGTACTTTGCATTTTATCTTAGGTATTATCTTTGCCTCTTGTGTTCCAAAACCAGGTTTGAGTGAGTAAAGTTAAAAAACACTTTTCTTTTATTATGTTCATCATATTTATATGTAATGAGTTTGTCAAGAATTTTTATCAATTGTACTGACATTGATTTAGTACTGAAGACCTCAACATGAGTTTGGATTTTGCCTCCACATTACATATTACGTATATCCTCGAGTATAAGCTGAGATCCTTAATTTTAACACAAAAAAATGGAAAAACATTTTGGGGCTCATTTACTAATGGCTCCGCAGCCGCACTTTCGTCGGGTGTTTCGAATTTTTCCGTTTTGAGCCAAATTCCTGCACCGGGAAGAAGCAGGTGAACTCCGGCGGACCTCGGTACAGCAGCAAGGATATCGGGCACATGACCTTACTGAATCACGGCAGAACCCGGATCCTCGTCGGAGAGCGCGCTGTGGCATCGTGACAGGACCGGGTAAGTAAATGAGCCCCATTGAATCGAGTATAAGCCAAGGGCAGGAAATGCATTGGTCAAAGCCTCTCCAGTATAAAGCCTGCCAGCCTCTGTAGTATATAACCAGCCAGCAGGGGTGTAGCAATGGAAGAGAAGGGCCCGGACCATGGCAGTCATCTCTGCCTAGCTTGCGGCAGTATATCGCTACAGGGAGTATCCTGGTGGGTAGAGCGGTTGGGGGTGCGGCAAACACAGTGAGTGGGTTGGGTGGTTGGGTTTTGCAGGCCGGAGATCACGGTGGGTGGGACTGGGGCCTTCAGAAAAATTAAAAATCCATGTACTCAACTTTCCGACGCTCCCCCGAAGCTCTGCTGATGTAGTAAGTCCGGCAGGCAGTGACGGCTCCATTCGTGTAGGCAGGCACACAAACTATGATGTTGGCAAGCAGCTAACGGCACAGTTTCTGAGCCGCCAGAACAGACAAAGCTTTCACTGCCGGCCGACTCACTGCATCAAGTAGCGGAGCTGCGGAAGAGCGTCGGAAAGGTGAGTTCATTGTTTATTATTTTAATATGCTAGGCAGGGGCTGGCTGTATACCAGGGGGGCAGGCTGGCTAGCTGTATACTAGGGGAGAAGGCTGGCTGTATACTGGGGAGGCAGGCTGGCTGTATTCTTGGGGGGCAGGCTGGCTGGCTGCATAATCAGGGAGACAGGCTTGCTGGCTGTATACTGGGGGGAGGCAGGCTGGCTGTATTCTGGGGGGCAGGCTCTCTGGCTGTATACTCAGGGGGGGGGCATGTTGGCTGGCGGTATACTCGGGAGGGCAGGTTTGCTGGCTGCATACTGGAGGGGTAGGTTGGCTGTATACTGAGGGGCTGGCTATATACTGGGGGACTGGTTATGTACATGAAGAATGACTAGCTATATACAGTGGGGGGCTGGCTGTATATTGGAGGGACTGGCTGGTTATTTACAGGGGGCTGGCAGGCTATATACTGAGGAGGTGCTTGCTGGCTATATACTGGGGGAACTAGCTTTATATATAAAGGGGGGACTGGCTGCCTATATACTGGCGGGTCAGGCTGGCTATATACTGGGGAGGGGCATGCTATATACTGGGGGGGTTACTGGCTATATACAGGAGGGCTGGCTGTATGTTGGCGGGATTAGCTAGCAATATATGGGGGGCTGGCTGTATAATGGGTGGACAACTTGGCTGTTTACAGAGGGGGCTGGCTGTATACTGGGCTGGAAATATACTGAGGGATGCCTGGCTATATAGAGGGGGGCTGGCTGTATACGTGGGAGAGGCTGTCTGGCTATATACAGTGGGTGCTTGCTGGCTATATACAGGGGGGTCTGGCTATATACTAAGGGGGTTTTATATGGAAAAGTAGTTATATTCCCGTACCCGGGCAGCATTATAGTACTTATTTTCTTGTATGTAGGGGGCAGTATAAAAGTATTAAAGTGCACTGGGGCCCACTGGGATTTTGTTAAGCCACTGCCTGGCAGTATATAACCTGCCAGCTCCCTGTAGTATATAGCCTGCCAGCCTCCTGTAGTATAAAGCCTGCCAGCCCTTGTACTATCAAGTCTGCCAGCGCCCTATAGTATATAGCCTGCCAGCCCCCTGTAGAATATAGACTGTCAGCCCCTGTTAAATATATATATCCTGCCAGCCCCCTGTAGTATATCGCCTGACAGCTCTTGAAGTATATAGCCTGCCAGCCACTGTAGTATATAGCCTGCCATCCCCCTGTAGTAAATAGCCTGCCAGCCCTCTGTAGTATAAAGCCTGCCAACCCATTCTAGTATAAAGTCTACCCGCCCGCTGTAGTATATAGCCTGACAGCCTCCTGTAGTAAATATCCAATCAGCCTCCTGTAGTATATAACCTGCCAGCCCCCTGTAGTATACAGCCTACCAGCCCCATTTAGTATACATCAAGCCAGCTCATGTAGTATACAGCCTGCCAGCCCCTGTAATATATAGCTTACCAGCCCCATGTAGTATATATCCTGCCAGCCCCCTTTAGTGCATAACCTGCCAACCCCTATAGTATATAGCCTGCTGGCCCCCTGTAGTATATAGCCTGCCACCCCCTGTAGTATATAGCCTGCCAGCCCCCTGTAGTATATAGCCTGCCAGACCCCTGTAGTATATAGCCAGCCAGCCCCTGTAGTATATAGCCAGCCTGACTCCTGTAGTATATAACCTGCCAGCCCCCCGCAGTATACAGCCTACCTGCTCTCTGTAGTATCAAACAAGCCAGCCCCTGTAGTATCGAGCCTGTCAGCCCCCTGTAGTATATAGTTTACCAGCCCCCAGTAGTATATAGCCTGCCAGCTCCATATAGTATATAGCCTAACAGCCCCTGTAGTATATAACCTGCCAGACCCCTGTAGTCTATAGCCAGCCAGCCCAAATAGTATATAGCCTGCATGCCACAATAGTAAATAGCCTGCCAGCCCCCTGTAATATATAGCCTGCCAGCCCCTGTAGTATATAGCCTACCAGCACCCTTTAGTACATAGCCTGCCAACCCCTGTAGTATACTGCCTGCCAGTCCCTGTTCTATATAGCCTGCCAACCCCTTTAGTATATAGCCTGCCAACCCCTGTAGTATATAGCCTGCCAGACCCTGTAGTATATACCAAGCCAACTCCCTGTAAAATATAGCCTGCCAACCCCTGTAGTATATAGCCTGCCAGCCCCTGTAGTCTATAGACTGCCAGCCCCTGTAGTATATAGACTGCCATCCCCCTAGTATATAGCCAGCCCCCTGTAGTATGTAGCCTGCCAGCCCCTGTAGTATATAGCTAGCCCCACGTAGTATATAGTCTGCCATCCCCCTGTAGTATACAGCCTACAGCCCCGAACCCCCAATATAATGCCTGTAGGAAGAAATCAAACAGTGTACTTACCTTCTGACGCCCCCCTGGCAGGTCCTCTTCTATACAGCGATGCTCCGGCATCGGCTCTGTGTCCCTGTGCAGTCCGTTTCAAACTTCATGAAGTCAGCCGCTCACTGACATCATAGTATGTGCCAATGCTGGAGCACAAAGTAGAATGTCAGGGAGCGTCTGACATCATGATCCCTACCACTACACCCAAATCCCACAATGTTCCTATCTTCCCTTATGGCAACCGCCAGTGGTTCCAGGAACAGATCAAATAACTTGGGTGACAGAGGACATCCTTGTCTAGTACCCTCTCTAATTTTATTACCTTGGACCAAAACCCATTGACATCTACCCTCGCCGTCAGTTCCGTATACAGTAGTTGTACCCAGGAGAGAAAATCCCGACCAATTCCGAGCCTAGTCACTGCCCACAGAAAAGAACACTCCGCCCTGTCAAAGGCCTTCGAAGCGTTCAAAATTCCATATCAGCCCATTTTCTCCTGACTTTATCCACTGTCTCTTTACTTAGATGTGTTTCTATCAAACAAACTATAGCAGGTAAATACGATTGTAAAATATCGATAACCATTCGTCTTTTAACTCTATCCCCCATGCCCATAATATTCCACGTAAGTATTGAGGTCATATCCTAACCAAAAGGGAAAGAGAAAAAAAAAACCCTCATCCCCATCTCTGGCCGCCACCCCTCTCCCCCAATAATGTACCTGGAGTTGCCCTGGTACTCCTGCCTAGGGTAATCTCTATCCGACTTCAGCCCTTATCAACTTATTCATAGACCTTTTGATTCCAGCCATCTCATGCCTGCTTCGGTACTATCAAAAAACTTGTTTTTCTCCTCTTAAATAACTCTTAATCTTGCCAGGAACATAAGGGAATACGTAATCCCCGCATGTGCTAATCTTTTATTTAGTTCTCAAAAGCTCCGTCTTTTTATCATTGTTTGCTTTGAATAATCTGGATATGCTGATACCCTGTGCCCATCAATGGAGGACTCCTTTTTACGGAGAGCTCCGATGATAGTGTGCCTATCTCTGGATGATAATATTTTACAAATGATTGTGCGTGGATAGTCGCTGGCACACAGTGGGCACGTTCAACACAGAAAATAGATGATAGACAATGTATGCCCACCGTGTCCTGTAGCCATTTTTGCAGGAATTGTATGGAATCTTTCCCTTCTACCCCTTCTGGAAAGCCTATAAATCGAATATTTGATCTCTTGGATTGATCTTCCATTTCTGTGACCCTCTCCAGGAGCATCTTATTTTCATTTTTTATTTGTTCAATCAGCTTCCTATTACGGTATTTTCTACAGCCTTGTCCAATTTATCCACTTTACCCTCATGTTTTCCGGTTTTTTTTCTCTTATTTTGTTTAGGTCATCCCTAAAACATTGTTTCTTGTTTCTCCCATTTGTACCGAGAAGTTTTCAATAGCTGGGTTAATCTTATTCACTGCCTGTAATATTTCTTCCCAGATTGGAGGGTTCCCTGAAGAAGGGCCTGTTACCCCTCATCCCCCTCTGTATCTATAGTGGTAGACCTAGACCTCTGGAGTCTTTCTCTTTACCCGTTTTTTATGTTTTACCAGAGGTAGTTTTTAAAATTTTATTATTTCCCTTGAGGAAGTGGTCCCCATGGACTTTCTAGAGGAACCCTTTGCATTTTTATTTAAGCGACAGTCTACCTGGACCAAAGCAGGACACCGGTTAGCTTTCACTTATACCCTGCTCCTACTTATGTTAACTATCTAACCACAAATTGTCCTCCAAAACCCGTTATACTAATGACCACCAGACCGCAGCCTCTGTAGCCCGGTTTGTGTTTGGGAATAAATGAACATACAATACTAGTAGCACTATGGTCATTAGACACGTCCCAGAATACTAATTCCACACAACAGAAATAACGTTAACCATATCTTATCGTCACCACCACCCCCCGGCCAGTCGCTGTGTGATACTTCAATTCACTGTGTGTCGCAAGTGGATACAGAAATACTGGTTTTAGCAGCAGAGTCAATAATTTGGTATCCAAGAACAAAAAGAGGTTGTTTTTGTTAGTATAATCATCTGTCTATAAGGTTAATGGCAGCAGTAGACTTTTCAATAAGACAGACAATAGTTTGACATCCGAGAGCCAGAAAGGAAGATGTTAGTATATGGTAAAGCAATCGCCCGTCTCAGCTTTTAGCCTATACAGTTGTTAACCACGATGATAATTTTAACAGCACAGTCGGTGGCTTGACCCCCAAAAGCAGAGAAAGATGATGCTTGTCGACTAGAGATGAGCGAGCACTAAAATGCTCGGGTACTCGTTATTCGAGACGAACTTTTCCCGATGCTCGAGTGCTCGTTTCGAGTAACGAGCCCCATTGAAGTCAATGGGAGACTCGAGCATTTTTCAAGGGGACCAAGGCTCTGCACAGGGAAGCTTGGCCAAACACCTGGGAACCTCAGAAAAGGATGGAAACACCACGGAAATGGACAGGAAACAGCAGGGGCAGCATGCATGGATGCCTCTGAGGCTGCTTAAATGCACCATTATGCCAAAATTATGGGCAACAGCATGGCCATGACAGAGTGACAGAATGAAGCTAGATAGCATCTAAAACATCCAATAATTGACCCTGACACTATAGGGGACGGCATGCAGAGTCAGCGGCAGCAGCGGAAGGCTAGAGAGTGGCATGGCGACATACCCTAAATGGACTCAGGCTTCAAACCAATGGGTAGCAGAGAGGAACCAAAGGAGGTGAGCAAGAAGCGCTCAAATAATATCGGTACATGATAAAAGTTTGCCAGTATATTTTGTGGATTACACAGCAGGGTGGCGACAAAGTTAACATGGAAGCCATGAAAACAACCCAAAATTCTGCCTGACACAGCACGTTTGATAAGGCGGGCATGTATGGAGGCAGTGAACTAGTAGTAGATTAAAGGTGCTGCAGTTAAAACTATGTTAGTTGGTTCTTGGCATGGAGCTGCCGCTCCGCTGCCAGGCGAGCTTTCGCCAATCCAAGCCCCTGTCTCTAGGCTACTCCCCAAACAGCACTTCTAAGAACCTTTTGTATAAGATCAAGTGTAGTAGCGTTCTTATAAGTTTGGGATATGGCGGGTGAGGGGAATGTAAACAGATGCGCAAGAAGCGCTGAAATAATATCCGTAAATGGTAAAAGTTTGCCAGTATATTTTGTGGATTACACAGCAGGGTGGCGACAAAGTTAACAAGTTTGTTGTGGAAGCCATGAAAACAACCCAAAATTCTGCCTGACACAGCACGTTTGATAAGGCGGGCATGTATGGAGGCAGTGAACTAGTAGTAGATTAAAGGTGCTGCAGTTAAAACTATGTTAGTTGGTTCTTGGCATGGAGCTGCCGCTCCGCTGCCAGGCGAGCTTTCGCCATTCCAAGCCCCTGTCTCTAGGCTACTCCCCAAACAGCACTTCTAAGAACCTTTTGTATAAGATCAAGTGTAGTAGCGTTCTTATAAGTTTGGGATATGGTGGGTGAGGGGAATGTAAACAGATGCGCAAGAAGCGCTGAAATAATATCCGTAAATGGTAAAAGTTTGCCAGTGTATTTTGTGGATAACACAGCAGGGTGGCGACAAAGTTAACAACTTCGATGTGGAATCCATGAAAACAACCCAAATTTCGGCCTGACAAACCTCGTTTGATAAAGGGACGATGTATGGAGGCAGCTTTATGGACGACTTTTGGAGGTAGCAATGGAGACAACGTGTGGAGGCTGCTATGGAGACAATTCAATTTGGATAGTGCCTGTATGTGGCAGTCCAAAAAATTTTTCAAACCAGAGGAGCAGGTAGGTGGCCCTCCAGAAAAATGGAATAGATTGAGTGCCTGTATGTGGCAGTCCAAAAAAGTTTTTAAACCAGAGGAGCAGGTAGGTGGCCCTCCAGAAAAATGGAATAGATTGAGTGCCTGTATGTGGCAGTCCAAAAAATTTTTCAAACCAGAGGAGCAGGTAGGTGGCCCTCCAGAAAAATGGAATAGATTGAGTGCCTGTATGTGGCAGTCCAAAAAAGTTTTTAAACCAGAGGAGCAGGTAGGTGGCCCTCCAGAAAAATTGAATAGATTGAGTGCCTGTATGTGGCAGTCCAAAAAATTTTTCAAACCAGAGGAGCAGGTAGGTGGAGCTCCAGAAAAATTGAATAGATTGAGTGCCTGTATGTGGCACTCCCAAAAATTGTTTAAAACAGAGGACCGGGTCGGTGGCCCTCCAGAAAAATTAAATGCATAAAGTACTATAGGTAGAGCCAGTGGGCCCTGTCAAAAAATAGCCAGTTTCCTCTGCTTTACTGTACAAAGAGCAGGAGAAGGAGGAAAATGAGGAGGAGGAGGAGGAGGAGTGGATAAATTATTCAGGTTGAGCTTCCTTCACCTGCTGGAGATTGGAAATTAGGAGAAATCCATGCTTTATTCATCTTGATAAGCGTCAGCCTGTCAGCGCTGTCAGTCGACAGGCGTGTACGCTTATCGGTGATGATGCCACCAGCTGCACTGAAAACCCGCTCGGACAAGACGCTAGCGGCAGGGCAGGCAAGAACCTCCAAGGCGTACAGCGCCAGTTCGTGCCACATGTCCAGCTTTGAAACCCAGTAGTTGTAGGGAGCTGTGTGATCATTTAGGACGATGGTATGGTCAGCTACGTACTCCCTCACCATCTTTCTGTAAAGATCAGCCCTACTCTGCCGAGACTGGGGACAGGTGACAGTGTCTTGCTGGGGTGACATAAAACTGGCAAAGGCCTTGTAAAGCGTACCCTTGCCAGTGCCTGACAAGCTGCCTGCTCGCCTACTCTCCCTCGCTACTTGTCCCGCAGAACTACGCACTCTGCCGCTAGCGCTGTCAGAAGGGAAATACTGTTTCAGCTTGTGCACCAGGGCCTGCTGGTATTCATGCATTCTCACACTCCTTTCCTCTCCAGGGATGAGAGTGGAAAGATTTTGCTTGTACCGTGGGTCCAGGAGAGTGAACACCCAGTAATCGGTGCTGGAATAAATTCTTTGAACGCGAGGGTCACGGGATAGGCAGCCTAGCATGAAATCTGCCATATGCGCCAGAGTACCAACGCGTAAGAATTCGCTCCCCTCACTGGCCTGACTGTCCATTTCCTCCTCCTCCAACTCCTCCAATTCCTCTTCTTCTGCCCATACACGCTCAACAGTGAAGGACTCAACAATGGTCCCCTCTTGTGTCTCGCCAACATTCTCCTCCTCTTCCTCCTCATCCTCCTCCACCTCCACCTCCTCCGATATGCGCTGAGAAACAGACCTAAGGGTGCTTTGGCTATCAACAAGGGAATCTTCTTCCCCCGTCTCTTGTGAGGAGCGCAAAGCTTCCGACTTCATGCCGACCAGAGAGTTTTTCAACAGGCCAAGCAGCGGGATGGTGAGGCTGATGATGGCGGCATCGCCACTGACCATCTGTGTTGACTCCTCAAAGTTACTCAGCACCTGACAGATATCAGACATCCACGTCCACTCCTCATTGTAGACTTGAGGAAGCTGACTGACCTGACTACCAGTTCTGGTGGAAGTTGACATCTGGCAGTCTACAATCGCTCGGCGCTGCTGGTAAACTCTGGATAACATGGTCAGTGTTGAATTCCACCTCGTGGGCACGTCGCACAACAGTCGGTGAGCGGGCAGTTGGAGGCGGCGCTGCGCTGCCCTGAGAGTGGCAGCATCTGTGCTGGACTTCCTGAAATGCGCACGGATGCGGCGCACCTTCGTGAGCAAATCAGACAGATTGGGGTATGTCTTGAGGAAACGCTGAACTATCAGATTTAACACATGGGCCAGGCATGGCACATGTGTCAGTCTGCCGAGTTGCAGAGCCGCCACCAGGTTACGGCCGTTGTCACACACAACCATGCCTGGCTTCAGGTTCAGCGGTGCCAGCCACAGATCAGTCTGCGCCGTGATGCCCTGTAATAGTTCTTGGGCGGTGTGCCTTTTATCGCCTAGGCTCAGCAGTTTGAGCACCGCCTGCTGTCGCTTAGCGACGGCACTGCTGCTGTGCCTAGAGCTACCGACTGATGGCGCCATGCCCACGGATGGTCGTTCGGAGGAGGAGGTGGAGGAGGGGTGGGAGGAGGAGGAGGCATAGTAGGCCTGAAACACCTGGACCGAGGTAGGCCCCGCAATCCTCGGCGTCGGCAGTATATGACCAGCCGCAGGGTCAGACTCGGTCCCAGCCTCCACCAAGTTAACCCAATGTGCCGTCAGCGATATATAGTGGCCCTGCCCGGCAGCACTCGTCCACGTGTCCGTGGTCAGGTGGACCTTGTCAGAAACGGCGTTGGTCAGGGCACGGATTATGTTGTCTGACACGTGCTGGTGCAGGGCTGGGACGGCACATCGGGAAAAGTAGTGGCGGCTGGGGACCGAATACCGAGGGGCGGCCGCCGCCATGAGGCTGCGAAAGGCCTCGGTCTCTACTAGCCTATAGGGCAGCATCTCCAGGCTTAGCAATCTGGAGATGTGCACATTAAGGGCTTGGGCGTGTGGGTGGGTTGCACTATATTTGCGTTTCCGCTCCAGCGTCTGGGGTATGGAGAGCTGAACGCTGGTGGATGCTGTGGAGGATCGTGGAGGCGATGATGGGGTTTTTGTGGCAGGGTCCTGGGCAGGGACACAGGGGAAGGAGCAGTGGTGTGCACGGCCGGAGGTGAACGCGCTTGTTGCCACTGAGTGGGGTGTTTAGCATTCATATGCCTGCGCATACTGGTGGTAGTTAAGCTAGTAGTGGTGGAACCCCTGCTGATCCTGGTTTGGCAAATGTGGCACACCACAGTCCGTCGGTCATCCGGTGTTTCCTTAAAGAACCTCCAGACTTCTGAAAATCTAGCCCTCGCCACGGGAGCTTCACTAGTTGACACATTTGGCGCTGATGCACCAGCTCTGGCCCTGCCTCTCCGTCTAGCCCCACCACTGCCTCTTCCAACCTGTTCTTGTCGAGGACTCTCCTCCGTCTCAGAAGCACTGTGTTCACCCGGCCTCTCAACCCAGCTTGGGTCTGTCACCTCATCATCCTCCGATCCCTCAGTCTGCTCCCCCCTCGGACTTCCTGCCCTGACAACAACTTCCCCACTGTCTGACAACCGTGTCTCCTCATCGTCGGACACCTCTTTACACACTTCTTCCAGTACGTCAACAAGGTCATCATCACCCACAGACTGCGACTGGTGGAAAACCTGGGCATCGGAAAATTGCTCATCAGCAACCGGACAAGTGGTTTGTGACTGTGGGAATGGTCCAGAAAACAGTTCCTCAGAGTATGCCGGTTCAAATGGCAAATTTTGCTGGGAGGGGGCAGACTGGGGGGGAGGAGGCTGAGGTGCAGGAGCTGGAGGAGTGCCGATTTCGGTGACATGGGTGGACTGCGTGGAAGACTGACTGGTGGACAAATTGCTCGAAGCATTGTCGGCAATCCACGACATCACCTGTTCGCACTGTTCTGGCCTCAACAGTGCTCTACCACGAGTCCCAGTAACTTCAGACATGAACCTAGGGAGTGTAGCTCTGCGGCGTTCCCCTGCTCCCTCATAAGCAGGTGGTGTCTCACCCCGCCCAGGACCACGGCCTCTGACCCCTGCAGTAGTTGGACGCCCACGTCCCCGCCCTCGTCCTCTACCCCTAGCCCTCGGGTTAAACATTTTGAAAATGAGAGTTATAACTTGAATTTTTTTTTTAACTTTTTTTGTTTTTTTTTGTTTTTTTTTGTGTTTTTTAGTTTTTAAAACCAAACGATGCTATCCTATTGCTATGGCTATTTTATAGCCAAGTATGAAAGCACACTGCTATGCCAGATGAGATGACGCTGAGTTATGAAAAAAATAAACGTAAAATAAAAAAGGAAATGGCAGACTGTGCCTAATTGAAATACAACCCCGGGCCCTAATAAATTTTCCCACTTCGGTCTTTGCGATGGATATGTGCGTCACTAAGCGCAAAACACAGTGGTCGCAAGTCTGACTCCAAATTGCTCCCAATTTGATAGTAGATGCACTGCAACAACTACAGCCACCAGCAGATCAACCAGAAATCAAATATATATAACGCTACTGTAGGCGTAATTAAGCCGTTTGTATTCTCCTATGGCTATTTTCTAGCCAAGTATTACAGCACACTACTATGCCAGATGAGATGATGCTGAGTTATGAAAAAAATAAACGTAAAATAAAAAAGGAAATGGCAGACTGTGCCTAATTGAAATACAACCCCGGGCCCTAATAAATTTTCCCACTTCGGTCTTTGCGATGGATATGTGCGTCACTAAAACACAGTGGTCGCAAGTCTGACTCCAAATTGCTCACAATTTACTAGTAGATGCACTGCAACAACTACAGCCACCAGCAGATCAACCAGAAATCAAATATATATAACGCTACTGTAGGCGTAATTAAGCCGTTTGTATTCTCCTATGGCTATTTTCTAGCCAACTATTACAGCACACTACTATGCCAGATGAGATGACGCTGAGTTATTAAAACAATAAACGTAAAATAAAAAGAAACTGGCAGACTGTGCCTAATTCTACTCAAACCCCTAATAAATTTTCCCACTTTGGTGTTTGAGGTGGATATGTGTGTCACTAAGAGCTAAACACAACGGTAGCAAGTCCCCCTGCTAATTCCTCACAATATGGTACTAGCTGCAAATAAAAAAAAAAAAAAAATTATAACGTTATTGTAGCCCTAAGAAGGGCTGTTGGGTTCTTTTAGAATCACTCCTGCCTAACAGTAAGCTAATAGAACACCCTAACGCTTTCCCTGACCAGCAGCAGCTCTCTCCCTAGCGGCATCCAGACAGAGAATGATCCGAGCAGCGCGGGCAGCGGCTAGTCTATCCCAGGGTCACCTGATCTGGCCAGCCAACCACTGCTATCTACGTGTAAGGGTACCACGTCATGCTGGGTGGAGTGCAGAGTCTCCTGGCTTGTGATTGGCTCTGTTTCTGGCCGCCAAAAAGCAAAACGGCGGGAGCTGCCATTTTCTCGAGCGGGCGAAATACTCGTCCGAGCAACGAGCAGTTACGAGTACACTAATGCTCGATCGAGCATCAAGCTCGGACGAGTATGTTCGCTCATCTCTATTGTCGACCTTTACCCTATGATCTTAATAGCAGCAATGATGGTTTTAGCAGCACAGTCAATGGTTAAACATCCAGTAACCAGGAAAGGTATTACTTATTAGTATAATCATCTGCATCGGCATTAGGCCCTTGGAATTAACAGCAGCAATACTGGTTTTCGCAGCACAAGTTTCAGATGCAAGACGCCAATGATATTTTTAGCAGCACAGTCGATGGTTAGACATCCAACAACCAGGCAAGATATTACTTGTTAGTAGGGTCATCAGCCTCGGCATTTAACCCATGAAGCTGTTAGCAGCAATGATGGTTTTAGCAGCACAAACAATAGCATAACCGTCAGTAGCCGGGTAAGAGAGTACTTATTGGCGTAGTCATCCGTCTCAGTTTATGGCCTATAGTGTTATTAGCGGCAATAATACGTTAAACAGTCCCGACAATGGTTAGACATCCAGCAACCAAGAAAAATATTGCTCGTTAGTATAGTCATCCGCCTTGGCAGTTATCCTGTAATATTATTAACAGCTATAATAGTTACACCATAACCTTTCAGGACCTATTGATATAGGCTCCAATCCTGATGTGTAACCAGAAATATTATACATAGTAATGCTACTTTTGACAGGCCACCAGTATAACTCATTCAGCTTAAAATAAACTCTTCTCTACACCGCAATTTAAATAGTGGCAGCTAGGAACGTCTCACCCGGGAGATTGACTTCAGGCTTGCAATCCGCATCTCACACGTTCCTCCAAAAACATAGGGTCCTGCTCCATATACATTGCCCCGCGCCGCGTTTACAATGCTCTAGCCGACTGTGGGATCCTTGTGATCCTGGTGTGCCTCACTGCCGCGTCCTCTGTCCGGCCCGGCACTCAACAATCGGTGCCCCTGCCGCTATGCCTTTGGCCTTCCCGCTATGACTCCTACCGGCTGGGTTACAACAAGAGAGCCTCGAAGGAGGAGTAGCCTGAGATGGGGCGTGTTACGTCATGCCTCACAAGATTCTTTAATTCTATTAAATAAAGTATTGTTTTATATCACAATTCAAGAATTTATTATACAATAATCAGTCGAGTTCTTCATTTTCTCTCTATAGGAAGATGCGTTGCAGTGGCTAAAGGACCATGTTGTGAAAACTGCTTAAATTACTGTCCTTTAAAGGATAAGCTTTGTAGGTCCGATTGTGTTGCTTTTTGTCGATGTAAATCTAAAGGATTAGAACTTGGTTCTTTGAACCATTGCCTTCGAGGAAAATAAGGGCCAAAATGGTAAGAAAGAAAGAGATTTACATGTAAACTGTACAAACATTGTAACTGGGTTCTGCCTCAAGTTGATAAAGATGCAATTAATTCATCTCCTTCTCTTTCTGATATTTTTGTTAATATTGTTGTCAATCTTTTTTTTTCATGTTTATTTTTATTGTTACATTGAATTGTGTCATTGGCTGATCATAAATTATCATAGGCTACGGCTGTACGTAGCTGGTGCTGAAAAATGCGGGTACCGGCCCCGATCCGTTAGGTGGCAGAGGACCTGGGGGTACGATAACATGCTGACACACTTAGTGCCCTACATATTGTGCACTATGATACCTGTCCTACATGCTGTGCACTATGATACCTGTCCTACATGCTGTGCACTATGATACCTGTCCTACATGCTGTGCACTATGATACCTGTCCTACATGCTGTGCACTATGATACCTGTGCTACATGCTGTGCACTATGATACCTGTACTACATGCTGTGCACTATGATACCTGTCCTACATGCAGTGCACTATGATACCTGTCCTACATGCTGTGCACTATGATACCTGTCCTACATGCTGTGCACTATGATACCTGTCCTACATGCAGTGCACTATGATACCTGTCCTACATGCTGTGCACTATGATACCTGTCCTACATGCTGTGCACTATGATACCTGTCCTACATGCAGTGCACTATGATACCTGTCCTACATGCTGTGCACTATGATACCTGTCCTACATACTGTGCACTATGATATCTGTCCTACATGCTGTGCACTATGATACCTGTCCTACATGCTGTGCACTATGATACCTGTCCTACATGCTGTGCACTATGATACCTGTCCTACATGCTGTGCACTATGATACCTGTCCTACATGCTGTGCACTATGATACCTGTCCTACATGCTGTGCACTATGATACCTGTCCTACATGCTGTGCACTATGATACCTGTCCTACATATTGTGCACTATGATACCTGTCCTACATGCTGTGCACTATGATACCTGTCCTACATGCTGTGCACTATGATACCTGTCCTACATATTGTGCACTATGATACCTGTCCTACATGCTGTGCACTATGAAACCTGTCCTACATGCTGTGCACTATGATACCTGTCCTATATGCTGTGCACTATGATACCTGTCCTACATGCTGTGCACTATGATACCTGTCCTACATGCTGTGCACTATGATACCTGTCCTACATGCTGTGCACTATGATACCTGTCCTACATGCTGTGCACTATGATACCTGTCCTACATGCTGTGCACTATGATACCTGTCCTACATGCTGTGCACTATGATACCTGTCCTACATGCTGTACACTATGATACCTGTCCTACATGCTGTGCACTATGATACTTGTCCTACATGCTGTGCACTATGATACCTCTCCTACATGCTGTGCACTATGATACCTGTCCTACATGCTGTGCACTATGATACCTGTCCTACATGCTGTGCACTATGTACCTGACCTACATGCTGTGCACTATGATATCTGTCCTACATGCAGTGCACTATGATACCTGTCCTACATGCTGTGCACTATGATACCTGTCCTACATGCTGCGCAATATGATATCTGTCCTACATGCTGCGCACTATGATACCTGTCCTACATATTGTGCACTATGATACCTGTCCTACATGCTGTGCACTATGATAACTGTCCTACATGCTGTGCACTATGATACCTGTCCTACATGCTGTGCACTATGATACCTGTCCTACATGCTGTGCACTATGATACCTGTCCTACATATTGTGCACTATGATACCTGTCCTACATGCTGTGCACTATGATACCTGTCCTACATGCTGTGCACTATGATACCTGTCCTACATGCTGTGCACTATGATACCTGTCCTACATGCTGTGCACTATGATACATGTCCTACATATTGTGCACTATGATACCTGTCCTACATGCTGTGCACTATGATACCTGTCCTACATGCTGTGCACTATGATACCTCTCCTACATGCTGTGCACTATGATACCTGTCCTACATGCTGTGCACTATGATACCTGTCCTACATGCTGTGCACTATGTACCTGACCTACATGCTGTGCACTATGATATCTGTCCTACATGCAGTGCACTATGATACCTGTCCTACATGCTGTGCACTATGATACCTGTCCTACATGCTGCGCAATATGATATCTGTCCTACATGCTGCGCACTATGATACCTGTCCTACATATTGTGCACTATGATACCTGTCCTACATGCTGTGCACTATGATAACTGTCCTACATGCTGTGCACTATGATACCTGTCCTACATGCTGTGCACTATGATACCTGTCCTACATGCTGTGCACTATGATACCTGTCCTACATATTGTGCACTATGATACCTGTCCTACATGCTGTGCACTATGATACCTGTCCTACATGCTGTGCACTATGATACCTGTCCTACATGCTGTGCACTATGATACCTGTCCTACATGCTGTGCACTATGATACATGTCCTACATATTGTGCACTATGATACCTGTCCTACATGCTGTGCACTATGATACCTGTCCTACATGCTGTGCACTATGATACCTGTCCTACATGCTGTGCACTATGATACCTGTCCTCCATGCTGTGCACTATGATATCTGTCCTACATGCTGTGCACTATGATACCTGTCCTACATGCTGTGCGCTATGATACCTGCCCTACATGCTGTGCACTATGATTCCTGTCCTACATGCTGTGCACTATGATACCTGTCCTACATGCTGCGCACTATGATACCTGTCCTACATATTGTGCACTATGATACCTGTCCTACATGCTGTGCACTATGATAACTGTCCTACATGCTGTGCACTGTGATAACTGTCCTACATGCTGTGCACTATGATAACTGTCCTACATGCTGTGTACTATGATACCTGTCCTACATGCTGTGCACTATGATACCTGTCCTACATGCTGTGCACTATGATAACTGTCCTACATGCTGTGTACTATGATACCTGTCCTACATGCTGTGCACTATGATACCTGTCCTACATGCTGTGCACTATGATTCCTGTCCTACATGCTGTGCACTATGATACCTGTCCTACATGCTGCGCACTATGATACCTGTCCTACATATTGTGCACTATGATACCTGTCCTACATGCTGCGCACTATGATACCTGTCCTACATATTGTGCACTATGATACCTGTCCTACATGCTGTGCACTATGATAACTGTCCTACATGCTGTGCACTATGATAACTGTCCTACATGCTGTGCACTATGATAACTGTCCTACATGCTGTGTACTATGATACCTGTCCTACATGCTGTGCACTATGATACCTGTCCTACATGCTGTGCACTATGATAACTGTCCTACATGCTGTGTACTATGATACCTGTCCTACATGCTGTGCACTATGATACCTGTCCTACATGCTGTGCACTATGATTCCTGTCCTACATGCTGTGCACTATGATACCTGTCCTACATGCTGCGCACTATGATACCTGTCCTACATATTGTGCACTATGATACCTGTCCTACATGCTGTGCACTATGATAACTGTCCTACATGCTGTGCACTATGATAACTGTCCTACATGCTGTGCACTATGATACCTGTCCTACATGCTGTGCACTATGATACCTGTCCTACATATTGTGCACTATGATACCTGTCCTACATGCTGTGCACTATGATACCTGTCCTACATGCTGTGCACTATGATACCTGTCCTACATGCTGTGCACTATGATACATGTCCTATATGCTGTGCACTATGATATCTGTCCTACATGCTGTGTACTATGATACCTGTCCTACATGCTGTGCACTATGATACCTGTCCTACATGCTGCGCAATATGATATCTGTCCTACATGCTGCGCACTATGATACCTGTCCTACATGCTGTGCACTATGATACCTGTCCTACATGCTGTGCACTATGATATCTGTCCTACATGCTGCGCAATATGATATCTGTCCTACATGCTGTGCACTATGATACCTGTCCTACATGCTGTGCACTATGATACCTGTCCTACATGCTGTGTACTATGATACTGTCCTACATGCTGTGCACTATGATACCTGTCCTACATGCTGTGCACTATGATACCTGTCCTACATGCTGTGCACTATGATACCTGTCCTACATGCTGTGCACTATGATACCCAGGCCCGTTTCTACTCCAAGTGTTCCTCATAGAAACACTCATGGCTGGGAGAAGAGGAGCCAGAAGTTGGGGCAGTGTGCTGACTACCTAAATAGTGGTACTGAGAAGAGGGGCTTTAGTGTGGCCACTGCCTATAGACTGGAAGGCGTCTTCAGTGTGCTGGTTACCTAAATACTGGGTGAGGTGGAGGTTGCAATGTGCTGGCTGTCTATATAATGAGAGAAAGAGGGCCTTATTATGCTTGCTACCTATATTTTCAGGTGTGGGGGGCTTCAGTTTTTAAGCTATATATATACTTGGTGGGGCTTTGGGGCAGAAGTATTCTGGCTCCCTTTATAATGGTGGTAGTGATAGGGGGCTTCAGTGTGCTGGCTACCTTAATACTGGCTGGGGAGAAGGGGTTGCAGTATTTTGGATCCTCTTCATCTTCACTTCTCCTGCTCTACAATAAAGTCCCATGGTGGTTACCTGTAGGGCAATACTTGAGAGCTAAGAGCATTTCTGAACATTTAGCTTTCCAACCGAAAAGTCATTTACTTGATGCTTTCGAGCAAGAGAATACCCTAAAAAAAATTATATAAGGGCATACTTTACAGCCAGGGGATCGGAGAGGCGATGCCTGATCCAGAATAAGACACAGACAGACACCATCAGATGCATAGGCACATTCGATGCATACTCAACATCTTTAAGATCTTTAAGGTATTTTGGCCAATCCTGATGGTGGACTTGGACCTATGTGAAAGATTGAACAGTAAGGGTTATTTCCAATACCTACCTGTATCTATATGTGGCTGCTGCATGCCCTTAACTGCATCTTTCAGTATTGCTGGGTTTCTAAGATACTTATGGCTAGTTTTGTATCCCTTAACTGCATATTCCACCATCGGTAGCTGTCTCTGACACTAAGTCTGGGCGCATGCGCAGTATTGCGACTAGGATTTTGTATCCCTTAACCACATATTCCACCATTGGCGGCTGCCTCTGACACTAAGACCAGGCGCATGCCCAACATTGTGGATAGGATTTCGGATCCCTTAACCCCATATTCCACCATTGGCGGCTGCCTCTGACACTAAGACCAGGCGCATGCCCAACATTGTGGATAGGATTTCGGATCCCTTAACCCCATATTCCACCATTGGCGGCTGTCTCTGACACTAACTCTGGGGACATATGCAGCATTGTGGTTAAGATTTTGGATCCCTTAACCACATATTCCACCATTGGCGACTGTCTCTGACACTAAGTCCGGGCGCATGTGCAGCATTGTGAATAGGATTTCGGATCCCTTTACCGCATATTCCACAATTTGCGGCTGTCTCTGACACTAATTTCGGGCGCATGCGCAGTATTGTGGTTAGGATTTTGGATCCCTTAACTGCATATTTCACCATTGGCAGCTGTTTCTGACACTAACTCCGGGCACATGCATAGTATTGTGGCTAGGATTTTGTATCCCTCAACCATGTATTCCACTATTGGCGGCTGTCTCTGACACTAAAACCGGGTGCATGCGCAGCATTGTGGCTAGGATTTTGTATCCCTTAACCACATATTCCACCATTGGCGGCTGTCTCTGACAATAATCCTGGGCGCATGCGCAGCATTGTGGCTAGGGTTTTGTATCCCATAACTGCATATTCCACCATTGGCGGCTGTTTCTGACACCAAGTCCGGGTGCATGCGCAGCATTGCGGCTAGGATTTTGTATCCCTTAACCGCATATGAATGTAGCCTAAGTATGCATTTATCCACCCCCAATACAACAGCATCGTATTTACTTATATGATGCAAGTGAGGATTTCCTCCCCTACTTGATTGACATATAATCTGTATAGCCAGAGGGCGAACAATCATTGATTGGCCAAACATAGTCACGCTGCCAGCAGTATAGCCCCTTCTCCTGATGAAGCCGGATAGTCCGGTGAAACACGGTGTGGGGGGGGGGGGCTGAATATGTGTTTTGTATTTAGTTAGCAGATAGAACAGTTGTTGATCGGGTAGGTAGCTACATACGGAGGTGTTACAGTGATTATAATGTCATGCCCGCAAGCCAGTAGCATGCGTTTTGGAGTCAATATGGCTCCTCTAGTGACACAAGGATTTCCAGGAAACATCTTTTATGATGATGATCTAACAGTATCCACGCCTTGCACTGAATCGGCAAGTGGCGTTTAACTCCCGGGACAAGCAGTGCTCTGGTGCCACCTACTGACATTACATTTAAATGACCAGAAATAAATAACTGAGAACCTGCCATTCAATAAGCTATAAACAGCTACTATTACCACCATACTAGTGGATACATGTGACTGCACACTATTCTGGCGCTCCCTGGACAAATTTGTGAAAATTTTGAAAGCCAATATAGCCAAATTAGTCCACTACATACGGTGTAATTGTCCATCTTTGATGCCAATATCAACTATACAAATATTATGGTCACCTGATCCTTAGTGTAACATCACGTGAATCACCTTCTTACCTTATACTTTAACTCATTGGGGCAAATTTACTTATCTGGTCCTGATTCGGACGGTCCGACGAGGATTCATGAAGATAGTGCACCCGAGTTCCTGCATCCGTTGCTTCCCCCGCCGAGGTCCGCCAGAGTTCACCTTCTTCTTCCTGGTGCTTGTAAGTGCGTATCTTGCGACACAATTCTAAATGTTAAATCTTGCACGTTGTCTGCATCTGTCGGGTTGTCCGACGGCCATGCCCCCCGATTTGTGTCGCGTGCAAGCCGGCGCCGATGTGCCAAAATGCAAACCCAATGAAAATGCGCTCCGCGGACCTTTAGTAAATGAGCCCCATTGTCTCAAATTTATTTTCCAGTACACATAGTACGGATGTTGATGTGGTTGTGTTATTGGAGCTCCATACCATCTATGCTACAGGCAGTCCCCGGGTTACATACAGGATGGGTTCCAAAGATTTGTTCTTAAGTTGAATTTGTAAGTAAGTCGGAACCGTTTACTTTATAATTGTATCACCAGACAAATTTTTTTTGGTCTCTGTGACAATTGGATTCTCATTAGAACCAGGATTAACAATAAAATTTAATTACAGACACTTCTGATAACTGTTACAGCTGATCATTGTAGCCTAGGGCTAAAGGCCAGAGGTCGCGTGTTCTTAAGTAGGGGACCGCCTGCATATATATGAGTAACATTTAGCTACCTACCTGGTGCCTGACTCATTCTGTGTGTTTAAAGAACATATCCCCCTGTTATAAGCACAAATTGTGCGCTCCTTTTCCCATTTGATGAAAGTTAAGGTTTAATCAGGCTCAGTTATGGACAATTTTATGCTGTCATAGTTTTGGTAATATAATTATATAACCTGCTGAGCATTCGATTCTTCTGTTATGATCAAATTACCCCTGTAGTTACACCCGTGTACTGAACCCAATTCCCATCACTGGGTCAGTACTGTGCAGCTCAGGATCCAGTGCAGAAATGTTATCACTTCTCTGAGATGTAGATGTGGAAGAGCCGGACTGTAGTTACTCATCTCCTGTCTATGGATTTCCAGCTGTGACATAACTACAACTCCCAGCATCCTCTGAGCAGTGCATTCTGGGGGCTGCTATGTTACCGCTTAGAGTGACAGGTTGGATGATGAGACGTCTGGTTCCCCCTCACATTGTGCAGTATAATCCCCCTCTGATTGTTAGGAATATTGGGACATAAATATTTGTAGTATAAGAGCCTAAACGTTACATTACAGATAGAGATGAGCGAGCACTAAAATGCTCGGGTGCTCGTTATTCGAGACAAACTTTTCCTGATGCTCGAGTGCTCGTCTCGAATAACGAGCCCCATTGAAGTCAATGGGAGACCCGAGCATTTTTCAAAGGGACCATGGTTCGGGAATAAAATGTGTTAATTAACTGAAAAAGAATGTCTTCTGATAAGTTAGCAGATGTATGCAAACATCTGCAATCTATTCTTCACTGTTCTGCACGTATATATTATCTCCCGACAAGTTAGCAGATGTGAAGAACAGTGACGAATAGAATAAAAACAGTGAACACAGGATCATTTAAGTGAAAAACGCAGTGAAGAATAGATTACAGATGTTCTGCACATCTGCTTACTTGTCGGGGTGATACGCTGTCCCGGGATCCGCTCCTCTTCTTCCACTGAAGTCTCCCCCGTGCTGCCCGATGTCTGTGTCCCCCATGCTGGCAAATGTCTGTGTCCCCCATGCTGGCAAATGTCTGTTTCCCCCGTGCTGCCCGATGTCTGTGTCCCCCGTGCTGCCCGATGTCTGTGTCCCCCGTGCTGCCCGATGTCTGTGTCCCCCGTGCTGCCCGATGTCTGTGTCCCCCGGGCTGCTGCCCGATGTCTGTGTCCCCCGTGCTGCCCGATGTCTGTGTCCCCCGGGCTGCTGCCCGATGTCTATGTCCCCCGGGCTGCTGCCCGATGTCTGTGTCCCCCGGGCTGCTGCCCGATGTCTGTGTCCCCCGGGCTGCTGCCCGATGTCTGTGTCCCCCGGGCTGCTGCCCGATGTCTGTGTCCCCCGGGCTGCTGCCCGATGTCTGTGTCCCCCGGGCTGCTGCCCGATGTCTGTGTCCCCCGGGCTGCTGCCCGATGTCTGTGTCCCCCGGGCTGCTGCCCGATGTCTGTGTCCCCCGGGGTGCTGCCCGATGTCTGTGTCCCCCGTGGTGCTGCCCGATGTCTGTGTCCCCCGTGGTGCTGCCCGATGTCTGTGTCCCCCGTGGTGCTGCCCGATGTCTGTGTCCCCCGTGGTGCTGCCCGATGTCTGTCTCCCTGCTGCTTGATGTCTCCCTGCTGCTTGATGTCTCCCTGATGCTTGATGTCTCCCTGCTGCCGTTCCGCGCGTATCTCCCGACAGGTAAGCAGATGTGCCGAACATCTGTAATCTATTCTTCACTGTGTTCTTCACTGTGTTTTTCACTTAAATGATCCTGTGGTCACTGTGTTCACTATTTTTATTCTATTCCTCACTGTTCTTCACTGTGTTTTTTTAATTAAATGCTCGATCTCGAGCAGGGGAAATACTCGTCCGAGCAACGAGCCGTTTCGAGTACCTTAATACTCGAACGAGCATCAAGCTCGGACGAGTATACTCGCTCATCTCTAATTACAGATCATTTCTCTTTACAGATGAGATCGATGTCCGATAATGAGAAATCATAAGAAGGAAGAAAGAAACTTCTAATCATCAGAAGATAAAATCCTGGGATCTGAGAGATGATTATTCTCAGTCCTGTGTATAAAATATAATAAATCAGATGTTTTCATTAGTTTATTGAGCTTATAATTTTGGAGATTTGGAACCTGGAAGGTGTAAAGTTTAAGCTAGACCTGTCAACTAGATAGAACTAAAATAGTTACCTGCCTAAACATTTACTCCTCCACCAAAGGTTTTATAATTTTTATTTAGAAGGGTATTATTTTTCTTACCACCACTTTCAATATATATATATATATGTCACTTAGAGGCGTAGTCAGTTTTGTTGCCAGTTTTTTTTTGCCATTATTGTCTTTGTGTGGAGTTATATAGTGTGCATATATATAATATGCACACAAGTACAGGTGGTCCCCTACTTAAGAACACCTGACTTACAGACGACCCCTAGTTACAAACAGATCTGGATATTGGTAACTTACTGTACTTTAACCTTAGGCTACAATGATCAACTATAACAGTTACCACAGGTGTCTCCAATTAAGATTTATTGTTAATCCTGGTTCTGATGACAATCCAAATTCAATTGTCACAGAGACCAAAAACATTTTGTCTGGGATTACAATTATAAAATATACAGTTCCAAATTACATACAAATTTAACTTAAGAACAAACCCACAGAACCTATGCGGTACGTAACCTGGGGACTGCCTGTAAGTATATATTAGTAAGTACAACCCCTAGATATTTTAAAACTGAACTGAAACTGTAAACAGCTCGTATAATGGTATAAATTTGATTCCCTCAAATATAACTCCACACAACAACAAAAATGTAAAAAAAAACTGGCGACAAAAGTGACTACACCCCTAAATGATAATGGCTAAATTGTAATCAATCAGCAATTTCCCCTTCCTGGTGTCACGTGACCCTTTAATGTTAATGTTTAATGGTCTGGTATGAATGGGAATCAGATGTATTACATTTAATCGTAGGAATAACAACATGTACTGTGACATACCGAAAAAAATGATCCCCCTTACTCAGAAACTGGACTACAGGACATTATCCAGGGGTGCAAACGCCCTGAAGCAGTGTGATGATCTCGCCTCAGGCAGAAGATTATGGACTCCTGAGGGGGGGCGGCAGATCGCCGGTAACATGGACTTGCTAAACACTGCCAATACTACTAGAAAATCAATTACATTGGTATCTATAAGACACGGATGTATTGGATGGACAGAGCGGTCAGGCACTTATCCGTCTGCACTGCACCTGCCTGTGTGACTACTGAGAAGACTTTATATACAATCTGCAGGTCTGGGGGGCCTATATATACTTTCTGTGGGGTCCTGCTTATTTATACTATCTATGGGTGGTACTGGCTATATATACTTAAGGAGGGGACACTGCCTGGTTATACTCTCTATGGAGGTCTTGTGAGGGATTCTTGCCTGTATATAGTCTGTACTGAGGGGTTATGTCTGTAAATACTATCTCTGGGGGGACTGTCTTTATATACTCTCTATATATTAAATAGAGAGGTCTGTTATATATATGATGCATATACTTTAATTTGGGAGATTACATTAAAGATGTTTAATGTGTGTTGTCAGTTGTGTTTTAGTGTGTTAGCCAGGTGACATTACACTGACTGTTTTTTTTAGGTGCACAGTGTGGGGAATTTGCTGCACAGAGCTGAAGACATCTGGTGAAATCAGCAGTGATTAGTCACAGCAGAGAGAAATCGTAATGAAGTCCTCTTCCTGATGGAGTAGATTGTATTAGTCGTTCCTCTTTTCCCTCCACTTCCGTTGGGGGGATACCATTGGTTTCGGTACTAGATGTCACTAATGTCTTTGTAACTGACTCCTAGTGTGTGCAACAGCATCAGCCTATCAATGTAGTATCAGTCAAAGGGTGTCTTCATAGTTTCATAGTTTCATAGTTTCTACGGTTGAAAAAAGACACTTGTCCATCAAGTTCAACCAAGGAAGGGAAGGGATTGGATGAGGAAGGGATTTAGGGGAAACAATTCTATATAACATAACCATCAATGTTATTTAGGTGTAAAAAGGCATCTAGACCCTTCTTGAAGCTCTCTGCTGTCCCTGCTGTGACCAGCGCCTGAGCTCGGCTATTCCACAGATTGACCGTTCTCATAGTAAAAAAGCCCTGTCGCCTCCGGTGATTAAACCTTGATTTCTCCAAACGGAGACAGTGCCCCCTCGTCTTTTGATTTGATCTAATCTGAAACAACTTCCCACCATATTTTTTGTATGGACCATTCATATATTTAAATAAATTAATCATGTCCCCTCGTAGTCGTCTCTTTTCCAGACTAAATAAATCTAGTTGTTTTAATCTTTCCTCATAACTGAGACCCTCCATACCCCTTATCATTTTTGTGGCTCTACGTTGAACCCTCTCCAGCTCCAGGGCATCCTTTTTATGGACCGGTGCCCAGAACTGGACAGCATATTCCAGGTGTGGCCGAACCAGTGCCTTGTATAGTGGTAATATTACATCCCTATCACGAGAGTCCATACCACTTTTGATACATGACAAGATCCTACTAGCTTTAGAGGCAGCTGATTGACATTGCATGCTGTTATTCAATTTATGATCTACTAGTACCCCCAGGTCCTTCTCAACAAGGGACTCTCCCAGATTTACTCCCCCAAGGACATATTTTGCCTTTGGATTATTGGCCCCCAGGTGCATAACCTTACATTTATCCACATTAAACCTCATTTGCCAAGTGGATGACCAAACATTCAGTTTGTCCAAGTCACCCTGCAGCCTATGAACATCCTCCATAGACTGTATTACACTACACAGTTTGGTGTCATCTGCAAAAATAGACACAGTGCTATTAATTCCTACCTCTATATCATTAATAAATATATTAAATAGTAGTGGGCCAAGCACAGAACCCTGTAGTTTCGTGGTCCTGTGAGGGGAAATTCTCAATTGTTAGTGATGTTTTCCCACTCTTTCTGATCAAATTGTAGATGCTGGTTATAGATTTACCTGCAATTTTGTTGAACAGAACATACCGGGGGGATCAGGGATCGGATGAGGGGGGACGGGCATCATTTAAATTTTCGCCTCAGAAAGTAAAAAGGACAGAATCGGCATTGGCATTATCTAACATGAAAATAGCCCCAAATGCACCTGCTAAAGAAACTGAAGGTAAATGTGCTGTCATTGTCTCCAGACTTGAGTCCTATTGAGGATCATCTTCATCACAAGGTCTCTATCGGTCCATCAGCTCCATTATGTTATCACGGAGGAGTGGAAGGGTAGCCCAGTGGCTGTAGCCTGTGAACCTCTAAGTATCTTTGGTTCTATAGCACCTAAAAAGTGAGTCATGGAGAAGAGGGGGGCTGGTAGCCGTCATGAGGAAGTCACTTGACCTGAGTTATTTGTCAAATTGCTGATAACCAAATGTGCGTAGAGTTGGGTCTACCCATGGTGGATATTGTGTGATCATTATTAATAATACTGGGAGGGGGGAAGTAAGCAAAGGGGTGACAAAGGATAGGTAGGCCTGACTCGAAGCGACAAGGAAAAGGCAGTATTTCAGTTCAGCAGGGCACAGGAAGGTAGGTACCCACATCCCAGGCAGTGGGTGTGTGATAGGATACTAACAGTCGGCTACTAGTTAATGCCTGTTCGAGATAACAAGTTGTGGATCCAAAAGCTCCTGTATTCTTGACCTGAATGAAGATTCAATGTAGTCCATCCGCAGCAAGTAGTTTTAGAAAGACCCCTTTTTTCTTCGCAAGGGAGTGTCTGTGCCCAACCAGGTTTGCAATATGATTTTGTGGGAGGCCACTGATATACAGAAAATCACTCACTTATGCATTCGGTGGATCACAGGGGTGGTCTCCACCAAAATAGAGCCCAACAAGCTTCATTACTTTAATGATACTGTCACGGGTGCTCCCGCGACCCATCTCCCTGTTCCCGGGCGCACCTGTGCTCCTCCCCGCAGCCTTTAGTGAATTTAAAGGGCCAGCGCGCCATTAATTGGTGCTGTCCATTTTCAGGAAATGACGTAAGCCTGCCTCTCTCTACACTCCCTGCCGGATCTTTGTGCCTCACAGCCTTAGAGAAAGCGCTATTGCGATTTTCCTGCGTTCCAGTGTCTCCTGCGTTCCAGTGTCTCCTGCGTTCCTGAGTCCCTCCATGTTCCTGTGTTACCAGACCTCCTTCGTGTTCACGTGTACCAGTGTTCCTCCTTGCTGCTGTCCTGTGTGCTGTGTTCCCGTACCCATCTGCTTGGACCTCCTGTTGCTGACCCCGGATTGGACTCTGACTTTGCATCTCTGCCGTCTGCCCAGACCCTGTGCTTGGACCTGACCACGAGATTGTCTGCCATTCCTGTACCTTAACCTTGGCCGCCACTGCAGACAAGTCACGGCCGTGGAACGACCTGGTGGTACCACGCCGCAGCTTGTCTAACCCGCTTTGCGGCGGGCTCTGGTGAAAACCGGGTACCACTTAGACTCCGGTCCCAGGTAGTGGCTTGTGCCATCGTCTGCAGTGGTCCAGAGGATACACACCTGCAAGCCTGACAGATACAAGTCATGTCCCGGAAGAAGCCGATACTAAAGACAACTCCCTGGGTCGGGCAGGAATACTAAACGTGTCACTGTTTGATAATATGGAAAGGATGTTTTTATCTTGTAAGTTGAACAAATAAAACATATGATTATTATGAAATAGAAATGTGCTGTGTGCTCAATGTTTCCGAGATAACCTGGTGAAGGTGGAACTTTACAGGGAAGAGCTGTAAGAAGCCAAGGAATCTTTATCTCTATATTAATCCTTATATTCTCTGAGAAGGAAAGCCGCTGCCCTGGTTGGAGATCCAATTCCTTGAGAAAACATCTATATCTCTGGTTTGCAGCCTTGGATCTATACTGATTGACTTACAGACATGGACATAGAGGGACTAGTTTGTAATCCCAGTACTACCCAGAGTAATATTGCTCTTTAAATATTCAACCTTTTATACAAGTTCATTAGTTTTATGTGTATTTTGCAAGTACAAACACAGAGAAAGTATTTTTGTTCAACAGCTATTTAATCCTTTAGGTACATAGTTACATAGTCAGTAGGGTTGAAAAAGACAAAAAGTGACTACGCCCCTAAGTGACAATGGCTAAATTGTAACCAATCAGCCATTTTCCCTTCCTAGTGTCACATGACCCATTGATGTTACAAGGTCTCTGGTGAATGGGAAGCAGGTGTATTAAATTTCATGCACTGTGACATACCCATGAAAAGCATGATCCCCCTTACTCAGAAACTGGGCAGGAGGGCATTATCCAGGGCCGCATCTGCCATGAAACAGGGTGATGATCCCGCCTCAGGCAGAAGATTGTGGACCCCTGAGGGGGGCGGCAGATCACAGATCGTATGGACTTGCCAAACACTGGCATGTCTATATTACCAGAAAATCATTTACATCAGTGTCTATAAGACACCAATGTATGTGACAGGCAGAGTGGTGCAGCACCTGTCTGCTGTACTGCTCTGCATGATAACACAGGTTGGGGTGACGTCATCACGTGTATCAGTCTGTGTCACTACAGAGAAGAAACACTTATGTATACACTATATCAGGGACCTGCCTATGAGGGTCCTGGTTTTATATTATATGGGGGGGGGGGTCCTGCCTGTATATCCTAACTATCGGGGTCATGCCTGTATATACTATGTAGGGGGTCTTGCCTATATATACACTATCCATGGGGGTCCTGGCTGTAAATACTATGAAGGGGATGTTGCCTGTATATTCCACCTGGGGGGTCCTGCCTTCTATTGGGGATTCCTGGCTGTATATGATATGGGGGGTCCTGCCTGTGTATACTATCTATGTGGGGTCCATGCTATATATATACTTAAGAGGGGCCACTGCCTGTTTATACTCTCTATTGGGTGGTCGTGTGGGGGTCCTGCCTGTACATACTCTGTATTGGGTAGCTCCAATCTGTATGTACTATCTATAGGGGTCTGTCTGTATATACTGTCTATAATTTACTTAGAGGGGTGTGTTATATGTAATAAATTGTGGGTGATGTACATATTTCTATTTATTTGGGGGACTATATAAATTTGTGTTGTCATGTGTGTTTTTAGGGGTTTAAATTATTTAGACGCACTGTTATCAAGATGGCATTACAGTTTAAATGACTAGTATTTTTAGGTGCACAGTGTGGGGGATTTGCTGCACAGAGCTGAAGACATCTGCTGGGAAATTCAGCAGTGATAAGTAACAGCAGGGAGAAATTGTAATAAAGTCCTCTTCATGATGGCAAAGACCATATTTCAGATAAGCTGGGAACAGGATGGGGGTACCTACATCCCTGGGCATGTGATGGGATACTAAAAGTGGGTTACTTTTAGTAGAAGGGGAGTAAATACCATTCAATCGTTTCACTGGATGGTATTTACTTCCCCCTTGTCAGTAGGCTCACTGAACCAGAAGAAGCGCAGTGCGTTGTTCACTGGTGTCTGGCATAATTATGCTCCCTGTAAGGCTTGAATAAACAGATATTCACAGTTTGTGGTAAGTGCCCAAGTTTTTCTTTTTCTACTAAAAAAATTTGCATACATGAAATCCTTGTCTTGTTTGCGCCACCGTTTGACTGTGTTAATCGTTTCCTCGGACTTGTGGTGCTCCAGAAGTAAAAGTCTGTTTTCCCTCTTCAGCGATGGCAGTGCCAGTGTGATATTTTTTTGTTTTGATAGAAGAGAATCTGATTGGGGGTTGTCGGAAGGTGAGTACACTTTTTGGTTTTTTTTTCACCAGAGGTCACAGGGGGCAGAGGGGACCATCTGTAACTAGGGGTCATCTGTAAGATATGATTATTATGCAGTCGAAATGTGCTGTCCTCTCAATGTTTCTAATAGACACAACCTGTTGATGGTGAAACATTTCAGGAAAGATATTTCAGAACAGGATAAGCCATGGAATCTGTATGATGGTTTATAAAATCTGAGGAGGAAGGAATAATGAGGCTCATTTGCTAAGGGTCCTGAGGCCGCGATTCTGTGAGGTTTTCCCGAATATTTCCGATTTGCGCAGTTTTGCCCCAAATGGCCCCAGGTGTTGGTGCACGCGACCGGATTGTGACGCATCGGCGCCTGTTTGTATGCAACAGAAATCGGGGGGCGTGGCCGTCGGACAACCCGACGGATTTGGACAAACCACGGAATTTGAAAAAAGAATTGTGTCGCAAGATTAGCACTCACATGCACTGGTAAGAAGCATGTGTACTCCGGCGGACCTCGGTGCGGAAGGAGTACCCCTGGATATCGGGGGCACGACCTTACTGAATCCCGGCAGATCCGAATCCACGTCGGACAACGCGCCGCGGGATCGCGACTGGACCAGGTAAGTAAATGTGCCCCATTGTGTTTTAAACATTCAACCTTATATACAGGTTCATTACTTTTCTGTTTATTTTGCAAGTACAACAAACACAAAGAAAGTAATTTCATTCTGTGGCAGTTTCATTCTTTGTTTACATAGTTACATGGTTAGTACGTAAAAAAAAAGCCATCAAGTTCAACCGAGGAAGAAAAAACAAAGGAGGATGTAAGGGAACACAATTCTGTATTAACATCACCATTAATGTTATTTTGCTGTAAAACGGTATCCAGAACCTTCTTTAAGCTTTCTGCTGTTCCTACTGTGACCAGCACCTGAGGCAGGCTATTCCACAGATTCACATTTGTTCTGTAAAGACGCCTTGTCACCTCTGGTAATTAAAACTTGTTTTCTCCAGATGCAGACAGTGCCCTCTTCTCTTTTGATTTGATTTAATCATTGTTTCTATCCTATTCAGCCATCTATGGATTTATCTTTCAATCCTAAACTGCAGCACAGCATATGGGACAGATTTAAAACTTGAAGAGGCATAGAGCACATTGGGGGTCATTTACTAAGGGCCCGATTCGCGTTTTCCCGGCGTGTTACCCGAATATTTCCGATTTGCGCCGATTTCCCCTGAATTGCCCCGGGATTTTGGCGCACGCGATCGGATTGTGCCATTTCCTACTGCAAACATAAGGTGAATGGGGGAGAATAGGAGTGGAGGTGCACTGCTACTACATCAGTTAGGGCTCCTGGCAGCACATGATTAAGTGCTGGAAGCAGCCATTAAAAATAATTCCTTTATTTATATAGCACACATATAATCCGCAGAGCTTGCCAGATTAGTCCCTGTCCCCAATGGGGCTCACAATCTAATCAACCTATCAGTATTTTTTGGAGTGTGAGATGAAAGCGGAGGAAACCCACAAAAACACACAGAGAACATTCAAACTTTGCAGAAATTGACCTGGACCATGAACCCAGGACCACATCGCTGCAACGCTGTACTGCTAACCACTGAGCCACCGTGCTGCCCATGAGGAAATGAGCTGATCAGAGCTGTGTAGGGAGAGAGGAGGTATGTCTCACATGTTCAATATATTCAGCGCAGTGCGGATGGGATGTGCCAGCAGCTTTCTGAGGGATCACTGAGAGAGGCCGATAGCAGGGGGAAGTCTGCTAAATAGAAGAGAAAGGAGCAAGATTTGGGTTTCTAATCCAATTGTAGAATGGCTTTAAATTACAAGTCTTTCAACAGGTGGGGGTTGTAGAAAAAACAGCAATTCTGTAATTGATTTTTGCCTTTTATTGGGTGTTCACTGTATAAGAAACAGGCCATATTTATTTTACAGGTCATTACTTTTACAGTGATATCAAATTACTACATTTTTCCTTACATTTTACTAATTTTGCAATAAAAGCTAATGTAGTGAAAAAATAATAATCACTTTTTATATTACCATGTTTCAAGTGGCATAACTCTTTTCATTTTTGGTCTTTAGAGATGGTTGAGAGTTTTGTGGGACATTTTGTACTTTACAACAGTACCATTTCGGGGTAGATATGTTTTTTTTAATCATTTTTTAATTGCATTTTTTGGGGGGATTAATTAATTAAAAATAAAAGTTTTACGCTGTTCATTGTTCACTGTTCTTTATATATGAGTTTCAGTTTTTATGTTATATGGATATTTTATATGTAATGAGGCTTTGGGGAATTTTTATTTAATGATTTATTTTTCATTTAAAAACACACCAAAACTGGAGTATGAGTGTGTGCTCTATTGCCAACACATAACATTATATACAAACTACTTTGGGGAGGGGAACTTCACAGTTAGTAAGGAGTAAAGACATACCGTATATACTCGTGTATAAGCCAAGTTTTTCAGCACAAAAAATGTGTTGAAAAACCTCACCTCGGCTTATACACAAGTCAATTAAAAAAAAAAAAATTAATACTCACCCTCCGGCGGCTCCCGATCCCGAAGTTCAGCACATTAAATAAATAAACATAGTTCTCACCTTCCGGCAATACTCACCCCCGATCCTCGGCGCCGGCTTCCGATCCTCGGCGGTGGCACTCTATCCCTGGCGGCGGCTGTCTTCTTTCTTCTTTTGCCGGCGGAGTTGCGTCCATGCGATCTCCCCGCCGGCGCTCACTATGATGGCTGTATACATGAGGGGGCAGGCTGGCTGTATACATGAGGGGCAGGCTGGCTGTATACATGAGGGGCAGGCTGGCTGTATACATAAGGGGCAGGCTGGCTGTATACATTAGAGGGGCAGGCTGGTTGTATACATTAGGGGGGCAGGCTGGCTTCATACATTAGGGGGCAGGCTGTATACCACTTGGGGCTGGCTGTATACTACATTCTCAGCTTATACTCAAGTCAATAGGTTGTCCCAGTTTTTGGTGGTAAAATTAGGGGTCTCGGCTTATACTCGGTCGGCTTATACTCGAGTATATACGGTAGATGATTGGTTGTCTAATTATAATCAACAAGGAGGCACCGTCCTAGTTCCAGCATTTAGCAAGCGTGCAAAATAAAAACATTTTTATTAATCATATAGTAATACTTCACACTAAAATAAAATCAACAATGACAGAATTAAAAAATATTCTCCAGACTCTCATTTAATCTATTAGGAACTAACATTTGCAACTTGTAGATCCAGGACATTTTGCACATTTCAAGAAGCTTGAACCTATGTGGAGTTATTTTTTTAGTGACATGTGACCCTCTTGAGTCTCCTCAGACTCCTACAAGTGACTTGACACGGCACTGGGGAGTCCTGGTCGCCGTTTTCTTCTTCTACTGTAACCAGATCCAGACGTTGTACCTAAAGAAACACTCTGACACCGCCTTTTTGGAATAATCTGGCCACAGCAGCCAATTTTATTATAACATATACATACAATATATAAGCCTCTAACCCAACCCTGCTAATTTAAGGGCGGGTGGGCGGGACTCCTTTGCCTGATAAACCTAAAATGGCTGATCCCCTCACTACTCCTATCAAATTTAATACCTCCCCCTAACTACTCCCGCCACTAATTACCCCTCCCCCTAACAACGGCTTCCTCCCCCTGGACCGCTTCATGCCGGCCTCCCCGAACGCTGTGGGTACGTCCTCTTCTTTCTTCAGAGCTTGCACTTACCTTCACTAGGAATAGGCCGGTGTACTTGAGTGCGTTCCGATGCTCTTCAGCACAGCAGCGCCACCTGGTGGACGTCGGAGGAACTACCTTAGTGAATCCCGGCCGGACCCGAATCCACCGCAGAGAACGCGCCGCTGGATCGCGAACGGACCGGGTAAGTAAATCTGCCCCATAATCTTCTTCAGTGGTGCAAAATTGATCAATTATTCTCCTATAGTAAGCCCTTATTCCTAGTTAAACAGTAGTGAACTAACCATTATAAGTGATGGATTTCTTGGTGTATATCATGCTGCTCACTCTCTACACAGTGTAATATAGGACACTGCCCCGGCCATCACATAATCAAAACCTGAACCATTTCACCTGGTCTGGAAGCTGCTTATAGAAATGCGATCCCAGAACTATCAGAACTACAGCGGTCACAATCCCATAAAATGTTGGCCACACAGTGTAAACAGGGTTGGACTGGCCCACGGTGGGCCGGTGAATCCCCTGGTGGGCCCGGACGGCAGCCGACACAGTGGGGCACATTTACTTACCCAGTCCTGTTGCGATCCCACGGTGCGTTGTCCGACGAGGATTCGGGTCCAGTGCGATTCACTTTGGTCGTGCGTCCAATTTCCTGCAGGTATCGCTTCTGCGCCAAGGTCCGCCGGAGTTCACCTTCTTCTTCCTGGTGTCCTTGATCTTGCGACACATTCCACGGTTTTTCCGAATCCGTCAGGTTGTCCGATGGCCACCCCCCCCTAATTTCTGTTGCGTGCATGTCGGCGCCGATGCGCCACAATCCGATCACGTGCGCCAAAAACCCAGGGCAATTTGGTGCAAAATGGCACAAAATGGAAATATTCGGGAAAACCCGACGGAATTGCCGTCCATGGACCCTTAGTAAATGTGCCCCAGTGAGTGCCACGCTGCATGCTTTCTGGCGCACGCTGCACTCGGATCCTAGATGTGCGGCTCTGCAGTGACGTCAAAGTGCGGCCGCGCAACTCTCCCAGTGGCACCTGGTGCTTTCTTTTTTTTTTGCTGTTAGCAAAACAGAGGGGGGGGGGGGGCCTTAATAAAATATGGAAGGGGGGGAGGCCTTAATTAATATGAAAGGGAGGGGGGGCCTTAATAAAAAATGGAGGGGAGGGGGGCCTTAATAAAAAATGGAGGGGAGTGGGGGAGGCCTTGATAAATATGGAGAAGGGAAGGGAGAAAGAGCTTAGTCTATCCCTCACCCCACTGTCCCGCTAGTGCTTACAAATTCCCTCATCCCAGAATATTTCTATGTAGTAGTAGATGCATAGCTCCCAACCGTCCCGATTTTGACGGGTCTTTCCCGTTTTTCGTACCTCTGCCCCGCGTCACGGGCAGCTATGATATTGTCACGGATTCTCCCCCCAGGTCCCGCTGTGTCCCGGCGCTGTGTCCCCATAGTAAATACTTTGAAAGCCTGAACTCACAGTACAGAATGGCTTCTACAGACATCGGGAGGGAATCCTTTTCAGAGAAGTGTCGGGCTTAGCGGAGAGAGCAGAGACCACGTCATCAGCTTCAGATCAGCATCTGTCCATATATGGTCACTGCATCTCCTAGGGTTCCCCAGAGCAGACATCGGGCAGGGAATCCTTTTCAGAGAAGTGTCGGGCTTAGCGGAGAGAGCAGGGACCACGTCATCAGGTCAGATCAGCATCTGTCCATATATGGTCTCCAGGGATTCCCCAGACACAAGCTCTTTATATAATTAAATTAAATAAAGTTTTGGCCAGGCTGAGATTCGAACCTGGGACCTTGCGCACCATAGACAGGTGCATAACTAACTGAGCTATAAGACCAGTGATACAGAGCTGAGGATTTCTGGTAACTAAGACATGTTATCTGCCATTTACATTGTGATACAGACTAATGCACTATATAGATATATAGAGAGGGATCTTCTCACAGATTATTATTGTAATTATTCAGACTATTATTATTATTATTATTATTATTATTATAAATTTTATTATTTTTATTATTATGGAGATGATTATTAATAATGGTAAAAATAATAATAATCATCTCAATGATAATAATAATAATAATAATAATAGTCGCAATAATTACAATAATCTGAGAAGATCCCTCCCTATATACCAAGGCAGTAATTCTGTGTCACAATGTAACATTTGTCATAGTTCTTAGTTACCAAAATTCTTCACCTTTTTAATCACTGAGGTTATAGCTCAATGGGTTGAGGCACTGTGTTATTATTGTACATGGACACTGCAGGTTCTGGGTTCAAATCCCAATGAGGATATTTTTTTTTTTTTTTTTTATTGAGATGATTTTTATTATTTTAATATGGCTAAAATTTGGGGCGTGGCCAGGGAGTGATTGGGGGTGTCCTTTTCACAAATGCTGGGAGGTATGGTAGATGGCCCCACAAAATCAACTTCACTGGTGGGCCCCAGGCACCCCAGTCTAACCCTGACTGTAAATGATGTCATAATGTCATATAAGCGCCTACATATAAATATGTATATATATATATATATATATATATATATATATATATATATATATATATATACATACATATACATACATATATATACATACTGTATACTGTGAACCCTCTTGAATCAAATCCAAACAAGATAGTGAACATATATTTTTCAATATCCTTCAGCAATGATCACGACTTAACTCTACTTAAAAATACCATGAAGGCTGGCAGTGCTCTGGTGCCATTGTCTGCTTTGTCTTTTATGGGATCATGTTGACCTATATAATGTGCCCTGACACTGGAATAATTGTTCACTTTGTATTATTCAAATGACTTTGCTGATACTCATTCACTTGGATGACTGTCTATAAATATTACGTGTGGATACTGGGTCAATATTGTCAGAACCCTCTGGCTGCTGAAAAGTGAGCTTGTTAACTCCACAGTGAGCTTGTTAGCTTCTCTAATGGTGTTACAATTGACAGCTACCTTGCAGAGTTGATTCCATTAGCTTAGCTGAGCTGGTGGTTTGAAGGTGTGGGTTGAGTGATGTGAGACAGGAATCCGGTAATGCTTAACATATTGGGGCAGATTTACTTACCCGGTCCATTCGCGATCCAGCGGCGGGTTCTCCAACGCTGATTTGTGTGTTCCAGTGATTCACTAAGGTAGTGCGCCCGATGTCCACCAGGTGTCGCTGCTGCGCTGAAGTCCGCCGAGGTCCACCAGAGTTCACCAAGCTAGGCTGGGTGCAGGTAAGTGCGTGTGAAGCGAAACATTTTTTTTAAAAATAAGTCGATTTTTCCACCACGCCCCCGATTTACGTTGCGTGCATGTCGGCGCCTATACACTACAATCAATCGCGTGTGCCAAAAACTTGGGGCAATTCAGGGAAAAACGGTAATATTCGGGAAACACGTCGGAAAAACGTGATTCGAGCCCTAAGTAAATGACCCCCATTAAGTCCTCAGTTCACTCAGTGCTGGTTATACTTTCTATACTTTCTATACTTGTATTACTGCTTGTCTGTTTGTGTATTGCTGACCTGAACCCTGTACCTGATCCAGGATCCAGAACCTTGACTCCCAACCAGATCTGGAACCCCTTAGTTGTACCAATGGTAAATAGACTCTATTGGTCAAAGGATAGAGGAAGCGCTAGTTTAGCTGCCTTGCTTTATTCTTATTTGTGGATTAGACACTATTGCCAAGTTATTGATTCTGAAACATGTCCAAATAGGATGATCCTGTGTTGGGCTCCTACAATTCACTGTTATGTTAGAAGATGGATTAGTTTAATCCTTAACAAGGGGACCTCAGCCCTCCTGAGATTATGTGCACAGGATTTATAGGATTCTATCTTTTGTATCTCTCTCATGGCATATAACATATAAAGAGGATAGCCTTCACTTCATGATTATCATGGACCCTCATGATCCTGATACCAGTTTATTAGTTTTCCTATATTATATCAATTGGTAGATTCTAACCACTGTCTATCGGAAACCACATACAACATCTGTCACTCCAGTCGTCTTCTAGATCTTCTGCTCATATACACAATGTGACCCAAAGTTAATCAGATCCTAATTCTTGCCCATTAACTCTTGTCAGCCTTATACATACATTTATCATGCCTTGTATGCCAGTTTTCACAATTTCGGATTCACAAATCACTCTTACCAACACAATGGGGGTCATTTACTAAGGGCAAGAATCACGTTTTTCTGGCGGGTTACCCGAATTTCTCCATTTTGTGCTGATTTTGCCCTGAATTGCCCTAGGTTTTTGGCGCACGCGATCAGATTGTGGTGCATCGGCACCTGCGTGCACGTGACGGAAATCGGGGGCGTGGCCTTCGGAAAACCTGTCGGATTCGTAGAAACCACCGCGTTTGAAAAAACCTGCACCCGACCTGGCTTGGTGAACTTCAGTGCACTCCGACAGAATTCAGCACACCAGCGACACCTCGTGGACAATGGGGGAACTACCTTAGTGAATCACCGGAAGACCCGATTCCTCCACTGAGAATGCACCGCTGGATCGCGAATGGACCAGGTAAGTAAATCTGCCCCAATTTCCTTACACCACCCGGATGTGACAGCCATTGCATGCAGGAAGCCGGAACGTGGACACAGGGCCAGACCCCACACTGGACATAATCCAGGTAGAAGATTCTGCACCAGATGTACTTAGTGGCGAGAACTTCTTGTTATATCTGGCGTGTTGTGCACCAGTGTGGGCGCCCATTCTTGATAAATCCTCTCTTTCTATCTCTATTCTCCATAATAAAGGCCTTTATTAAAAATGATCAAAGTTTGTGGTCACAATTTTAAAATCTGTGCCAAGGCTCCCAACCATCCAACATCATATATATCACTGGTCTCCTATTATCAGTAGCAGGGACGGTATAATCTGTGGACATCAATAATCCCGAGATTCGATTCTGCCACAAACTCCTCATCATTGCCTGATTCCATTTTGCACATGAATTTTCTGTCTCAAGTAAGAAACAGAACAAACAGGTTCTTTATAAGCAAATATTTAACCCAGACACTCTGTTGTTTCAAAACTAATTAAAATGTCTCTGATTGGTCCCTGGTCTGGAGACCTGAGGTATAAAGTCTGCAGCTACAAGCATCTGATGCTCCTGAGGAAGACGCCCGGACAGGTATCCGTCTCCATTACCTTATATACTCGAGTATAAGCCTAGTTTTTCTGCACAAAAAATGTGCTGAAAAACCCAAACTCGGCTTATACTCGAGTCAAAAAAATAAATATATCTAAACTCACCTTTCCGGCGACCCCTGTATATCTTCTGTGTGATCTGTCTGGCAGCAGGCTATATACACTGGGGCAGGGTCTGGCAGGCTATATACACTGGGGCAGGGTCTGGCAGGCTATATACACAGGGGCAGGGGCTGGCAGGCTATATACACTGGGGCAGGGGCTGGCTGGCTATATATTGGGGAGGCTGTGACCAATGCATTTCCCACCCTCGGCTTATACTCAAGTCAATAGGTTTTCCCAGTATTTTGTGGTAAAATTAGGGGCCTCGGCTTATACTTGGGTCGGCTTATACTCGAGTATATACGGTATTTCCTTCTATAATTCCAGGTACATCTCTCATATCTCACACTTTATTTTGTATTTTTAGATAAGATTTTACAGATTCGGCAGCGATGTCTCCAATCACAGCCCTGATCTTATTCTCAGGTATTAGTATTGTGAAATGAAAATAGTTAACGAAAAATAATAATTTCTATGAATATTGTTCAGCTTTGAACTATTATTATCATTGCTATGATTCTATTTATTATTATGAATTGTTATTTATTAATTTAATTATTTTTTTTATGTATCGTTATTCTTCATAATTTATTATTGATGAGTTTTATTATAATTGATAAATAATAATAAAAACGACAACAATAATAATGATAATAATAATAAAATTAAAATAATGTTATTATTATTTATTTTCTTTATTATTTTTTATAATAATTATTATAATATATAATAATTATTATAATATATAAAATATAATAATTATTATAATATATAATATTATTAATATAATATAATATTATTAATATAATATACACAAAAAAAATAGTTTTTGTGCACATTTTTGGAACTTAAATGACAACATTAGATTAACCCATAATGTCTTTTTCATTTACCTTAGCTATTATGTTCGCCTCTTGTGTTCCTACACCAAAATTGAGTGAGTAATTTAAAAAAAAAAACACTTTTCTTTTATTATCTTCAACTAATTTATCTGTAAGGAGTTTGTCAAGAATTTTTATATCACTTGTACCGGCACTGATTTAGTATTGATGACCTTTTATATGAGTGTAGATTCTGCCTCCATGTTACATATTATATTCTGATTTGTAACGCAATGAAGCTGAAATAGGGAAGTCTGAGATTCTATAATTCTATTAAAGAAAGATTTGATTTATAATTCGAGAATTTCTTTTGCAATACTCAGTCGTCTTCTTAATTTTTCTCTCTATAGGAAATATTTGCTACTTAGTGGCTAGAAAAAAATGTTGTGACGCCTGTTTTAATTACTGTCATGTTATAAAACATGAGAGATTTTGCGGCTCCGATTGTGTTGCTTATTGTGAATGTAAACGTAGAGGATTACAATTTGGTTCTGGCAATGCATGCCTCCTGGGAAAATAATGTCCAAAAGGGTAAGAAAAACAGATCTACATGTCAGCTTATTTAATCTACTCCCTCCGTTTGCTATTTTTATTTACATTATTTCCAATTTTTTTTTCTTTTAATTTTCTTGTGATATACTATAAGATAATTTACTAAGATATCATTCAGAGAATTTTGCCTTGATGTCCTTCAATAATTCTCCTACATGCTCTATGTGCTGTGCGCTATGATACCTGTCCTACATGCTGTGCACTATGATACCTGTCCTACATGTTGTACACTATGATACCTGTCCTCCATGCTGTGCACTATGATACCTGTCCTACATGTTGTACACTATGATATCTGTCCTACATGCCGTGCACTATGATACCTGTCCTACATGCTGTGCACTATGATACCTGTCCTACATGCTGTGCACTATGATACCTGTCCTACATGCTGTGCGCTATGATACCTGTCCTACATGCTGTGCGCTATGATACCTGTCCTACATGCTGTGTGCTATGATACCTGTCCTACATGCTGTGCGCTATGATACCTGTCCTACATGCTGTGCGCTATGATACCTGTCCTACATGCTGTGCACTATGATATCTGTCCTACATGCCGTGCACTATGATACCTGTCCTACATGCTGTGCACTATAATACCTGCCCTACATGCTGTACACTATGATATCTGTCCTACATGCTGTGCACTATGATATCTGTCCTACATGCTGTGCACTATGATATCTGTCCTACATGCTGTGCACTATGATACCTGTCCTACATGCTGTGCACTATAATACCTGCCCTACATGCTGTGCACTATGATACCTGTCCTACATGCTGTGCACTATGATATCTGTCCTACATGCTGTGCACTATGATATCTGTCCTACATGCTGTGCACTATGATATCTGTCCTACATGCCGTGCACTATGATACCTGTCCTACATGCTGTGCACTATGATACCTGCCCTACATGCTGTGCACTATGATACCTGTCCTACATGCCGTGCACTATGATACCTGTCCTACATGCTGTGCACTATGATACCTGTCCTACATGCTGTGCACTATGATACCTGTCCTACATGCCGTGCACTATGATACCTGTCCTACATGCCGTGCACTATGATACCTGTCCTACATGCTGTACACTATGATACCTGTCCTACATGCTGTGCACTATGATACCTGTCCTCCATGCTGTGCACTATGATACCTGTCCTACATGCTGTGCACTATGATATCTGTCCTACATGCTGTGCACTATGATACCTGTCCTACATGCTGTGCACTATGATACCTGTCCTACATGCTGTGCACTATGATACCTGTCCTACATGCTGTGCACTATGATACCTGTCCTCCATGCTGTGCACTATGATACCTGTCCTACATGCTGTGCACTATGATATCTGTCCTACATGCTGTGCACTATGATACCTGTCCTACATGCTGTGCACTATGATACCTGTCCTACATGCTGTGCACTATGATACCTGTCCTACATGCTGTGCACTATGATACCTGTCCTACGTGCTGTGCACTATGATACCTGTCCTACGTGCTGTGCACTATGATACCTGTCCTACGTGCTGTGCACTATGATACCTGTCCTACGTGCTGTGCACTATGATACCTGTCCTACGTGCTGTGCACTATGATACCTGTCCTACATGCTGTGCACTATGATACCTGTCCTACATGCTGTGCACTATGATACCTGTCCTACGTGCTGTGCACTATGATACCTGTCCTACATGCTGTGCACTATGATACCTGTCCTACATGCTGTGCACTATGATACCTGTCCTACGTGCTGTGCACTATGATACCTGTCCTACATGCTGTGCACTATGATACTTGTCCTACATGCTGTGCACTATGATACTTGTACTACATGCTGTGCACTATGATATCTGTCCTACATGCTGGGCACTATGATACCTGTCCTACATGCTGTGCACTATGATACCTGTCCTACATGCTGTGCACTATGATACCTGTCCTACGTGCTGTGCATTATGATACCTGTCCTACGTGCTGTGCACATTACACCATTTGGTGCCAGTTGTGATTTTTTATTTTTAAAAAGCCTTTGCAGCAGTTTTCTGATTGACTTTGCACTGAAAAAAAATGTGCAAACTGCTTTTACATGTATTGAAGAATTGTCAGCGACACATTTCTATCACGTCTTAACTTTACTCGATGCAACACAAAATTCTGCACATAAAGGGGCATCCGGTGCGCCTTTACCATGGAGCGTGCATCACAATACTGCCAGACACCATATGATAAATGAGTTGCAAACTTTTCCATTCTGCACCGCAAAGATTAACCCCTTAGTGACCACCCATACGGGTTTCTCCGTCAGTCAAATCTAAGATCTGCACATGCCCCCCGTGCAGGGAGGATCAGTGCCCCCGGCTGTCATAAGACCCTGCTCTAACAGTCCGGATCAGAACTGTAAATCCGTTCAACCTCACGGTCAATGTTGTGGCCGCGGGATTTGTGTACCTGCAGAGGGGCTCCCTCTCCTCCCGGCACCCCGCCATGTGCCATCTTCTTAGCCGTTGGGGAGACCAGGGAGGGGTGACTGGAACGACGCTATCGTTCAGGAAAGGTGTCCACACTTCATAAGTATTGGTTTAAATGTTGCTTTATTGTTGACGCGTTTTGGAGACCCACAGTTTCCTTCTTCAGACTAAGTCTACATCTCTCAGCAAAACTTGCTGCACGCATTGATCTGAAGAAGGAGACGGTGCGTCTCCGAAATACGTCATTAATAAAGCAAGTACTAACCACCGAGTGCAGTCTACATACGATATCCGACTGTTGGGCAGCTCCTCCTGGATATATAATGAAAGGCTTAAAACAAACCTTTTATAAGGTAACCCCCCCCCCCCCCCGCCAATTAGTAAAAACTAGTGACCACATGATCACTAGTTCATATACTAGTAATGTGAAAATAAGAAAAGTTTAAAAAAAAAACACAAAAAATATATAAAAATAAAATTCATAAAAATGTTCCAAAAGCCCCTAACACATATAAAACAATGAATAATGGAGAAAAATAAAACACAACATGTTAGGTATCACCGCATCCCAAAATGTCCAATCTATAAAGATATAAAAACGGTTATTCCTGGTGGTGACCCCGTAAAGGGAAAATTCGCTCAAATGTCAGAATCGCCACTTTTTTGCCGTTTTGCAACACATAAAAAACATAATAAAAGGTGATTTAAAGGTCGCAGAGTCTCCAAAATCGTAGCAATGAAAACGTTAGCGCCTCCCGGGAAAAAAATGGCCAATTCCATGCTCCTAAGTATGACAAAGTTATCCGAGTCAGAATATGGTAAAGGTAATCATTTTTTGGGAGTACATACGTTTTTAATTTTTGGTAAAATCTATTAACACCTAAGTTTATAAAACCTATATACATTTGTTATCCCTGTGATTGTACCGAACCAAAGAATATATTAGAGATGCCATTTGGAATATACAGTGAAAGACTTAAAATCAGAGCGCAAATGAAAATGGCGCAAATGTGATTTCTTGTCAACTTTACCGCATTTTGAATTGAATTTCCATTTCCCAGTACAAGGAATGGAACATAAAATACCGCCACGAGGAAGTAGAATTTGTTACGCAGAAAACAAGCCCTCATAGAGCCCTGTATACAGAAAAATAAAAAAGTTATAGATTTTTTTAAAGTATGGAACGATAAACAGGGCTTGGAAAATGGCAAGGGGTTAAATTGCCCCCAATACCACATGATAAAAAAAAGTTTACAAGTTCTCTGGGATAAGGGTTTGTGCTTCCTGAGGCCACGTTCACACCTGGCATTTTGGTTACATTTGGAAACGCAATCCAAAGGCTGCATTCGTGATCACATATTTTGGAAACATTTTGTTTCCAACACGTTAACTAAATGCAAACACGTCACCTGAAAACTATCCTGCCCTACAAAAGCTCAATGGCTCCTTCCCTTCCGTGCTCCGCGATGTGCCCTGACAGCGGGTTACATGCACATATGGGGAGTCGCCATGTGCCCTGACAGCACGTTACATCCACATATGGGGCGTCCGCCATGTGCCCTGATAGCCGGTTACATCCACATATGGGGCGTCCGCCATGTGCCCTGATAGCCGGTTACATCCACATATGGGGCGTCCGCCATGTGCCCTGACAGCGGGTTACATGCACATATGGGGAGTCGCCATGTGCCCTGACAGCACGTTACATCCACATATGGGGCGTCCGCCATGTGCCCTGACATCGGGTTACATCCACATATGGGGCGTCCGCCATGTGCCGTGACAGCGGGTTACATCCACATATGGGGCGTCCGCCATGTGCCCTGACTGCCGGTTACATCCACATATGGGGCGTCCGCCATGTGCCCTGACAGCGGGTTACATCCACATATGGGGCGTCCGCCATGTGCCATGACTACCGGTTACATCCACATATGGGGGGGTCCTCTTGCTAGGAAAAACTGCACAATATATTCCTAGATGCATTTTCTACTTTTACAGCTCTCTTACAGCTTAGAGTGACAGGTTGGATGATGAGACGTCTGGTTCCCCCTCACATTGTGCAGTATAAATTCCCCCTCTGATTGTTAGGAATATTGGGACATAAATATTTGTAGTATAAGAGCCTAAACGTTACATTACAGATCATTTCTGGTGATATTTTTGCCTTTCTCTTTACAGATGAGATCGATGTCCGATAATGAGAAATCATAAGAAGGAAGAAAGAAACTTCTAATCATCAGAAGATAAAATCCTGGGATGTGGAATAAATATAATAAAATCAGATGATTATCTAGATAACAACAAACATATGTTTTATGTATCATCTTTTGATTTAGTTTATCATTTCGGAGATTTGGTACTTGGTAGGCGTAAGGTGTTAGCTATACTCAGTACAATCCAAAAGTGTGGACACACCTTCTCATTCAAAAAGTTTTCAGTATTTTCATGACTATAAAAATTTTAGTTTCACACTGAAAGCATCAAAACTATGAAGTAACACATGTGGAATTATATACTCAACAAAAAATATAAACAACTGAAGGTCTTATATTTTAGGTCTTTTTGCTGTGATTACTGCTTTGCACACTCTTGGCTTCTCTTGGTGAGCTTCAAAAGGTAGTCACCTGAAATGGTTTTGTAGGAGTTCCCAGAGATGTTTAGCACTCATTTGCCTTTTTGCCTTCACTCTGTGGTCCAGCTCACCCTAAACCATCTGGATTGGGTTCAGGTCTGGTGGCTGTGGAGGCCAGGTCATCTAGCATAGCCCCTCATCACTCTCCTTTTTGTTCAAATCGCCCTTACACAGCCTGGAGGTGTGTTTTGGGTCATTGTCCTGTTGTAAATTAAATGATTGTCCAACTAAACGCAAACTGGATGGAATAGCAGCCGCTGCAAGATGCTGTGATAACCATGCTGGTCCAGTATAATCCAAAACAGTGTCACCAGCAAAGCCCCCCACACCATCACACCTCCTCCTCTAGGCTCAACAGTGGGTACCAGGCATGTGGAGACCATCGTTCACCTTTTCTGCGTCGCACAAAGACAAAGTGGTTGGAACCAAAGATCTCAAATTTGGACTCATCAGACCAAAGCACAGATTTCCCCTGGTCTAATGTGCATTCCGTGTGTCTGGGTCCTCAGCAGTGGTTTCCCCTATTTTACCATGAAGGCTGCTGCGCACAGTCTCCTCTTACCAGTTGTTGTAGAGATGTGTCTGCTGCTAGACCTCTGTGCAGCAGTGACCTGGTCTCTAATCTGAGCTGCTGTTACCTGTGATTTCTCAGGCTGGTGACTCGGATGAACTTATCCTCTGCAGCAGAAGTTACTCTTATCCTCCGCCGCAGAGGTGACTCTTATCCTCCGCCGCAGAGGTGACTCTTATCCTCCGCCGCAGAGGTGACTCTTATCCTCCGCCGCAGAGGTGACTCTTATCCTCCGCCGCAGAGGTGACTCTTGGTTTTCCTCTCCTGCGGGGCTCCTCATGTGAGCCAATTTCTTTGTAGCGCTTGATGGTTTTTGCAACTGGATTTGGGGACACTTTCACACTCCCCCGAGGCATCAGCCAGAAATCCTGTGTTAACATTGGAATGGCACCCAGTAACCTCTCCTGGGGTTTTATCCTTAACCAGGTTCTCTAACTCATTAAGCCATATGTATAAAGACCTGGCCACCGATGTGGCGGCTATATTGGTCTTTAGGGTAACCATTGCCGCCTCCCATTCTTTTTTAATGAGCCTGTCACACTTGCGTTCGATGGAGTCCCTAAGCTGGGAGCAATCCATGAAGGGAATGTCAGTCTTTTTGTTTTACCTTGTCCAAACATTAACCTATATTTGAATTCTCTAGTAACTGCTAGTCTACATTCAAAAGCCACAAAAAGAACAGAGGCATGAAAAATAGATCAAGCAAATAAATATCTTTATTAATAGAAATACACCACAAAACATGCTTAAAAACCTTTAAAAATTGTGAACGAAGTCACAAATGAATGACATGCTCGGGAAAGTGCTGGACACATGATAATGTGCACTGTTCCGGGAATCCAGCTCCCCATACTGGCCACAATATAGTATACAACAATGTACAGAAATAAATATTATAAATGGTGAGCTAATCAAATCAAATGCAAGATAACAACAAAAAGAGGGGTGAAACACAATAATGGATGGACACACAATTCAAGGATCAGCACAAAACCATGTACAAATAAGAAAGTTGTATACCTAAATGCTCAGGCCATGAGAGCGGGGTGCTGGGGATAGATGCTAGTCTACATTCAGGCTCTTCTATGTCCCGTGTAGGATCCATGTCCATGGGGTTTACAACAGAGTAATCTGATTCGGAGCCTGACTATATCGACACCAATGTCTTCCTCCTCTTTGAGGGGAGGTCCTGGGTGACTAGCGAATTAGAATTAGAGGATTGAAATGTTTTATTTATCATAGAACGTAATTTGTCCATAAATAATGGAGTCTCTTCCCTCATTACTTTTGCAATACATTCCTTGCATAAAGGTTTTTTTTTTATAATTTTCTTACAATTTCTTAAAAACAGATTAAACATTTCCTAGAAGTACATTTTTTTAGGAGACTATTTCTCTTTTTCTTTCCTAGGTTTGAGAGCGATATCCTTCTGTACCTAAGAGAGAGGTATAAATACACAATAATAATGTAGAGAGAAAGAGAGAGCACTCGCCCCTTCCCCCCTGGACACGCAAAAGCCCCCCATTACTCACGACCGTCAGCGAAGGGTAGTTACCCATTTCCTCAGCCATGGCAGCAGAACAGAGGGGATACCTCAGATCAGCTCCAAAGACGTACCCGCAGTAGGAAATTCATATTTAATGGCATATGATGTCAATTCCAATTTTTAAGCCATGATGTGACGTCACTTCCGGTCCGGGTGGCTAGCTTGCCACATCCAAGATGGCTGCTGCCATATATACCATACATGTGATGGTGGTAAGTGCCGACAGATGCTCTTCGCCGGCTTCCTTAACCCAATGGCCACGAGAGAACGGAATACCAACCCCCCTTAGCTGATTTGGAGTCAACAGGGAGGGAAATACGACCAAGGACCGCCCCGGCACTGCCAGGCATGTGAGTCACATAAACAGCCCCCACCCATGACAGAGAGGGGTAGTCCTCTAATAGTTCATCCTGCTGGGACAGGAAAAACACTGGTGTTGAGGGGCAAAGGTAGGGGTTTGAACATCTCTCAGTTTCTAGTCCCTGCGGGGAGTCAGGGTTGATCTTCCACGTGGCCGCCATGGGTGACAAAGTGCAAAAAGAATGTGCAGACTGCTTGTGCATGTATTTATAAAGTGTCTGCGCCAGTTTTGTGTCGCGGCTGCTCTGTGTCTGCAAAGAATAAAAATGTGCATCTAAAGGGGCTGTTCGCTCTTAGTCTGAGTTTGCGACACATTTAATACAGCTACTCGCCTGCTGTATATCAAAGGTGCACCAAAAAATAATTCCAAAATATAATTGAAGACCCTACGCCAGTGTTGTAGAGGTAAATTGCACTGAGGCAGCTTGCCTCACTGCTTGCCTCACTCGTTACATATCTGGGACAATGCAGATTTATTATGATTAATTTTGCGTGGGTTGTTGTGTTTTTAGATTTTTTCCTTGCAGATTTCTTTTTTTGCTCCTCTTTTTGTGATTTCATTTTTGCTCTGTTGTGTTTCCCATCTGTTGCTTTTTTTTGCTTGTGTTAGCCTGATTTATTGTTGGCATTTTTAAAAGGGAACCTGTCAGGAGGAGACTAGAGATGAGCGAACACTAAAATGCTCGGGTACTCGTTATTCGAGACGAACTTTTCCCGATGCTCGAGTGCTCGTCTCGAATAACGAACCCCATTGAAGTCAATGGGAGACTCGAGCATTTTTCAAGGGGACCAAGGCTCTGCACAGGGAAGCTTGGCCAAACACCTGGGAACCTCAGAAAAGGATGGAAACACCACGGAAATGGACAGGAAACAGCAGGGGCAGCATGCATGGATGCCTCTGAGGCTGCATAATCGCACCATTATGCCAAAATTATGGGCAACAGCATGGCCATGACAGAGTGACAGAATGAAGCTAGATAGCATCTAAAACATCCAATAATTGACCCTGACACTATAGGGGACGGCATGCAGAGGCAGCGGCAGCAGCGGCAGGCATGGCAACATACCCTAAATGGACTCAGGCTTCAAACCAATGGGTAGCAGAGAGGAACCAAAGGAGGTGAGCAAGAAGCGCTCAAATAATATCGGTACATGATAAAAGTTTGCCAGTATATTTTGTGGATTACACAGCAAGGTGGCGACAAAGTTAACATGGAAGCCATGAAAACAACCCAAAATTCTGCCTGACACAGCTCGTTTGATAAGGGGACCATGTATGGAGGCAGTGAACTAGTAGTAGATTAAAGGTGCTGCAGTTAAAACTATGTTAGTTGGATCTTGGCATGGAGCTGGCGCTCCGCTGCCAGGCGAGCTTTCGCCAATCCAAGCCCGTGTCTCTAGGCTACTCCCCAAACAGCACTTCTAAGAACCTTTTGTATAAGATCAAGTGTAGTAGCGTTCTTATAAGTTTAGGATATGCCGGGTGAGGGGAATGTAAACAGATGCGCAAGAAGCGCTGAAATAATATCCCTAAATGGTAAAAGTTTGCAAGTATATTTTGGGGATTACACAGCAGGGTGGCGACAAAGTTAACAACTTTGATGTGGAATGCCCTGTAATAGCTCTTGGGCGGTGTGCCTTTTATCGCCTAGGCTCAGCAGTTTCAGCACCGCCTGCTGTCGCTTAGCGACGGCACTGCTGCTGTGCCTAGAGCTACCGACTGATGGCGCCATGCCCACGGATGGTAATTCGGAGGAGGAGGAGGTGGAGGAGGGGTGGGAGGAGGTATAGTAGGCCTTTGAGACCTGGACCGAGGTAGGCCCCGCAATTCTCTGCGTCGGCAGTATATGACCAGCCCCAGGGTCAGACTCGGTCCCAGCCTGCACCAAGTTAAGTGTAGTAGCGTTCTCATAAGTTTGGGATATGGCGGGTGAGGGGAATGTAAACAGATGCGCAAGAAGCGCATGATGCGCATGGAGCTGGCGTTCCGCTGCCAGGCGAGCTTTCGCCAATCCAAGCCCCTGTCTCTAGGCTACTCCCCAAACAGCACTTCTAAGAACCTTTTGTATAAGATCAAGTGTAGTAGCGTTCTTATAAGTTTAGGATATGCCGGGTGAGGGGAATGTAAACATCTGCGCAAGAAGCGCTGAAATAATATCCGTAAATGGTAAAAGTTTGCCAGTATATTTTGTGGATAACACAGCAGGGTGGTGACAAAGTTAACAACTTTGATGTGGAATCCATGAAAACAACCCAAATTTCTGCCTGACACACCTCGTTTGATAAAGGGACGATGTATGGAGGCAGCTATATGGACGACTTTTGGAGGTAGCAATGGAGACAACGTGTGGAGGCTGCTATGGAGACAATTTAATTTGGATAGTGCCTGTATGTGGCAGTCCCAAACATTTTTCAAACCAGAGGAGCAGGTAGGTGGCCCTCCAGTAAAATGGGATAGATTGAGTGCCTGTATGTGGCAGTCCCAAAAATGTTTCAAACCAGAGGAGCAGGTAGGTGGCCCTGCAGTAAAATGGAATAGATTGAGTGCCTGTATGTGGCAGTCCCAAAAATGTTTCAAACCAGAGGAGCAGGTAGGTGGCCCTGCAGTAAAATGGAATAGATTGAGTGCCTGTATGTGGCAGTCCCAAAAATTGTTCAAACCAGAGGAGCAGGTAGGTGGCCCTGCAGTAAAATGGAATAGATTGAGTGCCTGTATGTGGCAGTCCCAAAAATTGTTCAAACCAGAGGAGCAGGTAGGTGGCCCTGCAGTAAAATGGAATAGATTGAGTGCCTGTATGTGGCAGTCCCAAAAATGTTTCAAACCAGAGGAGCAGGTAGGTGGCCCTCCAGTAAAATGGAATAGATTGAGTGCCTGTATGTGGCAGTCCCAAAAATTGTTCAAACCAGAGGAGCAGGTAGGTGGCCCTCCAGTAAAATGGAATAGATTGAGTGCCTGTATGTGGCAGTCCCAAAAATTGTTCAAACCAGAGGAGCAGGTAGGTGGCCCTGCAGTAAAATGGAATAGATTGAGTGCCTGTATGTGGCAGTCCCAAAAATGTTTCAAACCAGAGGAGCAGGTAGGTGGCCCTCCAGTAAAATGGAATAGATTGAGTGCCTGTATGTGGCAGTCCCAAAAATTGTTCAAACCAGAGGAGCAGGTAGGTGGCCCTGCAGTAAAATGGAATAGATTGAGTGCCTGTATGTGGCACTCACAAAAATTGTTTCAAACAGAGGACCGGGTAGGTGGCCCTCCAGAAAAATTAAATGCATGAAGTACTATAGCAAGAGCCAGTGGGCCCTGTCAAAAAATAGCCAGTTTCCTCTGCTTTACTGTACAAAGAGGAGGAGAAGGAGGAAAATGAGGAGGAGGAGGAGGAGTGGATCAATTATTCAGGTTGAGCTTCCTTCACCTGGTGGAGATTGGAAATTCTGAGAAATCCAGCCTTTATTCATTTTAATAAGCGTCAGCCTGTCAGCGCTGTCAGTCGACAGGCGTGTACGCTTATCGGTGATGATGCCACCAGCTGCACTGAAAACCCGCTCGGACAAGACGCTAGCGGCAGGGCAGGCAAGAACCTCCAAGGCGTACAGCGCCAGTTCGTGCCACATGTCCAGCTTTGAAACCCAGTAGTTGTAGGGAGCTGTGTGATCATTTAGGACGATGGTATGGTCAGCTACGTACTCCCTCACCATCTTTCTGTAAAGATCAGCCCTACTCTGCCGAGACTGGGGACAGGTGACAGTGTCTTGCTGGGGTGACATAAAGCTGGCAAAAGCCTTGTAAAGCGTACCCTTGCCAGTGCTGGACAAGCTGCCTGCTCGCCTACTCTCCCTCGCTACTTGTCCCGCAGAACTACGCACTCTGCCGCTAGCGCTGTCAGAAGGGAAATACTGTTTCAGCTTGTGCACCAGGGCCTGCTGGTATTCATGCATTCTCACACTCCTTTCCTCTCCAGGGATGAGAGTGGGAAGATTTTGCTTGTACCGTGGGTCCAGGAGAGTGAACACCCAGTAATCGGTGCTGGAATAAATTCTTTGAACGCGAGGGTCACGGGATAGGCAGCCTAGCATGAAATCTGCCATATGCGCCAGAGTACCAACGCGTAAGAATTCACTCCCCTCACTGGCCTGACTGTCCATTTCCTCCTCCTCCAACTCCTCCAACTCCTCTTCTTCTGCCCATACACGCTGAACAGTGAAGGACTCAACAATGGTCCCCTCTTGTGTCTCGCCAACATTCTCCTCCTCTTCCTCCTCATCCTCCTCCACCTCCACCTCCTCCGATATGCGCTGAGAAACAGACCTCAGGGTGCTTTGGCTATCAACAAGGGAATATTCTTCCCCCGTCTCTTGTGACGAGCGCAAAGCTTCCGACTTCATGCTGACCAGAGAGTTTTTCAACAGGCCAAGCAGCGGGATGGTGAGGCTGATGATGGCGGCATCGCCACTGACCATCTGTGTTGACTCCTCAAAGTTACTCAGCACCTGACAGATATCAGACATCCACGTCCACTCCTCATTGTAGACTTGAGGAAGCTGACTGACCTGACTACCAGTTCTGGTGGAAGTTGACATCTGGCAGTCTACAATCGCTCTGCGCTGCTGGTAAACTCTGGATAACATGGTCAGTGTTGAATTCCACCTCGTGGGCACGTCGCACAACAGTCGGTGAGCGGGCAGTTGGAGGCGGCGCTGCGCTGCCCTGAGAGTGGCAGCATCTGGGCTGGACTTCCTGAAATGCGCACAGATGCGGCGCACCTTCGTGAGCAAATCAGACAGATTGGGGTATGTCTTGAGGAAACGCTGCACTATCAGATTTAACACATGGGCCAGGCATGGCACATGTGTCAGTCTGCCGAGTTGCAGAGCCGCCACCAGGTTACGGCCGTTGTCACACACAACCATTCCCGGCTTGAGGTTCAGCGGTGCCAGCCACAGATCAGTCTGCGCCGTGATGCCCTGTAATAGCTCTTGGGCGGTGTGCCTTTTGTCGCCTAGGCTCAGCAGTTTGAGCACCGCCTGCTGTCGCTTAGCGACGGCACTGCTGCTGTGCCTAGAGCTACCGACTGATGGCGCCGTGCCCACGGATGGTAGTTCGGAGGAGGAGGTGGAGGAGGGGTGGGAGGAGGAGGAGGCATAGTAGGCCTGAAACACCTGGACCGAGGTAGGCCCCGCAATCCTCGGCGTCGGCAGTATATGAGCAGCCCCAGGGTCAGACTCGGTCCCAGCCTCCACCAAGTTAACCCAATGTGCCGTCAGCGATATATAGTGGCCCTGCCCGGCAGCACTCGTCCACGTGTCCGTGGTCAGGTGGACCTTGTCAGAAACGGCGTTGGTCAGGGCACGGATGATGTTGTCTGACACGTGCTGGTGCAGGGCTGGGACGGCACATCGGGAAAAGTAGTGGCGGCTGGGGACCGAATACCGAGGGGCGGCCGCCGCCATGAGGTTGCGAAAGGCCTCGGTCTCTACTAGCCTATAGGGCAGCATCTCCAGGCTAAGCAATCTGGAGATGTGCACATTAAGGGCTTGGGCGTGCGGGTGGGTTGCACTATATTTGCGTTTCCGCTCCAGCGTCTGGGGTATGGAGAGCTGAACGCTGGTGGATGCTGTGGAGGATCGTGGAGGCGACGATGGGGTTTTTGTGGCAGGGTCCTGGGCAGGGGGCTGACTAGCAGCTGACACAGGGGAAGGAGCAGTGGTGTGCACGGCCGGAGGTGAACGGGCTTGTTGCCACTGAGTGGGGTGCTTAGCATTCATATGCCTGCGCATACTGGTGGTAGTTAAGCTAGTAGTGGTGGAACCCCTGCTGAGCCTGGTTTGGCAAATGTTGCACACCACAGTCCGTCGGTCATCCGGTGTTTCCTTAAAGAACCTCCACACTTCTGAAGATCTAGCCCTCGCCGCAAGAGCCCTCACCACGGGAGCTTCACTAGTTGACAGTGGCGCTGATGCACCAGCTCTGGCCCTGCCTCTCCGTCTGGCCCCACCACTGCCTCTTCCAACCTGTTCAGGTCGAGGACTCTCCTCCGTCTCAGAAGCACTGTGTTCACCCGGCCTCTCAACCCAGCTTGGGTCTGTCACCTCATCATCCTCTGATCCCTCAGTCTGCTCCCCCCTCGGACTTCCTGCCCTGACAACAACTTCCCCACTGTCTGACAACCGTGTCTCCTCATCGTCGGACACCTCTTTACACACTTCCACTACGTCAAGAAGGTCATCATCACCCACAGACTGTGACTGGTGGAAAACCTGGGCATCGGAAAATTGCTCAGCAGCAACCGGACAAGTGGTTTGTGACTGTGGGAAGGGTCCAGAAAACAGTTCCTCAGAGTATGCCGGTTCAAATGCCAAATTTTCCTGGGAGGGGGCAGACTGGGGGGGAGGAGGCTGAGGTGCAGGAGCTGGAGGAGTGGCGATTTCGGTGACATGGGTGGACTGCGTGGAAGACTGACTGGTGGTGGACAAATTGCTCGAAGCATTGTCAGCAATCCACGACATCACCTGTTCGCACTGTTCTGGCCTCAACAGTGCTCTACCACGAGTCCCAGTAACTTCAGACATGAACCTAGGGAGTGTAGCTCTGCGGCGTTCCCCTGCTCCCTCATCAGCAGGTGGTGTCTCACCCCGCCCAGGACCACGGCCTCTGACCCCTGCAGTAGTTGGACGCCCACGTCCCCGCCCTCGTCCTCTACCCCTAGCCCTCGGGTTAAACATTTTTAAAATGAGAGTTATAACTTTATTTTTTTTTTTACTTTTTTTTGTTTTTTTTTGTGTTTTTTTTTTTTTTTTTGTGTTTTTTGTTTTTTTTTGAGTTTTTAAAACCAAACAATGCTATCCTATTGCTATGGCTATTTTCTAGCCAAGTATCAAAGGAAGCACAGTACTATGCCAGATGAGATGACACTGAGTTCTTGCCTAATAGAAATCCAACCCCTACTGAATTTTGCCACTTCAGCCTTTGCTATGGATATGTGCGCCACTAAGCGCAGAACACAGCGGTCGCAAGTCCCACTACAAATTGCTCAGAATTGGCAAGTACATGCACTGCAGAAACTACAGTCACCAGCAGATCAACCAGAAATCAAATATATAGAACGCTACTGTAGGCTTCAAGAAGCTGTTTGTATTCTCCTATGGCTATTTTCTAGCCAAGTATCAAAGGAAGCACAGTACTATGCCAGATGAGATGACACTGAGTTATTGCCTAATAGAAATCCAACCCCTACTGAATTTTGCCACTTCAGCCTTTGCTATGGATATGTGCGCCACTAAGCGCAGAACACAGCGGTCGCAAGTCCCACTACAAATTGCTCAGAATTGGCAAGTACATGCACTGCAGAAACTACAGTCACCAGCAGATCAACCAGAAATCAAATATATAGAACGCTACTGTAGGCTTCAAGAAGCTGTTTGTATTCTCCTATGGCTATTTTCTAGCCAAGTATCAAAGGAAGCACAGTACTATGCCAGATGAGATGACACTGAGTTATTGCCTAATAGAAATCCAACCCCTACTGAATTTTGCCACTTCAGCCTTTGCTATGGATATGTGCGCCACTAAGCGCAGAACACAGCGGTCGCAAGTCTCACTACAAATTGCTCAGAATTGGCAAGTACATGCACTGCAGAAACTACAGTCACCAGCAGATCAACCAGAAATCAAATATATAGAACGCTACTGTAGGCTTCAAGAAGCTGTTTGTATTCTCCTATGGCTATTTTCTAGCCAAGTATCAAAGGAAGCACAGTACTATGCCAGATGAGATGACACTGAGTTATTGCCTAATAGAAATCCAACCCCTACTGAATTTTGCCACTTCAGCCTTTGCTATGGATATGTGCGCCACTAAGCGCAGAACACAGCGGTCGCAAGTCCCACTACAAATTGCTCAGAATTGGCAAGTACATGCACTGCAGAAACTACAGTCACCAGCAGATCAACCAGAAATCAAATATATAGAACGCTACTGTAGGCTTCAAGAAGCTGTTTGTATTCTCCTATGGCTATTTTCTAGCCAAGTATCAAAGGAAGCACAGTACTATGCCAGATGAGATGACACTGAGTTATTGCCTAATAGAAATCCAACCCCTACTGAATTTTGCCACTTCAGCCTTTGCTATGGATATGTGCGCCACTAAGCGCAGAACACAGCGGTCGCAAGTCTCACTACAAATTGCTCAGAATTGGCAAGTACATGCACTGCAGAAACTACAGTCACCAGCAGATCAACCAGAAATCAAATATATAGAACGCTACTGTAGGCTTCAAGAAGCTGTTTGTATTCTCCTATGGCTATTTTCTAGCCAAGTATCAAAGGAAGCACAGTACTATGCCAGATGAGATGACACTGAGTTATTGCCTAATAGAAATCCAACCCCTACTGAATTTTGCCACTTCAGCCTTTGCTATGGATATGTGCGCCACTAAGCGCAGAACACAGCGGTCGCAAGTCCCACTACAAATTGCTCAGAATTGGCAAGTACATGCACTGCAGAAACTACAGTCACCAGCAGATCAACCAGAAATCAAATATATAGAACGCTACTGTAGGCTTCAAGAAGCTGTTTGTATTCTCCTATGGCTATTTTCTAGCCAAGTATCAAAGGAAGCACAGTACTATGCCAGATGAGATGACACTGAGTTATTGCCTAATAGAAATCCAACCCCTACTGAATTTTGCCACTTCAGCCTTTGCTATGGATATGTGCGCCACTAAGCGCAGAACACAGCGGTCGCAAGTCCCACTACAAATTGCTCAGAATTGGCAAGTACATGCACTGCAGAAACTACAGTCACCAGCAGATCAACCAGAAATCAAATATATAGAACGCTACTGTAGGCTTCAAGAAGCTGTTTGTATTCTCCTATGGCTATTTTCTAGCCAAGTATCAAAGGAAGCACAGTACTATGCCAGATGAGATGACACTGAGTTATTGCCTAATAGAAATCCAACCCCTACTGAATTTTGCCACTTCAGCCTTTGCTATGGATATGTGCGCCACTAAGCGCAGAACACAGCGGTCGCAAGTCTCACTACAAATTGCTCAGAATTGGCAAGTACATGCACTGCAGAAACTACAGTCACCAGCAGATCAACCAGAAATCAAATATATAGAACGCTACTGTAGGCTTCAAGAAGCTGTTTGTATTCTCCTATGGCTATTTTCTAGCCAAGTATCAAAGGAAGCACAGTACTATGCCAGATGAGATGACACTGAGTTCTTGCCTAATAGAAATCCAACCCCTACTGAATTTTGCCACTTCAGCCTTTGCTATGGATATGTGCGCCACTAAGCGCAGAACACAGCGGTCGCAAGTCCCACTACAAATTGCTCAGAATTGGCAAGTACATGCACTGCAGAAACTACAGTCACCAGCAGATCAACCAGAAATCAAATATATAGAACGCTACTGTAGGCTTCAAGAAGCTGTTTGTATTCTCCTATGGCTATTTTCTAGCCAAGTATCAAAGGAAGCACAGTACTATGCCAGATGAGATGACACTGAGTTATTGCCTAATAGAAATCCAACCCCTACTGAATTTTCCCACTTCGGTCTTTGCTATGGATATGTGTGCCACTAAGAGCTAAACACAACGGTAGCAAGTCCCCCTGCTAATTCCTCACAAAATGGTAAAAGATGCAAATTAAAATAAAAAAAGTAGAACGTTATTGTAGCCCTAAGAAGGGCTGTTGGGTTCTTTGAGAATCACTCCTGCCTAACAGTAAGCTAATAGAACACCCTAACGCTTTCCCTGAGCAGCAGCAGCTCTCTCCCTAGCGGCATCCAGAGACAGAATGATCCGAGCAGCGCGGCCAGCGGCTAGTCTATCCCAGGGTCACCTGATCTGGCCAGCCAACCACTGCTATCGACGTGTAAGGGTACCACGTCATGCTGGGTGGAGTGCAGAGTCTCCTGGCTTGTGATTGGCTCTGTTTCTGGCCGCCAAAAAGCAAAACGGCGGGAGCTGCCATTTTCTCGAGCGGGCGAAGTATTCGTCCGAGTAACGAGCAGTTTCGAGTACCCTAATGCTCGACCGAGCATCAAGCTCGGACGAGCATGTTCGCTCATCTCTAGAGGAGACCCATTTTTAGCACTCCCCCAGTTCCCACAGAGCATAGTACATAGACTGCCAAAGAGTTTTTGTATAAAAAATGTTTTTTACAGAAAAAAAGGATATGTTATAAAGCACGTTTCAATGCCATGTGCTCTGTGACTAGGCACTTGTTCCCTGGGAGTGGCTCCTGGTGACAGGTTCCCTTTAAACTTGTATATATGCCACTGCTAAAATACACCTGCTCAAGCAGGCATACAGAGCACATGCTTTCCAAAAGACATTTATAAACCACCATATACAGAAGCCATTGTCTGCTGCTATAGCAGTTGGAAGCTGAGCCGTGATTGGTTGACAATCTGCCACAGGTGATTAATATGAGCTCTGAGCTGTGATTGGTTATTATTGAGATTATTTGATGCAAATGTCTCAAATCCACATGGACATAAGCCATGTGAGGGGGTTATATACAGGAGTGGACACTACAGTTAATTTGGGATTTAACATGTTTAATTTTTAATGCATTTTGAAACTAATTACAACAGAGAGGGGATTTTTCTAATTTCATTACTTCTAACATTTGAATTATCCAAATGCATAGTAAACGCAATGTTAACACATGCGTTAATGCTGCGTTTATATTGCGTTTTGCAAACACAAATGTTAACAGTAATGAAATAAGGCAAATCACCTCTCCTCAGCTGTTGTAATTAGTTTTAAAATGCATTCAAAAAGCAATTAAACCGCTACGTGTGACCTCACCCTTAGAAGTAACCAATAAAAAAAATGCAAAAATTTAAGAATTTTGACAGAAGAGGTTACTGTGAAAAATGTTAAACAGTTAAAGCATGTGAAATAATTCCAATTTACATGTTAAAATCGGGTCCGTGAAAAAAAAAAAAAACTTCCTTTGCACCTGCCCTGGACCAGGTGCAGATTTGTAGCTAAAAAGTCGCAAAAAAGTTGCAAAAGAGGTTAAAATTTACATGGAACATCTGGAAAGTTAAAATACATAAGGCACACTGCAAAAGGTGCAAACGAGGAGCACTTGAAGAGTGCCAACAAAAGTCGCAAAAAAAAAAGTTGCAAAAACGAGAAAAGTCGCAAAAACAGACAATTTGCCTAGCTGAAACTATGGTACATGTGTCCCAATATCCACAGCGGCTCCTCCATCCAGGGATCTGCTCACCTCTTCATAGAAGCAGATCAGGTTAGTCTGACAACTTCTATCCTGAGTAACCCCGCGCTGGCTGGCACTTATTCCCAGATATCTTCTTGTATTTATAACCCATGGCCTCCTTCCTGTTGTAGTCAAATTTTAAAATGATTCTTGTGAGCTTGAAGGGCTCTGGGGCCATTGTCATTACCAGGACCCCTCTGTGCTGCAGATACGTAGGCTTTAACCCCTTCCCGGGTCCCGGTGCATGGAGAGGGCTCACGGGCTGAGCCCTCTCCATAGCCGGTAAGTCTTTGCTGCATATCGCAGCAAAGTTTACCGGTAACACCTGCTAGCACAGATCGCGGGTGCATTCACACCGATCGCCACCAGCATCTTGCTGTGGATCCTCACTTCCCGATGACGCCACGGGGAGCGGCGATCCGTTGCCATGACAGCTTTGGGTCTCACGCGGGCCCGAAGCTGTCTCGTTTTAACCCATTCATTACAATGTGCTATCAGCACTGTAGTACGGCAGTATGAGATAGGATCATACCCTAGGGTTAAAGTACTGTAGGGAGTCTGAAAAATGGTAAAAGTAAAAATACAAAAGTTAAAAAAAAAAAAAAATTATAATAAAAAAACCCTAAAAATTCTAATCACCCCCCCCCCTTTCCCTAGAACTGATATTAATAAACAACAAAATCATAAACATATTAGGTATCACCGCGTCCGAAAATGCCCGATCTATCATAATATAATAAAGGTTTTTCACTGCGCTTAACGCCATAACCGAAAATAGCTCCCAAAGTCTAAAATGGCATTTTTTTTGCCATTTTGAAAAATATATAAAAAATTTATAAAAAGTGATCAAAAGGTCTCACAGTCCTAAAAATTATAGCAATGAAAACGCCATCAAAATTTGCAAAAAATGACACTACCCACAGCTCCGGGCACCAAAGTATGAAAAAGTTATTGGTGACAAATTTTTGTACAGGAGGTTTTCATTTTTTTAAATGTATGAAACCATTATAAAACCTATATAAATTTGGTATCCCTGTAATCGTACCAACCCAAAGAATAAAGTAGACAGGTCATTTGGTGCGCACAGTGAAATCCGTAAAATCCAAGCCCACAAGAAAATGGCGCAAATGTGTTTTTTCACCATTTTCACTGTATACCGTCACTATGAAGTGCAAGTAGTTAAGCAGAAAATAAGCCCCCACACTGCTCTTTATGTGGAAAAATAAAAAAGTTACAGATTTTTGAAGGTGGTGCATGAAAAATGGAAGAGAAAAAACTAAAAAAGGCCAAGTCGTTAAGGGGTTAAAGGAAACCTACCATATGATTTGATGCATTATGAAGCAAACATACCATGTGAATGATGTAGCTGCACTGATGCAGGATCATATCTTGGTTAATCCCTGAGCTGAGTGGTTTTGCTGAAAAAACTATTAACATTATGATAATGCATCAAATTGAATGGTAGATTTCCTTTAACACCTTCTCCCCCTGCTTCCTCAGTATTTCCCCCTCCCTCAGCCTGATATCATCTCACTGCAAGAGAAGTTTCAGCACACAGAGGGAGGGGAAGTGCTCCTGCACAATGTAACAAGTTATTAAGCTACAGCACTCAGGGGCTCTGATAACACCACCAGGAGCCCTTCTGGCTGTGTACCATAATTTAAAAGTTGATTTTACAAGGAAGGAGGTCATGAACAGGGGCGTCACTAGGAGAGGTTTGGCCCCATAGCAGACTTCTTAATGGGGCCCCTTTCATTAAAATTAATATTTTTACACACGTGTATGTACTTATATATACAGTTATCTCTCATACATACAGTATATACACACACAGGGGCATATTTATCAGGACCTCTGCGCACCGCCACTGGCGCAGAGGCCCTGAAGTAATCGCAATTGCTAGCTTTTGAGATTATTTTCCCCAATCCGCCACCTTCACGCCAGTGGGGCGTGAAGGGGGGGGCGCGGCCGGCCGAGCGGGGGCGTAGCCGGACGGGAGCGGGCCGGCTTGGGGCGTTACTGTCCCCGCGCCTGCGCACTCGCTGCTGCCGGCGACTTTTCAAACGTGAAAAGTCGCCGGCTGCGTTTTTTTCTACGCCAGTCCCTGCCTGGCATAGGATAAACGCTGCGCTACTGGCAGCCCGATACATCAAGAGTCAGAAGCCTCTTGATGTTTCGGGTTGCGAATTTGCAGCGGCGGGGCGAGCGCCAGCGTATGATAAATATCCCCCACAGTGTTTACATCCATACAGCATAATACATACACATTGGGGGTCATTTACTAAGGGCCCGAATCACGTTTTTCCGTCGTGTTACCCGAATATTTCCGATTTGCGTCAATTTTCCCTGAATGGCCCCGGGATTTTGGCGCACGCGATCGGATTGTGACGTATTGGCGGCGGCATGCACGCGATTGAAATCGGGGGGCGTGGCCGTAAGAAAACGACATAAGATGGATTCGGAAAAACCGCCGCATTAAAAAAAAAAGTGTCGCTTGACACGCACTTACCTGCACCCAGCGTAGGACGGTGAACTTCAATGAACTCCGACGGAATTCAGCGCAGCAGCGACACCTGGTGGACATCGGACGCACTACCTTAGTGAATCGCCGGAAGACCGGAATCCTCCCCACAGTAGCGCCGCTGGATCGCAACAGGACCGCTTAAGTAAATCTGCCCCATTATATAAATACATGCAGAATAGATACAGAATCTTTACTGGTAGATCTCACACTCAGACTCTGACGGTCCCTATTGTTCTATTGTGTAACTGAGCTGCTGCACCCAGGAAACTCTGGAAAAAGTTTACAAAACTCCTGATTGGTTCCTGGTCTGGAGACCTGAGGTATAAAATCTGCAGCACACAGACAGGTAACGTCACTCTCCTGAGGAAGACGCCCGGACAGGTATCTGTCTCCATTATTTCCTTCTATAATTCCAGGTACATCTCTCATATCTCACACTTTCTTCTGCATTCTTAGATAAGATTTTCCAGATTCGGCAGCGATGTCTCCAATCACAGCCCTGATCTTATTCTCAGGTATTATATTGTCTCATTCATTCCTACTAAATATAGTTAATTAAAAACTATTATTTTGATAAATAATGTTCAGTTTCTAAATTTTGTTATTATCATTAAATACTTTTGTAATAGTGTTTATTTACATTTTTTAATATAAATGACAGCAGGAGATTAACCAATAATGTACTTTCCATTCTGATCTCAGCTATTACCTTCGCCTCTTGTGTTCCTGCACTAGATTTGAGTGAGTAAAGTTAAAAAAAAACACTTTTTTTTATTATTTTCAAATTTTATTCATCCTTAAGAAGTTTGTCAAGAATTTTTATATCACTTGTACTGACACTGATTTACAATTGATGACCTCAACATCAGTCCTTAGCTTCCACATTATACTTTATATCATGATTTGTAGCTTAAATAAAGGAAACTGAAATTCTTAATTTTTATTAAATACAATTTTGGTTGATAGTTCAAGATTATTTTTACATTCTAAATTTTTCTCTCAATAGGAAAGTCTTGCTACGCAGTGGCTAAAATATCATGTTGTGACGACTGTTATAATTACTGTCTAAGACATGAGAGATATTGTGGGATCGATTGTGTTGCTTATTGTGAATGTAAACTTAGAGGATTAAATCTGGGTTCTGGCAATCGATGCTTCTGAGGAAAATAATGTCCAAAATGGTAAGAAAGAAAGAGATCTACATGTCAGCTGTATATACATTGTAATTTAGTTTTGCCTCAAATTGATAAAGATACAAACTGTTGTTTCATCTAATTTGTTATTTTTATATTTTTATTTTGTTCAATTTTTCTTGATATTATCTAAGATAATTTACTAAAATATTATTGCCAGAATTTTACATTAATGTCCATGGTGGACTATGATACCTGTCCTACATGCTGTGCACTATGATACCCCCCCCCCCATATATGTAATATATCAAGGAGTGTAAGGACCAGATCTATCATATTAGTTTGGTGTGAAATTAAAGCAATGAAAAATGCATACATATACCGCCATATAGTATTAAATCATACAGTGTGCTGTCATGTAGTATAAAATGCATACAGGGTGCCGCCATGTAGTATAAAATGCATACAGCATGCCGCCATGTAGTGTAAAATGCATACAGTGTGCCACCATGTAGTATAAAATACATACAGCATGCCACCATGTAGTATAAAATGCATACATGGTGCCGCCATGTAGTATAAAATGCATACAGCATGCTGCCATGTAGATTAAGATAGAAACAGCATGCCACCATATAGTATAAAATACATACAGCATCCCCCCATGTAGTTTAAAATGCACACAGCGTACCAACATGTAGTATAAAATGCATACAGCGTACCACCATGTAGTATAAAATACATACAGCACCCCCCATGTATTTTAAAATGCATACAGCATATCGTAATGTAGAATAAAATGCATACAGAGTACCACCATGAGGTATAAAATGCATGCAGTGTGCTGCCATGTAGTATAAAATGCATACAGCGTGCCACCATGTAGTATAAAATGCATACAGAGTACCACCATGTAGTATAATATGCATACAGCATGCCGCCATGTAGTATAAAATGCATACAGAGTACCACCATGTAGTATAAAATGCATACAGCATGCCACCATGCAGTACAAAATGCATACAGAGTACCACCATGTAGTATAAAATGCATACAGGGTGCCACCATGTAGTATAAAATGCATACAGCATATCTCCATGTAGTATAAAAAGCATACAGAGTACCACAATATAGTATAAAATGCATACAGAGTACCACCATGTAGTATAAAATGCATAAAACAAACCGCCATGTAGTATAAAATGCATACAGCGTCACCCTATGTGGTATAAAATACATACAGCATACCGCCATGTGGTATAAAATGTATACAGCATATCGCCATGTAGTATAAAATGCATACAGAGTACTGTCATGCTGTATAAAATGCATACAGCATGCCAACATGTAGTATAAAATGCATACAGCATATCCCCATGTAATATAAAATACATACAGAGTACCGCCGTGTAATATAAAATGCATACAGTATATCGCCATGTAGTATAAAATGCATACAGAGTACCGCCATGTAGTATAAAATGCATACAGCGTGCCGTTATGTAGAATAAAATGTATACAGAATACTGCCATGTAATACAAAATATATGCCTTGATAAATATCACAAGTACTGCATATAGATACAGCATATATACACATATACAAACAGTATATATAGCTTATACACACTCCGCAAATACATACAGCAAATACACACACATATTTATATATATACACACACACCATATACGTAGGCGGGGGGGCAGGAGTGGAGGCAGGGGGGGGGGCGGAGAAGGGCCGGGAGCGGGAGGGGAAACCTGGAGGTATGCGTAGATTGAGGGATAGCAGGTGGGAGGACAGTGCTAACTAGATGCTCAATAGTGGGTCCTCTGGCTGTCAGCCAGAGATGGTCGGATACGGATCGTACCCAGCTTTTCCGACACCCCTGTTGGCTGTCGGTGTCAGGGTAATTATTTGAAGGGGTTAGTGTTAGCCTTTTTTCTGCCTAGCCCTAAGCCCCATCCATAATATTGGTCGCCGTCCATAAGATGCCCAACATTATTAAGGCTGCAAAGTGATAAAAGCAATAAAACACACACAGATTAAACAGTATTTTATTGAAATAACATCTCCCCGGGACCCGTGTCCCCTGTAGTTACTCATGTCCTGTTTATGGATTTCCAGCTGTAACATAACTACAACTCCCAGCATCCTCTGAGCAGTGCATTCTGGGGGCCGCTTAGAGTGACAGGTTGGATGATGAGACGTCTGGTTCCCCCTCACATTGTGCAGCACAAATTCCCCCTCTGAGTGTTAGGAATATTGGGACATAAATATTTGTAGTATAAGAGCCTAAACGTTACATTACAGATCATTTCTCTTTACAGATGAGATCGATGTCTGATAATGAGAAATCATAAGAAGGAAGAAAGAAACTTCTAATCATCAGAAGATAAAATCCTGGGATCTGAGAGATGATTATTCTTAGTCCTGTGTATAATTATAATAAAATCAGATGTTTATCTCTACTGATTCTATAGATAACATCAAACATGAGTTTTATGTATCATCATTTTATTACAATTTTGTAGATTTGGTACTTGGTAGGTGTAAGGTGTTATTTATATGGAAATCAAAACTGCCAAAACATATACACTCACCGGCCACTTTATTAGGTACACCATGCTAGTAACGGGTTGGACCCCCTTTTGCCTTCAGAACTGCCTCAATTCTTCGTGGCATAGATACAACAAGGTGCTGGTGTTTCCTGTTCTTAGCTGAAAGGAGTGGCACCCGGTGTGGTCTTCTGCTGCTGTAGCCCATCTGCCTCAAAGTTCGACGTACTGTGCGTTCAGAGATGCTCTTCTGCCTACCTTGGTTGTAACGGGTGGCGATTTGAGTCACTGTTGCCTTTCTATCAGCTCGAACCAGTCTGCCCATTCTCCTCTGACCTCTGGCATCAACAAGGCATTTTCGCCCACAGAACTGCCGCTCACTGGATGTTTTTTCTTTTTCGGACCATTCTCTGTAAACCCTAGAGATGGTTGTGCGTGAAATTCCCAGTAGATCAGCAGTTTCTGAAATACTCAGACCAGCCCTTCTGGCACCAACAACCATGCCACGTTCAAAGGCATCAAATCACCTTTCTTCCCCATACTGATGCTCGGATTGAACTGCAGGAGATTGTCTTGACCATGTCTACATGCCTAAATGCACTGAGTTGCCGCCATGTGATTGGCTGATTAGAAATTAAGTGTTAACGAGCAGTTGGACAGGTGTACCTAATAAAGTGGCCGGTGAGTGTATATATAGTATTTATTTGCAATAAATATAAGCATATCCTATATATATATACGCAACATAAATAAGTACAACCCCTTCATTTTTGGAGACTGAACTGAAACTGTCAGTAGACAAAGTGACCACTTTATATAATGCCCCTAAGTGACAATGGCTAAATTATCAACAATTAGCCACTTCCGCTTCCTGGTGTCACGTGACCAAGGCCTGGTGTGAATGAAAAGCAAGTGTATTAAATGCGGTGTTAAAATACTTGAATTACTACCAACCGGTAATTCCATTTCCATGAGTCCACTATTTTTTTTTTTTTTTTTCCTTTCTTTTTTTATTGAAATTTTTACAGAGTGAACAAGAGACATACTCAACAGTGTTACATTATTGATGTTTTTCCACAACCACATTGAATCCAATTGTCATGTTATTTTCATCCCACATCCCCTCCCCCTCATTATCCAATATTATTTATCCAAAGAACAAAGAAAAAATACAACAACTTCCCCCTGAGCCCTGCTGGAGCTGAACAACAAAAAAAAAAAAAAAAAAAAAAAAAAAGAGAAAACCCCACAAGAAAAAATTTATTGGCTTTTTTCGGACTCCCATTGATCCCACAGCTGCTTAAGTTTTCTACTACTTCTATATCTTTTTTCAAATGCACATTCATACGACTTAGTACGTTCCAATATACTTTGCCATTCTCTCGTCCCCGGAGCGATGCTATCTTTCCAATGTTTAATCAGAACCCATCTTGCTAGGAAGAGAACCTTCAAAATCAGGTCAGACTTGGATCTTGGGCCTATGGTAGGGGAGATTAAACCCAGTAGGCCAAGGGTAGCCGTTCGCTCTAGGGAGCAACCTACCCGTCCCTCTATAGTTTCAAATATCTCCGACCAATACTTCTCGATCGTGGGACAATCCCATAGAATATGGAGGATGTCAGCATTGGATCTATTACACCTCGTGCAATTAGAGTTGTCCTTTAATCCTATCCTATGCAAAAGCTGTGGGGAAAAATAAATCCTATACAAAATATTCAATTGTGTACATCTGTGATTTAAATTAATTGAGCTTCTAACCACATTTCCATATATCTCCCCCCATTGTGCTTTAGTGATAAAACCAACTTGATTCCCCCACTTAACTTGGCTGGAGTGACTCAAATCCTGGTTTAGGTCTTTTCGAAAAAACCGATACAATTTAGATAATTTAATAGAGGTCACTCCGGTTTCTAATAATTTTGTGAATTCCCTACTCCTTTCAGTCTTAAAACCAACCTTATTTGTTTCGTGTTTATAAGCGTGTGATAATTGCCTATACCTAAATATGTCTACATTTTTAAGAAAACCCATATTAACCCAGTGTTGAAATGAGGGTAGATCCCCATTAACCCCAAATTGCTCTAGTGAAATAATTCCCCTTTTTTTCCAAAATTCAACATCCTCCATTTTACAAAATTCTGGAATGTTACGATTGTCCCAAAGGGGTGTAAATGTGAATCCACCCTCAATCCTTAATAACTTTTTCACTTCTCTCCAAGTATTTGACAAAAGGCTAACCAACGGGATGTTTTTCATACCCCGGGCCCTCAAATGTCCCGACTCTAGTAACACAAATATGGATTCAAATCATTTTCCAATTTTGCTAGATAATGCCAGGAAAAGGGTGCTTTCCTTATTTTCTACAAGAAATTGAGTTTGGGCCGCCAGAAAATAATGAAAAAAAGAGGGGAGAGAAAGACCCCCTTTCTTCTTGTCTCTCATTAGGATTTCCTGCTTAATGCGTACCCTTTTCCTCCCCCATAGAAGTTTATTAATAATGGAGCGGATAAGTCCAAACCATTTTTTGTCAATCCAGCGTGGGCAATTACACAATACATAAAGAATTTGGGGCAGTAATATGGTCTTAACCAAAACAACCCTCTCAGCTCGATTTAGCGGGAGAGAGCTCCAAGTGTTCACCTTATGTTTTAGTTTCGTCAGAAGGGGAACCAGGTTCAGAATAATATAATCACTAACCTTGGAGCTTACCGCAAGGCCCAAATACTCCAGAGATTGGGAGACCCTCAGATCTAAGGATTCTAAATTGACCAGCGAGTTCTCATCTAAGGGTAACAATACAGATTTTTTTACGTTAATTTCAAATCCCGAGTACCTTCCAAATTCATTGATCTTACTGAGCACCATCGGAACTGATGTGCCTGAATCCTTAAGGCAGAGAAGAATATCGTCGGCATAAAGCATGATCTTATCCGCCGGACCCCCGACACCTGCACCTCTGATCTCTTCACATGCCCTGATCTTTATGGCCAGGGGCTCGATAAACAGAGCAAAGAGCAGGGGGGATAAGGGACAACCCTGTCTTGTACCTCGTGTCAGGGAAAAAAAGGAAGAAAAGTCACCATTAACCTTGATTCGTGCCTTAGGATCGATATAAAACAGTCGAACCCACTGCACAAACCTCTTACCCAGTCCAAATCTATCCAGTACCTCCCATAGGAAGTCCCACTCCACCCTGTCAAAGGCCTTAGAGGCATCCAGCGACAAGATGGAGCGAGACCCCCCTCCGCCCAACTGTATGCTAGAATACAACCGCTGAATATTGGTGCCAATATGGCGACCTCCCACAAAGCCACACTGATCTTTGTGAACCAAAGCCGGAACAATTAACTTTAATCTGTTAGTCAGCAATTTAGCCATCAGCTTGGCATCAGCATTCAAAAGAGAGATAGGACGATAAGATTCCCCTTCAACTGGATCTTTGTTTTTTTTCCTAATTAGAGCTATACCTGCCTCATACCATGATTCAGGAAGTCTACCCACTACCTGCGATTCATCCCATACCTCAATCATAAGAGGAAGGAGAAGGGAACCAAATCTGTCATAAATCTCCACGGGCAGCCCATCCAATCCAGGGGACACATTACGTCTGGTGGAGGATAGCGTCTCTTCTAACTCTTTAACCGTGATTGAGTGGGAGAGCTGCAGTCTCTTTTCTTCTGGGAGTTTAGGAATGCTGATGCCATCTAAGTATTGTTTAATATTTTCTTCAGTGGCATCAAGATCTGAAGAATAAATACCTTGAAAGAGCTGTAAGAATACCTCTTTAATCTCATACTGGCTATGTACTATTTCCCCAAAATTATTTTTAATTGCCTGAATTCTATTCAGCTCCTGTTGTTTCTTTACTTTTTGTAGAAGCTTTTTAGTGAATAGGCCACTTTCACAATGTGCTGACTGATCCAAAAAAAATAATTTTTGTGTTGCTTTATGGGCCATATATTTATTATACATCTCTTGAGATTGAATATATCTCTCCAGAGTGGTTTGTGATCTATTCTCCTGTAGCTCCTTTTCTCTATGTTTCACTGTCTCTCTTAACTGTTTTTCCTGTTTGAAAAATTGCATTCGTAGGTATATCACTTCAGAATTCAATATTCCTCGTAGAAAGGATTTTACCGAATCCCATAGCAGTCCGGGATTGTCGATGGATCTATTAATAGAAATGAAATAAAAGAGCTCTTTCTTAATTTTATCTTCATTCGTTATCAAGGAGAGCCAGTGAGAGTTAAGTTTCCAAAATCTACATACCGGAGCGATAGCATCAAAAAGCTCCAAGACCAGCGGAGAATGGTCTGAGATTGACCTATTGTCATATCTCATTTTTTTGATCCATCTTATCGCTGGAGTATTAACCAGTGCGAGGTCTATCCTTGATAAGGAATTATGGGAGCGATTAAAACATGAATATACAAGCTTATCTCCGTACAGGGATCTCCACACATCTATCCACCCTATTTCCTGGCAGAATCTAGCAAAGGGGGTGTCACTAGATCCTAGTTGCACCGGCTGATTTCTCCCTATTCGATCTTCCTTATCAGAAAATACGGCATTAAAGTCCCCCAAAAGCAAAACAGGGCATTCACCCACCTTCTCAATAAATCGTAGAAGCGCTAGCAATACGTCATATCTGAAGGGCGGGGGTATATATATCCCTGCCACCACACATTTAGTACCCTCCAAAATACCGTAGAGAAAAACGAATTTTCCATCGGGATCACATTGACATTTAAGTAGTTTAAAATTGATAGAGTTGTGGATCAAGATTGAGACCCCCCTTGAGAATGTAGAGAAAACAGAACTATAGGTCTGGTTTGCCCATCTTCTTTGAATTAAATATAAAGAGTCCTTTACCAGATGGGTTTCTAATAAAATAATGATTGCAGGCAGTTGTTTACAGATATAATTGAAGATGATACATCGTTTCAGGCGGTCCTTCAGCCCTCTAACATTCCAAGATATAAGCCTAATAGAGCCAGTCATTTAGAAATAAAGAAAAAAACAAAAAACAACAAAAAAAAAAAAAGAAAGAAGAAAAAAAAAAAAAAAAAAAAACCCCTCCAGCTCCAGTCGTCCTCCCCCCCACCCCCCTTCTGTATGTCCTATCATTCTAGAACTCCTCCTACTAGAGCCACTTACCCGCCCCCCCCTCCCCCCCCTCCCCGATGCCAGCCAACCATATATTCGCTAGTGAAACTTAAGTCACAAACCCTTCGAATCCATCCAATCGGAGACTTGTTCAGGGGTATTAAAGAAGTGGGATTGATTCTGATACAAAATTCTTAATTTCGCAGGATGCAAAAGAGAGTAGATGATACCTTTCTCTCTTAATCTTTTTTTAACTTCGATGAAGCTTTTCCTTTTTTGTAGGGTGTCCCTGGAGAAATCGGGATACAGTGCAATTTTTTCTCCTTGAATTGTAAGATCTTTAATATCCCGTGCACGTCGCAGAATCATGTCCCTATCTCTAGAGAGAAGTGTTTTACATATAATTGTTCGAGGGGAACTACCGGGGACTTTGGACACCGCAGGGATCCTATGAGCCCGTTCAATTTCAAAATTAGCCGATAGGTACTCTCTTCCTATTTTCTCTAAGAGCCACTCTTTAACAAAATTCACTGCGTTCTCACCCTCTGCTTTCTCCGGAACTCCTATTAATCTCAAATTAGCTCTTCTAGATCTATCTTCCATGTCCGCCAATCTATTTTTGAGGGCCTCATTCTCCTTTTCTAAAAAGGAAGTCGTTTTTTTCACTGCGCCCACCTCCTTTTCAATTTTTAATATTTTTTCCTCAACCAATTTCTGTTTATCTCTGACCTTGTTGAGGTCCTCTCTAAGCAGGGAGACATCCCCTCTCAACGCCCCCACCTGATCTGTTAATTCTCCAATTGCATTACTGCAGACCTTTATGGAGGCAAGGATTTCCTTTAGCATCTCACTGTCTCCCTGAGCCACCGGCTCCTCCTCCTCATGTTGTTCTCCATCTAATACCGAAAACCTTGAGCCCTGTATTTTATTTTTAGGGTCTTGGCCTTCAGAGCCATGGTTTTTCAGGCCTGTACGTGTTTTAGGAATCGGAGATTTCCAAAGTTTGTCTATCTTCGCTGAATTGTCACCTTTCCCCGCCCCCCCTTTTTCCTTTGGGGAGGATGACCCTAGGGATTTTCTAGCTGAATTTTTGGGGGGCATTGCAGTTCAGACTGAAAACACAGCAATAACAAATATATATGCTAGATATAACACCCCGATCACCTTGAGATAGCAAGAAATAACATACAAATAAATATGCGTAGGGAAATGGAGAAAAACAGCTAAATACAGTTTACAGTTTAGTCACCGGATTTGATAGACAAAGGCCTGCGACAAGCAAGTAGCAAAGTGCGCAAGGCTTAATAAGTTATATCTATACTTAAACAAGCAGTCCAAGGTTCACAGAAATGAGGCACAATTAATCATAAATTAGCAAAGGACATGCAACAAGTAGACTGTAGATAGGCAGAATCCAGAGTTGGCAAGCGAGTCAGCGCGGAACTGATGCTTGTAGCTTAGCCAGGAAGGAAAGGATTAGTTGCGGCCAAGTTAGTATATATCTACATATTACTATATGTCCAAATAGGTTATGTCTAAACTCATATATGCGGATCACAGTTCCGAGCGGTTAGGCCGAGTTGGACAATAGTTAGCGGAAGACATAAAGCTGATATAATGTAGACTACTAGAATCCACAGTTTAGCAAGCAGACAAGCAAGCAAAAGCTGATATATAAAAAGATAGAGTTCGGGTATATGAAGGTATGCCAGCTGCTTGCGAAGATAGGTGAGGATGTAATTTAAGGCTTAAGAGAGGGAGAGTGTTGCAGCACTCCAGGTAATATATTAAGCAGTAGTTAGATATTAGGAAGCCATAAAGGAAGCAGATAGTTCTCACCACTCCAACGAGATGACCAGCCCTCAGTAAAGCCCTCAGTCTCACCGCTGCGTATCCTCCGTAAAGAGTCTAGTAGAGGTCTAGGGAACTAGGCCCCAGCATCCAGCAAACTTTTCCCCTCGGACCGGCAGCGCCGTTCTCGTGGCACCAGTTCAGGGCACGTCGTTCCCACGGCGCACCTTTCACTTTCAGCCACCAGGTGGCGCTTCTCCGAGCCAGGGGTCTAAGGGGCTGCTCAACTTGCCGACCTCACAGCAGGGATCTCGGGGTACGCTGCGATCAAGCGAAGCATCTGCCGCACACCATCGCCCAGCAAGCGGCACCGTTGCGGCGGGTGTCGCTGGACTTCCGGGCGCTCAGTCGCTCAGTCGCTGCTCCACAGGAACGATGCCGTCGGGGAGAGGCACATGTCTCCAGCTCAGCGGTGGCGGCTAACCCAGGGAGGTAGGGGAGGAAGGTACGAGCGGCCGTGCGGCGTGACTACGTCATGCCGTTGCGCTCCCTACCATGTCCATGAGTCCACTATGACGGCCACATAGAGGATGACCCCTGACCCCCTGTAGGGACAGGAAACTGAGTGTATTTACAAATGACTGAAGGAATACTAGACAGAACAACAACGTGAATAAGGGAGGGAAATATTAGGGTGTCATGGTGGACTCATGGAAATGGAAATAACCGGTAGGTACTAGTTCAAGTCTTCATAACCATGTGGATATACCAAATATCAATTTATGGAGGGACTACTGTCTGTAAAACCTTCCGTCAAAGCACATATTTCTAACATTCTGGAGGTTTGGGTAGTAATGTCTTATGAAGGTAAGTACATGGACCTCTGCGTCACATCATGCTGGCCCATGCTGGCCCACAGCATGGGGTATTACTTTCCCCATTCTGACGCTCTCGCTGCACTCACATGTTAACCCCTTCCCGATATGTGACGTAATAGTACGCCACATGTCGGGTCCCGGTGCATGGAGAGGGCTCGAGGGCTGAGCCCTCTCCATAGCCGGTAAGTTTTTGCTGCATATTGCAGCAAAGGCTTTCCGGTAACACCCGCGATCGGTGCTGGCACCGATCGCGGGTGTTTTCCTGCAGATCGCCGCTGGCAAAGGTGCCGGCGGCTTCAAAAAAATGGCGGCGCGTGGGCGCCACCATTTTTCTGGGGATCGTCGCTCCCCACGAAGACCCGAAGCTACTTCTGGTTAACCCATTCATTACAATGTGCTATCAGCACATTGTAATGTATGGGGAGTAAAATCCACACTGTAGTATAGCAGTATATGACAGGATCGTACAGATACCCTAGGGGTAAAGTCTGAAAAATAGTAAAAATAAAAAAAAAAAAAAAGTTTAAAAAAAATTATAATAAAAAAACCTAAAAATTCAAATCACCCCCCTTTTGCTAGAACTGATATAAATATAAATAAACAGTAAACACATTAGGTATCTCCGCATCTGAAAATGCCCAATCTATCAAAATATGATAATGGTTTTTCACTGCGTTCAACCTCGTAACGGAAAATCGCGGCCAAAGTCGAAAATGGCACTTTTTTGCCATTTAAAAAAAAATTTAAAATTCTATAAAAAGTGACCAAAAGGTCCTACAGTCCTAAAAATGATAGCATTGTAAACTTCATCAAAATCCGCAAACAATGACACCACCCACAGCTCCATATACCAAAGTATGAAAAAGTTATTAGCGACAGAACTTGTCAAAATCCCCCCCAAAAATTTTGTACAGGAGGTTTTAATTTTTTTAAATGTATGAAAACATTATAACACCTATACAAATTTGGTATGCCCATAATCGTACCGACCCAAAGAATAAAGTAGACATGTCACTTGGGGCGCACAGTGAAATCCGTAAAATCCAACCCCACAAGAATACAGCACAAATGTGTTTTTTTACCAATTTCACTGCATTTTGAATTTTTTTCCCACTTCCCAGTACATGTCATGGGATATTAAATACCGTCACTATGAAGTACAATTTGTTACGTAGAAAATAAGCCATTACACAGCTCTGTACATGGAAAAATAAAAAGGTTACAGATTTTTGAATGTGGGGAGTGAAAAATGAAAACGCAAAAACGAAGACGGGCTGCGGCGGGAAGGGGCCGGCTGTGTTTATTTCTACGCTAGCTTGAGACCTCTTGATGTACTGCACTGCGAAAATGCAGCGGCGGGGTTGTCATAGCGCCAGGTTATCACGAGCGCTGGCGTATGATAAATATTCCCCTTAGACTATAGAAAGATCACACTGAGGGGTTCAGGGTCTTAGGGAATGGCCTACTTCTTGAGGCTTCCATAAAGAATCTTGTGATTCACCTATGGATTTTCTATGGTACAATCAAAAAAGGAACTTAAGGCAGAGACTGTAACTTTTAAGGTGTTGGGTTTTAGCCCCATATCCAGTCCTATGTTGGGATGATTTGATCAGAGGAGGATTTCCTACCCAGGATGTGAATTTCTTCCAGATCTTTTTATATATGGCTATTGTTACTGGTTTCTAGAGTCATATTGACCTTTGCAGAAATTCTCTTGGCCATTAAGATCCTCTTTTCAAATTCCTGTCGGATAGTCCCAGAAAGGAAGGGACTGGATGAAGAACTGGCCCTTTGTATAAGTCCAATCTGTTGGGGAAGTAGAATTGACTGATCTATGGCCAGCTTCTGGAGTAGGTGAAACCCAATATTATTTGGCCACCATGGGACATCAGGATGATCCTTCATTTCAATGTTTCTAACTTCTGAAGAGAAATCAGACATAAAGGAGGAAAAGCTTATCCTAAATGGAAAATTCAGTTCTGACTCAAGGCCTCTATACCCTGTGACTGATTGTAAGCTGTTATCGAGTTCTTGCTGAGGCTTGCCCCACTTCCTGATAATGTCCTGAAAGACCTCCCAATTCAAGGCCCATTCGTTGGGATCTATCTGGTGTTGGTTTAGATAGTCTGCCGCAAGATTTTCTTCTACCGGTCTACCCCTGAGGAAGTCACATCGGTGATGAAATGCATGGGGTCCTGCCTCCCCCCACTCTGCCTTCTACCAGTTGTGAGATATCGCTACTCTTTACTCTTTTTGAACTATCACAGTCCACCCCTTTCATGTGGTTTTTATTCTCCACCTTTTTCCATTTATTGCTGCTACACTTTGCATTTTGTTTTCCGCCATTGTTGCTGGACATTGCTGCTATTCATGTACTTGTTATTATGTCATTGTCAGTATAGCAATTGTTTGGGGACCCGTGCACACCTTTGTTGTTAGCTTTTTCTCTTGCCTTTATCTGATCTATTGTATTTGAGTATATACAGGCAGTTTGGAGGGGAGTATCACTGTAGCCCTGCTTAGTACGCTCAGGAGCACAGTGTTCAATGTAACACATAGGTTACATTTTTTAGATGATTTTATCCTTTGTATGCTGTGTATATTCAATAAAGATTTGTTCATTTGGGTTACTATTGCATCCCTTTGTTCTTGAATTTTTGGTATTTTCTTTATTTGGAGATAGCAGGTCGAAATTGAGAGGACATCTGAATATCATCTGAGATCTGAGGAAGTTTTTCTGACCTGGTGCCCCCATTTCCTTACGCTACAATAATGACAATGGGGCATATTTATCAGGGCCTCTACGCTGGCGCACAAGTATCTCACATGACACTGATGAGCTGAGGCTTTGAGGGCTTTCCATACTGCCAGAGGTTCTCATAGATTTGAGGACTCTTTTTTGACCGTGGGGGGCCATGTCTCCTATACATACCCGTTGGGGAGTTTTGCTCCCCAACCTTGGAGGCTGGCGTTTTTGGAGGCAGTTTACTGGCCACTGTCTCCACCATATGAGCGTGATCTTCGGGCGAAATCCTGATTACTTTGTCTAGTGATTGTTCTCGACAATTCCAGCTCTTTAGCAGCCAGTTCTGGAAAAGTCTTAAATGGACTCCACGCGAGGGGTTCATTTACTAAAGGTCGCGCTCGCACATTTGTTGAACTGTGCATCGTTTTTGAGGCTAAAAAGGCTTGCACAGGCATTTAAGAAGTGTGTGAACTGATATTGTGGCGCACATGACCCTTTTTGTGGCGCAGCTGCACTGGCTTCCATGCAACACTGATTAGGGGGTCCTGTCGTCGGTCGGTCAGATTGATTCGGACTGAGCGCGTGTTTTAACTTTCATATTGTGTCGCAGGCCTGAGCGGGGAAACGACTCATTCATGGTATCGGGCGCACAATTGCATGATTAAATACACTTTCTGTGTACTCCAGCGACCAGGTAAGTAAACTTGCCCTACTGTATTGTAGCCGGCATTTTTTTCTGTAATCACATATCTCTTCTGATGGAGCAGACCTGACTGGAGAGATCAGATTTATTTGGACTATCAGGTTCTTCTTCCTGGGATCTGGGATTAAGGATTTTTGAGAGGTTGAATCCAGGAGCACCCCCAAGAACACTTTCTTCATCTCTGGAACAAGACTGGAAATTTCTCTTTATTGATGATCTAACCTAAGTCTTTCAGGAACTTTATGCAAAAGTCTCTGCTCTGGATTAATGCTGGTCTTGTATCCGCTATTATCAAGAAATTGTCTAAATATGGAAAAATTTGGTGGTCTTGTTCCCTTAGAGCTGCCATAACTTCTACAATTACTTATATTAAAATCCGGGGGGCTGATGAAAGGGCGACAAACTGGTAATGATGAAGGCTGCCATCTGGGGGACACTACTGCAAATCTCAGTACTATCTGAGATAATACGGATGTGATAATACGCATCCTTCAAGTCTAGGGTGCACATGTAGGCATTTTGATTTACACTATCCATTTTAAACTGCCTGTATCTGATCCAGTTGTTTAGGAACTTGAGATTTAAGTAATCTGTGAGATCTGTTGAGCTTCTTTATTAAGAATACTGCGGAGTAATGACCCATTTTCCATTGGGCAGTAGGTACTCTTTGGCTAAAACTCCCAATGAAGCTAAATCCTGTGTTAGGATCAGTGGATCCTCTGGACCACCGCGGGAGATGTAACTAGCCAACACCCGGAACCGGAGCCTAGCGGCACCTGGTTTTCACCAGAGCCCGCCGCAAAGCGGGTTGGACTTGCTGCGGCAGGATACCACTAGGTCGTTCCCAGGTGTGACTAACCCACGGTGGCAGCCGAGGTCGAGGTACCTTAACGGATGACAAACTCGTAGTCGGGTCCAGGCACGGGGTCAGGGCAGGTGGCAGAGATGCAACGTCAGGTTCAAGTCCGGGGTCAGCAACAGGAGGTCCAGGCAGGAGGGAACGGGAACACAGGCACACAGCAACAGGGAGGAACACAGGTAACACGGCAACACAGGACTCAGGAACGGGAACACACAGGAATACACTGGAACGCAGGAATACAGGAATACGCAGGAACACAGCAATACTCGCTAGGAAGCTTTCTCTAAGGCTAAGAGGCACAAAGATCCGGCAGGGAATGATGGGAAACAAAGGGTTATATACAAAACAGGAAATGACCAATACTAATCACCTGTGCGCTGGCCCTTTAAATCTTGAGGCAGTGCCGCGCGCGCGCCCTAGGGAGCGGGGCCGCGCGAGACCCAGTCCGGACGGGAGCGGGAGCCAGGAGAGGTGAGTGCACCGGAGCAGCACTGGGGCAGCGGAGGGAGGCACGGGTGCACCCGCGATCCGCAATATGGATCGCGGGGGTGCCCGCAACGGAGGCACGGGTGCACCCGCGATCCGTGGTATGGATCGCGGGGGTGCCCGTGACAGTACCCCCCCCCCCCTTCGGCCTCCCCCTCTTCTTCTTGGTCCCAAGAAACCTCTGGAGGAGAGTCCGATCAAAAATATTCTCTTCAGGCTCCCAGGATCTCTCCTCAGGCCCGAACCCCTTCCAATCTACAAGGAAGAACCGCTTACCCCTTACGAACTTCATGTCCAGAACCTCCTTGACTTCATATACATCTGGAGAATCAGCCTCAGGAGCCGGAGGAGGGGATTGCTGGGTGAAGCGGTTCAAGACAACTGGCTTCAGGAGGGATACATGAAAGGAGTTCGGGATGCGCATAGATGGAGGAAGGCGGAGCTTGTATGCCACTTGATTAATGCGCTTGATTACCTCAAAGGGGCCAAGGAACCGGGGCCCAAGTTTATAGCTGGGTATCTTAAGCCGGACGTATCTGGAGGATAGCCATACTTTGTCACCAGGAGAGAAGACAGGAGGAGCTCGACGTCTTTTATCAGCCTGGGTCTTGGTAGGGTCTGAAGCTCGTAGAAGGGACTGGCGGGTCTGGTCCCAAACAGCCTTGAGATCCTGCACCAGATCCTCCACCGCAGGGACAACAGAGGGAGTAGACAGCGGGAGAGGTGGGCGAGGAATACGTCCATAGACCATGAAGAACGGAGCCGAACCAGTAGATCCCGAGTCCAGAGAATTGTAAGAGAACTCAGCCCAAGGTAGAAGGTCAGTCCAATTGTCTTGACGGGCTGAGACGAAGTGGCGCAAGTAGCAGCCCAAAGTCTGGTTCACCCTCTCTACTTGACCATTCGACTGAGGGTGGTAAGCAGAAGAAAAGTCAAGGATGACCTGCAGTTGGTTACATAAAGAACGCCAGAATTTAGAGACAAACTGGACTCCTCGATCGGACACAATGTGAAGCGGAAGGCCATGCAGACGGAAGATATGTTTGAAGAACAAACTGGCAAGCTGTGGAGAAGACGGAAGACCTGGAAGGGGAACAAAATGGGACATTTTGGAAAACCGGTCCGTCACCACCCAGATGACAGTATTGCCCGAGGAGACAGGCAAATCAGTAACAAAGTCCATTGCCACGTGAGACCACGGGCGACTGGGTATCGGCAACGGGAGTAACAGTCCAGCCGGTTTGAGACGAGAGGCTTTATTGCGGGCACAGGAGGAGCAGGATCCCACAAACTCCCGAACATCTTTGACCAGGTCTGGCCACCAGTAATAGCGGGAGATGAGGGCCAAGGAGCGCTGCACCCCAGGGTGCCCAGCCAGACGAGAAGAATGTCCCCAAGACAGAATCCTCTTCCTGAGAGCAGGTCTAACATACGTCTTGCCAGGAGGCAGCTGCCGAAGGTCCACCGGAGCTGCAACAACAAGCTGATCAGGAGAAATTATGTGCCGAGGAACTGGTTCAACTCCAACAACATCTGACGAACGGGACAGAGCATCAGCCTTGACATTCTTGTCTGCCGGACGAAAATGAATCAGCAAGTCAAAGCGGGAGAAGAACAAAGACCACCGGGCTTGCCTGGGATTCAGGCGCTGGGCTGTCTGGAGGTACAGAAGATTCTTGTGGTCAGTGTACACACAAACAGGATGGAGAGCTCCCTCCAGAAGATATCGCCATTCTTCAAGAGCAAGTTTGATGGCTAATAGTTCTCTGTCTCCAATGGAATAATTTCTCTCAGCTGGAGAAAAAGTCTTGGAAAAGAAACCGCAAGTCAAAGTTCGGCCCTTGGGCCCTTTCTGAGTGAGCACCGCTCCAGCTCCTATGGAGGATGCGTCCACCTCCAGAAGAAAGGGTTTGTCCGTATCTGGCCTAGAGAGTACGGGAGCCGAGGAGAAAGCAGACTTTAACTTGGAGAAGGCCATTTCAGCAGCTGGAGACCAGGCACGTGGATTGGCACCCTTCTTGGTGAGCGCCACGATGGGGGACACCAGAGTGGAGAAATGGGGAATAAACTGACGGTAATAGTTTGCAAACCCCAGGAACCTCTGTATGGCTCGGAGACCCTCTGGACGTGGCCACTGAAGAACTGCAGACAGCTTCGCGGGGTCCATCTGGAGGCCTCTGTTGGAAATTATGTAACCAAGGAAGGGAAGGCAGTGCTGGTGAAACAGGCATTTTTCTAACTTGGCATAGAGGTGATTGGCACGAAGTCGACCTAGAACTTGTCGTATGTGTGCCTGGTGGGACTCAAGGTCTGGAGAGTACACCAAGATGTCATCGAGGTAGACCACGACACAAGTATAAAGAAGGTCCCGAAAAATGTCGTTCACAAACTCCTGAAAAACAGCAGGGGCATTACATAGTCCAAAGGGCATCACTAGGTACTTAAAGTGCCCGTCACGGGTGTTAAACGCCGTCTTCCACTCATCACCTTTGCGGATCCGGATGAGATTGTAAGCACCACGGAGGTCCAGCTTGGAGAACACCTTGGAACCACGTAGGCGATCAAAGAGTTCTGTAATCAATGGCAGGGGGTAACGTTTTTTTACCGTGATCTTATTCAGCCCACGATAGTCTATACAGGGACGTAGGGAGCCGTCCTTCTTGGTAATGAAGAAAAAACCTGCGCCAGCCGGAGAGGAGGACTTGCGTATAAAACCCCTCTGCAGATTCTCCTTGATGTAGTCGGACATGGCTAGAGACTCAGGTACAGAAAGAGGGTATGCACGACCTCTGGCACCAGGAAGAAGATCCACAGGGCAATCATAGGGACGATGTGGTGGTAGAATCTCCGCCTGCTTCTTGGAGAAAACGTCCGAAAAGTCCCGATAACAAGCTGGCAGACCGTCCAGAGACTTGGGAGCCAGAGTCGAAGTCCTCACAGGTAGCGGACGGGGAATCTGCATACAACGTGAAGCACAGTTCGGACCCCAACGGAGGATATGCCCGGAGGACCAGTCCAGTACAGGGGCATGAAGCTGCAACCTGGGGAGACCCAGCAGTAGAGCAGATGTGCTTTGGGGCAGCACAAAAAACGAAAATCTCTCTTGATGTAGGGCACCAACTTGCAGAAGCAGGGGCTCCGTGCGAAACCAGATGGGTACGGAGAGAATCTGACCATTGACCGAGGCAATAGACAATGGCTTCTCGAGACGAACCACCGGGAAGTGATGCCGAGAGACCAAGGCTGCATCCACGAAGTTCGCTGTAGAACCCGAGTCCAGGAAGGCAGTAACCTGGATCTGGGTACCGGTGCCAACGCTGAGGAGCACGGGAAGAGTCAGACGTGGAGAAGCTGTATTTACACCTAGGGACGCTTCTCCCAAGAAGCCTAGGTGCTGGCGTTTCCCGGACGTTGAGGACGGACAGGACAGGAACCGATGAAATGCTCAGGGCTGGCACAGTACAGACAGAGGTTCTCCTGTCGGCGTCTTGAACGCTCTCGTAGAGTGAGCTGGGTTCGGTCAACCTGCATGGGTTCTTCAGCAGAAGATTCAGGCGGACCCTGGAGCGGCCTTTGGAAGACTGGCGCCAGGCGAGGAATGCGTCTAACACGGCCTTGGGGATACTCGGAGCGTAGTTCCTCTGCTCGCTCCTTAAATCGAACATCAATTCGAGTGGCCAAGGTGATGAGGTCACTCAGAGTAGATGGAAGATCCCGAGCTGCCAGTGCGTCCTTGACCTGCGCAGAGAGCCCTTTCTTAAATGTAGCGATGAGGGCTGCATCGTTCCACGCAAGTTCAGAAGCCAGGGTGCGGAATTGAACTGCGTACTCTCCCACCGATGAGTTGCCCTGACGCAAGTTCAACAATGCAGACTCCGCAGAGGAGGCTCGTGCTGGTTCCTCGAAGACTGACCGGAACTCTGACAGAAACGCAGTGAGGTTAGACACAACCGGGTCATCTCTGTCCCAAAGCGGAGTAGCCCAGGCCAGGGCTTTCCCGTAAAGAAGGCTGAGGACAAATGCCACCTTGGACCGCTCTGTGGCAAATTGCGACGGCATCAGTTCTATGTGCAAGGAGCACTGGGTTATGAAGCCCCTGCACATCTTTGGATCTCCATCATACTTGCCGGGCAAAGAGAGGCTTAGCCTGGGTTCAGCAGCAGGAAGATAAGCCGGGGCAGCAGGGGTCGCAGCGGCCACTTCAGGAGACTGTTGCTGATGTTGGGTAGCAAGTAGTTGTTGGAGCATGGCGGTGACTTGCTCTAGCTGATTCCGCTGTGCTGCAATCTGCCGGGACTGGTGGATCACGATGGTGGCGAGATCAGGCTGACTGGGAGAAGGAGCCTCGGCGGGATCCATGGCCGGATCTTACTGTTAGGATCAGTGGATCCTCTGGACCACCGCGGGAGATGTAACTAGCCAACACCCGGAACCGGAGCCTAGCGGCACCTGGTTTTCACCAGAGACCGCCGCAAAGCGGGTTGGACTTGCTGCGGCAGGATACCACTAGGTCGTTCCCAGGTGTGACTAGCCCACGGTGGCAGCCGAGGTCGAGGTACCTTAACGGATGACAAACTCGTAGTCGGGTCCAGGCACGGGGTCAGGGCAGGCGGCAGAGATGCAACGTGAGGTTCAAGTCCGGGGTCAGCAACAGGAGGTCCAGGCAGGAGGGAACGGGAACACAGGCACACAGCAACAGGGAGGAACACAGGTAACACGGCAACACAGGACTCAGGAACGGGAACACACAGGAATACACTGGAACGCAGGAATACAGGAATACGCAGGAACACAGCAATACTCGCTAGGAAGCTTTCTCTAAGGCTAAGAGGCACAAAGATCCGGCAGGGAATGATGGGAAACAAAGGGTTATATACAAAACAGGAAATGACCAATACTAATCACCTGTGCGCTGGCCCTTTAAATCTTGAGGCAGTGCCACGCGCGCGCCCTAGGGAGCGGGGCCGCGCGCGAGACCCAGTCCGGACGGGAGCGGGAGCCAGGAGAGGTTAGTGCACTGGAGCAGCACTGGGGCAGCGGAGGGAGGCACGGGTGCCCCCGCGATCCGCGATATGGATCGCGGGGGTGCCCGCAACGGAGGCACGGGTGCACCCGCGATCCGTGATATGGATCGCGGGGGTGCCCGTGACATCCTGCACTTTTCTCCACATCAAGTCAGTTAATCTGCTGGATTTCTGTTGTGAAGAGGGGACGGAATTAGGTCTAAATCCAGCCATCCCTGGTTACTGACTTCCAGGGAAGATGGAAATGTAGAAGTTTCCCCCCACCCTGAAGTCATTATTTTGGGTCATGTTTAGATGTGGGGTTGAGAATGAAGATTTGTCCTTGTTCCCCTTTGCGGTAGCTTCATCTGTCCCCCTCCCCCCCCAATCCCCTTTCCTATGTATATAGATGTCTAAGGTTTTACGGGGCTAAAGGAGAAGCCTTTCTTTGGTTCTTTTATGTCTGGCAGGCCTTTCACCCATGACAGTACCCTTCCCCCTTTGGCCTCCTCCTCTTGGATTCCTCTTCGGTTCTGAATATTTTCTTCAGGCTCCCAGGATCTTTCCTCAGGCCGGACCCTTATCCTTGTAGATATCCACGGAATCAGCCTCAGGAGGAGGAGTTTGAGGAGGAGCCTCAGGAGGAGGAGTTTCAAGAGGTAGACATGGAAGGAGTTCGGGATGCGCATAGAGGGAGGAAGGCGAAGTTTATAGGCCACTGGATTTATCACCTCAAAAGGACCAAGAAAGTGGGGACCAAGCTTGTAGCTAGGTATCTTCAGCCTGACATATGCAGAGGATAACCACACCTTGTTATCAGGAGAGAAGACAGGAGGAGTCCTACGCTTCTTATCAGACTGGGTATTGGTGCGATCAGTGGCTTGGAGGAGAGACTGGCGAGTCTGTTCTAAATTAGATTTGAGTTTCTGTACCAGCTCCTCTACCGCAGGGACATCAGAGGGAATGCAGAAGAGGAGGACAAGGGATTCATTTGTATACTACAAAGAAAGGAGCTGCCCCAGTAGACCCAGAATCCAGGGAGTTATAGGAGAACTCAGCCCATGGTAGCAGATCAGACCAGTTATCTGGACGGGCTGAGACAAAGTGGCAGAGGTAACAGCCCAAAGTCTGATTCACCCTTTCTTGTTGACCATTCGGCTAAGCGTGGTAAGCAGAAGAAAAATCCGGATTAACTTGCAGATGGTTACACAAGGAACACCAGAACTTGGAAAGAAACTGGACCCCTCGGTCAGACACGATGTGCAACGGAAGTCCATTCAGCCAGAAGATATGCTTGAAGAACAAACTGGGAAGTCGTGGAGAAGACGGAAGAGCTGGAAGGGGAACAAAATGGGACATCTTGGAAAACCGGTCCATCACCACCCAAATGACAGGAGAGAGGCAGATCAGTGACAAAGTCCATTGTCATGTGAGACAACGGGCGACTGGGTATCGGCAAAGGAAGTAACAGTGCTGCCAGTTTGAGATGAGAGGCTTTGTTGCGGGCACAAGAGGAGCAGGATCCCTCAAAATCCTGAATGTCTTCGACCAGGCCTGGCCACCAGTAGTAGAGGGAGATGAGAACGGAACGTTGCACCCCTAGGTGCCCAACCACTCCCGAAGAATGTCCCTAAGACAGAATCCTCTTCTGGCGTGCAGGTCTTACATACATCGTGCCAGGAGATAACTGCTGAAGATCCACTGGAGCTGCAACAACAAGTTGCTCAGGAGGGATGATATGCTGAGGAACAGGTTCCTCTCCAACAACATCTGATGCAGGTGGCAAAGTCTCTGCCCATTTTTTGAAAAAAACATTGGAAAAGTCCTGGTAGCATGCTGGCAGAACCTCCAGAGACTTGGGAGACACAGAAGAAGTAAGGACAGGTATAGGTGTCACCATACAGCGAGAGTGGCATTCTGATCCTCAACGCAGGACCTCCCCAGTCTTCCAGTCGAGGACTGAGGCGTGAAGTTGCAGCAATGGAAGACCCAGGAGAAGAGATGATGTGGAGCATGGCAGAATATCGATAAACAGTCTTTCTTTGTGAAGAGCTTCAATTTGAAGAGAGACTGGTTCAGTGTGGTACCGGACCGGATCAGACAAGATTTGTCCACTGAGTGAAGACATGACAAGAGGTTTTTCTAGAGGAACCACCGGAATGTGATGACGGGAGACCGGAGCGGCAACCACAAAGTGGACAAACCAGAGTCCAAGAAGGTGGAGACTTGCACAGGAGTGTGGGTGGAGAAGCTGTATTCACACCCAGGTGTCAGAGTGCGGGGTCATTGTACCCTCTGGGCCACCATGGGAGATGGTACTAGCCAACACCTGGGACAGGAATTTAAGTGGCATGGTCTTGCTGCACCTGTTTGCCACCAGGTTGTTCCACAGGTGTGACGAGCCCGTGGTGGCAGCCAAAGTCAAGGTACAGAATCAGCGTTCAGGCTCAAGAACAGACACCTAGTCAGGGTAGGCGGCACAGATGCAGAGGTCAAAGGTCAGGTCCGTAGTCACTACAGGAGATCAATGCGGAAGGGAACAGGAAGGTCACATGAACAATGCAGGAAGCTGTCTTTATGGCTATAAACCTGGAAGTGGCATTACTAATCAGTGGTGTGCTGGACCTTTAAATCTTCGAGTGCCGGCACACCCTAGGGAGCGGGGGTGCGCGCGGCCTAGCCAGGAAGCAGGGATGTGGAGAGGTGAGTTTAAGCCAGGGGGCGTAGCACCACGGGGACAGCCACAACTCAACTATCGCTAGGTTCTGGCGCTTAAGCTGCCTGCTTACCAGCTATCTGTTTAGCCTACGGTGCAATGTTCCTCCTGACTCACTATAAGGTTTGTGAAAATCACTTACAGTTCAGGTGCTCCAATGATGCTGTGACCAATGCTCTTGGCTGCCAGGTTCCAGTCTGGCGCTCTGTTGCAGCCAGTCTGTTGCACTCAGTCCTGCATCATGGAGCTCCTTCTGCAAATGATAGCATGATGGCCAAATAGGGGTGCAAGTCTAATGTTAGCTGCTGCAGGGTGGGAAGGAAGGGGGGGGGCAGTTTATGTATTGCCTGCTATGACCAGGGCTGCTGGCTGCAGGGTGCTGTTGTATTGGGCCCTTTAGATCCTCAACTCTGCTTCTATTTGTTGCCAGACGGGTACAGCCAGGACAGTCATTTGGTGGTGCTGTGTGCCTGAGATACTTCCTTGATTATTGCTGCTGGTGTGGCAGGACACATGCAGCCTTAGGGAGGTGATGCAGGCAGGTCCCTTCCACCACTGGCTGTGGGAGCTTGCACCTTTGACAGAAAGGCAGACAGACAGGCTGTGGCAGTCAGTGACAGATAAAATATTTTTATGTCTATTTTGTTATACATAAGAGCAGTTATTTACTATCCATGCCATTTCTACAGCTAGTAAATTATATAGTATTGGGCCGAGCACAGAACCCTGGGGTCCACCACTTATAACTGGGGACCATTCCGAGTAGCAATAGTTGACCACAACTCTCTGGATACTCCACAGTCATAGACCTTATTTTTCTGTGAAGTGGTTAGTGAATTGTGGTCCAGATCTTTCTCTTTCTAACTATTGGTATAGAATTTATTTTACCCATCAGGCGTCTATGAGGGACAGTGTCAGACGCAGTATCCTGTGTAACCCCACTCTGGTTGTCACATATTTCCAGATATCTTCTTATATATGTAACCCATGGTCTCCTTCTTGCTGTAATCAAATTTTAAAATGATTCTTGTGAGCTTGAAGGGCTCTGGGGCCATTGTCATTACCAGGACCCCTCTGTGCTGCAGATACATAGGCTTTAACACTGTCTCTTGCTCCCCCTGCTTCCTCAGTACATCCCCCTCCCTCAGCCTGATATCATCTCACTGCAAGAGAAGTTACACCACACAGAGGGAGGGGAAGTGCTCCTGCACAATGTAACAAGCTATGAAGCTACAGCACTCAGGGGCTCTGATAACACCCCCAGGAGCCCTTCTGGCAGTGTAACATAATTTAAGAGTTGATTTTACAAGGAAGGAGGTCATGGACAGGGGCATCACTAGGGGAGGTTTGGCCCAATAGAAGACTTTCAAATAAATGAATATATTTACACACATGTATGTACTCTTATATACAGTATTTTTCGGACTATAAGGCGCAGCGGAGTATAAGGCGCACCATCAATAAAATGCCTACTAAAACATCTAGGTTCATATATAAGGCGCACTGGACTCTAAGGCACACCTTTGATTTCTGAGAAAATCAAAGGATTTTTTGTGCGCCTTATAGTCCGAAAAACGGTACATTTATCACTCATACATACAGTATATACACACACAGTATTTACATCCATACAGCATAATGCATACACATTATAGAAATACATAAGGAATAGATACTGAATCTTTACAAGACTCTAAATGTAGCTTTTGTTCTATTGTGTAATTGAGCTGCTGCACCCAGGAAACTCTGGTAGAAGTTTACAAAACTCCTGATTGGTTCCTGGTCTGGAGACCTGAGGTATAAAATCTGCAGCACACAGACAGGTAACGTCACTCTCCTGAGGAAGACGCCCGGACAGGTATCTGCCTCCATTATTTCCTTCTATAATTCCAGGTACATCTCTCATATCTCACACTTTCTCCTCTATTTTTAGATAAGATTTTCCAGATTCGGCAGCGATGTCGCCAATCACAGCCCTGATCTTATTCTCAGGTATTATATTGTCTCATTCATTCCTACTAAATATATTTAAGTAAAAACTATGATTATGGTAAATATAGTTCAGTTTTTAACTTTAATTATTATCATTAATTATTTTTGTAATGGTTTCTATTTACATTTTTTTACATAAATGACAGCAGGAGATTAACCCCTAATGTACTTCCCATTCTGATCTCAGCTATTACCTTCGCCTCTTGTGTTCCTGCACCAGATTTGAGTGAGTAAAGTAAAAAAAAAACACTTTTTTAATATTATTTTCAACGTTTCTTCATCTCTTACAAGTTTGTCAAGAATTTTTATATCACTTGTACTGACAACGATTTACAAATGATAACTTTCCACATTATATCATATATCATGATTTGTAGATTAAAAAGAGGAAACTAAAATACTTTATTTCTATTAAATACAATTTTTCTGTCTATAGGAAAGTCTTGCTACGCGGTGGGTGATAGATCATGTTGTGACACCTGTTTCAATTACTGTCCTAACGATGATGGGCTCTGTGAATCCGATTGTGTTGCTCTTTGTGAATGTAAATATAAAGGATTAAGTCTTGGTTCTGGCAATGTATGCATCTAAGGGAAATAATGTCCAAGATGGTAAGAAAGAAAGAGATCTACACATCAACTGAATATACATTGTAATTGAGATTTGACTCATGTTGATAAAGATAAAAACTGTTCATTCATCTGCTTTTGTTATTTTTATATTTTTATTTTGTTACATTTTTCGTGATATTCTCTAAGATGTCCAACACGCTGTGCACTATGATACCTGTCCTACATGCTGTGCACTATGATACCTGTCCTACACGCTGTGCACTATGATACCTGTTCTACATGCTGTGCACTATGATATCTCTCCTACATGCTGTGCACTATGATACCTGTCCTACATGCTGTGCACTATGATACCTGTCCTACATGCTGTGCACTATGATACCTGTCCAACATGCTGTGAACTATGATACCTGTCCTACATGCTGTGTACTATAATACCTGTCCTACATGCTGTGCACTATGATACCTGTCCTACATGATGTGCACTATGATACCTGTCCTACATGCTGTGCACTATGATACCTGTCCTACATGCTGTGTACTATGATACCTGTCCTACATGCTGTGCACTATGATACCTGTCCTACATGCTGTGCACTATGATACCTGTCCAACATGCTGTGAACTATGATACCTGTCCTACATGCTGTGTACTATAATACCTGTCCTACATGCTGTGCACTATGATACCTGTCCAACATGCTGTGCACTATGATACCTGTCCTACACGCTGTGCACTATGATACCTGTCCTACACGCTGTGCACTATGATACCTGTCCTACATGCTGTGCACTATGATACCTGCCCTACATGCTGTGCACTATGATACCTGTCCTACATGCTGTGCACTATGATACCTGTCCTACATGCTGTGCACTATGATACCTGTCCTACATGCTGTGCACTATGATACCTGTCCTACATGCTGTGCACTATGATACCTGTACTACATGCTGTGCACTATGATACCTGTACTACATGCTGTGCACTATGATACCTGTCCTACATGCTGTGCACAATGATACCTGTACTACATACTGTGCACTATGATACCTGTCCTACATGCTGTGCACTATGATACCTGTCCTACATGCTGTGCACTATGATACCTGTCCTACATGCTGTGCACTATGATATCTGTCCTACATGCTGTGCACTATGATACCTGTCCTACATGCTGTGCACTATGATACCTGTCCTACATGCTGTGCACTATGATATCTGTCCTACATGCTGTGCACTATGATACCTGTCCTACATGCTGTGCACTATGATATCGGTCCTACATGCTGTGCACTATGATACCTGTCCTACATGCTGTGCACTATGATACCTGTCCTACATGCTGTGCACTATGATACCTGTCCTACATGCTGTACACTATGATACCTGTCCTACATGCTGTGCACTATGATACCTGTCCAACATGCTGTGCACTATGATACCTGTCCTACATGCTGTGCACTATGATACCTGTACTACATGCTGTGCACTATGATACCTGTCCTACATGCCGTGCACTATGATACCTGTCCTACATGCTGTGCACTATGATACCTGTTCTACATGCTGTGCACTATGATACCTGTCCTACAAGCTGTGCACTATGATACCTGTCCTACATGCTGTGCACTATGATACCTGTCCTACATGCTGTGCACTATGATACCTGTCCTACATGCCGTGCACTATGATACCTGTCCTTCATGCTGTGCACTATGATACCTTTCCTACATGCTGAGCACTATGATACCTGTCCTATATGCTGTGCACTATGATACCTGTTCTACATGCTGTGCACTATGATACCTGTCCTACATGCTGTGCACTATGATACCTGTCCAACATGCTGTGCACTATGATACCTGTCCTACATGCTGTGCACTATGATACCTGTCCTACACGCTGTGCACTATGATACCTGTCCTACATGCTGTGCACTATGATACCTGCCCTACATGCTGTGCACTATGATACCTGTCCTACATGCTGTGCACTATGATACCTGTCCTACATGCTGTGCACTATGATACCTGTCCTACATGCTGTGCACTATGATACCTGTCCTACATGCTGTGCACTATGATACCTGTCCTACATGCTGTGCACTATGATATCTGTCCTACATGCTGTGCACTATGATACCTGTCCTACATGCTGTGCACTATGATACCTGTCCTACATACTGTGCACTATGATACCTGTCCTACATGCTGTGCACTATGATACCTGTCCTACATGCTGTACACTATGATACCTGTCCTACATGCTGTACATTATGATACCTGTCCTACATGCTGTGCACTATGATACCTGTCCAACATGCTGTGCACTATGATACCTGTCCTACATGCTGTGCACTATGATACCTGTCCTACATGCTGTGCACTATGATACCTGTCCTACATGCCGTGCACTATGATACCTGTCGTACATGCTGTGCACTATGATACCTGTCCTACATGCTGAGCACTATGATACCTGTCCTATATGCTGTGCACTATGATACCTGTTCTACATGCTGTGCACTATGATACCTGTCCTACACGCTGTGCACTATGATACCTGTCCTATATGCTGTGCACTATGATACCTGTTCTACATGCTGTGCACTATGATACCTGTCCTACATGCTGTGCAATATGATACCTGTCCTACATGCCGTGCACTATGATACCTGTCCTACATGCTGTGCACTATGATACCTGTCCTACATGCTGAGCACTATGATACCTGTCCTATATGCTGTGCACTATGATTCCTGTTCTACATGCTGTGCACTATGATACCTGTCCTACATGCGGTGCACTATGATACCTGTCCTACATGCTGTGCACTATGATACCTGTTCTACATGCTGTGCACTATGATACCTGTCCTACATGCTGTACACTATGATACCTGTCCTACATGCTGTGCACTATGATACCTGTCCTACATGCTGTGCACTATGATACCTGTCCTACATGCTGTACACTATGATACCTGTCCTACATGCTGTGCACTATGATACCTGTCCTACATGCTGTGCACTATGATACCTGTCCTACATGCTGTGCACTATGATACCTGTCCTACATGCTGTGCACTATGATACCTGCCCTACATGCTGTGCACTATGATACCTGTCCTACATGCTGTGCACTATGATACCTGTCCTACATGCTGTGCACTTTGATACCTGTCCTACATGCTGTGCACTGTGATACCTGTAATACAAGCTGTGCACTATGATACCTGTCCTACATGCTATGCAATATGATACCTGTCCTACATGCTGTGCACTATGATACCTGTACTACATGCTGTGCACTATGATACCTGTACTACATGCTGTGCACTATGATACCTGTCCTACATGCTGTGCACTATGATACCTGTCCAACATGCTGTGCACTATGATACCTGTCCTACATGCTGTGCACTATGATACCTGTCCTACATGCTGTGCACTATGATACCTGTCCTACATGCCGTGCACTATGATACCTGTCCTACATGCTGTGCACTATGATACCTGTCCGACATGCTGAGCACTATGATACCTGTCCTATATGCTGTGCACTATGATACCTGTTCTACATGCTGTGCACTATGATACCTGTCCTACATGCTGTGCACTATGATACCTGTCCTACATGCTGTGCACTATGATACCTGTCCTACATGCCGTGCACTATGATACCTGTCCTACATGCTGTGCACTATGATACCTTTCCTACATGCTGAGCACTATGATACCTGTCCTATATGCTGTGCACTATGATACCTGTTCTACATGCTGTGCACTATGATACCTGTCCTACATGCTGTGCACTATGATACCTGTCCAACATGCTGTGCACTATGATACCTGTCCTACATGCTGTGCACTATGATACCTGTCCTACACGCTGTGCACTATGATACCTGTCCTACATGCTGTGCACTATGATACCTGCCCTACATGCTGTGCACTATGATACCTGTCCTACATGCTGTGCACTATGATGCCTGTCCTACATGCTGTGCACTATGATACCTGTCCTACATGCTGTGCACTATGATACCTGTCCTATATGCTGTGCACTATGATACCTGTCCTACATGCTGTGCACTATGATATCTGTCCTACATGCTGTGCACTATGATACCTGTCCTACATTCTGTGCACTATGATACCTGTCCTACATACTGTGCACTATGATACCTGTCCTACATGCTGTGCAATATGATACCTGTCCTACATGCTGTGCACTATGATACCTGTCCTACATGCTGTACACTATGATACCTGTCCTACATGCTGTGCACTATGATACCTGTCCAACATGCTGTGCACTATGATACCTGTCCTACATGCTGTGCACTATGATACCTGTCCTACATGCTGTGCACTATGATACCTGTCCTACATGCTGTGCACTATGATACCTGTCCTACATGCTGTACACTATGATACCTGTCCTACATGCTGTGCACTATGATACCTGTCCTACATGCTGTGCACTATGATACCTGTCCTACATGCTGTGCACTATGATACCTGTCCTACATGCTGTGCACTATGATACCTGCCCTACATGCTGTGCACTATGATACCTGTCCTACATGCTGTGCACTATGATATCTGTCCTACATGCTGTGCACTTTGATACCTGTCCTACATGCTGTGCACTGTGATACCTGTCATACAAGCTGTGCACTATGATACCTGTCCTACATGCTGTGCACTATGATACCTGTCCTACATGCTGTGCACTATGATACCTGTACTACGTGCTGCGCACTATGATACCTGTCCTACGTGCTGTGCACTATGATACCTGTACCACATGCTGTGCACTATGATACCTGTCCTACATGCTGTGCACTATGATACCTGTCCTACGTGCTGCGCACTATGATACCTGTCCTACATGCTGCACACTATGATACCTGTCCTAAATGCTGTACACTATGATACCTGTCCTACGTGCTGTGCACTATGATACCTGTCCTACATGCTGTGCACTATGATACCTGTCCTACATTCTATGCACTATGATACCTGTCCTACATGCTGTGCACTATGATACCTGTCCTACATGCTATGCACTATGATACCTGTCCTACATGCTGTGCACTATGATACCTGTCCTACATGCTGTGCACTATGATACCTGTCCTACATGCTGTGCACTATGATACCTGACCTACATGCTGTGCACTATGATACCTGTCCTACATGCTGTGCACTATGATACCTGTCCTACATGCTCTACACTATGATACCTGTCCTACATGCTATGCACTATGATACCTGTCCTACATGCTGTGCACTATGATACCTGTCCTACATGCTGTGCACTATGATACCTGTCCTACATTCTGTGCACTATGATACCTGTCCTACATGCTGTGCACTATGATACCTGTCCTACATGCTGTGCACTATGATACCTGTCCTACATGCTGTACACTATGATACCTGTCCTACATGCTATGCACTATGATACCTGTCCTACATGCTGTGCACTATGATACCTGTCCTACATGCTGTGCACTATGATACCTGCCCTACATGCTGTGCACTATGATACCTGTCCTCCATGCTGTGCACTATGATACCTGTCCTACATGCTGTGCACTATGATACCTTTCCTACATGCTGTGCACTATGATACCTGCCCTACATGCTGTGCACTATGATACCTGCCCTACATGCTGTGCACTATGATACCTGTCCTACATGCTGTGCACTATGATACCTGCCCTACATGCTGTGCACTATGATACCTGCCCTACATGCTGTGCACTATGATACCTGCCCTACATGCTGTGCACTATGATACCTTTCCTACATGCTGTACACTATGATACCTGTCCTACATGCTGTGCACTATGATACCTGTCCTACATGCTGTGCACTATGATACCTGTCCTACGTGCTGTGCACTATGATACCTGTCCTACATGCTGTACACTATGATACCTGTCCTACATGCTGTGCACTATGATACCTGTCCTACATGCTGTGCACTATGATACCTGTCCTACATGCTGTGCACTATGATATCTCTCCTACATGCTGTACACTATGATACCTGTCCTATATGCTGTGCACTATGATACCTGTCCTACATGCTTTGCACTATGATACCTGTCCTACATACTGTGCACTATGATACCTGTCCTACATGCTGTACACTATGATACCTGTCCTATATGCTGTGCACTATGATACCTGTCCTATATGCTGTGCACTATGATACCTGTCCTACATGCTGTGCACTATGATACCTGTCCTACATGCTGTGCACTATTATACCTGTCCTGCATGCTGTGCACTATGATACCTGTCCTACATGCTGTGCACTATGATACCTGTCCTACATGCTGTGCACTATGACACCTGTCCTGCATGCTGTGCACTATGATACCTGTCCTACATGCTGTGCACTATGATACCTGTCCTACATGCTGTGCACTATGATACCTGTCCTACATGCTGTGCACTATGATACCTGTCCTACATGCTGTGCACTATGATACCTGTCCTACATGCTGTGTACTTTGATACCTGTCCTACATGCTGTGCACTATGATACCTGTCCTACATGCTGTGCACTATGATACCTGTCCTACATGCTGTGCACTATGATACCTGACCTACATGCTGTGCACTATGATACCTGTCCTACATGCTGTGCACTATGATATCTGTCCTTCATGCTGTGCACTATGATACCTGTCCTACATGCTGTGCACTATGATACCTGCCCTACATGCTGTGCACTATGATACCTGTCCTACATGCTGTGCACTATGATACCTGTCCTACATGCTGTGCACTATGATACCTTCCCTACATGCTGTGCACTATGATACCTGTCCTACATGCTGTGCACTATGATACCTGTCCTACATGCTGTGCACTATACCTGTCCTACATGCTGTGCACTATGATACCTGTCCTACATGCTGTGCACTATGATACCTGTCCTATATGCTGTGCACTATGATACCTGTCCTATATGCTGTGCCCTATGATACCTCCTTCATCTCCTCCTTCATTCTATATCTTCTCTCTCTGGTAAAGATCCATTTCTTCTTCTAGTTTTCTGGGGTATTGACTGCACCACCTCCATAACATGTGGTTGGGCGGCTGGCGGATCAGGCGGGCATGAATCATCAGACCTGATGTACTTTTGCCCAGTTTTCCAGTAGTTTTTCTCACCCTGTGTCTTTTTTTCTCCTGCATCTTCTGGATTTCCTGCTCCTTTAAATTGATCCCATTTTTTTTCTTTTTAATTTTTCTTTCCTATTTAATTCTTTTTTTCCATCCTCATCTTTTCCTCGTCTTTATTCTTAATTCTCCACCACTTCATTTTCTTCTCTTTTCAAATTTTGCTTCTTATTTCTTCTCACTTTCCTTTTCTTCCCAAAGCTCATTCTACACACTGTGGCAGATTTACTTACCTGGTCCTGCCGCGATCCCGCAGTGCGTTGTCCAACAAGTACTAAGGTCCGGCGCGATTTACTAAGCTCATGTGCCCGAGTTCCTGCATTCATCGCTGTCAAAGCTGCACAAATCCCGAAAACGAAAGTGCGATCCGCGGCCCTTAGTAAATAAGCCCTTATGTGCTAATACGGAATCAGCTTCCACACAGGAACCTATAGGACCCAATTCCCATCACTGGGTCAGTACTGTGCAGCTCAGATCAGTCATAGAAGGATCCAGTGCAGAATGTTATCACTTCTCTGAGATGTAGATGTGGAAGAGCCGGACTGTAGTTACTCATCTCCTGTCTATGGATTTCCAGCTGTAACATAACTACAACTCCCAGCATCCTCTGAGCAGTGCATTCTGGGGGCTGCTGCTATGTTACAGGTTGGATGATGAGACGTCTGGTTCCTTCTCACATTGAGCAGCACAAATTCCCCCTCTGATTGTTAGGAATATTGGGACATAAATATTTGCAGTATAAGAGCCTAAACGTTACATTACAGATCATTTCTGGTGATATTTTTGCCTTTCTCTTTACAGATGAGATCGATGTCCGATAATGAGAAATCATAAGAAGGAAGAAAGAAACTTCTAGTCATCAAAAGATAAAATCCTGGGATCTGAGAGATGATTATTCTTAGTCCTGTGTATAACATATAATAAAATCAGATTTTATTCTGTATTCTTTTATTGAGCTTATAATTTTGGTATTTCGCAGGCATAAGGTTTTAGCTTGAATTTTGTTAAATAAATATGGAAATCAGTATTTTTCTTATATCACACCAATACACCAATTGTATATATATATATATATATATATATATATATATATATATATATATATATATAAATATATATATACACCTCGAGACTCACAGGTTTCAGCCATTCAATCCTCTGCCTTGACATAATGGAGCTGCTGGATGTTAGAGACCTTGTGCTTTTCTACCTTCTATTTGCTTTACACTCAGTTACAGGGGTTACACACACACACACACACACATATATATGTTATATATAGGCTATATAATATATATATGTGTGTGTGTGTGTGTGTGTGTGTGTGTAACCCCTGTAACTGAGTGTAAAGCAAATAGAAGGTAGAAAAGCACAAGGTCTCTAACATCCAGCAGCTCCATTATGTCATGGCAGAGGATTGAATGGCTGAAACCTGTGAGTCTCGAGGTATCTTCAGTTCTAAAAAGAATATGGCCAACAAATTTGAGGGGGGAGACATGAAGAAGATGGGGGCTGGTAGCACACATGAGAAAGTGTCTTGACCTGAGTTATTTGTCAAATTGCAGATAGCCAGAAGTACAAGAGATGCCCAAGAGAAAACATTAGTGGTCCATTTGGAAAAAAGCTTTATACCGGTTTTAGAAGTTTTAGTGAGGAACACTTCCCCCAAATGTGCATAGAGTTGGGCGTACCCATGGAGGCCATTATGCGATCATTAAGTAATACTGGAAGAAGGAGGGGTAAGCAAACTGATGACAAAGGACTTGTAGGCCTGACTCACAAGGGAAAGACAGTATTTCAGATCAGCAGGGCACAGGAAGGTAGGTACCCACATCCCAGGCAGTGGGTGTGTGATGGGATACTAACAGTCGGCTACTAGTCAATGCCTGTTCAAGATACCAAGTTGTGGAGCCCAAAACTCTCATATATTCTTGACTTGGGGGAAGACTCAATGTAGTGCATCCTTAGCAATTCTTTTTAGAAAGACCCAATTTTTCTTAGCAAGCTCCTTAGTTTTCGTAGGATTAAACAGTGAGAGGGAGTGTCTGTGCCCAACCAGGTTTGCAATATGCGGGAAGCCACTGATATACAAAAAATCAAACGCTTACACATTGGAGCATCAAGTGTTTACTCTCTTAGGCTACATGCACATTGCCGTTGCCCGCCGATGCTCGGCGGGCACACGGCGGTGCTCGGGGTGAGGAGGAGGTGGAGGCGCTGCTCACCCCGCCCCTCTCCATAGGAACATATGGCACACAGCGGCGTATGCCAGGAAAAGATAGTACATGTCCGCACGTGTGCTGCACCATACCGCTCCCATACGGTGAGCCCAAAGAAGTGTATGGGGGACGTATATTGGCCATAGGAGCTCACTGCAATGAGTTCACTGCAATGGCGCCCAATGAGGCTTTGTTGCCCACCGGCCTACTGAAACCTGGAGCCGCCCTGCACAGACATGATAAATGGATTGAGCAACGGAACTTCTATGCGCTGCCCATTATGGAGTGCAGGACACAGGCGGGAGAATAAGAGACCGCCTAGCGCCCGTCATAGCATCACTACAGGGAAGTATTTATTTTCTTTTTTTGTAACTGTCCACTTGTTTCATGTACATTGGGGGCAGGATACTGGTTGGAGGGAGCTTTATTAATCATTTTGGCATCTGTATGTAGGGTCTGATCTGTAAAATGAGAGGGGACTATATATAATAGAGCAGGGGACGTCTGTGTATGGGGGCTGAATGATAATATGAGAGGGGTCTGTATATCATATACCTATGGGAGACATCTTTATATTGGGGGGGATTTAGGGGGGAAACTGTGTATATAGTGGGAGAGGCTGTATATTCAGGGGGGAGACTGTACTACTGGGAGGAGGCTAAATTAAGACACCTAATAAATTGTGGGTGCTGTAGATTTATTTCCTTCCTGATGGAGCAGATCATCACCTGTAAGATACTAGATAATAGCCACTAACGTCTGTGTCACTGACTACTAGTGTGTGAGGTAGCATCATCAGGCGCGGGTGGGGCAGCATTTTCAAGTTTCGCCTCAGGCAGCAGAAAGGCTAGAATCGACCCTGCAATAGAGGAGTGGTTCTGCAGGTGGGGACCACAGACCACTTCTCAGTACCAATGCTTTCTGGCTGATGCTGGCTGTTTGTGGTGCTTGCCCACTTGGTAGCATGTGACAGACTCAACAACCCACACAAGTGGCTCAGGTAGTGAGGCTCATCCAAGATGGCACATCAATGTGAGCTGTGCCTGTAAGCGTAGCTTCCAGAGGCTGAAGGCGCTACCAGGAGACGTGGGAGAGTGGGCGTAGAGGGGCAACAAACCAGTAGCAGGACTACTACCTCCGATGTGTGCAAAGAAGGAACAGCAGGAGCACTGCCAGAACTCTGCAAAATGACCTCCAGCAGCAACAAATGTGCATGTGCATGTGCACGGTTAGAAACTGACTTAATGAGGATGGTTTGAAGGCCCAACATTCTATTGGGGAGTCTTCTCCCAGCCCAACACCGTGCAGGAAGCTTGGCCTTTGACAGAGAACACTAGGATTGGCAAATTGGCCACTGGCGTCCTGTGCTCTTCTCAGATTAAAGCGGGTTCACACTGAGCACATGTGACAGCGTCTGGAGATGCAGTGAAGAGCGATCTGCTGCCTGCAACATCCTTCAGCAGGACTGATTTGGCAGTGGGTCAGTAATGGTGTGGGGTGGCATTTCTTTGGATGACCGTACATCCCTACATGTGCTCGCCAGAGGTAAGTACCGAGATGAGCTCCTCCAAAACTTTGTGACACCATATGCAGGTGCGGTTGGCCCTGGGTTCCTCCTAATGGAGGACAATGTTAGACCTCATGTGGCTAAAGTGTGTCAGCAGCTCCTGCAAGATGAAGGTATTGAAGCTATGGACTGGCCGCTCGTTCCCCAGACCTGAATCCCATTGAGCACATCTAGGACATCATGTCTCACTCCATCCACCAACGTCATGTTGCACCACAGACAACCGCAACCTCATCAGGAGCCTGCCGAGGGGTTGTAGGGAGGTCATATAAGCACGTGGAGTCCACACACAATACTAAGTCTCATTTTGCCTTTTTTTAACCCCTTAAGGACAGAGGGTTTTCTCTCTCATTTCTGGCTCTCCAACTTCAAAAATCCATCACCTTTACATTTTCCGTGTACAGAGCTGTGTGCGGCTTATTTTTTGTGTAACAAATTAACGTTATTTATTATTCCATGCAGAGTACTGGGAAGCTGTAAAAAAATTCCAAATGTGGTGAAATTGGCAAAAAGACACATTTGCGTCACTTTCTTGCGGGCTCAGTTTTTACGAATTTCACTATGTGTTCCAAATGATATGTTTACTTTATTCTTTGGTTCGGTACGATTGCGGTGATAACAAACTTTTGCAGGTTTTTTTGAGTTTTAATACATTTTCAAAAATTAAAAGAATGTGTACGAAAAAAATAATTCAACATCTTCTGACACTAATAACTTTTTAATAAAATGATGTACCGAGCTGTGTGAGGTGTAATTTTTTTCGAAATGAGCTGATGTTTTAATTGCTTCCTTATTGAGAACAGTGGAACATTTTGATAACCTTTTATTCCATTTTTTATGTGATGCAAAATGGTGTAAAAGTCGTGTTTCGGACATGTTGCCGCTATTTTCTATCATGGGCTTCACCGCCGACAATAATAATTTTTATATTTTGATATATTTTTATATATTTTGAAGGGTTAATACTAGAGATGAGCGAGCACTAAAATGCTCGGGTACTCGTTATTCGAGACAAACTTTTCCCGATGCTCGAGTGCTCGTCTCGAATAACGAGCCCCATTGAAGTCAATGGGAGACTCGAGCATTTTTCAAGGGGACCAAGGCTCTGCACAGGGAAGCTTGGCCAAACACCTGGGAACCTCAGAAAAGGATGGAAACACCACGGAAATGGACAGGAAACAGCAGGGGCAGCATGCATGGATGCCTCTGAGGCTGCTTAATCGCACCATTATGCCAAAAGTATGGGCAACAGCATGGCCATGACAGAGTGACAGAATGAAGCTAGATAGCATCTAAAACATCCAATAATTGACCCTGACACTATAGGGGACGGCATGCAGAGGCAGCGGCAGCAGTGGCAGGCTAGAGAGTCTCATGGCGACATACCCTAAATGGACTCAGGCTTCAAACCAATGGGTGGCAGAGAGGAACCAAAGGAGGTGAGCAAGAAGCGCTGAAATTATTTCCTCTGTGAACAAAAGGTTGACGGTATATTTAGTCGATAACACAGCATGGTGGCGACATAGTGACCAAGTTCCATAACGTATCTGGTGAAACACCCGAAAAATGAGCCTGACACAGCTCGTTTGATAAGGGGACGACATTTGGAGGCAGCCATGGAGAGGACTTCCATGATTAAGAGCGACAGTATGGGGCATCCATATTGCACTTCTATGATTGTAACTGCAGGTCTCCAGCATGGCGGCGACAGACGCGCCGAGTTCCACTATGTATGTGGTGAAACACCTGAAAATTCTGCCTGACACAGCTCGTTTGATAAGGGGACCATGTATGGAGGCAGTGAACTAGTAGTAGATTAAAGGTGCTGCAGTTAAAACTATGTTAGTTGGATCTTGGCATGGAGCTGGCGCTCCGCTGCCAGGCGAGCTTTCGCCAATCCAAGCCCCTGTCTCTAGGCTACTCCCCAAACAGCACTTCTAAGAACCTTTTGTATAAGATCAAGTGTAGTAGCGTTCTTATAAGTTTGGGATATGGCGGGTGAGGGGAATGTAAACAGATGCGCAAGAAGCGCTGAAATAATATCGGTTAATCATAAAAGTTTGCCAGTATATTTTGTGGATAACACAGCAGGGTGGCGACAAAGTTAACAACTTTGATGTGGAATGCCCTGTAATAGCTCTTGGGCGGTGTGCCTTTTATCGCCTAGGCTCAGCAGTTTGAGCACCGCCTGCTGTCGCTTAGCGACGGCACTGCTGCTGTGCCTAGAGCTACCGACTGATGGCGCCATGCCCACGGATGGTAATTCGGAGGAGGAGGAGGTGGAGGAGGGGTGGGAGGAGGAGGAGGTATAGTAGGCCTTTGAGACCTGGACCGAGGTAGGCCCCGCAATCCTCGGCGTCGGCAGTATATGACCAGCCCCAGGGTCAGACTCGGTCCCAGCCTCCACCAAGTTAAGTGTAGTAGCGTTCTTATAAGTTTGGGATATGGCGGGTGAGGGGAATGTAAACAGATGCGCAAGAAGCGCTGAAATAATATCGGTTAATCATAAAAGTTTGCAAGTATATTTTGTGGATAACACAGCAGGGTGGCGACAAAGTTAACAACTTTGATGTGGAATCCATGAAAACAACCCAAATTTCTGCCTGACACACCTCGTTTGATAAGGGGACGATGTATGGAGGCAGCTATATGGACGACTTTTGGAGGTAGCAATGGAGACAACGTGTGGAGGCTGCTATGGAGACAATTTAATTTGGATAGTGCCTGTATGTGGCAGTCCAAAAAAGTTTTCAAACCAGAGGAGCAGGTAGGTGGCCCTCCAGAAAAATGGAATAGATTGAGTGCCTGTATGTGGCAGTCCAAAAAAGTTTTCAAACCAGAGGAGCAGGTAGGTGGCCCTCCAGAAAAATGAAATAGATTGAGTGCCTGTATGTGGCAGTCCAAAAAAGTTTTCAAACCAGAGGAGCAGGTAGGTGGCCCTCCAGAAAAATTGAATAGATTGAGTGCCTGTATGTGGCACTCCCAAAAATTGTTTAAAACAGAGGACCGGGTAGGTGGCCCTCCAGAAAAATTAAATGCATAAAGTACTATAGCTAGAGCCAGAGGGCCCTGTCAAAAAATAGCCAGTTTCTCTGCTTTAGTGTACAAAGAGGAGGAGAAGGAGGAAAATGAGGAGGAGGAGGAGTGCATAAATTATTCAGGTTGAGCTTCCTTCACCTGGTGGAGATTGGAAATTATGAGAAATCCATGCTTTATTCATCTTAATAAGCGTCAGCCTGTCAGCGCTGTCAGTCGACAGGCGTGTACGCTTATCGGTGATGATGCCACCAGCTGCACTGAAAACCCGCTCGGACAAGACGCTAGCGGCAGGGCAGGCAAGAACCTCCAAGGCGTACAGCGCCAGTTCGTGCCACATGTCCAGCTTTGAAACCCAGTAGTTGTAGGGAGCTGTGTGATCATTTAGGACGATGGTATGGTCAGCTACGTACTCCCTCACCATCTTTCTGTAAAGATCAGCCCTACTCTGCCGAGACTGGGGACAGGTGACAGTGTCTTGCTGGGGTGACATAAAGCTGGCAAAAGCCTTGTAAAGCGTACCCTTGCCAGTGCTGGACAAGCTGCCTGCTCGCCTACTCTCCCTCGCTACTTGTCCCGCAGAACTACGCACTCTGCCGCTAGCGCTGTCAGAAGGGAAATACTGTTTCAGCTTGTGCACCAGGGCCTGCTGGTATTCATGCATTCTCACACTCCTTTCCTCTCCAGGGATGAGAGTGGAAAGATTTTGCTTGTACCGTGGGTCCAGGAGAGTTAATACCCAGTAATCGGTGCTGGAATAAATTCTTTGAACGCGAGGGTCACGGGATAGGCAGCCTAGCATGAAATCTGCCATATGCGCCAGAGTCCCAACGCGCAAGAATTCACTCCCCTCACTGGCCTGACTGCCCATTTCCTCCTCCTCCAACTCCTCCAACTCCTCTTCTTCTGCCCATACACGCTGAACAGTGAAGGTCTGAGCAATGCTCCCCTCTTGTGTCTCGCCAACATTCTCCTCCTCTTCCTCCTCATCCTCCTCCACCTCCTCCGATATGCGCTGAGAAACAGACCTGAGGGTGCTTTGGCTATCAACAAGGGAATCTTCTTCCCCCGTCTCTTGTGACGAGCGCAAAGCTTCCGACTTCATGCTGATCAGAGAGTTTTTCAACAGGCCAAGCAGCGGGATGGTGAGGCTGATGATGGCGGCATCGCCACTGACCATCTGTGTTGACTCCTCAAAGTTACTCAGCACCTGACAGTCTCCTGGCTTGTGATTGGCTCTGTTTCTGGCCGCCAAAAAGCAAAACGGCGGGAGCTGCCATTTTCTCGAGCGGGCGAAGTATGTTCGCTCATCTCTAGTTAATACCCATGATCGGTGCGAGCACCGACCACAGATATAAGCGATAGGTGTTTTCTGCAATATGCAGCAAACCCATCCTGTGTATGAAGAGGGTTTTTTCGCACTATAAGACGCTCCTCAGATTTGGACATCGAAAAAATGCTATTTTACATCAATTAAATTTCCCTGGTTGTCACACACATCCCTGCAATAGTTCCCACACAAACTGCTCTGTAACAAGCGCACCAAACAAATATTTAGGTATAAATAATAAATGTTTGTTGGCAAATGCAAATAATCTAACAAAGAGTAGAGTAATTTCATAGAACCCAAAGCAATAAGGATGGAGGGAACAATATAAAGTGAATGTACACAAATGCCAGAAGCCTCACAAACCAGATGGAGTAACGGAAAGTCTTAATGTTTGAGGGAAAATATGATATAGTGGGTATCAGCGAGACCTGGCTGGACAGTAGCTATGACTGGGCTGTTACTATAGAGGGTTATAGTCTTTTTAGAAATGATCGTAAAATTATAAAAGGGCTTACATGTGAAAACAAACCTCATAACGGAGGCAGCAGAAGGACTGCTGATGGGTCAAATATAAAGCACAGGGAAGAACTACCCTGACGGGGGGGGGGGTTGGAAATTTGTAGGTCCTACAGAGACAGCAGGTTTTTGGCAATTACAAAAGACAATTACCTATAACAACTGGTACAAGACCCAACAAGGGGGGAGACTTTCCTGGACCTTATCTTCACCAATAGACCTGACAGGGTATCAGAATTACAGGTTAAGGGTCACCTAAGTAACAGTGACCACAATATCATTCACTTTGAATTATTCTTCATTGTGACTTAAAGAGAACCCGTCATGCAAAATAACCCCCCTAAACTAAATATATTTTCATAAACTGCCATTAGAAAGCATTGTCTCTATCCCTTCATTGTCCCTCTACATGTCTGTAAACCTAAGCAATGAGGTCCTAAAGCTGTATGCAAATGACCTGTGAGATGTCCAATGGGTCATTAGCATATTCAAGCTGTCCACTCTATTCATGAGTGGGAGGCACAGCCACACCCCCAGTGCTTGACTGACAGCCTGTATAATGGTGTGAGGCTGTATAATGATGTGCTTGCTGGTGGCCACGCCCCCTGCAGCCTGTGTGTGTATAGGAGAGATACAACAGCTCCAGGCAGCTATGTTATAGCAGAACATGTCAGGTACTTGTGTAGCTGATGTCTGTGTATCACACATATGTATCAACATGTCAGCAGATACAGCACACACACTAGCAATGCTTTACTATACATTACACACTGACATGAGCAGGGGGAGGAGAGGGGAGGGGGAACAGTAGTGACATCACTGCCTCTGACCATGTGACCAGCCTCATTTACATAATAAAGAAATTATGATTTTACAATAATTAATGTATGAAATGACTAGATAAAGGCTGTGATGGATCCATGTGAGCTGCTCCAACAGGTAGAGGTGACAGGACTAGTGGCAGAGACCTGATGACAGGTGTCCTTTAAAGAAGAGGGGCAACAGGAACTCTGAACTTTAGAAGGGCAAATGTTCAACAGCTAAGGGAGGACCTTAATAGTATAAACCAGGACAATATTATCAAAAATAAAAGCACCAAAAATGAAATGTTTTTAAAATTATTCTAAAAAGTTATAACTGGCAATATAAGGCGAGCAATAAACAAAAAGGATAATGCATTTAAATTACCAAAATACAAAGGTAGAGATGAGGCGTTACAGGATTATAGAGAGAAAAATAAATCCTGTAAATCAGATAAAGGCAGCAAAAATAGAAGCTGATAGAAAAATTGCCATGTAAAGTAAAAATATGACCCAAATAACTTGGATATATAAGGAGATGAGGAAAGGGCCAATATAGTCGCCTTCTCAACTCTCTTTACCCAGGAAAGTCCCATGGGAAATGACATGATGAGGAATAATGTAAATCCTATATACTCAGCATCAGCATCAGGTTTGTGAGGGATTGTTTCTGTCAGACTAATCTGATCAACTTCTACAAGGAGGTAAGTTCTATATTGGACCTGGGGGAGGCTGTGGATGTTGTATATCTGGACTTTTCCAAGGCATTTGACATAGTACTGCATAAAAGGTTGGTACATAAAAAGAGAATGCTAGGACTAGTAGAAAATCTGTGTATTTGGGTAAGCAAATGGATTAGAATCGTAATTAATGGCACATTGTCAGATTGGGTTTATGTTACCAGTGGGGGCCACAGGGGTCAGTATGGGGGCCACTTCCTTTTAACATTTTTATAAATAACCTTTCTATATTTGCAGATGAAACTAATTTCTGTAATTAATACAGAGGAGGATAGAGAAACATTGCAGAGGGATTTGTGGAAACTGGAGGCCTGGGCTGACAAAAGGCAGATGAGGTTTAATGTAAATAAATGTAAGGTTATGCACTTGGGTCGAGGAAATAAAAATTATAAATATGTGTTAAATGATAAAATTCATAGTAAAACTGATGGAGAAAAAGAGTTGGAGACTAGCAGTGGTGCAAAGTATCACATCTTCACATCTTATAATAATAATCTATATCTAGTATGTTGCAGCACCATGTCAGGCATAAGCCTAATAAAGCTAAACTTAGTGAATACCCTTTTAATAAATATAGGAATCATGTGTAAGGGGAAGGGGCCCCATTTAGATCTCTGCTATGGATCACAGTCTTTTCTAGTTACAACCCTAAAAAGATCACAATGAAACAGGAAAGGTATATGTCTGGCAAGCTGATAAATTGTCCTGTATACAGGCGGTCCCCTACTTAAGGACACCCGACTTACAGAATATAGAACCCTCTGCCTCTGTGACCTCTGATGACCTCCCTAGATGTTACTATAGTCCCAGACTGCAATGATCAGCTGTAAGGTGTCTGTAATGAAGCTTTATGGATAATCCTTGGTCCCATTACAGCAAAAAATTTTGAGACTCCAATTGTCACTGGGGCAAAAAAAATTTTGTCTGGAGCTACAATTATAAAATATACAGTTCAATCTTACATACAAATTCAATTTAAGAACAAACCTATGGACCCTATCTTGTACGTAACCCGGGGACTGCCTGTAATGCATTCATGTTGTATGATTTGGAAGATGTAGACTCTCTATATCGTTTTATAGGTTCATACATCAGAATTATTGTAGTGCTTGTTGTTACCGTATATAGCAATTATATCAGTAAAATGGTTCCAGGGACAAGAAATATCCCAGTCTTCTGGTCCCTTTCATCAGGAAAATTAGGAATCAATAACTGATGTTGTGCTTGCTATGGCTTTTGTATGATGGCAATTGGATTATTTTGCAGAATATACAAATGATACAGAATGCTGCGATAATTGGGCGACTCTATAATGTAAATGGAGATCAGTAGTAAAGAAGAATTATCTGGATGAGTCAATAAAACAGAAGAAAGAAATTTGTAAAATTATCTGAAAATTTTTCCATCAAGGTGAAGGTTGTGACGATTGGAAAGAAATTGGGTATTTTTGATCATTAGGAAACTTTGAAGGTCATTGAACATTTTGATCCATGTGTATAATTGCCCCCCCCCCAGGTGGTAATAGTTATATTCCCGGCCAGAATAAGGACACAAAGCAGACAATGTTACTCAGGAGTTCATATTAATTACCATCTATTATTGTATTTCATCATTTCAATGAGACCTTTGTACAAATGTAACAATAGAGTAAATTATGAAGCGGCCATGTCATAAATACTAATGACAAGCTAGGGGGTGGTCCAAGAATTCACAACATGAAACTTTCCCTGGGAATTGTCAATGGCTGCTCTGTTGTCTTCACTTTTCTAATGAATGGAAAGCTGCCACCTCTGCCCAGTAAGGGTTAATGCCGGCACAGGTACAGGGGGTTCTGCCTTTCTCTTACTTGGTGAACTTTGATTAAAGATCTGTGTGCCGCATCTTCCCTTGACAGTCAAACAGTTATCCTGCCCGGCTCTCAGTTACTCTATCTGTATCCAGTCATTCTCGCTCCTCTTGTCCCTTGTCTTGATACTTGCTTGACTATTCTTCAATCTATATAATTCTGTACTGTATTTGCTATCTAGTTGTGACTTGCATTGTTGACCTCCACTTTGTTATCAGTTTGTCAGTCGTCTTTTTTCTAAACTGAATAATCCCAAATTTTGTAATCTGTCATTGTATTCTAATCCCCCCATCCCCCTAATAATCTTGGTTGCTCTTCTCTGCACCCGTTCCAGTACTAATATATCCTTTTTATAAACAGGTGCCCAAAATTGTCCACAATATTCCATGTGTTGTCTGACCAGGGATTTGTATATGGGCAAAACTATGGGGCAGATTTACTTACCCAGCCCATTCGCGATCCGGCGGCGCGTTCTGTGCGGTGGATTCGGGTCTTCCGGCGATTCACTAAGGCAGTTCCTCCGCCGGAATGCACAAGCCTATACCTGGTGAAGGTAAGCGCGAGTCCCGCAACAATTTTTTTTTTTTAATGCGGCGGTTTTTCCGAATCTGTCGGGTTTTCGTTCGGCCACGCCCCCCGATTTCCGTCGCGTGCATGCCAGCGCCGATGCGCCACAATCCGATTGCATGCGCCAAAATCCCAGGGCAATACAGGGAAAATCGGCGCAAATCGGAAATATTCGGGAAACACGTCGGGAAAACGCGAATCGGGTCCTTAGTAAATGACCCCCTATGTCTATCATGAGAATCTCTTCCTCTCTTGATACATCCCATAATTGTATTTGCTTTAGCAGCAGCCGCCTGGCTCTGGTCACTAAAATTAAGTTTACCATCCACCAATACCCCCTTTTCAACTCCAGTTTTACCAAGTAATTGACTGTTTAAACTACAATTATACTATTTTTTTTCCATGGCCCAAGTGCATAACGTTACATTTATCTACATTAAACCTCATCAACCATTTCTCTGCCCATCCCTTAAGCTTCCACAAATCCCTCTGTAATGCTAAACTATCAACCTCAGTGTTAATTACTTTACACAGCTTAGTATCATCTGCAAATATTGAAACTTGACTGTGTAAACCCACTACAAGGTCATTAATAAAAATATTAAAAAGAAGTGGCCCCTATACTGACCTCTGTGGCACTCCACTGGTAATTTAACCCAATCTGAGCATGTGCCATTAATGACGACCCTCTGTTTTTTCTATCATTAAGCCAATTACTTAACCAAATACACAGATTTTCCCCTAGTCCCAGCAGTCTCATTTTATGTACCAACCTTTTATGCGGCACTGTGTCAAATGCCTGTGAAAAGTCCAGATACACAACATCCACAGCCTCCCCCAGATCCAGTCTGGAACTTACCTCCTCGGAGAAACCAATCAGATTAGTCTGACAGGACCGATCTCTCATAAACCCATGCTGACACTGGGTTATAAGGTTGTGCACAGTGAGATACTCCAGGATATTATCTCTATCAAAGCCCTCACATATTTTCTCCACCACAGAAGTTAGACTCACAGGTCTGTAGTTTCCAGGATTGCTTTTTGATCCTTTTTTGTATATTGGTACCACATTTGCTATGCGTCAGTCCTGTGGAACATAACCAGTCCTCAGTGAATCTTCAAATATTAAAAATAACGGTCTGTCTATCACTGTACATAGTTCATGTAGAACCTGGGGGTATATGCCATCTGGCCCCGGTGATTTATCTATCTTAGTGCTTGTGAGGCGGCGCCGTACCTCTTCCTGGGTTAAACTGTTGACATTCCAAAGAGAATTTACATCATTCCTCATTGTGGCTTCCACCAAGGGATTTTCCTGGGTAAAGATATTCCAGAAGGCGACATTCAGTATATTGGCCTTTTCCTCATCTCCTTCAACCATAACCCCCATGTTACTCCTCAGAGGGCCCACACTCTCTGTTTTTAGTTACTTATCATTTATATACTTGAAAAATAATTTGGGATTATTTTTGCTCTCCCTGGCAATATTTCTCTCAGTCTCTATTTTTCCAGCTTTACCTACTTTTTACAGGATTTATTTTTCTCTTTATATTCCTGTAATGTCTCATCGCTACCATCGCGTTTTAGCACCTTAAATGCCTTATCTTTCTGGCTCCGGGACTAGGTAAATGTCTTTTGTTGTCGACAAAAACCTGCTACCTTTGAAGGACCTGCAGGTTTCTGCCCCCAGTCAATATCTGGGTAGTTGAAGTTTCCCATGATAAGTACTTCTCCATGCTGTTATGTTCATGCGACATTTAATACAGTAACTCGACAGAATTGTGTCGCCAAAGGTGCACCAAAAAATAATACCAAACATAATTGAAGACCCTGCGCTAGTGTTGAAGAGGTAAACTGCAATAAGGCAGCTTGCCTCACTTGTTACATATCTGGGCCAATGCAGATTTATTATAATTAATTTTGGGTGGGTTGTTGTGTATTTACATTTTTTTCCTTGCAGATTTCTTTTTTTGATCCTCTTTTTGCCATTTCATTTTTTGTCTGTTGTGTTTCCCTTGCGCTGCATCTATCTACCCATCTGTTGCTTTTTTGCTTGCGTTAGCCTGATTTATTTTTGGCATTTTTTAAAGGGAACCTGTCACCAGGAGACCCATTTCTAGTGCTCCCCCAGTCCCCACAGAGCATATTACATACAGTGGCAAAGACTTTTTGTATAAAAAATAGGTTTTAAAGAAAAAAAGAAATGTTATATAGTAACTTTCAATACAATGGGGCAGATTTACTTACTCGGTCCATTCGCGATCCAGCGGCGCGTTCTCTGCAGTGGATTCGGGTCCGGCTGGGATTCATTAAGTTCCTCCGACGTCCACACGGTGGCGGTGCTGCGCTGAAGAGCATCGGAACGCACTCAAGTACACCGGCCTATTCCTGGTGAAGGTTAGTGCAAGCTCCGCGACACCTTTTGTTTTTTAAATGGGGCGGTTTTTCCGAATCCGTCGAGTTTTTGTTCGGCCACGCCCCCTTTTTCCGTCGCGCGCATGCCAGCGCTGATGCGCCAAAATCCCGTGGCAATACAGGGACAAACGGCGCAAATCCGAAACAAGGCACTTGCCCCTTGGGAGTGGCTATAGAGGAGCAGTTCCCCCCATCCTTGGGAAACCGCTCCTCCATGTGTCCTTTTCAAATATAAGAAAACTCCCATCACGTGGCTTAGCGACGCCCCCTGCTCCTTTACAGCCAATCCTGAGTGATGGGAGTTATTTATATATTTGAAAAGAACACATAGAGGAGCGGTTTCCCAAGGGTAGGGGCTGTGGTTGGGGGCGCTGCTGCTCTAGAGCCACTCCCAGGTGACATGTGCCTAGTCACAGACACATGCCATAGAAAGGTAGTATATAACATTTTTTTTTTAAACCTATTTTTTATACAAAAACACTTTGGCAGTGTATGTAGTATGCTCTGTGGGGACTGGGGGAGTAAAGTTGAGGTGAAGGGCTTTTGTGTTTTTCGGCACATGTCCCTGTAATCTTCTTCATACTACTTAAGGAGGATCTTCTCTTACCCATCCTCCAAGGAATCTACTACCACTGCAGGCAAAAGACAGGACCCAGAGAGAAAAAAATGATAAATCTGCCTGTCATGGGTGCTCCTTCAAACTCTCTCACAGGTCGGTTTCATTGCTACCATTTTGACGATTATGCAGCATTTTGATAACTTTTTATTACACTTTTTATGTGATGTAAAAAGGTGTAAAAGTCGCATTTCGGACATTTGGGCGCCATTTCCCGTCTTGGAGGTCACCGTCGGCAATAACCTCTTTTATATTTTGATAGATCAGGACGCGGTGATACCTAACGTGTTTGTGATATTTACTCTTTATTATATTTTATATCAGTTCTAGGGAAAGGGGGGTGATTTGAATTTTTAAGATTTTATACATTTTTTACATTTTTTTTATTGTATGGTCCGATCGTTCCTACAATATACTGCATTGCTACTGTATTGCAGTATATGGCATTTCTGCACAGACCGTGGGTGATAGCTGTGGGTCTTTGTTGTAATATGCAGCAAAGCCCATCTATGTGAGCCCTCTTCATACACCCTTCATAGCTCTGTGGAGAATGTATCCATCGCAGGGAGTGAAGGAGTTAAAGGGCCAGCTCACCGATAATTCCCGCTGGCTGGTTTCCATCCCTATTAATTTCCTGACCCTTTCCTGTGCCCCCTTTCGGATCTTTGTGCCTCAGATTAAGATTTTCCCTTATGCCTACTGCTTGACTACGCTCCTATGCTGCCTCCCCTCACCTCCTGCTTTCCTTTTGACATTGATCTACATCAAGTAGTACTTGATGTACTACTCCCATCCACCCTAGACCGTATTACACTACACAGCTTGTACTACTACTCCCATCCTCCATACACTGTATTACACTACACAGCTTGTATTACTCCCATCCTCCATACACTGTATTACACTACACAGCTTGTACTACTCCCATCCTCCATACACTGTATTCCGATCTGACTGATTCAGACTGAGCACTGGATTTAACTTTCAAATTGTGATGCAAGACAATGCACTTACATGCACCAGGAAGAAGGTGAACTCCTGGGACCTGAGTGGGGAAGCGACACATGCAGGATTGCGGCACAGTGCCTTATACACGGACAATGCACTTTCTGTGAACTCCAGCGGCCGGGTAAGTATATGAGCCCCTGCGTTTTTTTCTGTGATCAATCTGAACAGCAAGACTGGTCGTACTAACAGTTGGGAGAAAAAAGTGGGAGGTCGGCCACAGCTTTAATCTTTAACAAAGTAAAAACTGTGTGGTCCAAATGGAAACCTTAGACCCTACCTACTTTCACCTAGTATGCCAGGCCCCGCCTGTCCTAGTTCATCCATCAGATGATCTTGTGCTAGCTCCAGTGGGGGTCAAAGATTCAACCATAGGCCTATCCCCGCACACTGCCCCCCTGTGTGGCCAGCAGAAGCCACAGGCAAGGTGGCGCCTGGTGGGTGGGGGTGTGGGGCAGGCCGTGCTCCTCTTAAAGCTACAGAGCACGGCCAGTCCTACAACCCCTGGCTTAAACAGCCCACGGGTTGAGCATTGGAGATAGTGGCTTGGTTTTTTCTCTACACTGACATTTGGGTTCCCGGTGCTGGAACTGGAAGACACACTGCTGATAATTCCTACCTCTATATCATTAATATATCTAATTTATAAAACTGAGTGTATGTGTGTACTGTCCCCTTTTGCAGGGTACCCCTGACTGGAGGCTGGGGTGGGGTGCCCTGGGACTGGAGGCTGGGGTGGTTTCCAAGTAATTAGCCTTATATTGGGCTGCTGGAACTTTAATGATAAGTGGGCGGGCTTGTATGTGGGCTACCATCCCTCTCCTCTGGCTACCTCATCACGTCCCCCCGCCTAGTTTACCTGGGGTTTTATAAGCCCCTGTTTCGCTCTCGTCTACCTCTTGGCTGAGTCAGCACCAAAGCAGACAGGATAGGGCACCGGCTCCGGCTTTAATGCAACAGAAATGGGGGGATGTGCCATCGGATTGATTCGGACTGAGTGCAGGATTTAACATTTAAATTGTGTCGCAAGACCAAACACTTGCATGCACGGGGAAGAAGATGGTGAACTCCGGTGGACCTGAGCGCGGAAGTGACACATGCAGGATATCGGGCGCACGATGTAAGTGGATCGCGGCAGATGTGCATTCTTGTTGGACAATGCACCTCGGGAACACACAGAGACAGGTAAGTAAATGTGCCCCAATATCCACAGCTGCTCCTCCATCCAGGCATCTGCTCACCTCTTCATAGAAGCAGATCAGGTTAGTCTGACAACTTCTATCCTGAGTAACCCCGCGCTGGCTGGCACTTATTCCCAGATATCTTCTTATATATGTAACCCATGGCCTCCTTCCTGTTGTAATCAAATACGAAAATGATTCTTGTGAGCTTGAAGGGCTCTGGGGCCATTGTCATTACCAGGACCCCTCTGTGCTAGAGATACATAGGCTTTAACACTGTCTCGTGCTCCCCCCTCCCTCAGCCTGATATCATCTCCCTGCAAGAGAAGTTTCAGCACACAGAGGGAGGGGAAGTGCTCCTGCACAATGTAACAAGCTATGAAGCTACAACACTCAGGGGCTCTGATAACACCTCCAGGAGCCCTTCTGGCAGTGAGTCATAATTTAAAAGTTGATTTTACGAGGAAGGAGGTCACGAACAGGGGCGTCACTAGGAGAGGTTTGGATTTCAGATTTCTGAATGGGGGCCCCTTTCAAATAAATGAATATTTTTACACACATGTATGTACTTATATATACATTTATCACTCATACATACAGTATATACTGTACACACACAGTATTTACATCCATACATTTACACACACAAACAGGATATACATCCATACAATATATATATATATATATATATATATATATATATATATATATATATAAAAATTATAATACATACACATTATATAAATACATGTGGAATAGATACAGAATCTTTACTGGTAGATCTCACACTCAGACTCTGACGGCTCCTATTGTTCTGTTGTGTAACTGAGCGGCTGCACCCAGGAAACTCTGGTGGAAGTTTCCAAAACTCCATCAAACATTTCTGATTGGTCCCTGGTCTGGAGACGCGAGGTATAAAGTCTGCAGACTACAAGCACCTGAGGTTCCTGAGGAAGACGCCCGGACAGGTATCTGTCTCCATTATTTCCTTCTATAATTCCAGGTACAAATCTCATATCTTACACTTTCTCCTCTGTTTTTAGATAATATTTTCCAGATTCGGCAGAGATGTCTCCAATCACAGCCCTGATCTTATCTTCAGGTATTAGTATTGTGCGATTCATTCCTACTACTTGATGATAAATATTGTTCATCTTTTAACTTTTAATATTATTATTAAATACTTTTGTAATAGTTTTTATTTACATTTTGTGACATAAATGACAGCAGGAGATTAACCCCTAATGCACTTTCCATTCTGATCGTAGCTATTACCTTCGCCTTTTGTGCTCCTGCACCAGATTTCAGTGAGTAAAATTAAAACTTTATTTTTTAGTATTTTTTTTATTACATTATTTTCAACATTTCTTTATTTCTGAGAAGTTTGTCAAGCATTTTTATATCACTTGTACTGACACTGATTTACAATTGATGACCTCAACATCAGTCCTTAGCTTCCACATTATATTATATATCATGATTTGTAGCTTAAATAGAGGAAACTGAAATGGACTTTATTTCTGTTAAATACAATTTTAGTTGATAGTTCAAGAATTTTTTTACAATAATCATCTGCCTTCTAAATTTTTCTCTCTATAGGAAAGTCTTGCTATGAAGGGGCTGAAAAATCATGTTGTGACGCCTGTTTGAATACCTGTCCAAAAAATAATAGGTTTTGTGGGTCCGATTGTGTTGCTTATTGTATATGTAAATATAAAGGATTAAGAATTGGCTCTGGCAATCTATGCCTCGAGGGAAAATAATGTCCAATATGGTAAGAAAGAAACAGATCTACATATCAAATGAATATACATTGTAATTGTTGTTTTGCCTCAATTTGATAAAGATGCAAACTGCTCATTCATCTCCTTTTGTTAATTTTATACTTTTATTTTGTTTTATTTTTCTTAATATTTGCTAAGATAATTTACTAAGATATCAGTACCAGAGTTTTGCCTTGGTATCCATGATGCACTATGTTACCTGTCCTACATGCTGTGCACTATGATACCTGTCCTACATGCTGTGCACTATGATACCTGTCCTACATGCTGTGTACTATGATACCTGTTCTACATGCTGTGCACTATGATACCTGTCCTACATGCTGTGTACTATGATACCTGTCCTACATGTTGTGCACTATGATACCTGTCCTACATGCTGTGCACTATGATACCTGTCCTACATGCTGTGCACTATGATACCTGTCCTACATGCTCTGCACTGTGATACCTGTCCTACATGCTGTGCACTATGATACCTGTCCTACATGCTGTGCACTATGATACCTGTCCTACATGCTGTGCACTATGATACCTGTCCTACATGCTGTGCACTATGATACCTGCCCTACATGCTGTGCACTATGATACCTGTCCTACATGCTGTGCACTATGATACCTGCCCTACATGCTGTGCACTATGATACCTGTCCTACATGCTGTGCACTATGATACCTGTCCTACATGCTGTGCACTATGATACCTGTCCTACATGCTCTGCACTATGATACCTGTCCTACATGCTGTGCACTATGATACCTGTCCTACATGCTGTGCACTATGATACCTGTCCTACATGCTGTGCACTATGATACCTGTCCTACATGCTGTGCACTATTATATCTGTCCTACATGCTGTGCACTATGATACCTGTCCTACATGCTGTGCACTATGATACCTGTCCTACATGCTGTGCACTATGATACCTGTCCTACATGCTGTGCACTATGATATCTGTCCTACATGCTGTGCACTATGATACCTGTCCTACTTGCTGTGCACTATGATATCTGTCCTACATGCTGTGCACTATTATACCTGTCCTACATGCTGTGCACTATGATACCTGTCCTACTTGCTGTGCACTATGATATCTGTCCTACATGCTGTGCGCTATGATACCTGCCCTACATGCAGTGCACTATGATACCTGTCCTACATGCTGTGCACTATGATACCTGTCCTACATGCTGTACACTATGATACCTGTCCTACATGCTGTGCACTATGATACCTGTCCTACATGCTGTGCACTATGATACCTGTCCTACATGCTGTGCACTATGATACCTGTCCTACATGCTGTGCACTATGATATCTGTCCTACATGCTGTGCACTATGATACCTGTCCTACATGCAGTGCACTATGATACCTGTCCTACATGATGTGCACTATGATATCTGTCCTACATGCTGTGCACTATGATATCTGTCCTACATGCTGTGCACTATGATACCTGTCCTACATGCTGTGCACTATGATACCTGTCCTACATGCTGTGCACTATGATACCTGTCCTACATGCTGTGCACTATGATACCTGTCCTACATGCTGTGCACTATGATACCTATCCTACATGCTGTGCACTATGATACCTGTCCTACATGCTGTGCACTATGATACCTGTCCTACATGCTGTGCACTATGATACCTGTCCTACATGCTGTGCACTATGATACCTGTCCTACATGCTGTGCACTATGATACCTATCCTACATGCTGTGCACTATGATACCTGTCCTACATGCTGTGCACTATGATACCTGTCCTACATGCTGTGCACTATGATACCTGTCCTACATGCTGTGCACAATGATACCTGTCCTACATGCTGTGCACTATGATACCTGTCCTACATGCTGTGCACAATGATACCTGTCCTACATGCTGTGCACTATGATACCTGTCCTACATGCTGTGCACTATGATACCTGTCCTACATGCAGTGCACTATGATACCTGTCCTACATGCAGTGCACTATGATACCTGTCCTCCATGCTGTGCACTATGATATCTGTCCTACATGCTGTGCACTATGATACCTGTCCTACATGCTCTGCACTATGATACCTGTCCTACATGCTGTGCACTATGATATCTGTCCTACATGCTGTGCACTATGATACCTGTCCTACATGCTGTGCACTATGATACCTATCCTACATGCTGTGCACTATGATACCTGTCCTACATGCTGTGCACTATGATACCTGTCCTACATGCTGTGCACTATGATACCTGTCCTACATGCTGTGCACAATGATACCTGTCCTACATGCTGTGCACTATGATACCTGTCCTACATGCTGTGCACAATGATACCTGTCCTACATGCTGTGCACTATGATACCTGTCCTACATGCTGTGCACTATGATACCTGTCCTACATGCTGTGCACTATGATACCTGTCCTACATGCTGTGCACTATGATACCTGTCCTACATGCTGTGCACTATGATACCTGTCCTCCATGCTGTGCACTATGATATCTGTCCTCCATGCTGTGCACTATGATATCTGTCCTACATGCTGTGCACTATGATACCTGTCCTACATGCTGTGCACTATGATACCTGTCCTATATGCTGTGCACTATGATACCTCCTTCATCTCTTCCTTCATTCTATATCTTCTCTCTCTGGGAAAGATCCATTTCTTCTTCTACTTTTCTGGGGTAGTGACTACACCACCTCCATATCATGTGGTTGGGCGGCTGGTGGATCAGGCGGCCATGAAGCTTTGGACCTGATGTACTTTTGCCCAGTTTTCCAGTAGTTTTTCTATCTTCCCCTCAGTCTTTATCTTCTCCTGCATCTTCTGTATTTTCTCCTCCTTCAAATTTATCCCATTTTTTCCTTTTTCATTTTTCTTTCCTATTTAACTCTTTTTGCTCCATCTTCATCTTTTCCTTGTCCTTATTCTTAATTCTCCACCACTTCATTTTCTTCTCTTTTCATTTTCCATTTCTTCCCAAAGTTCATTCTACACATTGGAGCAGATTTACTTACCCGGTCCTGTCACGATCCCGCGGTGCGTTGTCCGACAAGGACTCAGGTCCGGCGCGATTTTCTAAGCTCATGCCCCCGAGTTCCATCTTCCATCGCTGTCAAAGCTGCGCAAATCCCGAAAACAGTCCAACAAAAGTCCGATCCGCGGCCCTTAGTAAATAAGCCCTAATGTGCTAATACAGAATCAGCTTCCACACAGGAACCTATTGGACCCAATTCCAATCACTGGGTCAGTACTGTGCAGCTCAGATCAGTCATAGAAGGATCCAGTGCAGAAATGTTATCACTTCTCTGAGATGTAGATGTGGAAGAGCCGGACTGTAGTTACTCATCTCCTGTCTATGGATTTCCAGCTGTAACATAACTACAACTCCCAGCATCCTCTGAGCAGTGCATTCTGGGGGCTGCAGCTTAGAGTGACAGGTTGGATGATGAGACGTCTGGTTCCTCCTCACATTGTGCAGTATAAATTCCCCCTCTGATTGTTAGGAATATTGGGACATAAATATTTGTAGTATAAGAGCCTAAACGTTACATTACAGATCATTTCTGGTGATATTTTTGCCTTTCTCTTTACAGATGAGATCGATGTCCGATAATGAGAAATCATAAGAAGGAAGAAAGAAACTTCTAATCATCAGAAGATAAAATCCTGGGATCTGAGAGATGATTATTCTTAGTCCTGTGTATAACATATAATAAAATCGGATTTCATTCTGTATTCTTTTATTTGTTCTTTATTCTTTTACGTTTGTTAAATACATATGGAAATCAGTAGTTACCTGCCTAAACCTTAACCCCCCCCCATGTCTTCTCATTTTTAGTTAGAAGGTTATTATTGTTCTTATAAGCTCATACCAATACACCAATTGCATATATATATATATATATATATATATATATATAAACATGATAATGGAAAAAGCACTTGCAACAAAATTGACTACGCCCCTAAGTGACAATGGAAAAATTGTCACCAAATAGCCATTTCCCCTTCCTGGTGTCACATGACCCATTGATGTTACAAGGTCTGCTGGGAATGTGAAGCAAATGTATAAAATTTGGTGAATGTCACCATGTTCTGTGATCTACTGAAGAGAAGCATCATCCCCCTAACTCAGAAACTGGGCTGCAGAGAAGTATCTAACATGATAATGACCCCAAACTCACCTCATAGACAACCGCTGCCTGCTAAAGAAACTGAGGGTAAAGGAGCTGGACTGGTCAAGTGTGTCTCCAGACCTAAACCCTATGGAGGATAGTGCAACATCTCCAAATAGAAGGTAGAAAAGCACAAGGTCTCTAACATCCAGCAGCTTCATTATGTCATGGCAGAGGATTGAATGGCTGAAACCTGTGAGTCTTGAAGTATCTTCAGTTCTAAAAGGAATATGACCGACAAATTTGAGGGGGGAGACATGAAGAAGATGGGGGCTGGTAGCACACATGAGAAAGTGTCTTGACCCGAGTTATTTGTCAAATTGCAGATAGCCAGAAGTAGAAGAGATGCCCAAGAGAAAACATTAGTGGTCCATTTGGAAAAAAGCTTTAGACCGGTTTTAGAAGTTTTAGAGAGGAACACTTCCCCCAAATGTGCATAGAGTTGGGCGTACCCATGGAGGCCATTATGTGATCATTAAATAATACTGGAAGAAGGAGGGGAAGCATAGGGATGACAAAGGACAAGTAGGCCTGACCCATAAGGGAAATACAGTATTTCAGATCAGCAGGACACAGGAAGGTAGGTACCCACATCCCAGGCAGTGGGTGTGTGATGGGATACTAACAGTCGGCTACTAGTCAATGTCTGTTTAAGATACCAAGTTGTGGAGCCAAAACTCTCATATATTCCTGACTTGAGTGAAGATTCATTGTAGTGCATCCTTAGCAAGTAGATATAGAAAGACCCCATTTTTCTTATCAAACTCCTTAGTTTTTCTAGGATTAAACAGTGAGAGGGAGTGTCTGTGCCCAACCAGGTTTACAATATGCGGGAAGCCCCTGATATACAAAAAATCAAACGCTTACACATTTGGCCGATCATAGGTGCAGTTTCTGGGAGATCACCTAAATAAGAGCCCAACCAGCCTCATTACTTCCATCAGTATGAATCCAAGAAGACAACTCCCTGGGTCGGGCAGGAATACTAACCCTGTTACTGTTTCTTTATACGGAAATTATGTTTTTTTCTTGTTAGTAGAACAAATAGAGGCCATATGATTAACATGAAATATAATTGTGCTGTGTGCACTCAATGGGGGGCATTTATTACCAATTTTCAAACGGAAAACTGGCTGATTATTTTTCCATTGTTGCACCTTATTTATGAAGTGTCGGCACCACAATATTGATGGTTTTGGACTCTCATATTTTCTTCTTGGCCTCAAAATTTTGGCACCACTTGGGGATCAGACTCTTTTTTCAGGGGCATCTAGTTTTCCGACTCGTTTTTTGGCACAATTTTTTAGCGCACAATTAGACATTTGAAAAGTTGGTCTAGTGAGATCCATTTCACTTTCATGAATGGGGAGACAGTTCTAAACTTTTTTGTTTGTGCATCAAATCATTAATCCCTTAAATGCCATAAACTTAAATCCCACTGAAATTATAGCATATTTCAGAAAAGTATAAGTCTACATTCACTCTGATGTGTACCTGCCGTACCATAGCATGGCTGGCACACGGTGGCTCCGGGGATAGGAGAAGGCCTCTCCATAGAGAAACATGGGGGACAGCGCCATATTCTCGGGAAAGATAGGACATATCCTATCTTTCTCCTGGCTATGGAATGGTACGGTGCAGCATGTGTGCGGCAGTGTACCGCTCCATACCGCGCCATGCGCCCATTGCTGAACTATGGGCCACGTTTTTCTGATGTATATACGTCGGCTGTATATACATCCCGCAACGGCCATGTGAATGAGGCCTATGGGAGTATTCAAACACCCTGTGGGGATGTATATGCAGCCGCAAATTTGCTGTCGCATTTCCGTCCCCATAGACGCCAATGGCGGCCCGGCGGTGGTACGGTGCCATACTGCTCCATACAGCGCTGTGTGCCCATTGCCGGCCTATGGGGCACATTTTTCCGACGTATATATGTCGTCTGTATATACGTCCCCCAACGCCCATGTGAATGAGGCCTAAGGGTGCATTCACAAGCTCGTCTGTAGGGATGTATATGCGGCTGCAATTTTGACGCCAATGCAGGCCCGGGAGTACTCTATCTTTTCCTGGGTGTGTGGCCGTGCGCCGCTGTTTCCTATTTAGGGTTCACCTCCTCCTCTTCAGCGGCATGCCTGCCCGGTTGGCATACAAAAGTGTGAATGTACCCTAAGCCATAGAATCTGTTTGATGGTTTTAATCTCGGAGAAGCAAAGCTCGCTGCCCTGGTTGGAAATCCAATTCCTTGAGAAAACATCTATATCTATCTATACTGATGCATTCATGTTGTAGGATTTGGAAGATGTAGAAATATCACAATCTTCTGGCCTCCCTTTCATCGGGAAAATTAGGAATCAATAACTGATGCTGTGCTTGCTGTGGCTTTTGTATGATGGCAATCGGATTATTTTGCAGAATATACAAAGGATACAGAATGCTGCAATATTTGGGCTATTCTATAATGTAAATGGAGATCAGTAGTAAAGAAGAATTATCTGGATGAGTCAATAAAAAAAAAGAAATAGATTTATAAAAATATCTGACAATTTTTCCTGCAAGGTGATGGTTGTGACGATTGGAAAGAAATTGGGTATTTTTGATCATTAGGAAACTTTTGAAGGTCATTGAACATTCAGATCCATGTGTATAATTGCTCCCCCCAGGTGGTAATAGTTATATTCCCGGCCAGAATAAGGACACAAAGCAGACAATGTTACTCAGGATGTCACATTAATTACCATCTATTATTGTATTTCATCATTTCAATGAGACCTTTGTACAATTGTAACAATACAGTAAATTATGAAGCGGCCATGTCATAAATACTAATGACAAACTAGGGGGTGGTCCAAGAATTCACAACATGAAACTTTCCCTGGGAATTGTCAATGGCTGCTCTGTTGTCTTCACTTTTCTAATAAATGGAAAGCTGCCACCTCTGCCCAGTAAGGGTTAATGCCGGCACACTTACAGGGTTCTGCCTTTATTTTACTTGATGATCTTAATTCAAGATGTGTGCCATCTTTACTTGACAGGCAAACAGTTATCCTGCCCCATTACTCTATCTGTATTCAGTCATTCCTGCTCTTCCCCTTTTGTTGAATATTTGCTATGCCCATGACTATTCTTCCATTGACATGATTCTGTACTGTATTTGCTGTCTAGTTGTTACTTGGATTGTTGACCTCGACTTTGTTTTCTTTGTTAAAGATGATAGCAACTCTGGAGAATTATATACCCCATTTCCTGCACCGTGATCTCTAAATGGATAACACTGACCTATCATTGCATCCCTGCTGACCATAGATGATGTCACAGCTTATCTCCTCCCCTCCCTGTACAATGACTTCTATATAGATAACACTGACCCATCATTACATCACCACTGACAATAGATGATGTCACAGCTTATCCCCTCCCCCCTCCTGTACAATGACCTCTATATAGATAACACTGACCCATCATTACATCACTACTGACAATAGATGATGTCACAGCTTATCTCCTCCCCCTCCCTGTACAATGACCTCTATACAGAAAACACTGACCCATCATTACATCACTACTGACAATAGATGATGTCAAAGCTTATCCCCTCCCCTCCCTGTACAATGACCTCTATATAGATATCACTGACCCATCATTACATCACTACTGGCAATAGATGATGTCATAGCTTATCTCCTCCTCCTCCCTGTACAATGACCCCTATATAGATATCACTGACCCATCATTACATCACTACTGAGAATAGATGATGTCACAGCTTATCTCCTCCCCCTCCCTTTACAATGACCTCTATATAGATAACACTGACCCATCATTACATCATTACTGACAATAGATGATGTCACAGCTTATCTCCTCCCCTCCCTGTACAATGACCTCTATATAGATAACACTGACCCATCATTACATCACTACTGACAATAGATGATGTCACAGCTTATCTCCTCCCCCTCCCTGTACAATGACTTTTATATAGATAACACTGACCCATCATTACATCACTACTGACAATAGATGATGTCACAGCTTATCTCCTCCCCCTCCCTGTACAATGACCTCTATATAGATATCACTGACCCATCATTACATCACTACTGGCAATAGATGATGTCACAGCTTATCTCCTCCCCCTCTCTTTACAATGACCTCTATATAGATAACACTGACCCATCATTACATCACTACTGACAATAGATGATGTCACAGCTTATCTCCTCCCCCGCCCTATACAATGACCTCTATATAGATAACACTGACCCATCATTACATCACTACTGACAAGAGATGATGTCACAGCTTATATCCTCCCCTCCCTGTACAATGACCTCTATATAGATAACACTGACCCATCATTACATCACTACTGACAATAGATGATGTCACAGCTTATATCCTCCTCTCCCTGTACAATGACCTCTATATAGATAACACTGACCCATCATTACATCACTACTGAGAATAGATGATGTCACAGCTTATCTCCTCCCCCTCCCTGTACAATGACCTATATATAGATAACACTGATCCATCATTACATCACTACTGACAATAGATGATGTCACAGCTTATCTCCTCCCCCTCCCTGTACAATGACCTCTATATAGATAACACTGACCCATCATTACATCACTGCTGACAATAGATGATGTCACCGCTTATCTCCTCCCCCTCCTTGTACAATGACCTCTATATAGCGAACACTGACCCATCATTACATCACTACTGACAATAGATGATATCACAGCTTTTCTCCTTCCCCTCCCTGTACAATGTCCTCTATATAGATAACACTGACCCATCATTACATCACTACTGACAAGAGATGATGTAACAGCTTATCTCCTCCCCCTCCATGTACAATGACCTCTATATAGATAACACTGACCCATCATTACATCACTACTGACAATAGATGATGTCACAGCTTATCTCGTCCCCCTCCCGGTACAATGACCTCCATATAGATAACACTGACCCATCATTACATCACTACTGACAATAGATGATGTCACAGCTTATCTCCTCCCCCTCCCTGTACAATGACCTCTATATAGATAACACTGACCCATCATTACATCACTACTGGCAATAGATGATGTCACAGCTTATCTCCTCCCCCTCCCTGTACAATGACCTCTATATAGATAACACTGACCCATCATTACATCACTACTGACAATAGATGATGTCACAGCTTATCTCCTCCCCCTCTGTAAAATGACCTCTATATAGATAACACTGACCCATCATTACATCACTACTGACAATAGATGATGTCACAGCTTATCTCTCTCTCCCTGTACAATGACTTTTATATAGATAACACTGACCCATCATTACATCACTACTGACACTAGATGATGTCACAGCTTATCTCCTCCCCCTCCCTGTACAATGACCACTATATAGATTACACTGTCCCATCATTACATCACTACTGACAATAGATGATGTCACAGCTTATCTCCTCACCCTCCCTGTACAATGACCTCTATATAGATAACACTGACCCATCATTACATCACTACTGACAATAGATGATGTCACAGCTTATCTCCTCCCCCTCTGTAAAATGACCTCTATATAGATAACACTGACCCATCATTACATCACTACTGACAATAGATGATGTCACAGCTTATCTCTCTCTCCCTGTACAATGACTTTTATATAGATAACACTGACCCATCATTACATCACTACTGACAATAGATGATGTCACAGCTTATCTCCTTCCCCCTCCCTGTACAATGACTTTTATATAGATAACACTTACCCATCATTACATCACTACTGACACTAGATGATGTCACAGCTTATCTCCTCCCCCTCCCTGTACAATGACCTCTATATAGATAACACTGACCCATCATTACATCACTACTGACAATAGATGATGTCACAGCTTATCTCCTCCCCCTCCCTGTACAATGACTACTATATAGATTACACTGTCCCATCATTACATCACTACTGACAATAGATGATGTCACAGCTTATCTCCTCCCCCTCCCTGTACAATGACCTCTATATAGATAACACTGACCCATCATTACATCACTACTAACAATAGATGATGTCACAGCTTATCTCCTCCCCCTCCCTGTACAATGACCTCTAAATAGTTAACAATGGCCTGTTATAAGACCACATTCAGCTGGAAGACCATGAGGGAGGGCTGAGCTGTTGCAGTTTTTCTTGTCTACATAGAAAACAAAGATCACTGTCATCAACTTATTTTTACGTGTGTTAAAAACCCAGTCAAAACTAACTAATAATGTGTGTAAAAAAAATTGACATACTGAACAAACTCTGATGGAAAACTGATTATAATAATAACAATGATGAAAACTAATACAGAAGATGAATTATAATGCAGATGCAAAAAACTTATAATCCTTTATTTCTGCGTAGGAGGTAATAGATTACAGGTACAGATGGTAACATAAGGAAGCAAAGTTTTGGTGAAATGAGGACACCCGTAATACAACGCGCCTATTCACACAGGGATCTGGCTTGAACCTCAGATTTCAGAGTAATTGGCGTCATACACCAGAGATGTCGTAAAAAAGGGAACATCTTGTAATTATACACAATAAACACTACAAATGATTATTTAGTGGCTGTCAATAATAATGAATCAATAGAGGCTGTGTATAATTTCATTGGAATGAAGACATTTTTTTAAGTAATCCTCGGCTTCAAATATTCTTCTGTTTGTTTGCGAACACTAAAGAATTTGGCTTTTTATAACTCATCCTATTATTCCAGTAATCATGCTCATCCACTTCCGAGCAGTTCTCCTAAGAAACTAATTTGCAAGTTGTGCATCCCCCATAATATCCACATGGTCTGCATCATGAGGAATGTATCAGTACATATGACCATGAATATAGTGTTAGGTATTGTCCATGAAGACAAATGGGATAAGGACACCCTATAGTTATAATTTAGTGAGATACCTTTTAGGGAGAGTAAACTAACATAAAATTGTCAGTACGCTTAAGATAATGTAAAAGGGTTTAGTTCAACCCTGATTTATATATAATATAATCACCTGATCAACAATTTATGCTTTTTTCCCAGAGTAACCCTGAGTCTGTGTTGATTGCATCTTCCTTGCAAGCACCAATATCTATTTTAAGAATTAGACTCCTGTCCGGTATACTCACTGAACTGGTCTACTTGAAACCAGATCCAAAACAGGGGTGTAACTAAAGTGGTAGCAGCCATAGTAGCTGCTATGGGGCCCGCAGTGTCAGGGGGCACTGGAATCCAACCTGACACACTAAAGACTGGCAAATGCATACCATTAAGTACATATTCTACTGCACATTGTACATCATAACATGTATTTAATGCTAATATATTCTACAGTACAGAGTCAGGAACTTCGATAAGAAATGTTGGGGATGGGACGGCAGGACTAGGAATCTCCCACCTCTAGTTTCTTGGTGTCTAATTCCCCATGTGGTCTGCATATATGTGTCCTCAACCCCCCTGAAGACTGCCTGGCGAAGGGAGGCCCCATTCAGAAGTCTGCTATGGGGCCCAGCCTCTTCTAGTTACGTCCCTGATTGTAAGATTGCCTTATGTGAATGTTAACCAAAAATGCTAAATCACTTTATTAATAAAACAAACAAGTACAGTCAGTCCCCGGGTTACATACAAGATAGGGTCTGGAGGTTCGTTCTTAAGTTGAATTTGTATGTAAGTCGAAACTGTATATTTTATAATTGAAGTTGTAGACAGATTTTTTTCTTTTGCCCCAGTGACAATTGGAGTTTCAAAATTTTTGGTGTAATTGGACCAAGAATTATCAATAAAGCTTTATTACAGACACTTTACAGCTGATCATTGCAGTCTGGGACTATAGTAAAGCATCCAGAGAGATGCACCAGAGGTCACAGTGGGCAGAGGGGTCCGTCTGTAACTATGGGTTGTCTGTAAGTCGAGTGTCCTTAAGTAGGGGACCGCCTGTAGCTTGAAAGTAAAAAAATATAAACAAGTATAATGCATTTCCAATATATATATATACCCTTCATCAGATAAACAGTTATATGATAATACCACAACAAACTTGACACATATATAGCTAAAGTGGTAAAAGCCACACCTATGGGTGTAGGGATGGAAAATAGGTCAATACGAAGCAATAGCAAATGACAATAATAATAGCAGTAGTGTATGTGCTGTGAAGTAATTTTAGGCACATTGGGGCATATTTATCAGACCAGTGGTGCAGAGGCCCTGAAATAATCACAAATGCTAGCTTATTGCTAGCTTTTCCGATTATTTGCCACGATCCGCCACCCTCACGCCAGTGGGGCGTGAAGGGGGGCGCGGGCCGACGGGAGCAGGCCGACGCGGGGCATTACTGTTTCATATGTGAAAAGTCGCCGGCTGTGTCCTTTTCTACGCCAGACCCTGCCTGGCGTAGGATAAGCGCTTCGCAGCCTCTTACCGTGATACATCAAGAGGCGGAACATGCAGCGGCGGGGCTATCATACGCTGGTGGGCGAGCCATGATAAATATGTCCCAATGTATCAGCAAAGATGGCGGTATAACAAAAGCAGAACTGGATCCAGGGGACATGCACAGTAGAGCTGAAAGTCCCGTATCGGGGCATTGAAAGAAAGGCCACGCTATAGGGCTGAAAATAAAGCTTCACTGATTCTAAAATCATGTCACTATACCCTTCTCCATAGGCTTCTATTTTGAATGGTGTCCTACCCCCCCCCACCCAATCTCCAATGGAACGAGACAAGGTTGTCCATTATCCCCCCCCTTCCTCCTTTAGTCCTGACCATAGCGACCATCATACAGCATATACGCCAGAAATTGTGTCAAGGCTCGGGGTTAGGGACCCCCAGGACCACCGCGGACGATGACACAAGCAGACACCTGGGACTGGAATCCAAGTGGCGCCCGGTCTTCACCAGAGCCTGCAGCAAAGCAGGTTGGTCTTGCTGCGGCGTGGTACCTGCAGGTCATTCCAACCAGCAAGGATGGGAGCAGGAACGCAGAGAGGTAAGTTAGATCCAGGAGAGTGGAGACCATCGGCGCCTTGGAGAGGCGAGATGGGGATCGCTGGGACACCTTGGTGGATGATCTCCTTATAATGAACACACTAAATAAATAAATGTCACCCTATCTTCATTAAGCACTTTGCACTTTAGATGATTTTTAGAACCTTAACTTTTTTCAGCGACACACATGTCCCATTTCAATAGTCTATCAAGCACTATTCATTTTTACACTATTAGCCCTGATATTTAATCAAAACACACTACATAAGGTTCCTTGTTTCCCCTATATATAACATCCTTAGTATATATAACAACCATCTAAGACAGCGATCCGCACTCACTCCACCACTTAAACTAACCGGCAGAACTGTAGACGTGCATCCTGGGTCTGCTACTGTCGGATCACTTTGCGGCCGCAATGGATCGGTCCTTTGTGGTGACGCAACAACGGGAATCAACCGTGTTCCCTGGGTGCCGAATCTCCACTATCAAGCCTGCACACCTGTTCCTCGCTATTTGCACAAGTAAGCACAAAAACAATTACAATGCTGTCACCTTTCAGGTAACATATAAGAAATGTCTATTCTTAAAGGGACAGTGCACTAATAATTTTCTATACACCAATGTTGCAAGAATATGTGTAATACATTGTTCTTATGATGCTTTAGTGGGCTAAAAAGTGAAAGTAACTCATTCTTCTAAACCTAAGCTATCCCGGCTACCCAAGCATAAAGAATTTTAACCAATTTTACTTGTCTATGCCCAACCTTCTATATTTTCTATGTCAAAAAGTTTATTGGCAATCCCAAAAATGTATATATATTATTTTATAATTATTTTTCTTCATGAAATTTGCATGTAATAATTTTCTGATGCAAAATAAAAAAACTATCTACTGCAGCCATCTAGTGGTGCTATTTATTTGGTGCAGTCCTGGGACAGTACTGGTTTAGAGAACTTTAAAATACCCGTCTATGAGAGGATTTATTTTGGAGGAAGAGATCTCCTTATAATTAGAGATGAGCGAGCACTAAAATGCTCGGGTGCTCGTTATTCGAGACAAACTTTTCCAGATGCTCGAGTGCTCGTCTCGAATAACGAGCCCCATTGAAGTCAATGGGAGACTCGAGCATTTTTCAAAGGGACCATGGTTCGGGAATAAAATGTGTTATTTAATTGAAAAAGAATGTCTTCTGATAAGTTAGCAGATGTATGCAAACATCTGCAATCTATTCTTCACTGTTCCCCGTGTATATTATCTCCCGACAAGTTAGCAGATGTGAAGAACAGTGAAGAATAGAATAAAAACAGTGAACACAGGATCATTTAAGTGAAAAACACAGTGAAGAACACAGTGAAGAATAGATTACAGATGTTCGGCACATCTGCTTACTTGTCGGGAGATACGCTGTCCCGGGATCCGCTCCTCTTCTTCCACTGAAGTCTCCCTGATCTCTCTGCCCTTCCCAATTTCTCTGCCCTTTCCTATGTCTCTGTCCTGTTCCCCGATCTCTCTGTGCTGCTTCCCGATGTCTCTGCCCTCCCCGATGTCTCTGTCCTGTTCCCTGATTTCTCTGTCTTTCTCCCCGATGTCTATGTTCTGTTTCTCGATGTCTCTGTCCTCCCTTATGTCTCTGTCCTGCCCCCCGATTTCTAGGTCCCGCTCCCTTATGTCTCTGTGCTGCTCCCTTATGTCTCTGTCCTGCCCCCCGGTGTCTCTGTGCTGCTCCCCGGTGTCTCTGTGCCGCTCCCCGATGTCTCCGTGCTGCCCCCTGGTATCTCTGTGCTGCCCCCCAGTGTCTATGTGCTGCTCCCCGGTGTCTCTGTGCTGCTCCCCATGTTCTTCAATGTGTTCTTCACACATATATATTGTTCTTCACATACTATTTTGTTCCGCACGCGTATCTTCCGACAAGTAAGCAGATGTGCCGAACATCTGTAATCTATTCTTCACTGTGTTCTTTACTGTGTTTTTCACTTAAATGATCCTGTGTTCACTGTGTTCACTGTGTTTTTCACTTAAATGATCCTGTGGTCACTGTTTTTATTCTATTCTTCACTGTTCTTCACTGTGTTTTTTTAATTAAATGCTCGATCTCGAGCAGGGGAAATACTCGTCCGAGCAACGAGCCGTTTCGAGTACCTTAATACTCGAACGAGCATCAAGCTCGGACGAGTATACTCGCTCATCTCTACTTATAATTGTAGCCAACCATAAAAATTAGCAGCTCTAAACATATCTTGCTCGTCAGCATCTATCATGAGGGCTAGACCAGGGCCGATTCTAGACAAAGTGGGGCCCTGGGCAAAACTATAAGTGGGGCCCCAAAATAAAACTATTTTATGACCAGTCACAGTCAGTAAGAGGCTCCCTTTAGTAAGGTAAAACAAACTGTAATATGGGAGAATTTTAGAGGAGATAGATGATAGGGAGACTGATGGGCAGCACGGTGCCTCAGTGGTTAGTACTACAGCCTTGCAATGCTGGCCAACATCTGCAAAGAGTTTGTATGTTCTCTCTGTGTTTGTGTGGGTTTCCTGCGGGTCCTCTGGTTTCCTCCCACATTCCAAAAAATTACTGGTAGGTTAAATAGTCCCCATTGGGGACAGGGACTGATCTGGCAAGCTCTGTACAATTTTGACATTTAAAAATTAAATCGAAATTACAGCAAAAAGAATTAATACACTCAATGCAATTGAGTGCAATTTTTTTTCAAACTGAAATATTTTATTAAAAATACTTAAAATTTGACTTCGATGGCAAAAACTGTGCTCCAAACAGAAAATATTTACCTTCACATCTCCTGAATGTAATAGATGGACATGTGTAGAGTTCACAAATGTCCAATATTGATATGTTCACATGAATAAATCCACATAATATCACTAACACTGTAATAACTAAATATCTGCTTTCCAGCTACAAATTTTAAGACAATCACAACCTGCAAAATATATCAATAAAACAGAATAAAAAGTAAAAGCGTCATAAAACCTATAGAATTTTGAAAGCAGACAACCAGGCGATGCATTTGGCAATTAACATTCAAAATTTCCTCTAAAATATCTTCAAATCCAGATACTTATATAAAGAAAATGGGGCAGATTTACTTACCCGGTCCATTCGCGATCCAGCGGCGCGTTCTCTGCGGTGGATTCACTTCCTCTGATGCCTACCAGGTGGCGCTGCTGCGCTGAAGTTCCCAGGAATGCACTGACCTTCACCAAGCCGGACCAAGTGAAGGTAAGCGCGAGTCCCCCCCAATTTTTTTTTTTTAAATGCGGCGGTTTTTCCGAATCTGTCGGGTTTTCGTTCGACCACGCCCCCCGATTTCCGTCGCGTGCATGCCAGCACCAATGCGCCACAATCCGATCGCGTGCACCAAAATCCCGGGACAATTCATGGAAAATCAGCGCAAATCGTATATATTCGGGTAACACGTCGGGAAAACGCGAATCGGGCCCTTAGTAAATGACCCCCAATATATTTTCCTAAAGCAGTAAGATGTGAGGAGATCATACAGACCACATGTGTAAATTCACCAAAATATACAGCAAAGGGAACTGCAGAAATTTGCATTGAACTTCAAACAGATCTATCATTGTATGTTCCCTTACACAATGGTCACCCAAATAATAACTATAAATCCATAACCCAAGCTAATGAGATAGTAAAAGTCACTCTTAGATGTGCGCCATTGTATTAGCCGCACAGTAACAGAACTCTCCGCTCTTCATAAGAATGAGAGTGAGAACGTCCTAACATAGGTGGAAATAATGGAGGATGGTGTGCAATAAAAACTTTATTCCAGAACATGTGTGTGTTTTTGGTGTCACATATAACTTTATGGATACGTTCTGGGTTGCGGTGTTAATATATAATAGTGATGTTAGGATCGAATGTTCATCGCATTAGTCAATTTTAACCAAAAAAAACTATCACGAAATAAAAGGCAAAAAGAGAGTGTGTTCTTAGATAGTTCTGCATAGAAAAGGGTCAATCCATGAGTATTAGTTGATATTATTCCTTATCAGAATGTAGTAACATATAAAGTGAATATTTCCATTATCTGTGAGGTGCAGCAGCTCCTGTGTGCAGCAAATTCTCCCTGCAGCCTGATGGCTAAGAATCTGGAGGGGGGTGTACATTTCAGAGTGTGATATCTCTGGCTCTGTGACACATAGAACCTCACTTCTTTTTTCCTATGAAAGAAGAGAGTCCCCTCTGTTATATGTTAAAATTGTGTTTCTAAGTTTCAGGAAAACAGAGATATTAACTGTTAAACTGCCATCAGGAGTGATTTTTCTATATAAAAATGGCACCTGATATTCTCACTTTAAACCTGAATATCTCTGGATCCCTGGCACCTAGAAACAAAATTCAAGATTCATTTGAAAGAAGAGATTCTCCTCTTTCAGGCCTACCCATAGTGCCGGCCCTGGGCTAAACTATCCTCTCCTTATTCCTTGGTCAGGCAGCTCCTTCACCCAAATGCAAAATAAATAAAAAACTGAAGCTCAACGTTTACGCCATCAGCTACTTGCCCATCAATTTTGTATTTCCATGAGGAAAAACTGCTAAGACTTCATCCAGGAATAGGCTTTACGTTCAAGGTCTTAGCTGCCGTGTTTTTTTACCCTCCAACTTGCAGATAAACTTTCAACAATGTTTACGTTCTAGGGAATAATGCACAGACATAGCGTAGCCTCTACAAGTTGAAAGTCGTTTTTAATGGTCAAATACTCACATTCCATAAAAAAGTATACAGCATATCTAAAAACACATTGATGCATTGCCTAGTCATCAACATCTGACCTTGGGCTTAGAGTTCTTCCGAATGAAGAGCTGGAAGATACGATACATCTCTTGATTAGGCAGATCAAACCTCAAAATGTTTGTGATTCCCAAGATTTATTAACTTATTCAACTCTACCCATTCTTATACCTCAAAACTATTACAACACATTGGAGAGGTTACTCACTAGCTATATCAGGAAAAGGACAGGGTATAGGCTTTTGCAACATCCCCCACCGGAGCCTAACCTTTTCTTGGGGTCTGGAGACAGCCGGGGCCCGGAATACCAGAGTGGCTGTCGGTTGCGGCCTAGGCACGCTGGTGTCACGGTGCTTGGTATGGGGACCGGAGGGCTGACCTACAACCTGGCAGGTCTCCAGCAGGTGGTGTTGGCAAGAAATGATATGGAGGGAGAGGCTGTGGTACTGATTCTCCCTGGGGAAGCCCTTAGAGTCTTTAGTATGTGTCCCTGGTAGATAGATGGGGCGCCCTTAGTGGTGATACAGCCGTAGCAGGGACCAGACGTAGGCAATGTTGTGCATAAAAGTAACTTACAGTTCTTTATTCAACCAATGGTAACAACATGCCAAATGATTCATACAAATGCAGTACTGGAGTGATTTTGGAGAAGAACCTTAGGAGTTGTTTCACCAGTCTGGATGCAGGGGCAGGCTGGGATGTAGCTGTGTCCAATCCTGGAAGCTGTTCAAGTAGAGTCTCTTGACTGAGATAAATAAATAGGGGGAAAGAGTCCCAGGAAAGTCTCTGGCTCTATAAGGTATATGGGTGTTCAGCCCAACTGGGAGTAGTAGAAGAAATGTCATAATTACAATATATACAATAGATAAAGTACCTGGTAAGGGCTACAGCCCGTCAGGGGTTATTCAGTATCCTCTTCATCATCAACAGCAGGATCCAGAATCAGAGCAGAATCCTGTGCAGAAGAAACAGCAGGAGCCGGCTGGGGACACCCGGTGGCAGTTTCAGGAACTTCAGACTTCACAGCGTCCTCCTGGCATTCAGGGGGAGGGGTGCTATCCTCCGGGGTGTCGGCTGCTCCAGCCTGTGGCTCAACAGAGCCGGGGACCATGGAAGGGTCCAAAACAGATAAATGGAAACCTGCGGCAGCGCCGTAGCTCCCTCCAGCTCCAACTCTTCCGGGGCCAGGTCATCACCCCACTGGTAGACGGCTGCCCGTTGTGAAGCTTTCCTCGGGGCCTCTGGATAGGGCTCATCCGCTGGGCCACCCCCCACCACAGAGGAACTACGGGATTCGTTCGCACTTGCGGTGGGAGAGGCATCCAGGGTACTGCCCTGGACCAGGCCTGGCCAATAGATAGCGATGGGACCTGTGCTAACAATCACAGTAGATGGGGCACTCACGTGGGTCACCGCCTGGGGATTGGCAGGTTGAGAAGTGAACCTCTGGGCCTCCTTCTCTTGGCTTCGCTGGTCAGAGACAGCATCTCTAAGATGCCGGCGGAGGGCCTCACCTCTGCCCAGGGGCTGCGGGGTTGCCGGTGCTGCAGGCTGCTTCTCCAGAACAGGCTCAGGCTTCACAGGTGGTCGGACAGGTGTCGGAACTGAAGCAGGAGCAGTCGGAGGATCGGTACCAGCAGCAGGAACAGCAGGATGGTCGGCAGCTGCAGTCGGGGCCTCCTCATGTGGTGCCCCCAGGTGGGGCCGCGGCACCAGCATGGTGGCCGGGAGAGGCAGCAGGAACCGCTCGGATAGTCTTTGGACCGGCTGAGCGGAGACCACTTTCACCGTCTCCAGTGCCTCCAGGAACTCCAGTTCCGCAGTAGGGGTTAGTGGTCTTGCTCCCGGCATGGTGCTGACCTCTCTGACCAGAGTCCACAGCAGTTCTGGCACTTCGATGAGGCGGTGCAAGAAGTCTGCTTCGCGCCAGAGGGTGGAGTCCAAGCCCATCCCGCCAGGAGCTGTGGTGGGCTCTATTTTCTCCTGCGCCACAGGAGGCAGGGTTCGCGCCAACCGCGCATGGGTGGAGCTTGATGAGCTATCTGGGTTTCCCGCCAGTGAAGTTTTTGGCGGGCTGGAATTACTTGCTGCGCCACAATCTCCTAAAGTAAATACTTCAGGAGCTGCTGCACCAGATGTAGCAGAGCTGACAGAGTCCATTGCAGGGGTTAACCTCCTGAGTGCTGGAGCGGAGCTCGACAGCATGTGGCCATGCAGTAACACAAGTCAATGTAGGAATGCACAAAGTCACTTGTGCCTAAACCCGGATGGCAGCAGGGTTAGGCAGCACAGTAAACTTTCAATAAAGTACAGTCTATAGTGCCACAATAAGGCACAGAAGTAGAAATCCTGTTCGTGACGCCACTTGCAATATCCCCCACCGGGGCCTAGCCTTTTCTTGGGGCCTGGAGACAGCTGGGGCCTAGAATACCAGAGTGGCTGGCAGTTGCGGCCTAGGCACGCTAGTGTCACGGTGCTTGGTATGGGGACCGGAGGGCTGTCCTACAGCCTGGCAGGTCTCCAGCAGGTGGTGTTGGCAAGAAATGATATGGAGGGAGAGACTGTAGTACTGGTTCTCCCTGGGGCGGCCCTTAGAGTCTTTAGTATGTGTCCCTAGTAGATAGATGGGGCGCCCTTGGTGGTGATACAGCCGTAGCAGGAACCAGACGTAGGCAATGTTGTGCATAAAAGTAACTTACAGTTCTTTATTCAACCAACGGTAACAACACGCCAAACGATTCGGTACAAATGCAGTACTGGAGTGATTTTGGAGAGGAACCTCAGGAGTTGTTTCACCAGCCTGGATGCAGGGGCAGGCTGGGATGTAGCTGTGTCCAATCCTGGAAGCTGCAGCTTGGTCCTGCTAGTCCTGCGTCACTCTGTCTGTACTAGCTGAGTTGAGGCCTAGTAGCTTCTACTGTGGTGGAGGCCGGGCCTGAGAGATCTGCTTCCTCTCAAGTTTCTGGAACTCTCTCTGTGCTCTGACTGAACTAACTCCTCCCCTGACTAAGGGTTTAGTTCCTCCCTAGTCAGGTGGTCTCCTTCTCCAATCACACTCCAGTTACAATAGTGGAACATCATTGGATGAAAACATTAACATGCTTAACCCCTGCCTATCCAATCAGAATCTACCGCTACGCAATTACCAGAGCATATGTGTAGTGTCCTGCAAGGGAGCTGATCAGACTCAATACCAGGGGGACACACATATAAGGGGCTTATTTGCAACAGCTCCTCTGCCTTGCATTGGCAGGGATGTTGCAATTTCATATAACTGATAAAACTCAAACAACTAGGAGGAAACCGCTCCACCAAACTATACATCCCAATAGAGGAATTTCTTATACCGTCACCCAGAAGACCCTTCAGAAATCCCGGGACCTACAGAGTTTTAGAACATTTAACATATTTCTTGAAAAATTGGCATACATCTCCTCACATAAAGACTCTTTCTCTTTTGCTCACCTATTCCAAGAGTAGGCAATATCCTGGGAATGAAATGCACTCACAGCCCTCCGGACCTAACCCTGCAAGGACTATTGAATGAGAAAACCATAGGTGACCTACCTGGTGAAGGGATGTTTCCCTCTCATGAACACTTCTCTCAACTTTTCCCACAAGCTTCAATAGACCCACATACACACAACTGAAATTCAATTTTAAAGAACTCAATTGTCAGAGGGACATATTTGAAAGAATAATCTCATCCAAATCACCTGCCAACGAGCTAATCTCTACACCATATAGACTACTATTAACCTTCAAACAAAGCCAAACCTTCCTCTTCATTTTTCGGATCTGAAAATACATAAAATTCTGCAATACAGCCATGGTCCTTTAAGATGCATAACCCTTCATAAGACTATAAATTGGTGAGTAGGTGGTATAAAACACCAGTCATCCGTTACAACAACCATATTCCAGACCTTTGCTGGAGATCGGAGCAGGAAAAAGGCACACATCTCCACATTTGGTGGGGCTACACCAAAATCTGGCCTTTCTTGGACTCTATAACCTGGACTATAAAGACTGGGGAAGGATGCTCACATTCTTCATAAATCCCTCTCTATTTTTTCTATTCTCAATAATTAAGGCCTTCATAAGAAGATGATCAAAGTTTATGGTCCCAATTAAGGCTCCCAACTAGAGATGGGCAAATTTTTTTTAATTAGGTTCGTCCCAATTCGCCAATTTTTTTGAAAAAATTTGATTCGACCCAAATTGAATCATTACGAATCACGTTAAAAAACAGGTATTTCCTGTCTGCAGAGAGACTGTAGGGTGTTGTAGATCGTTGTGCCATGCTTAAATATGCATAGGGTGGTTTGGTCTTTGTTTTATTATGACACCCACATGACAGCAGCCGCTCTTAGAATTGGTTCATTATTCAATTCCATGTGCACTTACAGAGGCCAACTTTACCAAATAAGCGAAGCGGGAATGCAGCCTGACAAGGTAACATCTGTGCCAGCTCGAAAGGAACCGAGCTGAGGGCCAAGATCCCACTATAACATCAAAGAGTGCACTCTTTTTACACTGACATCAGATGATTCCATAGATTACAACAGAACCTGTTCTGTTAAACGCGGATACATGTAGAAATCCCCCAAAAGAGTAGAGAGGGTGTCGGCAGTAATTCTGCATTGACGTCACTGATCATTTTGCCCTTCATTTCGTCCATCAGTGTCCGCTTTCAATTGGTCAATAATCCATCATCAGTATTGCTAAAGCCAAAAACAAACAGGAGTGGATCCAAAACAGATGAGCAGTAAATGGGATACTTGCATGCCCTGTGTGTTCTGTATCCACTCCTGCTTTTGGCTATGAATCCTGAGGCATTTAATTCCTTCTGACAGATGAAACGAAGGGGGAAACTAAACAGAGTGGCAACGTCATAGATCGATGGAGGGTGAAAACAGCATTCTGAAAATTACAGGGTGTTTCAGGGAGACAGTGGTCATTTGGCAGCAGCATGAGTAGGCTGCAGGATGGCACAATAACAAATTATGTAGGTGGCAGAATCATGGTAGGCCACAAAGTGGCACAATGATATAGTGTGGAGATGGTGTCAGCAGCAGCAGGAGCCCACAAAACCTGCTACAGTATTCCTGAAAATATCAGGTCTTTGCCAAAATAGAACTGCAAAGGTGGCTCCAGCCGCAGCAGCATGAGGTCAGAGGTGTGGAGGTGGCGGCAACATGGTAGGCCACAGAGTAGCACAATTATATAGTGTAAATGTGGCATTAGCAGCAGCAACAGGAGGCCATTAAGTGGCCAATGTTAAGATTGTGGAGGTGGCGGCAGCAGCAGGAGCTCACAGGTGGCAGCAACATGGTGGCAGCAACATGGAAAGCCACAGAGTGGCACAATGATATAGTGTGGAGGTGGCATCAGCAGCAGCAACATGAGGCCACATAGTGGCACAATGATAAGAGTGTGAAGGTGGCAGCAGCAGGAGCCACAAGTGGCAGCAACATGGTCGCAGCAACATGGAAAGCCACAGAATGGTCCAATGACATAGCGTAGAGGTGGCAGCAGCATCAGCATCAGCAACAGGAGGCCACAAAGTGGCACAATTACATAGTGTGAAGGTGGCATCAGCAGCAGCAGGAGCCCACAGAGTGGCACAATGAAATAGTGTGGAGGGGGTATCAGTAGCAGCAGCAGCAGGAGCCCACAGAGTGACAAAATGATATAGTGTGGAGGGGGCGTCAGTAGCAGCAGTGGCAGGAGCCCACGGAGTGGCACAATGATATAGTGTGATGGTGGCATCAGCAGCAGCAGCAGGAGCCCACAGAGTGGCACAATGATATAGTGTGAAGGTTGCATCATCAGCAGCAGCAGGAGCCCACAGAGTGGCACAATGAAATAGAGTGGAGGTCGCGTGAGCAGCATCAGGAGCCAAGAGGGTGACACAATGATATAGTGTGAAGGTGGCATCATCAGCAGCAGGAGCCCGCAGGGTGGCACAATGATATAGTGTGGAGGTGGCATCAGCAGCAGCAGGAGCTCACAGAGTGGCACAATTATGTAGTGTAAAGGTTGCATCAGCAGCAGCAGGAGCCCACAGAGTGGCACAATGATATAGTGTGGAGGTTGTGTCAGTAGCAGCAGCAGCAGGAGCCCACAGAGTGGCACAATGATATAGTGTGGAGCAGCAGCAGGAGCCCACAGATAACTGATAACTCTAGGAGGGTGTGCTTGGCTTTGTATGAATGGCTGAAATGCGTGCACAGTGTTCTGGCCATTTTTAGAATGTCTTGCAGATGGGTGAAAGACTTCAGGAACTTATTGACAACCAGATTGAACACGTGTGCCATGCAGGGCGAATGGACCTTCCTACTCGGTGCAGTGCGGACACCATGTTCCTCTCATTGTCTGTCACCATGGTTCCGATTTTTAGTTGTCGCAGAGAAAGCCACACATTGATTTCTTCTTGCATAACGCGGAGCAGTTCCATCCCTGTGTGACTTAGTTCACCCAGGCAAACCAGGTGTAGAACTGCGTGACATCGCTGTGCCTTGCACTTGTGGAATGATGGAGCAGCACTTGTGGAAGCTGAGGTGTTGGAGAAGGAGAAGGCGAACACTGGCACAGGAGCAGCAGTTTGACAACGTGGAGGAGAAAGTGCCGTCTCGTGTGGAAGTTGTTGGTGTGGCTGGGCGGGAAGCACATTCACCCAGTGGGCTGTAAAGCACATGTACTGGCCTTGACCATAGTTACAGCTCCACACATCCATGCTGCCGTGCACCTTGGAAGAAACTGATAAGCTCAAGGACTGGCCCACCTTCTGTTGTACATATTGGTGTGAAGGGCAAGCAGTGCCTTTTTGGTAAAAAAAAATTGCGGGTTGGAACTCTCCACCTCGGTTCGGCACAAGCCATTAGTCCTCTAAGGGGTGGAGAGTTCACGACTTGGAAAGGGAGAGACTGCAGTACTAACAACTTCGACAAGAGCACGGTCAGCTACTGTACCTTAGGATGGCTGGATGCATAGAGTTGTCTCATTCACATCCGGCCGGCATGACGCGAGGAGGAGGAGGGGTCACGTAGTGTCCGGACCTGATCTCATCCCCCGCAGCATCCGCGTGCTGTAGCCGCTGCCATAGCCGCCCTTACCCCACCACGGACCCTGAACGGACCCTGCTGTTGCAGGGGGGTCGACTCCCTCCGTCCTCAGATTGCTTGCTGCCGGGGTGCCTTGTGTGCCGGAGGTGAGCCGTACTTGTCCCCGATCCGCTGCTGTCCTGGGGCGCTGGATGTCTCCTGTTGGAGGCTGGTCCCGGGCTTCTGAGGAGTCGCGCTCACAGAAGAAGTAACAGAGCCGGTCATTGCCTCATCAAGGTCCGATTCACTGAAGTGGGGCTACGTGGCACCTGGGCTGATACTGTCCCTATGAACCCTATATGCGGGAGCAGGTACCCTGATTCTTGCTCGTTTGCCTGGATTGCCCTCATTGCTATCAGCAGTCCCCGGCCGGGGATGCTATAGCTACTTTTGTGTCGCAGGGGCATTGTTTCCAGAAACGGCTGCTTTGCAGAGGGTTTGCTTTATTAACTTTTTTCATTACGGTCAACTAACAACTCTTCTGCTCCTTACTTTATCTGCTGTGCTTCTGTGTGATAATTCTAATTCAATATGATTATATTGTCTTGATGCATCTACTGAAGCTACTGCACTTTTTTTTTTGTTTGACTATTTGCCTGATTAATTCCTTTAACTTTTTGGACTAATCCAGTTTATTGGCGTCTCCCGCATCCTAGCGGTATTAATACTAACATAACTATCTTTATTGCATATTTGGAACAGTTTTCTTCTTCTTAAGGACTGCTACATTATTCAACATGGTCAAATAACAACTTTTTTGTTCCTTACTTTATTTGTTGCTCCTCGGTGTGATAATTCTAACTCAAATTGTTTATATTGTCTTGATCTATCTACCGAAGCAACTGCGTCTTTTATTTGTCTGACTATTTGCCTGATTAGTTCCTTGAATTTCTTGGACTAACCCAGTTTACTGGTGTCTCCCTCTTCCCAGTGGTATTAATACTAACATAATCATTTATATTGCATATTTTTAACAGTGGACTGCTACACTATCACATTTCTAAGTATATGCTGATTAATTTATTTTGTCTTTAACTCCTTAATAACTGTTCTAGATTGTAAACTGATTTACTGATTTCCCGGTACTGTATCTTGAAATTGCCTTCTAATATGCCACCTAAAAATTCGGGCCGTAAATCCGCTGGGGGAGGGGGGTCTCCTAAGGAGGTGAAAGAATGTGGCGGTAGTAAAAATGGCTCTGCTGGGAAGCTGGATAAATTATGGAGTTCTCCTATTGCAAAAACGTGCCAAACTGGCAAAGCAGGGAACCTCCCCCCCACTGCTCCACCTGACATACATGAACGGTCCTCTCAGGTGGGCGAGATGGAACCCCCTGAAGACGCTACCAATCCAATTTGGATAGAGATCTTGGCGACTGTCCAAAAGACGGGTGTAACAGTGGAGGGTTTAGATAAACAGGTTGCGGCCCTCTTTTCTGATATATCCCTGGTAAAGGAGGACATTTCTAAAACTAGGGAAAAGGTCTCCATGGTTGTTAGTCAGGTAAAAACTCTTGAAGGAGAAACCAAGAGTTTAAGGAAAGAAGTGGGTGCTTTGACTAAGGCCCAAACCCTTCTTAGGAACAAATTAACGGATTTGGAGGATCGATCTAGGCGATCCAATCTGCGTATTATAGGCCTCCCAGAAGAAGTAGGGGAGAACTCCCTCACGAAGTGGATTCAGGATTGGCTTATAGAGCTTGTGGGTGTAGAGGCATTATCATTGGTTTTTATGATAGAGAGAGCCCATCGTGTCCCTAATAAACCCCCCATCCCAGGTACTCCACCTAGGGTCATACTCGCCAAAGTTCTGTGCTCTCAAGTTCGAGATGTAATCATTAGATGTTCCTGCTCTAGGCAGGACATTATGTATAAGGGTGTTAATTTTTTTATTTTTCAGGACTACTCATTGGCCACGCAACAAAAGAGAACTAATTTTAAAGATGTAATGTCAAGTCTGAAGGAAGCAGGTCTAAAATTTTCACTGTTATATCCAGCAAGACTTAGGGGGATCCATAATGAGCATACCCTTTTTTTCGACAACTCTACAGATGCCTCTGATTGGTTGGAATCTAAGGGTTTCTAGTCAGTGGAAATGGGGGGGTTGACAGCATTACAGCTCAGTTTTTTTTTTTTTTTTATGTATATGATTTAGAACATGCGGATGTGGGGCGGGTAGGGGGGGTCGGGGATGTAGGAGTTTAGAGGCCTATATGGTGTGATGGGTCAAGTAGGGGAGGGAGTGGTTGGTTCGGGGGGAGGGGAACTGCCGTGGGGTATGTTTTCTTGTTTTTTTCTTTTTGTTGCTTTTTTGTTTTTTGATCTTTTTTTTTTGTTAAAGTATGGCTGCGCAATTTTTTTGTTGGAACGTAAGGGGATTGAATGATCGCCGGAAGTGGTGTATGATTCCAGGGATCATTTGTCTAACAGAGACACATTTAACCCACAAAACCATTTGTTGGCTTGATAGACGATGGGCCTCCATGTCATTTCACCCCTACGGGTCTGCATTCTACAGGGGGGTTTCTGTTATCATTCATCAGAGGGTTGATATTAAGGTGTTAGCGCAAAAAATACATCAGAAGGGGAGGTACATTTTTTTGTTCTGTATATTAAATAAGGTTCAGTGCATCCTCGCATTTGTATATCTCCCTCCTCCATTCTCATATGAGGTACTGAATGCCCTAACTTTGTGATCGATAGGGAAGACAGCCCAATGATGATTTTTGGGGATTTTAACGCAGTCTGGGACCCCTCCCAGGATAAACGCAATTTGCGGCTTCCTGGAGTTCAGAATCAACGGGGATCCGCTGGCTTGAGAACTTTTTGTGAGAACTTTGCTTTGAGGGATGCTTTGAGGACCAAGTCTGTGGATAATGAATACCAATCAGATAACCCTATTCCTGTACAGATCCTAACACCAAAAACACAACAGCAATACCAAAAGAAGTATTTAGGAAAACAATCTATCCCAACAGAGACAAAGGACTAATTGTTGGGAATAAAATAACAACAATCTTTATTTGTTTACAGCAATCAAGACACATAATATTAAAACCATATAAAATATTCCACAAAACACAAAAGAGCGTGGTGGTGGTCCAAAAAGTCAATCAGATGTAACGCATCTCCACTATAATAGCCTAAATGCATATGTAACAGTAACTGTATATTCAAATTACCCACCCGGGCGTGACATGATGAAAAGCTATGTACAATTAGTCCTTTGTCTCTGTTGGGATAGATTGTTTTCCTAAATACTTCTTTTGGTATTGCTGCAAGTCTGTGGATAGACCTGCGTTCTCCTGTTTCAGCCGCACGCATTCTACATTGTCCAGGATTGATATGTGCTTAGCCAACGACGCTTTTCTGAGCTTTATTGTAAAGATGAAATATGAGACTATTGCGGTGTCTGATCATGGACCCATTTCCCTCCAGATTAGGATGGAGAGGGGCCCATACCTAGATAAGAAGAGTTTTTTTAGGCTCAATCCCCATTGGCTCTCGGTCCTGGACAATGAGGAAAAGATTACTAAGCTGATTGAGGAATTTTGGGAGAACAATGTGTTCAGGGGGGACCCGGGGTTGGCTTGGGATGCGCTGAAGGCCTATCTCCGAGGCTTGTTTTTTTCTGAAATTGAGTGTGAAAAAAAGAAGTTTAGACAGAGAGAAAGTACTTTACAGAAAAATTTGGCAACCGCACAAGAGGTGTGGGCTGCATCAGCCACAACAGGAGATAGGGATAGATTTATTGAAGCACAGTCTGCTTACAACTCCCATGCAGCCGAGAGGGCTCAACATAAAATCTTTTTTGCAGGGCAAAAATACTATTGTGAGAGAGGGAGACCGGGTAAAATACTCGCCAACCTCCTCAAAAACAAAAACAGTAATAAGGGGATGCATCTGATTATAAATTCCGCAGGAGAGAGGATACAAGTAGAGGGGGCGATTCTGGAGAGCTTCAGGCACTGCTATCAGTGGTTATATAGTTCATAATTAGAGTTTTCAGATACCCAACTGGAGAACTATTTGGATTCTGTCTCGTTTCCTTCCCTGACAACAGAGCAGAGTTCAAATTTGAATCGCCCCATTAGGGCCGAGGAGATTATGGATGCGATAAATAATTCCTTGAGTGATTCTGCTCCGGGGTTAGACGGTCTGCCTCTGGCTTTTTATAAAAAATATATTAAGACGCTCTCCCCTATACTGGAAACGGTTTATTCGGCATTACTCACTGCAGGGACTGTCTATGGATCGATGACGGAAGCTTCCATCGTCTTAATTTTTAAAAAGGATAAGAAAGAGTCAGAGATGGGCCTGGCCAAGATCCTTGCGATGAGGCTTAAGAAGGTCATTTCTTATATTGTCCACCCTGATCAGAATGGATTTATTCCGGCTAGGGGAACAGGGTTTAATCTTTATAGATTGTTTTCTGATATGCAGCTAGGGACAGGGGGGGACCGCTCCATCCTGTGTTTGGACGTGACTAAAGCATTTGACAGAGTGGAGTGACCCTAGTGATCCTATGGAAGGTCTTAGAAAGATTTGGGATTGGTAGGGAGTTTATTGATTGGATAAAAATAATGTACTATTCCCCCAGAGCACGAATGTGTATAAATGGAATATATTCTGAGCCGTTTCGGCTGTATAGAGGTGCCAGACAGGGTTGCCCCCTCTCCCCCCTTTTATTTGCCCTTTTTGTAGAGCCTTTGGCCATTAAAATTCGCGAAGCGGAATGGATTAAGGGATGGGGGTGTGGGGGGGGGGGAGAAAAAATATTGCTTTATGCCGATGATATCCTGTTGACAATTCAGAATACAGGTAGCTCCATATATGACGTGATCCAGTTGGTGAACGAGTTTGGCTCCTTCTCAGGCTTGAGTATTAATTGGGAAAAGTCGATTCTTCTCCCTCTGGATAGTGCTGTTCAGGAGGGAGGAGATTTGGTTAAGGTCCTCAGAAGAGATGAGTCATTTAAATATCTGGGGATTAATATTTCAGTGGACTTGGGACGCTTTGCTGAATTGAATATTATCCCCGTTAGAACCAAAATCAGACGTAGTATTAACGGTTGGCTCAAAATGCCCTTGTCTAGAGCAGACAGGGTAGGGATAGTAAAAATGGTTTTACTCCCGCAGCTCTTGTATCCCCTCTCGGTTTCCCCAATCTGGTTACCCCAGAAACTGTTTAGGCTGATGGAGGGATTAATCAGAGATCTAATCTGGGGGAAAAAATGTCCTAGGATCGGGTTATCCTCTCTTTGCTGTCCACCCGAAGAAGGGGGTTTGGGGATCCCATACCTTTTTGGATACTTTATAGCGGCCCAGCTTGCGTTTTTGATCACAAGGAGGGAATGTAGCACCTTTGGGAAATTATTGCAAATAAGTGAGGTCACTAGGGACTCTATTTTTAGTCTCCTGGAAAGTTGGGAACTCGGGCACGATAGATATAGAGGTACTCATATAGGGGTATTGTTGGACAAGAGTTGGATCGCTTATAAGAAAATTAGAGATATTCAAGGTATTTTTTGTTTCTCCCCAATTTGGGGGAATTATCACTTTGAGGAGTTTAGATCCATTCCAGAGTGCAGATATTGGATAATAAAGGGGGTACATTTTTTCTCACAATTAACTATTCTTTATCATTCACGGGATCTTTCAGATTTTATCACCCAAAATAGAAGCTCTGACACATGTTTTTTAAGACTTTTTCAATTAAAGCATGCATATAACTCGGTAGAGGACAAAAGTAGGTTTAATTTATGCATAGATGCAGGGGTAGAATTCCTGTTGGGATTCTCAACACTGAATAAGGTGGTAGCACATGTTTACAGATATTTGATCTATGGGTTTTCAAAAGGCGTTACTCACCCTTCCAAGAGAAAATGGCAGGATCAAGTGGGGCCTCTGTCGGACGTAGATTGGGAAAAATGTTACAGGGGTATTGGGCTGTCTTCCCTCTCCTGGAATCATAGAATGGTGAAATTTAATTTTGTGCACCAATTGTATTATTCCCCTTACAGCTTATTTAAAATGAAACTTAAAGACAATTCCAAGTGTCTGCGGTATAGCCTGGAGAATGCGGACTTTGTTCATGTGTCATTTGTCTGTAATAAAGTTAATTTCTACTGGTCTAGGGTCTTCCTATATTTGGAAGAAACGTTTAAAGTAAAGATGCCCCACTCTATTCAGGTCGCCCTGCTCAGTCTTCATCAATTTAATAATGAGGAAAGGGAAAAAAGATTCTCCTGTTGGCAAGATTGGTCATTGCACGGAAGTGGGGGTGTCCGACTGCCTCGGCCCTGGAAGAATTTCTGGGAGAGGTGGAGAAGTGTAAAAAGTATGAGAAATGGAGGGCGGTCAAGGGAGGATATCTTGATAAATGAAAAAAGATTTGGTGTATAGAGAATGACAGATGAGGACGAGGGAGGAGGGCAGAAAGTTAGAAATTGTTTTTTTTTCCTCATGGCAGTAGGGTTGGGTTGGTGGGTAGGTATCGCCGCTCCCAAAATGCCCAATCTATAAAAACGGTTATGGCCAGCGGTGACCTCCGAGATGGGAAATGTCTGAAATGCGACTTTTACACCTTTTTACATCACATAAAAAATGGAATAAAAAATGATCAAAATGTCACACAGACCTCAAAATGGTAGCAATGCAAACGTCGGCTCATTTCACAGAAAATGACACCTCACACAGCTTGGTGCGCCAAAGTATGAATGGCAAAATAAAATGTTTTATTTTTTGTACACATTTAATTTTTGAAAATGTAGGTGGAGAGCGAGAAATGAGTGAAAAAACCCTGTGTCCTTAAGGGGTTAAAAAGAGTTGTTTCTTTGTAATCGCCTCGCTCAACGACTGCTTGCGCCATGCTTAGCGAGGAGCAGGAGCATCTGGACCGGGAGATGATATCAAAGACAAACAGCTCCCTTCGGCAGAGGTGCTGGAGCTGTGACTTGCTGAAACAGTATTTGTGCCACTAGGTGCTGCTGCTGTTGCTGCGCCTGCAGGATGGACCGCATCTGACACCCGTTTCTCCCAGGACATTGGATGGTGATGCTGCATGGTGTGCTCCCTGGCCACGCTTCACTTTCTGCCCGCAGATACGACATATACCCACGCTCGGCTCCTCTGGAGTCTTTACAAAAAACTGCCACACTGCCGAGGTGGTAATTTTACCGCCAACATTTGCACTGAGCGACTGTTCCACTGCTTATTTGGACCCTTACTTGGCTCCCATCTTCGCACTGCTGCCACCCTGCTGACTCACGGCCACAGTAGCCACTTGCTGCCTGCTCCGCTGCCTGACACGGAAGCTGACACTCTCTTCACCTGACGATGATGAATCCCCTGCTACACCCAGCTCCCAAGTGCAATCGGCTACAACATCATAAATTTGCATTTCCCGGTCACTGCTACTCTCCTCACCGGTGTTAGTATGCACAGCCTGCCTACTGCAGGAAGCAGCGGAAGTCTGCTCCACCTCTTCACTGCCAAGCAGCTGCTAACTGTCCTCAAACACTTTGTCCTCCCTGACAATAGTGGCGCTGAGCCCAGACCACCTAGTAGCTCTCTGGCTGTGGGAAAGGAACAGGACAGAGCCTGGTTGAGGACAGGTGAGGGCCACTGATATTCTCCAAGGCCCTGCCAACTAATTCTTGTATCTGAGGAACCCACGGACTCTTTACTGGGGTTGTCAGATGTTATATTTGAGGAATTGGTTGACCTAGTCAACCATTCAACAACCTTTGGTTTGTTGATCAACACACTGCCACTAGATGACAACGGCAGTTCTGGCCTCACAAAGTCACCCCTGCTGCGACGTTCCCTTACTGTACTGCCACCTCTGCCTGCTCCACCTGCCACCTTTCTGTCTGACATAGTGGTTATTCAACTGCGTGGATTTGATACGTAAATCTGGCTCTAAACTATAGTCCCAAAAAGGTATGGCAATTTGATTTATACAGATACCCCACAACTGACACCCTGTGATTAGAAAATCACTGTATAAACTACGTGGATTTGAAACGTAAATCTGGCTCTAAACTTTAGCCACAAAAGGGTATGGGAATTTGCGTTATACAGATCCACCACAACCGACACCCTGGAATTAGAACAAAAATCACTGTATCAACTACATGGATTTGACACGTAAATCTGGCTGTAAACTATAGCCACAAAAAGGTATTGCAATGTGCGTTATACAGATACCCCACAACTGACCCCCAGTGAGAGGTCCACAAATCACTACAGCAGCTGCAAAAACAAATCACTACTGCAGATGCATGAATGTCAAAAAAGATTTCTTCCTATTCGATTTTGTCACTAAATAGAACTGCTATTTGGGGTATTAAGATCCCCCTTAAAGAACATCCAGGGATTGGAGCAGGAATTGCTACTGCAAAGTACAGTAGCAGCAGCTGGACGCTACAGACAGCACATGCAGTATAGAATGCCGGGATTGCAAATGGACGACAATTTTATAGGGTTGTGAGCCTGTGTGACATCACATGAGCCTGCAGGTCACTGATTGGCTTACAGGTCTGCAGATGTCATTGGGGGTTTCCCTTCCTCCTTCCCAGAGTTCTTTGTCCCATATAACACGTTATACTCACACCTATTAAGCTGAAAAAAGAGTGAAAATTAACAACTTCGTTCCCGCGAAATCAGCATAAACTTCGGATTCGTGACAAATCAAATTTTTGGTGAAATTCGTATCGAATTCCACTTCGTTAAAATCGATTCGCCCATCTCTAGTTGGAACACATCTCCCTAGTACTTGTGATCCAGACAAGCGGTTTGTTTATAACCTCAGCATTAGAGATGAGCGAACATACGCGTCTGAGCTTGATGCTCGTTCGAGCATTAGCGTACTCGAAACTGCTTGTTGCTCGGACAAATACTTTGCCCGCTCGAGAAAATGGCATCTTCCGCCGTTGTGATTTTTGGCGGCCAGAAACAGAGCCAATCACAAGCCAGGAGACTCCACCCAGCATGACGGGGTTCCCTTACACGTCGACAGCAGTGGTTGGCTGGCCAGATCAGGTGACCCTGGAATAGACTAGCCCCTGCCCGCGCTGCTCGGATCATTCTCTGTCTGGATGAGAGCTGCTGCTGAGGGCTACAATAACGTTTTATTTTACTTTTTTGGTTTGCCTGTGGCTGGGCTTGCTGCCATTAATAGTGCAGCTAGTACCATATTGTGAGGAATTTGCAGGGGGACTTGCTACCGTTGTGTTTAGCTCTTAGTGACACACATATCCACCTTAAACACCGAAGTGGGACAATTTATTAGGGGTTTGATTTGAATTAGGCACAGTCTGCTGATTTATTTCTTTTTATAGCTCAAAGTAATCTGGCAAAGCAGTGTGCTTTCAGTGTAGGCTAGAAAATAGCCATAGGAGAACCCCAACGGCTTACTTAGGCCTACAATAGCGTTATATTTTACTTTTTTTTGTTTGCTTGTGGCTGGGCTTGCTGGCCTTAGTAGTGCAGCTAGTACCATATTGTGAGGAATTTGCTGTGAGACTTGCAACCGTTGTGTTTAGCTCTTAGTGACACGCATATCCACCTCAAACACCGAAGTGGGACAATTTATTAGGGGTTTGATTTGAATTACGCCGAGTCTGCTGATTTTTTTTTTTTTACCTTTATTTCTTTTTATAGCTCAAAGTAATCTGGCAAAGCAGTGTGCTTTCAGTGTAGGCTAGAAAATAGCCATAGGAGAACCCCAACGGCTTACTTAGGCCTACAATAGCGTTATATTTTACTTTTTTTTGTTTGCTTGTGGCTGGGCTTGCTGGCATTAGTAGTGCAGCTAGTACCATATTGTGAGGAATTTGCTGTGAGACTTGCAACCGTTGTGTTTAGCTCTTAGTGACACGCATATCCACCTCAAACACCGAAGTGGGACAATTTATTAGGGGTTTGATTTGAATTACGCCGAGTCTGCTGATTTATTTTTTTTTACCTTTATTTCTTTTTATAGCTCAAAGTAATCTGGCAAAGCAGTGTGCTTTCAGTGTAGGCTAGAAAATAGCCATAGGAGAACCCCAACGGCTTACTTAGGCCTACAATAGCGTTATATTTTACTTTTTTTTGTTTGCTTGTGGCTGGGCTTGCTGGCATTAGTAGTGCAGCTAGTACCATATTGTGAGGAATTTGCTGGGAGACTTGCGACCGTTGTGTTTAGCTCTTAGTGACACACATATCCACCTTAAACACCGAAGTGGGACAATTTATTAGGGGTTTGATTTGAATTAGGCAGAGTCTGCTGATTTATTTATTTTTACCTTTGTTTCTTTTTATAGCTCAAAGTAATCTGGCAAAGCAGTGTGCTTTCAGTGTAGGCTAGAAAATAGCCATAGGAGAACCCCAACGACTTACTTAGGCCTACAATAGCGTTATATTTTCCTTTTTTTTATTTGCTTGTGGCTGGGCTTGCTGGCATTAGTAGTGCAGCTAATACCATATTGTGAGGAATTTGCTGGGAGACTTGCGACCGTTGTGTTTAGCTCTTAGTGACACGCATATCCACCTCAAACACCGAAGTGGGACAATTTATTAGGGGTTTGATTTGAATTAGGCACAGTCTGCTGATTTATTTTTTTTTACGTTTATTTCTTTTTATAACTCAAAGTCATCAGGCACAGCACAAAATCCAGTTGTGTGCTGTCAGTGTAGGTTAGAAACTAGCCATAGCAATAGGATAGCATCGTTTTGTTTAAAAAAAAATAAAATAAAAAAAATAAACACAAAAAAAAAAAAAAATTTAAGTTTACACGCCCAAGCCCTCAACGTCCACATCTCCAAGTTGCTTAGCCTGGAGATGCTGCCCTATAGGCTGGTAGAGACCAAGGCCTTTCGAAACCTCATGGCAGCGGCCGCCCCTCGGTATTCGGTCCGCAGCCGCCACTACTTTTCCCGATGTGCCGTCCCAGCCCTGCACAAGCACGTGTCAGAGAACATCATCCGTGCCCTGACCAACGCCGTTTCTGACAAGGTCCACCTGACCACGGACACGTGGACGAGTGCTGCCGGGCAGGGCCACTATATATCGCTGACGGCACATTGGGTTAACTTGGTGGAGGCTGGGACCGAGTCTGACCCTGGGGCTGGTCATATACTGCCGACGCAGAGGATTGCGGGGCCTACCTCGGTCCAGGTCTCAAAGGCCTACTATGCCTCTTCCCACCACTCCTCCACCTCCTCCGAATTACCATCCGTGGGCATGGCGCCATCAATCGGTAGCTCTAGGCACAGCAGCAGTGCCGTCGCTAAGCGACAGCAGGCGGTGCTCAAACAGCTGAGCCTAGGCGATAAAAGGCACACCGCCCAAGAGCTATTACAGGGCATCACGGCGCAGACTGATCTGTGGCTGGCACCACTGAACCTGAAGCCAGGCATGGTTGTGTGTGACAACGGCGGAGTTGGAGGAGTTGGAGGAGGAGGAAATGGGCAGTCAGGCCAGTGAGGGGAGTGAATTCTTGCGCGTTGGCAGATTTCATGCTAGGCTGCCTATCCCGTGACCCTCGTGTTCAAAGAATTTATTCCAGCACCGATTACTGGGTATTCACTCTCCTGGACCCACGGTACAAGCAAAATCTTTCCACTTTCATCCCTGGAGAGGAAAGGAGTGTGAGAATGCATGAATACCAGCAGGCCCTGGTGCACAAGCTGAAACAGTATTTCCCTTCTGACAGCGCTAGCGGCAGAGGGCGTACTTCTGCGGGACAAGTAGCGAGGGAGAGTAGGCGAGCAGGCAGCTTGTCCAGCACTGGCAGGGGTACGCTTTACCAGGCCTTTGCCAGTTTTATGTCACCCCAGCAAGACACTGTCACCGGTTCCCAGTCTCGGCAGAGTAGGGCTGATCTTTACAGAAAGATGGTGAGGGAGTACGTAGCTGACCATACCATCGTCCTAAATGATCACACAGCGCTGACAGGCTGACGCTTATCAAGATGAATAAAGCCTGTATTTCTCTGGATTTTCATTCTCCACCAGGTGAAAGAAGCTCAACCTGAATAATGTATGCACTCCTCCTCCTCATTGTCCTCCTTCTCCTCCTCTTTGTACACTAAAGCAGAGGAAACTGGCTATTTTTGCCAGGGCCAACTGGCTCTAGCTATAGTACTCTATGTATTTAATTTTTCTGGAGGTCCACCTACCCGGTCCTATGTTTTTAAGCAATTTTTGGGAGTGCCACATACAGGCACTCAATTTATTTAATTTTTCTGGAGGACCACCTACCTGCTCCTCTGGTTTGAAAACTTTTTTGGTCTGCCACATACAGGCACTATCCAAATTAAATTGTCTCCATAGCAGCCTCCACATGTCGTCTTTTTATCTGGCTCCACACGTCATCGCCAAAGTCGCCCATATAGCTGCCTCCATACATGGTCTCCTTATCAAACAAACTGTGTCAGGCAGAATTTTGGGTTGTTTTCATGGCTTCCACATCAAAATTGTTAACTTTGTCGCCACCCTGCTGTGTAATCCACAAAATATACTGGCAAACTTTTATCATTTACCGATATTATTTCAGCGCTTCTTGTGCATCTGTTTACATTCCCCTCACCCGCCATAACCCAAACTTATAAGAACGCTACTACACTTGATCTTATACAAAAGGTTCTTAGAAGTGCTGTTTGGGGAGTAGCCGAGAGACAGGGGCTTGGATAGGCGAAAGCTCGCCTGGCAGCGGAGCGCCAGCTCCATCCCAAGATCCAACTAACATAGTTTTAACTGCAGCACCTTTAATCTACTACTAGTTCACTGCCTCCATACATCGTCTCCTTATCAAACGAGCTGTGTCAGGCAGAATTTTCAGGTGTTTCACCAGATACATAGTGGAGCTCGGCCCATCTGTCGCCGCCATGCTGGAGACCTGAAGTTGCAATCATAGCAGCGCAATATGGATGCCCTATACTGTCGCTCTTAATCATGGAACCATTTCCGTAAAAACAAGTAAAAATAGAACCACTATGCTATTCCATTATTCCTTGGTGAAATATTCAAACGACTCGGCCTGCTTTGAAAATTATAATTTTTTCAAAGTAAACGCTTATGGCCCCCAGGCCCATTTTGGGTGGGGAGGAGCCGAGAGACAGGGGCTTGGACAGGCGACAGCTCGCCTGTCAGTGGACCGCCAGCTCCATCCCAAGATTAGGCAGCCTCAGTGGCATCCATGCATGCTGCCCCTGCTGTTTCCTGTCCATTTTGCCTCCACGATCCTCCACAGCGTCCACCAATGTCTCATTTGAACTCTCTATACCCCAGACGCTGGAGCGCGAGAGGATATGCAGCACATCATCCCCTTATCAAACGAGCTGTGTCAGGCAGAATTTTCAGGTGTTTCACCAGATACATAGTGGAACTCGGCCCATCTGTCGCCGCCATGCTGGAGACCTGAAGTTGCAATCATAGCAGCGCAATATGAATGCCCCATACTGTCGCTCTTAATCATGGAAGTCGTCTCCATGGCTGCCTCCACATGTCGTCCCCTTATCAAAAGAGCTGTGTCAGGCTCATTTTTCGGGTGTTTCACCAGATACGTTATGGAACTTGGTCACCATGTCGCCATCAACCTTTTGTTCACATAGGAAATCATTTCAACGCTTCTTGCTCACCTCCTTTGGTGAAGCCTGAGTCCATTTAGGGTATGTCGCCATGACACTCTCTAGCCTGCCGCTGCTGCCGCTGCCTCTGCATGCCGTCCCCCATAGTGTCAGGGTCAATTATTGCATGTTTTAGATGCTATCTAGCCTCATTCGGTCACTCTGTCATGGCCATGCTGTTGCCCATAATTTTGGCATAATGGTACGATTAAGCAGCCTCAGAGGCATCCATGCATGCCGACCCTGCTGTTTCCTGTCCATTTCCGTGGTGTTTCCATCCTTTTCTGAGGTTCCCAGGTGTTTGGCCAAGCTTCCCTTTGCAGAGCCTTGGTTCCCTTGAAAAATGCTCGAGTCTCCCATTGACTTCGAGCATCGGGAAAAGTTTGTCTCGAATAACGAGTACCCGAGCATTTTAGTGCTCGCTCATCTCTACTCAGCATCCATTTCCAGCACATTAGCGCTTCTTACCCACGGGGCATGCACCACCATTCCTTTTTTACAGCACCACACATTGCTATATGTAGCCTCTTTTATCTTATTTACTGAAAATTGGTCAACTGTGTATGCTTATTCTCTTTCAGTGTTTAGGAGATGATTTATGACGTGAAATAACCCTCACCTTAACCTGTGGGAACTTTTCCTAGCTATACCTATGTGATATTATCATATTACCATATTAAGACCTCTGGTTAGCCATAACCAATATTGTTCATGTAACTGATAAACTACTATTATATGACTGAATATTCTTTTTAACATGATTGCTAGACATCATTTCATATTTACTAGCACATCAGTAGGATGTGTCCATATGTAGTTTCCTCTTATGCCAATATTTAGGACCTTATACACTCCACAGCTGTACCATATATATCTACCATGTGTCCGCATGTAATATCAGCACTTATCTTCTTATATGATTGGTCTTTGTAGAATATGTAATATAAAGGCAGTTCCTGGGTTCCGCGCAGGATAGGTTCATCAGGTTTATTCTTAACTTGAATTGGTATGTAAGTTGGAACTGTATACTTTATCATTTTAACCCCAGTCAATTTTTTGACAATTGGATTTTAAAATGTTGGGTTTTCATAAGAACCAGAATTAACAATAAAACTTAGTTGCAGACGCCTTTGATAACTGTTACAGCTGTTAATTGTAGATTAGTGCTAAAGTACAGTAATGACCAACATTCAGATGTTTGTTTGTAACTAGGTTGTCTGTACATCGGGTGTTCTTCAGTAGGGGACCACCTGTATTGTATATTTGTATATATTTCCACTTATTGTGCATATACACTGTCATTTGCAGTGTCTAAAGAAGGTCTATTGTATGACTGAAACATTGCTACTTAAAGTTTGCTGTGAATTTTTTTTATATCATTTCAGTTTATCAGCGTAACTTGAATATATTATTTCCAGAGCAATTGAAGTTGTAATTTTGAAGTGTGTAAATATGTCTATATTATATTCTGCTTATTATATGCTTTCATTCTAGTAACACATCGTAGTAGTCAAAGTATTTTCTTTCTTTTTACTTTAATATTGTTAACTGTCAGTCACTGTATCACATTATACTTTATATAATGTATTAGAATTATTGTGAACGTTAACCCAAAGAAGTAAAACCACATTTAATTGTTGGTTGCATCATTTTTATTGAGTTTACTGAATCAGAATACAGGTCGTCAGAAAATTAAAGCTCATTGATTTCAAAATTTAACAAATTAACAACTAGAAAAATTAGATTAATTTGTGTATTAATTGATACATCTATATATATTTGTCTCCCTCTCCCAAAATTCTTGTTTGTGCCTTTGATTTCAGATGATAACAATTTCCCGACCTTCATTGTTTAGTTGTTTGGATCAGTTTATCATTTTGGATCGCAAAATCTGGGAAACAAAGGCAATGAGAGCTCAGAGATTTCATCTGCAACCACAAGTAATTTGCATCATTATCATATTTTTTCTATATAAGATAGTCTGTTGCCGGTGAGCACCTGCTCTCCTTTATATGTGGAGATTATGGGGCACATTTACTTACCCGTCCCGTTGACACCACCGATGCGTAATGTCAGATTCGGGTCTGCCGCGATTTACTAAGATCGTGCATCCAATTTCCTACATGTGTCGCTTCCCCACTGAGGAGTTCACCATCTTCTTCCTAGTATATGTGAGTGCTCATCTTGCGACACAATTTTGAAAGTTAAATTCCACGGTTTGTCCGAATCAGTCAGGTTGTCCGACGGCCACGCCCCCGATTTGTGTTGCATGAAAGCCAGCGCCAATGTGCCACAATCTGATCGTGTGCGCCATAAACCCTGAGGCAATTGAGGGCAAATTTGCGAAACACAACGGAAATGCGTCCAACGGACCCTTAGTAAATGCACCACTCACTATCCGAAATTTTCAACACACACGCAGGCAACCTTGGCACACTGAACAAACTTGTTTCCTTCGGCAGTGCTCCAGGATTGCTGAACGTCTGTGGAGAAAATCGCGCACATCTGCAGACTTTCTACACTTGAAATTTATGCTAAAAACTTCTAACTCTGCCCTTCACCTCGCTAAACAGGTCTATTTTACTAATCTCATATCCTCTCTCTCTAACAACCACAAAAGGCTCTTTGATACCCTTCACTCCTTACTATCACCAAAAGTGCAGCCACCGGTCACAGACCTTGGGACTGAAGATCTGGCCACCTACTTTAAGGATAAAATTGATTGTATCCGTCAGGAAATAATTGCTCAATCCACTCACCCCTCCGATCCCCTTCCCTCCCATACCTTATCTTGTTCACTCTCTTCCTTTGAGCCAGTCACAGAGGAAGAAGTGTCTAGGCTCCTTTCCTCTGCTCACCCCACTACCTGCATCAGTGACCCCATCCCCTCACATCTGGTACAGTCTCCCAGCAGTCACTTCTCACCTCACCTCTCACCTAAAATTTTAAATCTCTCTCTTCTGGTGTCGTCCCCTCTTCTTTCAAGCATGCTATTGTTACCCCTTTACTAAAGAAACCTTCACTGGACCCATCCAATGCTACTAACTACAGACCAGTTTCTAACCTCCCTTTCATCTCCAAACTCCTGGAACGCTTGGTCTTTTCTTGACTGACTCGCTATCTCTCAGCTAACTCCCTCCTTGATCCCCTACAATTTGGTTTCCGCTCTATGTATTCCACTGAAACTGCTCTTTCTAAAGTCTCCAATGATCTCCTCACTGCAAAATCCAAAGGTGATTATTCTCTCCTCATTCTCCTGGATCTATCGGCAGCGTTCGATACTGTGGACCACCAGCTCCTCCTTAGGATGCTTCACTCCATTGGCCTAAAGGACACCGCACTCTCTTGGTTTTATTCCTATCTCTCTGACCGCACTTTCAGTGTCTCCTTCTCTGGATCTTTCTCCTCTCATCTTCCTCTCAGTGTCGGGTTCCTCAGGGCTCAGTCCCAGGTCCTCTTCTCTTCTCTCTCTATACTGCCCCCATTGGACAAACCATCAGCATATTTGGTTTCCAGTATCATCTTTATGCTGATGACACCCAGCTATATACTTCTGCATGTAACATCACCCCTGCCTTAATCCAGAACACTAGTGACTGTCTCTCTGCTGTCTCTAACATCATGTCCTCTCTCTTCTTGTCTCTCTGCTGTCTTTAACATCATGTCCTCTCTCTTCTTGTCTCTCTGCTGTCTTTAACATCATGTCCTCTCTCTTCTTGAAACTTAATCTTTCTAAGACTGAACTTCTTGCCTTTCCACCATCTACTAACCAACCCAACCCTGACCTCTCCATCTCGGTCTGTGGGATCACTATAGCACCAAAGCAGCAGGCCCGCTGTCTTGGGGTTGTGCTGGACTCTGACCTCTCTTTATCACCATATATTCAATTTCTTGCTCAACATACCGAGTGCATCTCAGAAACATCTCCAGAATCTGACTGTTCCTGATATTCGAAACTTCTAAAATGCTAATTGTTGCACTTATTCACTCTCGACTAGACTACTGTAACTCCCTACTAATCGGCCTTCCACTCGCTAAACTCTCTCCTCTTCAATCTATTCTTAATGCAGCAGCCAGGCTCGTCTTTCAGGCCAAACGTTACACGGATGCCTCCAGTTTGTGCCAATCACTGCACTGACTGCCTGTCTCCTTCCGTATTCACTTTAAAATAGTAACCCTCGTCCACAAAGCTCTGAATAATGCTGCACCTCCCTATCTCTCTTCTACCATCTCAGTCTATTGCCCTTCCTGTGCTCTTCGATCTGCCAGTGACATTAGATTAATCTATACCTTAATTCAAACTTCTCATGCACGTCTCCAGGACTTCTCCCGAGTTGCTCCAATTCTCTGGAATGCCCTTCCCCGGACTCTCAGACTAATACCCACCCTCCAAAGCTTTAAACGTGCTCTTAAAACCCATCTCTTTAGGCAGACTATCACACTCGCTAACTGCTTGAAATGTCAACTCTCCCTTTACTAATCCATCCTATGTCCTATCTCCCATCTGTTATCCTGCAAATAGCTGATATATACCAAGCTCCAGGCTTCTCTGCAGTCTTTTTCACCTTGCACCTTGTAAATAAGATGGCGGCTGAGGGCTAGTCCAAGCAGCAACATCGTTATTTAGTAAATTATTTATTAAATTATTTTATATTGTTCCCTTATAAAGAATGGCTGGACCATTATACAACCTCTTGTGTCACCCCCTCATCCTCATAGACTGTAATCTCTTGTGCCACCCTCTCATCCTCATAGACTGTAAGCTCTTGTGCCACCCCTCATCCTCATAGACTGTAAGCTCTTGTGCCACCCCCTCATCCTCATAGACTGTAAGCTCTTGTGTCACCCCTCATCCTCATAGACTGTAATCTCTTGTGTCACCCCTCATCCTCATAGAATGTAAGCTCTTGTGTCACTCCTCATCCTCAAAGACTGTAAGCTCTTGTGTCATCCCCTCATCCTCATAGACTGTAAGCTCTTGTGTCACCTCCTCATCCTTATAGACTGTAAGCTCTTGTGTCACCCCCTCATCCTCATAGACTGTAAGCTCTTGTGTCATCCCCCATCCTCATAGACTGTAAGCTCTTGTGTCACCCCCTCATCATCATAGACTGTAAGCTCTTGTGTCACCCCTCATCCTCATAGACTGTAAGCTCTTATGTCGCCCCCTCATCCTCATAGACTGTAAGCTCTTGTGTCACCCCCTCATCCTCATAGACTGTAAGCTCTTGTGTCACCCCCTCATCCTCATAGACTGTAAGGTCTTGTGTCACCCCCTCATCCTCATAGACTGTAAGCTCTTGTGTCACCCCCTAATCCTCATAGACTGTAAGCTCTTGTGTCACCCCCTCATCCTCATAGACTGTAAGCTCTTGTGTCACCCCCTCATCCTCATAGACTGTAAGCTCTTGTGTCACCCCCTCATCCTCATAGACTGTAAGCTCTTGTGTCACCCCCTCATCCTCATAGACTGTAAACTCCTGTGTCACCCCCTCATCCTCATAGTCTGTAAGCTCTTGTGTCACCCCCTCATCCTCATAGTCTGTAAGCTCTTGTGAGCAGGGCCCTCACTCCTATTGTTCCATATGACTGTTTGCTCTTTGTAAAGTAGTATATCTGTATATGTCCCCTATGATTTGTAAAGCGCTACGGAATTTGATGGCGCTATATAAATAAAGATTATTATTATTATGTGTTCTCTGAAGGCACTCTGCAATTCTGCAATCCCAAGCATCCCAGGTTTATTTTAGGCACTTTCCTTAATACCATTCTTACAAAGTTTGTTTGCATAGCCATTTGCTGACCCCACTTTGTGGAGGTAATTCATTAAGACTAGTGTTTTGAATGCCAATCTTAGCATTCCTGCTCACCCAAATCTACTATGTAGCCAGAAGATAAATCTGGAAGACGTCTCTGACAGGACCTGTCTAGACTAAGAAATATGACGTGACAGGACTTTTGGGCTCCCTGGCTGCCTCTGTCCCAACCAAAATACACAGGTCAGGTCAAGAGGACTTTTTGCCCAGACGTATAGGAGCATGCGCTTATAAGTTTTTACCTTTTTGTGTGCTGTTTAATATATTTTTTTGTAGATAGATATTAGGATGTGAGAGTGATCCATATATATGAGATAAGAAATAGATAAAGTATTATACTCACATTCCATAATCTGTTAATGCTGTGAAATCTTAATCCTCCAGATCATCTACAATACAAGTAAAGATTGATTAGCTAGTGTTGTATAACAAGTATTCCTTTACTTTTTTTTTCTAAAAAAATTATTATTTACAAGGTTTCACTGCAAATAATATGGCAGTTATAAAAAATGTCTAAAAGTGAGATACAAAGAGTGCACCATGTATTTAATGTTGGATATTATATACGGTATATATTCTGCTTAATTAACAAAGTGAAGCATACATTGTTAAAAATATTGATTTCCACCTCTGCACATGTTATTGTGTCACCTTTACAACCTATTTTTCAAAATATTTTGAAAAACAAATGAAAACTATTGTTAAAAAAAAATTCTAGTCTTACTTTGCACCTTCTATTAGTTGGCTTAACTTACACAAAAAATATATATGATTCAATTATTGTGTATGTACAATCTATTGTATGCAATTCTATATATACACAGAATACACAGTCCATATGAGATCCATGTGCGGTTTTCATGCATCCCATATACAAGAACAGTCTACACAGCTGCTGTGCTATCTCCCTTATTCTGTGCCCTCCAGTCCAGATGCCATTACACACAGGTGGCAGAGCTAGGGAGAGGTTGCTGCTCATCACAGGGTCAGTTAGATAGGCAGGGCCTTCAAAAACCAGCAATTACACTTTTTAGTGCAATAATGTACAGAGAGGAGGCTGCTGTTATTAGGACAGGTGACAAAATAAAATAATTTCCCTTGTTATGGCATTCTGAAGAACTGCACTGAGCTATTGATAGACAACTAGAGATATTCTTACTGATTATAGATGATTTTTCAACAGTATTTGAGAAAAAAACCCAAATAGGAATATTAGCATTTACTGCATCGTAAAGCAAGATTTGAAAGCCCTGTCTCTGTATAGTTTTCAGCTCTAGAAAAATCATAATGTAAGTGAAAAAATGCCAGTAATACTGTCAGCACCTGTCCAGCAAACGCGCAACCGTAACCAGGCTTGGCGCTAGCTGTCAGACTAGGTAAGTGGTGGCGAACTCACCCTGTGACGTCCCTGCAGGTAAGGCCCTGCCTAAAGCAGATAAACCACCCTGATAAGGACAAACCCACTATCAGGAATCTAACTGGACACAGGACTGAGACAGGAAGGTGAAGTCACACTAGGAGATAATTTATACTAAGGGACAAACAACATTATATACAGGCCTTCAGGTGGGAAATACACAGGTCAGGTCAAGATACAGGCATACAAGCGGAGACAAACAAACCGGGTCAAAACCAAGATTGCTGCAAAGGTACAGAATCGGATACAAAACACAGAATACCAAACAAGATAGCAAGAGCACTAGATACGCAGGAAAGACTTGAAATAACCAACCAGCCAGGGAAACTGTCCATCAGGATAGTAACCCTTGCTGGGCAGGGCTGAAATGCAAGGAGCAGGGTGTGGCTCAGATAATCCAGACACAAACACTAAGCCACAGTTCACACACAAATATACGCCATCTATTCTGCCAACTGCGGATAGAGTGACATTTAGGCACGGATGTTACAAATAACTTGATCATATAGTTGCTCCTGTCAGTAAATAGTGTCCATTTACTCTGAGGACAAGAATAAATGTCTTGGTTGCTGTATCAAAAGGTTTTAAGGTATGGGCAAAGCTTTTCACGCTGCATTTTGTTTTCCCAAGCCCGGAACAACAGCTGAGCTACAGCGATGAGTTTAGGGCTAGAGTTTTCAGTAAATCAATGGCTCTGCTTGCATGTTTCTCCATTATTAGTAATCACTGGAGTCCTGGGTTCAAGTCCCACCCAGTCAACATCTGCAAAGAGTTTGTATGTTCTCTCTGTGTTTGCCTGGGTTTCCTCCCACACTCCATAACATACTGGTAGGTTGTTTAGATTGTGAGCCCCATGGGGACATGGGACCAATTTGTCATGCTTTATGTAATCTGTAGGTGCTATATAAATAAAGAATTATTATTATTATGATTATTATTAATTTTTTTTACAATTTTTTCCCCAAAAATTTTCAATTGATCCAGCAAGTAACTTTAGGGGTTGGGAGGGAATTTTTTTTTCCACTTTGTGTCCACAGGACAAAGAAGCAGGAGAAGAGAAAACAGGGTAGGAGTGGGAGGTAGTGGCAAGGAGTGACATCCTGCACCGCATGGATTATTTTGTCAAGACCAACCAGCACATTAGCCCAGGGTGGTTAATGAGATGTAATGTTGCTGCCGATAATTGTCTGTCCACACATTAGCTGTGATTTGCAACTTCCGACTAATGGCAATGCATAGTGTCCACAATATTTTTTCCACAATCTTTTGGTGCAGGGAATTGATGGCCTGCCCAGAAAAGTAGCGGCGGCTGGGAATTACGTGTTGCGGGACAGTTACTTCTAAAACATTTTTAAGCTGTCCAGAATGTTAGTTTTATCAAAGGCAACACATTTGCAACTGTTCCAGTCAGGACCAGGGCTTGTGGGTGAGATGGCTCAAATTTCCACTTTCTCTCCATTGTTTGGGGGGACAGAAAGCTAAACCCTTTCCTGAGATGTTGTGGACAGGCTTGGTGGTGGAGGTATCACATCCTCCCTTTATGGCGAGACAGGTGACCTTGTCAATTGGGAGGCAGTGGTAGAGTCTTAGTCAACCAAATCAACAGAAGGAGGTGTTTCCATATTTTTGTCTTGGTATGTCATCCACTGCAGCTCATTTTTATTAACCAGGGACTGGTCATACATGAAGTCCTCAGCTTGTTGCTTGCTTCAAGGACTGGTGGCACAGCATGCAAATTACACATTTGACTCTCTTTTACAGTCTCCAAATTGCAGAAATGATTTATTTATAAATTAAATGTGTTTCATTTTCAAAGTCCTGATGGTGACTGATCAGAGCAAAGAGGCTGCACTGTGGGACAATGAATGTTTTTCAAACTCTGCACTTTTCTAATGTACAAAAGAGACATGAATTGAAATAATGGGGCACATTTATTTACCCGGTCTAGTCGCGATCCCGCGGCGTGTTGTCAGACGAGGATTCGGGTCTGCCAGGATTCACTAAGGTTGTGCGCCAGATATCTAGCAGGTGTCGCTGCTGCGCCGAGGTCCGCCGGAGTTCACCTGCTTCTTCCTGGTGCATGTCAGTGCTTGATCTTGCGACACAATTCTTTTTTAAAATTCCCCGTTTTGTCTGAATCCGTCGGGTTGTCGGACGGCCATGCCCCCCCATTTCTGTCGCGGCGCCGATGCGCCACAATCCGATCACGTGTGCTAATACCCGGGCCAATTAAGTGCAAAACGGCGCAAATCAGAAATATTCGGGAAAAAAAAACAACAGAATCGCGACCGCAGGACCCTTAGTAAATGTGCCCCAATGTGGTTTTCCTGTAGTGTACATTTAATAGAAAAATAATCTATATCTATTCATTGCCTGGCTCTATATATTGTCACTGTCCTCTATGTATTCAAACTGCTTAGGAAGAAAGAGTCATCACTAAGGGCGTAAAAATCTTGGCCAGTGTGAGGGGGTCCGCATCTGAGTGAGGTCAGTGCATGCCACCTTCAACCCTTAAAGAGAACCTGTCAGGCAAATTAACCACAAAAAATGTATATATTTTCATAAATTGCTATTAGAAAGCATTTTCCCTATCCGTTCCTTGTCCCCTACATACCTGAGCAATCAGGTACTAAAGTTGTATGCAAATGACCTGAGAGATGTCCAACAATCGTTATCATATTCAGCTGTCCAGCTTATTCATGAGTGGGAGGAAGAGCCACACACCCCAGTGCTTGACTGACAGCCTGTATAATGATGTGAGGTATAATGGTGTAATGGCTCCTCCATGTACTTCCTGGTGCTGGCGCCCCCTGCAGCCTGTGTGTATGAGATACTCCTATACACATGACTGACAGCCTGTATAATGATGTGAGGTATAATAATGTAATGGCTCCTCCATGTGCTTCCTGATGCTGGCGCCCCCTGCAGCCTGTGTGTGTATGAGATACTCCTATACACATAACTGACAGCCTGTATAATGGTGTGAGGTATAATTGTGTAATGGCTCCTCCATGTGTTTCCTGGTGCTGGCGGCCCTAGCAGCCTGTATGTGTATGACAGATACAACAGCTCCAGGCAGCCATGTTGTAACAGAACATGTCAGGTACTTGTGTAGCTGATGTCTGTGTCTCTCACATGTGTATAGCAGAACATGTGAGGCACTTGTACAGCTAATGTCAGCACCCGTCCAGCAAACGCGCAACCACAACCAGACTTGAACGCACCCTGTGACGTCCCTGCGGTGAACTCACCCAGTGACGTCCCTGTGGGCTAAGGCCCTGCATAAAGCAGATAAACCGCCCTGATAAGGGCGAACCCACTATCAGGAACCTAACTGACGGTCCCTGAGTGACCCTACAAGATGACAGGGGACATTTACTTTGTCTGGCAGCTGCTGGATGGTGGAGCGGACAGGTAACAGAAATACAGGTATAGACCAGTGTTCACACTGGCGCACAGAAACCAACACAAGACTGAACAGGTAACCGGAATGCAGGAATAGACCAGTGTTCACACTGGAGCACAGAATACAAACAGGATTGAGACAGGGACAAAACAATAGATATATACAGGTCTACAGGCAGATAATCACAGGTCAGATACAGATACAGGTACAGGCAGGATATACACAGGTCAGGTCAAGATCAAACGGGTTATATACAGGTCAGGTCAAGATCAAGCAGATATACAAAGGTCTGGTACAGATACAGATACAGCCAGACAAACGTAGACAGGTAAAACTGAACTAGATACTCAGGGAAGACAATACTCAAATTAACCAGCAAGCCTGAAGGATACAGGTACAGGCGGGATATACACAGGTCAGATCAAGATCAAGCAAGTATACACAGGTAAGACTCAAAATAACCAGCAAGGTAAGATGGGAACGGGCAGGTATATAAAGCCGATCCCGGACACGCCTCCAGCACAACACTGGCTAGTAACCCTTGCTGGGCAGGACAGAAATGCAAGGAGCAGGGTGTGGCTCAGTTAATCTAAACACAATAATTAAGCCACAGTTCACACACAAATAAACGCCTCTATTCCGCCAACTGTGGATAGAGCGACGTTCAGGCACGGACGTTACAGCTAATGTCTGTGTTTCACCCAAGTGAATAGCAGAACAAGTCAGGGACTTGTGTAGCTGATGTCTGTGTCTCCAAGTGAATAGCAGAACAAGTCAGGGACTTATGTAGCTAATGTCTGTATCTCTCATATGTGTATAGCAGAATATGTCAGGTACTTGTGTAGCTGATGTCTGTGTCTCTCACATGTGTATACCAGAACATGTCAGGTACTTGTGTAGCTGATGTCTGTGTCTCACACATGTGCATAGCAGAGCATGTCAGGTAATTGTGTAGCTGATGTCTGTGTCTCACACATGTGTATAGCAGAACATGTCAGGTACTTGTGTAGCTGATTTCTGTGTCTCACACATGTGTATAGAAGAACATGTCAGGTACTTGTGTAGCTGACTTCTGTGTCTCATACTTGTGTATAGCAGAATATGTCAGGTACTTGTGTAGCTGATGTCTGTGTCTCTCACAAGTGAATAGCAGAACAAGTCAGGGACTTATGTAGCTAATGTCTGTATCTCTCATATGTGTATAGCAGAATATGTTAGGTACTTGTGTAGCTGATGTCTGTGTCTCTCACATGTGTATAGCAGAACATGTCAGGTACTTGTGTAGCTGATGTCTGTGTCTCACACATGTGCATAGCAGAGCATGTCAGGTACTTGTGTAGCTGACTTCTGTGTCTCACACATGTGTATAGCAGAATATGTCAGGTACTTGTATAGCTGATGTCTGTGTCTCTCACATGTGTATAGCAGAACATGTCAGGTACTTGTGTAGCTGATGTCTGTGTCTCACACATGTGCATAGCAGAGCATGTCAGGTACTTGTGTAGCTGATGTCTGTGTCTCACACATGTGTATAGCAGAACATGTCAGGTACTTGTGTAGCTGATGTCTCTGTCTCACACATGTGTATAGCAGAACATGTCAGGTACTTGTGTAGCTGATTTCTGTGTCTCATACTTGTGTATAGCAGACTATGTCAGGCACTTGTGTAGATGGTGTCTGTGTCTCACACATGTGTATAGCAGAACATGTCAGGTACTTGTGTAGCTGATGTCTGGGTCTCACACATGTGTATAGCAGAATATGTCAGGTACTTGTGTAGCTGATATCTGTGTCCCTCACAAGTGAATAGCAGAACAAGTCAGGGACTTGTGTAGCTGATGTCTGTATCTCTCATATGTGTATAGAAGAATATGTCAGGTACTTGTGTAGATGATGTCTGTGTCTCTCACATGTGTATAACAGAATATGTCAGATACTTGTGTAGCTGATGTCTGTATCTCTCACGTGTGTATAGCAGAGCATGTCAGGTACTTGTGTAGCTGATGTCTGTGTCTCACGCGTGTGTATTGAAGAACATGTCAGTTACTTGTGTAGCTGATGTCTGTCTCACACATTTGAATAGCAGAACATGTCAGGTACTTGTGTAGCTGATGTCTGTGTCTCACACATGTGTATAGCAGAACATGTCAGGTACTTGTGTAGCTGATGTCTGTATATATCGCATGTGTATAGCAGAACATGTCAGGTACTTGTGTAGCTGATGTCTGTATATATCGCATGTGTATAGCAGAACATGTCAGGTACTTGTGTAGCTGATGTCTATGTCTCACACATGTGTATAGCAGAATATGTCAGGAACTTGTGTAACTGATGTCTGTGTCTCTCACATGTCTATAGAAGAACATGTCAGGTAATTGTGTAGCTGATGTCTGTGTCAAACACATGTGTATAGCAGAACATGTCAGGTACTTGTGTAGTTGATGTCTGGGTCTCACACATGTGTATAGCAGAACATGTCAGGTACTTGTGTAGCTGATGTCTGTGTCTCACACATGTGTATAGCAGAACATGTCAGGTACTTGTGTAGCTGATGTCTGTATATATCGCATGTGTATAGCAGAACATGTCAGGTACTTGTGTAGCTGATGTCTGTATATATCGCATGTGTATAGCAGAACATGTCAGGTACTTGTGTAGCTGATGTCTATGTCTCACACATGTGTATAGCAGAATATGTCAGGAACTTGTGTAACTGATGTCTGTGTCTCTCACATGTCTATAGAAGAACATGTCAGGTAATTGTGTAGCTGATGTCTGTGTCAAACACATGTGTATAGCAGAACATGTCAGGTACTTGTGTAGTTGATGTCTGGGTCTCACACATGTGTATAGCAGAACATGTCAGGTACTTGTGTAGCTGATGTCTGTGTTTCTAACATGTGTATAGCAGAACATGTCAGGTACTTGTATAGCTGATGTCTGTGTCTCACACATGTGTAAACAGAACATGTCAGGAACCTGTGTAGCTGATATCTGTGTCTCTCTCATGTGTATAGCAGAATATGTCAGGTACTTGTGTAGCTGATGTCTGTGTCTCTCTCTGATGTGTGTAGCAGAACATTTCTGGTATTTGTGTAGCTGATGTCTTACCCCTTAAAAATATTGATACAGTATACAGTTCCATATAAACAGACGTATGTCATCTATGTACAATCTATGGTCCATATACAATTTAGTGTATATAATTAGATATACAGGCAGTCTGCGGGTTATGTACAGCAGTGATTTTCAACCTTTTTTGAGCCGCGGCACACTTTTTATACTTAGAAAATCCTGGGGCACACCACCAACCAAAATAGCACAAAATTACACTAAAACAGTCATAAAAGGTCTCCCTTTACTAATAAAAAACCCCCTAGCGGCCTCCCTTTACTAATAAAAACCTCTAGCGGCCTCCCTTTACTAATTAAAAGACCCGAGCGGCCTCCCTTTACTAATTAAAAGACCCTAGCGGCCTCCCTTTACTAATTAAAAGACCCTAGCGGCCTCCCTTTACTAATTAAGAGCCCCTAGCAGCCTCCCTTTACTAATTAAGAGCCCCTAGCGGCCTCCCTTTACTAATTAAGAGCCCCTAGCGGCCTCCCTTTACTAATTAAGAGCCCCTAGCGGCCTCCCTTTACTAATTAAGAGACCCTAGCGACCTCCCTTTACTAATAAAAAGTCCCTAGCTGCCTCACTTTACTAATAAAATGCCCCTAGCGGCCTCCCTTTACTAATAAAAAGTCCCTAGTGACCTCCCTTTACTAATAAAAAGTCCCTAGCTGCCTTACTTTACTAATAAAATGCCCCTAGCTGCCTCCCTTTACTAATAAAAAGGCCCTAGCGGCCTCCCTTTACTAATAAAATGCCCCTAGCGGCCTCCCTTTACTAATAAAAAGCCCCTAGCAGCCTCCCTTTACTAATAAAAAGGCCCTAGCGGCCTCCCTTTACTAATAAAAAGGCCCTAGCTACCTCCCTCTACTAATAAAAAGGCCCTAGCTGCCTCCCTTTACTAATAAAAACCTCTAGCGGCCTCCCTTTACTAATAAAAAGGCCCTAGCGGCCTCCCTTTACTAATAAAAAGGCCCTAGCGGCCTCCCTTAACTAATAAAAAGGCCCTAGCGGCCTCCCTTTACTAATAAAAAGGCCCTAGCGGCCTCCCTTTACTAATAAAATGCCCCTAGCGGCCTCCCTTTACTAATTAAAAGACCCTAGCAGCCTCCCTTTACTAATTAAGAGCCCTTAGAGGCCTCCGTTTACAAATTAAGAGCCCGTAGCGGCCTCTCTTTACTAGTTAAAAGGCCCTAGAGCCCCCCCTTTACTAATTAAAAGGCCCTAGAGCCCCCCTTTACTAATTAAAAGGCCCTAGCGGCCTCCCTTTACTAATAAAAAGGCCCTAGCGGCCTCCCTTTACTAATAAAATGCCCCTAGCGGCCTCCCTTTACTAATAAAAAGCCCCTAGCGGCCTCCCTTTACTAATAAAAACCTCTAGCGGCCTCCCTTTACTAATAAAAAGCCCCTAGCGGCCTCCCTTTACTAATAAAAAGCCCCTAGCGGCCTCCCTTTACTAATTAAAACACCCTAGCAGCCTCCCTTTACTAATTAAGAGCCCTTAGAGGCCTCCGTTTACAAATTAAGAGCCCGTAGCGGCCTCTCTTTACTAGTTAAAAGGCCCTAGAGCCCCCCCTTTACTAATTAAAAGGCCCTAGAGCCCCCCTTTACTAATTAAAAGGCCCTAGAGGCCTCCCTTTTCTAATTAAAAGGCCCTGAAGGCCTCTTTTAACAAATAAAAAGCCCCAGCCTCCCTTAACTAATAAAAAGCCCCAGCCTACCTTTACTAATAAAAAAAAAAGACCCTAGCTGCCTTCCCTATACAAATAATAACCCTATATACTTACCCTTGATGTCTTCTTCCACGTACCTTCACTCCTAATGGCGATCCGCCCACCTTCTGTAGCTCCTGCACCGCGCGCCTCTGGTCACGTGACTTACGCGACCTGACGTCAGGTCGCGTCAGTCACGTGACATGGGCCGCGCGGTGCAGGAGCTACAGAAGATGGGCGGATCGCCGCCGCGGGGCTTGGAGGTAAGTATGGGCACAGAAATACGGGGCAGCTCTACACAGGGGCAGCTCTACCCAGGGGCAGCGTAGTTCGGGGAACTTTCCTTGCGGCACACTCAACCTTGTGTCGCAGCACACAGGTTGAAAATCACTGATGTACAGGATAGGTTCTTTAGGTTTGTTCTTAAGTTGAATTTGTATGTAAGTCAGAACTGTATACTTAATAATTGTAACCACAGGCAAAAGGTCTCTATGACTATTGGGTTTTAAAAATGGTAGATTCTCATAAGAACCAGGAGTAACAATAAAGCTTAATTGCAGACTCCTGTGATAACTGTTATAGCTGTTTATTGTAGCCTGGGGCTAATGTACAGTAATGACCAACATCCAGAGGGCCGTTTGTAACCAGGGGTCTTCTGTAAGTCAAGTGTTCTTAAGTAGGAGACTGCCTGTACAGGAATATAAGGAATATGGCTCGGATCCGCTTATCTAGATAAATCAAGGAAACATCATTACTGGTTCTATTAAAGTCACAGGTTATCACAGTAACACAGGATTTCGTGATGGTGCTATATGGATAAGACCCTCTGACCTCTAAGATTAACAGTTACTGTTTCTCCATCCATAACTTTGATCGTCTTCTTGAAAGTGGACTTGTCCATGGAAATGGTTACTGAGGCGGATGGTGGGGTTCCAGGTATTTGAAAATCAGAAATTAAGATCTCAATCAGAGGTGTGGTCTCCAGAAAAACTCTAACGAACACTGAAAAAGAAAGTTTTGGTGAATTTTTCGTTAGTATTATGTCTTGAGTCTGAATAATGAGCTACAGTGTCATTTATCACATATCCTCAACATAGATGATGAATATTGAGCACTGGGGTCCACTACTGAGACTCCCACCAATCACAGAGGAGGTTTTGTGCCCCCATACACAGTGCAGGGGATCTACCTGTGCAGTTTTCTATCTATATATTTTATTTGACTAACAGTGGAAAACACAGCAACACATCCAAAACTGCCCCATAAACTGTGTAAGAAGCAGTAGTGCCCAAAAAGGCATTTTTTTCTTACATACATTTCTCCAAACTTTTCCTAAACTTATCTGTTATGTGCTGTTGCCCATAGCAATACCTATAGCTAAGGCCATCCAATCCTTCATCCATAATTTTCTTAATAGTGATACAGTATTTACTTATAAATTAGTTTTCATTAAAGAAAAAGTATTTAGTAATATAAATGTTTCTATGTCAAGTCCTAGCTGGGCTGGTGTCTGATAGGTGCGGATGGTTCACGTGCACCGGTGAGAAATAACTTTCCGTGTCATAGACACTCAGAGGGATATTTATCATACAGCAGCACTCATGTACTGGTGTGGGAAAGCCCCTCCCACAGATGGATAGATCGAGAGGGTCAGCTGGATTTGTGGGAAAATAATCGCAAGTGCTAGTAATAAGCCAGTGTTCAGGCACCGAAGCCCCAATAAATCCCACCCACCCACCCTCAGTCTGTATCCAAGTCCAGATTCTGGATCTTCAGTAATTACACAGTTGTAAAGTATGTATCATTGGTTTCGCTGGGCTTTTTTGGTATCACATTGATCTTTATGGGACTTAACACTAGAATAATGAAGTGGCTGAAATTGTCCTGTGTGACTTTTTAGTAGTGAAAACATAGAATTACTGCTAGTGCAATGCCCTGAAATGCCAGATTCACAAGTTGCAACTTTTTTAAAAAGCACCAAGAAAGTCACGACCAGCAGGAGACTGGAGTTTCTATGTTTTATGCATTTTGTGTCTTGTTTGCGACTTAAAAAAAAATAAAAAATCCCAGACATCAAGCTGATACACATTGCAGGGGTTCCACCTGTGCAGTTACTATCTATATATTTTTTTGACTAACAGTGAATAACACACCAACAGTAGTGCCCAAAAAGGCATTTTTTTCTTACATACATTCCTCCAAATTTTTCCTAAACTTAGCTGTTATGTACTGTTGCCCATACCAATTGTCACGGGTGCTCCCGCGATCCCTGTCTCGGATGGCAGCGGACCCGGGTCCTTCCATCTGCCCCGCGGCTGCCACTGCTCTGGACTTACCTGTCCTAGGTCCTGCTCCCCAGCGGACTACCGTGCACGTGCGTCCCCACCTCCTAGGGCACGCGCGCTGGCTGTAGGATATTTAAAGGACCAGTGCACCGCTGATTGGTGCTCTTGCTGAACACCTCCCCCTTTATTAATCTGCGCCTCCCTTCCTTCCCCACCGTATCATTGTGCCTACGCCTTAGAGACAGCTCCCCAGCGATATTTCTGCGTTCCTGTGTGTTCCTTAGTTCCCGTGTTCCTGTGTGCTCCTGCTTCTGTGTTCCCGTGTTCCTGTTGTGATGTTGTTATATGTGTTCTGCTAATATGTTTAGTGTTAATGTGTTTTGCATGTTCTGCCCAGCAACAGTGATGTACTGAGGAGGAGGATCAGTCTGGTTTAGGGCAGTTGTTACATACAGAGCAAAGAAGAAGCATGGAATAAAGTTGTCTCTGAGCCTGCAGTCCAGTGATCCGGTGTCGGTTCCTTCTACATCATATGGGTTCCCACCACGACATTACACCTGTGACCCGCTCTCGGTACCTGAGACTGAAACCATGTCAGAGTTTATTAAGGAGGCTTCATAAGCAAATCCTCCTCCCCAGCTGGCACAGGTTCCTTTTTATCATTAAGAAGGATGGCTCTCTCGGCCCCTGTATAGACTATCACGGTCTTAACAAGGTCACTGTTAAGAATCTCTATCCTCTGCCGCTGATCACGGAGCTGTTTGACCATCTACAGGGTGCGGGGAATCTTTTCCAAATTGGATCTTCGTGGGGCCTACAATCTCATCCGCATCAGGAATGGTGACGAGTGGAAGAGCGCCTTTAACACCCGTAATGGGCATTTTGAATATTTAGTTATGACCTTTGGACTTTGTAATGTGCCAGCCGTTTGTTAATGACATCTTCAGGGACTTATTGTACAGTTGGGGTTTACCTGGATGACATCCTCGTGTATTCTGCTGATCTCGAGTCCCACCAATCCCACGACCAATCTCAGCTGCCTCAGGGTTAACCATCTCTACGCCAAACTGGAGAAATGACAGTTTCATCAGAAGAGCCTTCCATTCCTTGGATACATAATTTCCGATAAAGGCTTGCAGATGGATCCTGCCAACTTATCTGCTGTTCTTCAGTAGCCATGCCCAGTGGGACTGCGTGCTATTCAAAGATCTCTAGGCTTTGCTAATTATCATATAACATTTTTTACACATTTCTCGTCTCTGGTAGCTCCGATGGTGGCCCTTCCTTACCCAGAAGGGGTCTAAGGGCCGAACTCTCACCTGCGGCTTCTTCTCCAAAACGTTCTCCACCGCAGAGAGGAATTATTCTATTGAATATCATGGGCTTCTGGCTATCAAGCCAGGCTTGGAGGCATGACACCATCTGCTGGAGGGAGCCCAATTTCTAGTCAGGATTTACACAGACCACAAGAACCCTGTGGCTCATCGATTGAACCTGCATGAAGCCTGGTGGTTCCTATTCTTTTCTCGCTTTGACTTTCAGATCCATTTTCGTCCTGCTGATAGAAACATCAAGGCTGACGCCTTGTCCCGTGCTTCCGATGTTATGGGGTAGGACGCTGCTCTGAGTCATATCATTTCTCCAGAGAGACTTGTGCAACTACCTCACAGCAAAACTTAAGTGCAACATGGAGGATCGTGACCTGGGGACATTCTTCTCGTGTAGCTGGGCACCCTGGGGTGCAGCGCTCTGTGGCTCTCATTTCCCATTTCTATTGGTGGCCTGACTTGGTAAAGGATGTTCGGGATTTTGTGGGTCCCTGTGCCTCTTGTGCCCGACAAAAACCTGCTGGTCTTGTTACCATTACCCAAGCCTACCTGATTTGTAGTCTCATGTGGCTATGGATTTTATTATGGATCTGCCTCCATCATCTGGCAATACCGTCATCTGGGTGGTGATTGACTGCTTTTCTAAGATGTCCCATTTTTCCCTGTACCCGGTTTGCCTTCTGCTCCATGTCTTGCCTGTCTCTTCTTACAACACTTCTTCTGTCTTCATGGCTTCATGGCCTTTCCCGGCACATCATTTTGGATCAAGGTGTTCAGTTCGTGTCCAAGTTCTGGAGATCTCTTTGCAGCCAGTTGCAGGTGAAATTTGACTTTTCTTCTGCCTATCACCCTCAGTCTAACGGCCAAGTGGAGAGGTTGAATTAGACTTTGGGTTGCTACCGCTGCTTACTTTGTGTCCGCCCATCAGGACGACTGGGCTTCTTTTTTACCATGGGCGGAGTTCTCCTACAATTCCCTGGACTCCATTTCTGCCGGTTCTGGTCCCTTCTGTATTAATTGTGGACTGCATCCATGGCCTCCACTTCTGTTACCTGTGTTCCTGCTGTGGAGGACTTGGTATAGGATCTAAAAGCTATCTGAAAACAACTCCGTACCTCATTGCTCCAAGCTTCTGCTCAGACCAAGTGTAAAGCGGACAAAAAATGCAAACCATTTCCTGTCTTAACTCCTGGTGACAGGGTCAGGTCATCCTCCAAGTGCATCCGGCTGAAGATCCCTGGCCACAAATTGGGACTCCGGTTCTTGGGTCCATTTAAAGTCCTTGGTCGCACCAACACAGTGGCTTAGAAATTGCGGCTGCCTCCTGACATGCGCATACCCAACTTCTTCCATGTTTCCTTCCTCAAACCATTCATCTTCAACCGATTTGCCAGGCAAGTTCCTCCTCTGGCGCCACAGTAGGATTCTACCGATGTCTTCGAGGTAAAGGAGATCCTGGATAAGAAGATGGTGAGAGAGACAGACGGCTCTTTCTTGTAGACTGGAAAGGATTTGGTCCTGAGGAGACATCATGGGAGGATAACATCCTGGACAAGAGCCTGCTTCAGTGATTTCTCAAGCCCAGGAAGAGGGGGAGGCCAAAGGGGGAGGGGGGGTACTGTCACTGGTGCAACCAAGATACGTGTCTCGGATCGCAGGCGCACTCATGTCCTTCTGTGTGTCCCCGTGGCCACCGCTTCTCTGGACTCGTCACGGCTCTGCGCATGCCTTCTGTAGGAGATTTAAATGACCAGCGCACCGCTGATGTGCTGGCTGAACAACTCCACCTTCATTAATCTGCACCTCCCTTCCTTCCCCGCTGGATCTTTGTGCCTACGCCTTAGAGAAAGTTCCCCAGTGATTTTCCTGCATTCCTGTGTGCTCCTGGTTCTGTGTTACCGTGTTCCTGTGTCCCTGCGTTCCTGTGTTCCTATGTGCCTGTATCCAGTGTTCCTATGTTCCTGTTCCCATCTGCCTGGACCATTCATTGCTGACCCCAGATTAAACTTGACCTTCCATCTCTGCCGCCTGCATTGTAGTCGTCCTCCTTCAGGTGCCGAGAGCTGTGACGTCTCTGCCGCCTTCATTGTAGCCGTCATCCTTCAGGTGCCGAGAGCCGTGACGTTTAATTATTCCCGAGGCGGGAATAATTAAAGATCAGAAGGCATCTCCCTTCCGAAGATGACGTAGCGTAGCACCGGAGGGCTATTTTCATATGTAAGTAAAACATTTTTTTAGCTAAACTAACGATCGCCGTGCCAAACTAAAGTATGTGCCGGCATCAGTATTAAATAGCCTACCAGGTGGTCTGCTCACATGATTTTATCATGCCAGCAGTGGTAGGTTTCCTTTAATTGTGTTATTTACTTATAAATTAGTTTTCATTGAAGAAAATGTATTGAGTAGTATAAATGTTTCTATGTCAATTCCTAGCTGGGCTGGTGTCTGGTAACGGATGGTTCACGTGAAATGGTGAGAGATGACTTTGTTTCCGTGTCATAGACACTCAGGGGGATATTTGTCATACAGCAGCACTCATGCAATGGTGTGTGATAGCCCCTCTGCTCCTCCGGGAGCAGACGGATACATCAAGAGGGTCCGCTGGATTTGTGGGAAAATAATCACAAGTGCTAACAATAAGCTACTATTTCAGGGATTCAATACCAGTGTTCAGGCACCGAAGCCCTAATGAATTTGCCCCCTACATCTGTATCCGAGTCCAGATTCTGGATCTTCAGTAGTTATGCAATTGTCGGCAACGACCTCCCAACCACCTGCCCCCAGGGTGGTCCAAAAGGTGATTGGGTAACTGAGGTCGGCTGCAGGGACCAGACACTGGGCACATCTGCCCTCTGCCCGCACTGGCTGCTGCACATAGTGGCGAAAATTGTTAAAGGACCTTTGACCATGTGACTTCTATGCAGGAGGAGCTACACAAGATGTCGCCGGGTAGAGCTGCCATGTGTGCTGCAAAGGTATAGGAAGTTATACTGAGCCAGTGCAATGGGGGAAATGTGGGGGTGCAGTGTGATATGGATGTAATCTAGGGATGCAAGGGGAAAATATAGGGGGTGCAAGGGGGTGTGAGGGTGCAGTGTGACATGTATGTGATACTGCAATGGCGAACACCAGACAACCAGACTGACTGACAAACATAGAGAGAGAACTGAACCATTCCCCCTCCTTGGGGAGACGGTGGGGGTAGAGTCAGAGGCGCAGGTGACACGTGTTGCTTAGGGATTCATCTTGTTCCTTCACCCCCCGGAGCATTCAAATAAATGTTATTATTTATAGTGAAATCCTGGGACTGCCCCTCACGATCTACATAGACATGTGACTGATGACATAAGAGAGCACATGATGCCATATATGTCCTTTACATAAAGCTGATGATAAAGCTAGAATGTGCAACTAAATATAAAAATAGTCTTTAGTGAGGGGGAAGTGTCTTGCAGAGTCCAGCTACAGCTGTCATTCATAGAGCTGTACAGAGTCTATTCTTGGCCTGAGACAGCCAGCACATGGCGGTAACTGTGTTCATATACACTAATTACAATTATTAATTAATTTGCACTCACATGTAATATAATAAAAACTGCTGCATTATTTTATCATTATAGCAGAATCATGATGAAATGTAACATATAATACATGCAAGTCTATTTAAAATGGTGGGGGGCCCCATTAGAAATATTTCCCTGCGGCCCAGAGGACTCTAATGCCACTGATAGTCTATATACAATTTAGTGTATATAATTATATAAACCAAACTGCTTAACTGGATAAATCAAGGAAACATATTCACTGGTTCTTTTAAAGTTTTGGGTCATCACAGTAATGTCAGCACAGGATTTAGTGATGGTGGTAAATGGACAAACCCCAGACCCTCTGACCTTTGGGTTCTGCAAGAGCAGAAGCTTCTGTTTCTCCATCACCAGCTCCATTCATCTTCTTGAAAGTGGACTTGTCCATGGAAATGGTTACTGAGGCGGATGGTGGGGTTCCAGGTACTTGTAAATCAGAAATTAAGATCTCAATCAGCGGTGTGGTCTCCAGAAAAACTCTGACAAAGACTGAAAAAGAAAGTTTTGGTGAATTTTTCATCTGTGTAATGTCTTGAATCTAAATAATGAGCTAAAGTGTCATTTATCACTAGAGATGAGCGAACACAATCGTCCGAGCTTGATGCTCGTTCGAGCATTAGCGTACTCGTAACTGCTCGTTGCTCGGACCAATACTTTGCCAGTTCGAGAAAATTGCATCTCCCGCCATTTTGATTTTTGGCGGCCAGAAACAGAGCCAATCACAAGCCAGGAGACTCTGCACTCCATCCAGCATGACGTGGTACCCTTACACGTCGATAGCAGTGGTTGGCTGGCCAGATCAGGTGACCCTGGAATAGACTAGCCCCTGCCCGCGCTGCTCAGATCATTCTCTGTCTGGATGCCGCTAGGGAGAGAGCTGCTGCTGGCCAGGGAAAGCGTTAGGGTGTTCTATTAGAATAGTGTTAGGCAGGAGTGATTCTACAAGAACCCAACAGCCCTTCTTAGGGCTACAATAACGTTTTATTTAACTTTTTTTTGTTTTCTTGTGGCTGGGCTTGCTGGCATTAGTAGTGCAGCTAGTACCATATTGTGAGGAATTTGCAGGGAGACTTGCAAACGTTCTATTTATCTCTTAGTGACGCACATATCCATCTCAAACACCTAAGTGGGACAATTTATTACGGGTTTGATTGAATTAGGCACAGTCTGCCAATTTTTTTTTTTTTCAAAACTAAAAGTCATCACAGGCACAGCACAAAATCCCATTGTGTGCTGTCAGTGTAGGTTAGAAACTAGCCATAGCGATCATCATCATCTTGCTGTGGTTGCTGTGTGATTTCTTCTAATCGTTTTGTTCAAAAAAAAAAAAAAACACAAAAAGAACCACATAAAATAAAAAAACACACAAAAAAATTTACAGTTTACACTTTAATTTTGAAAATGTTGAACCCGAGGGCTAGGGGTAGAGGACGAGGGCGTGGGCGTCCAACTACTGCAGGGGTCAGAGGCCGTGGTCCTGGGCGGGGTTAGACACCACCTGCTGATGAGGGAGCAGGGGAACGCCGCAGAGCTACACTCCCTAGGTTCATGTCTGAAGTTACTGGGACTCGTGGTAGAGCACTGTTGAGGCCAGAACAGTGCGAACAGGTGATGTTGTGGATTGCGGACAATGCTTCTAGCCATTTGTCCACCGGTCAATCTTCCACGCAGTCCACCCATGTCACCGAAATCAGCACTCCTCCAGCTCCTCCACCTCAGCCTCCTTCCCCCCAGTCTGCCCCCTCCCAGGAAAATTTGGCATTTGAACCGGCATACTCTGAGGAACTGTTTTCTGGACCCTTCCCAGAGTCACAAACCACTTGTCCGGTTGCTGCTTAGCTCTTTCCCGATGCCCAGGTTTTCCACCGGTCGCAGACTGATCTTTGGCTGGCACCGCTGAACCTGAAGCCAGGCATGGTTGTGTGTGACAACGGCCGTAACCTGGTGGCGGCTCTGCAACTTGGCAGACTGACACATGTGCCATGCCTGGCCCATGTGTTAAATCTCATAGTTCAGCGGTTCCTCAAGACATACCCCAATCTGTCTGATTTGCACACGAACGTGCGCCGCATCTGTGCGCATTTCAGGAAGTCCAGCACAGATGCTGCCACTCTCAGGGCAGCGCAGCGCCGCCTCCAACTGCCCGCTCACCGACTGTTGTGCGACGTGCCCACGAGGTGGAATTAAACATTAACCATGTTATCCAGAGATTACCAGCAGCGCAGAACGATTGTAGACTGCCAGATGTCAACTTCCACCAGAACTGGTAGTCAAGTCAGTCAGCTTCCTCAAGTCTACAATGAGGAGTGGACGTGGATGTCTGATATCTGTCAGGTGCTGAGTAACTTTGAGGAGTCAACACAGATGGTCAGTGGCGATGCCGCCATCATCAGCCTCACCATCCCGCCGCTTGGCCTGTTGAAAAACTCTCTGGTCAGAATGAAGTCGGAAGCTTTGCGCTCGTCACAAGAGACGGGGGAAGAAGATTCCCTTGTTGATAGCCAAAGCACCCTCAGGTCTGTTTCTCAGCGCATATCGGAGGAGGTGGAGGAGGATGAGGAGGAAGAGGAGGAGAATGTTGGCGAGACAGAAGAGGAGAGCATTGCTCAGTCCTTCACTGTTCTGCGTGTATGGGCAGAAGAAGAGGAGTTGGAGGAAGAGGAAATGGACACCCAGACATTAAGCTGAACATAAGAACATTTATTAAAGGGGCAAAGCCACTGGTCAGTGCGGGTCACTTCCACCACTTAAGGGATCAGAGGCATTGGAGCTAGTGGTGGTGCAGGACAGGTCATTAAAGTATAAATATCAGGGAGGTGACCGACATCACGCACGCCTGCTTCTGTCTATAGAATCCAAAAGCTGGGAGTTATGTGCAAATTTTTTTATATTTTTGGCCACGAATGAGAGGTACTGTATAAAATCAGGTGTACTAATATTAAATATGAGACAAACTACTATTAAATGTATGAGGGGTGCTGCTATCAGATATATGAGGTATATTACTATTAAATTTATAAGGGGTACTGCTATTTAATATTTGAGGTGTGCTAATTTTAAATATATTATGGCTGCTTTTATTAATTATATAGGGGTGCTACCAGGGTCGGAATGGGACCGTTAAGGACTGGAGGATCCTCTGGTAGAAACCGTCACTGGTAGGGACCCCTGTGACAAGGGGAAATAAACTTTTTTATGAAAAAAAATTGTCGGCAACAACCACCCGGTGGTTGGGTGACTGAGGTCAGCTGTGGGGCCAAGCACTGGGCACATCTGCTCTTTGCCCACGCTGGGTGTACAGTGTTAAAGGACCTTTGATCATATCGTCCACCATGTGATTTCTATGCAGGAGGAGCTACACAGGATATCCCCGGGTAGAGCTGCCATGTGTGCTGCAAAGGTATAGGAAGTTATACTGAGCCAGTGCAAGGGGATACATGTGGGGGTGCAAGCTTGTGTAGGGGTGCAGTGTGATATGGATGTAATCTAGGGGTGCAAGGGGAAAATATGAGGGTGCAAGGGGGTGTGAGGGTGCAGTGTGACATGTATGTGATGCTGCAATGGTGAACACCAGACAACCAGACTGACTGACAAACATAGAGAGAGAACTGAACCATTCCCCCTCCTTGGGGAGACGGTGGGGGTAGAGTCAGAGGCGCAGGTGACACGTGTTGCTTAGGGATTCATCTTGTTCCTTCACCCCCCGGAGCATTCAAATAAATGTTATTATTTATAGTGAAATCCTGGGACTGCCCCTCACGATCTACATAGACATGTGACTGATGACATAAGAGAGCACATGATGCCATATATGTCCTTTACATAAAGCTGATGATAAAGCTAGAATGTGCAACTAAATATAAAAATAGTCTTTAGTGAGGGGGAAGTGTCTTGCAGAGTCCAGCTACAGCTGTCATTCATAGAGCTGTACAGAGTCTATTCTTGGCCTGAGACAGCCAGCACATGGCGGTAACTGTGTTCATATACACTAATTACAATTATCAATTAATTTGCACTCACATGTAATATAATAAAAACTGCTGCATTATTTCATCATTATAGCAGAATCATGATGAAATGTAACATATAATACATGCAAGTCTATTTAAAATGGTGGGGGGCCTCATTAGAAATATTTCCCTGCGGCCCAGAGGACTCTAATGCCACTGATAGTCTATATACAATTTAGTGTATATAATTATATAAACCAAACTGCTTAGCTGGATAAATCAAGGAAACATATTCACTGGTTCTTTTAAAGTTTTGGGCCATCACAGTAATGTCAGCACAGGATTTAGTGATGGTGGTAAATGGACAAACCCCAGACCCTCTGACCTTTGGGTTCTGCAAGAGCAGAAGCTTCTGTTTCTCCATCACCAGCTCCATTCATCTTCTTGAAAGTGGACTTGTCCATGGAAATGGTTACTGAGGCGGATGGTGGGGTTCCAGGTACTTGTAAATCAGAAATTAAGATCTCAATCAGAGGTGTGGTCTCCAGAAAAACTCTGACAAAGACTGAAAAAGAAAGTTTTGGTGAATTTTTCATCTGTGTAATGTCTTGAATCTAAATAATGAGCTAAAGTGTCATTTATCACTAGAGATGAGCGAACACAATCGTCCGAGCTTGATGCTCGTTCGAGCATTAGCGTACTCGTAACTGCTCGTTGCTCGGACCAATACTTTGCCAGTTCGAGAAAATTGCATCTCCCGCCATTTTGATTTTTGGCGGCCAGAAACAGAGCCAATCACAAGCCAGCAGACTCTGCACTCCATCCAGCATGACGTGGTACCCTTACACGTCGATAGCAGTGGTTGGCTGGTCTGATCAGGTGACCCTGGAATAGACTAGCCCCTGCCCACGCTGCTCGGATCATTCTCTGTCTGGATGCCGCTAGGGAGAGAGCTGCTGCTGGTCAGGGAAAGCGTTAGGGTATTCTATTAGAATAGTGTTAGGCAGGAGTGATTCTACAAGAACCCAACAGCCCTTCTTAGGGCTACAATAGCGTTATATTTTACTTTTTTTTGTTTTCTTGTGGCTGGGCTTGCTGGCATATTGTGAGGAATTTGCAGGGAGACTTGCAAACGTTCTATTTATCTTTTAGTGACGCACATATCCATCTCAAACACCTAAGTGGGACAATTTATTACGGGTTTGATTGAATTAGGCACAGTCTGCCAATTTTTTTTTTTTTCAAAACTAAAAGTCATCACAGGCACAGCACAAAATCCCATTGTGTGCTGTCAGTGTAGGTTAGAAACTAGCCATAGCGATCATCATCATCTTGCTGTGGTTGCTGTGTGATTTCTTCTAATCGTTTTGTTCAAAAAAAAAAAAAACACAAAAAGAACCACATAAAATAAAAAAACACACAAAAAAAATTTACAGTTTACACTTTAATTTTGAAAATGTTGAACCCGAGGGCTAGGGGTAGAGGACGAGGGCGTGGGCGTCCAACTACTGCAGGGGTCAGAGGCCGTGGTCCTGGGCGGGGTTAGACACCACCTGCTGATGAGGGAGCAGGGGAACGCCGCAGAGCTACACTCCCTAGGTTCATGTCTCAAGTTACTGGGACTCATGGTAGAGCACTGTTGAGGCCAGAACAGTGCGAACAGGTGATGTTGTGGATTGCGGACAATGCTTCTAGCCATTTGTCCACCGGTCAATCTTCCACGCAGTCCACCCATGTCACCGAAATCAGCACTCCTCCAGCTCCTCCACCTCAGCCTCCTTCCCCCCAGTCTGCCCCCTCCCAGGAAAATTTGGCATTTGAACCGGCATACTCTGAGGAACTGTTTTCTGGACCCTTCCCAGAGTCACAAACCACTTGTCCGGTTGCTGCTGAGCTCTTTCCCGATGCCCAGGTTTTCCACCGGTCGCAGACTGATCTTTGGCTGGCACCGCTGAACCTGAAGCCAGGCATGGTTGTGTGTGACAACGGCCGTAACCTGGTGGCGGCTCTGCAACTTGGCAGACTGATACATGTGCCATGCCTGGCCCATGTGTTAAATCTCATAGTTCAGCGTTTCCTCAAGACATACCCCAATCTGTCTGATTTGCACACGAACGTGCGCCGCATCTGTGCGCATTTCAGGAAGTCCAGCGCAGATTCTGCCACTTTCGTGGCAGCGCAGCACCGCCTCCAACTGCCCGCTCACCGACTGTTGTGCGACGTGCCCACGAGGTGGAATTAAACATTAACCATGTTATCCAGAGATTACCAGCAGCGCAGAACGATTGTAGACTGCCAGATGTCAACTTCCACCAGAACTGGTAGTCAAGTCAGTCAGCTTCCTCAAGTCTACAATGAGGAGTGGACATGGATGTCTGATATCTGTCAGGTGCTGAGTAACTTTGAGGAGTCAACACAGATGGTCAGTGGCGATGCCTCCATCATCAGCCTCACCATCCCGCTGCTTGGCCTGTTGAAAAACTCTCTGGTCAGAATGAAGTCGGAAGCTTTGCGCTCGTCACAAGAGACGGGGGAAGAAGATTCCCTTGTTGATAGCCAAAGCACCCTTAGGTCTGTTTCTCAGCGCATATCGGAGGAGGTGGAGGTGGAGGAGGATGAGGAGGAGAATGTTGGCGAGACAGAAGAGGAGAGCATTGCTCAGTCCTTCACTGTTCTGCGTGTATGGGCAGAAGAAGAGGAGTTGGAGGAAGAGGAAATGGACACCCAGACATTAAGCTGAACATAAGAGCATTTATTAAAGGGGCAAAGCCACTGGTCAGTGCGGGCCGCTTCCACCACTTAAGGGATCAGAGGCATTGGAGCTAGTGGTGGTGCAGGACAGGTCATTAAAGTATAAATATCAGGGAGGTGACCGACATCACGCACGCCTGCTTCTGTCTATAGAATCCAAAAGCTGGGAGTTATGTGCAAATTTTTTTATATTTTTGGCCACGAATGAGAGGTACTGTATAAAATCAGGTGTACTAATATTAAATATGAGACAAACTACTATTAAATGTATGAGGGGTGCTGCTATCAGATATATGAGGTATATTACTATTAAATTTATAAGGGGTACTGCTATTTAATATTTGAGGTGTGCTAATTTTAAATATATTATGGCTATTTTTTTAATTATATAGGGGTGCTACCAGGGTCGGAATGGGACCGTTAAGGACTGGAGGATCCTCTGGTAGAAACCGTCACTGGTAGGGACCCCTGTGGCAAGGGGAAATAAACTTTTTTATGAAAAAAAATTGTCGGCAACAACCACCCGGTGGTTGGGTGACTGAGGTCAGCTGTGGGGCCAAGCACTGGGCACATCTGCTCTTTGCCCACGCTGGGTGTACAGTGTTAAAGGACCTTTGATCATATCGTCCACCATGTGATTTCTATGCAGGAGGAGCTACACAGGATATCCCCGGGTAGAGCTGCCATGTGTGCTGCAAAGGTATAGGAAGTTATACTGAGCCAGTGCAAGGGGATACATGTGGGGGTGCAAGCTTGTGTAGGGGTGCAGTGTGATATGGATGTAATCTAGGGATGCAAGGGGAAAATATGGGGGTGCAAGGGGGTGTGAGGGTGCAGTGTGACATGTATGTGATGCTGCAATGGTGAACACCAGACAACCAGACTGACTGACAAACATAGAGAGAGAACTGAACCATTCCCCCTCCTTGGGGAGACGGTGGGGGTAGGCGCAGGTGACACGTGTTGCTTAGGGATTCATCTTGTTCCTTCACCCCCCACAGCATTCAAATAAATGTTATTATTTATAGTGAAATCCTGGGACTGCCCCTCACGATCTACATAGACATGTGACTGATGACATAAGAGAACACATGATGTCCTTTACATAAAGCTGATGATAAAGCTAGAATGTGCAACTAAATATAAAAATAGTCTTTAGTGAGGGGGAAGTGTCTTGCAGAGTCCAGCTACAGCTGTCATTCATAGAGCTGTACAGAGTCTATTCTTGGCCTGAGACAGCCAGCACATGGCGGTAACTGTGTTCATATACACTAATTACAATTATTAATTAATTTGCACTCACATGTAATATAATAAAAACTGCTGCATTATTTCATCATTATAGCAGAATCATGATGAAATGTAACATTTAATACATGCAAGTCTATTTAAAATGGTGGGGGGCCCCATTAGAAATATTTCCCTGCGGCCCAGAGGACTCTAATGCCACTGATAGTCTATATACAATTTAGTGTATATAATTATATAAACCAAACTACTTAGCTGGATAAATCAAGGAACATATTCACTGGTTCTTTTAAAGTTTTGGGCCATTAGTAATGTCAGCACAGGATTTAGTGATGGTGGAAAATGGGCAAACCCCAGACCCTCTGACCTTTGGGTTCTGCAAGAGCAGAAGCTTCTGTTTCTCCATCACCAGCTCCATTCGTCTTCTTGAAAGTGGACTTGTCCATGGAAATGGTTACTGAGGCGGATGGTGGGGTTCCAGGTATTTGTATATCAGAAATTAAGATCTCAATCAGAGGTGTGGTCTCCAGAAAAACTCTGACAAAGACTGAAAAAGAAAGTTTTGCTGAATTTTACATCTATTATTATGTCTTGAATGTAAATAATGAGCTACAGTGTCATTTATCACATATCCTCAACATAGATGATGAATATTGAGCACTGGGGTCCACTACTGAGACTCCCACCAATCACAGAGGAGGTTTTGTGCCCCCATACACAGTGCAGGGGATCTACCTGTGCAGTTTTCTATCTATATATTTTATTTGACTAACAGTGGAAAACACAGCAACACATCCAAAACTGCTCCATAAACTGTGTAAGAAGCAGTAGTGCCCAAAAAGGCATTTTTTCTTACGTAATACATTCTTACATTTTTTTCTTTTCCTAAACTTATCTGTTATGTGCTGTTGCCCATAGCAATACCTATAGCTAAGGCCATCCAATTCTTCATCCATAATTTTCTTAACAGTGATACAGTATTTACTTATAAATTAGTTTTCATTAAAGAAAAAGTATTTAGTAATATAAATGTTTCTATGTCAAGTCCTAGCTGGGCTGGTGTCTGATAGGTGCGGATGGTTCACGTGCACCGGTGAGAAATAACTTTCCGTGTCATAGACACTCAGGGGGATATTTATCATACAGCAGGACTCATGCACTGGTGTGGGAAAGCCCCTCCCACAGATGGATAGATCGAGAGGATCAGCTGGATTTGTGGGAAAATTATCACAAGTGCTAACAATAAGCTACTATTTGTTATTATTTTAGTGCTTGTACGCCAGTGTTCAGGCGCCAAAGCCCTAATAAAGTCCCCCCCTACATCTGTATCCAAGTCCAGATTCTGGATCTTCAGTAATTACACAATTGTTAATTATGCATCATTGGATTTGCTGGCCTTTTACGGTATAAAAAAATCACATTGAGGTTTTTTGGGACTTTTCACTACTAAAAAGTCACACATGACAATTTCAGCCACCTAACTATTCTAGTGTAAACATAGAACTACTGCTAGTGCAACGCCCTGAAATTCAACTTGCAACTTTTTAAAAAAGCACCAAGAAAGTCACATAGAAACTCCAATCTCCTGCTGCTCGAATGTGCTGAGAATTCTTATGCATTTTGCTACTTTTTTGTGACTTTTTGAAAAAAAAAAACCCAGACATCAAGCTGAGAATAAGAACATTTATTAAAGGGGCAAAGCCACTGGTCAGTGCGGGCCTCTTCCACCACTTAAGGGATCAGAGGCATTGGAGCTAGTGGTGGTGCAGGACAGGTCATTAAAGTATAAATATCAGGGAGGTGACCGACATCACGCACGCCTGCTTCTGTCTATAGAATCCAAAAGCTGATATTTTTGGCCACAAATGAGAGGTACTGTATAAAATCAGGTGTGCTACTATTAAAAATGAGAGATGCTACTATTAAGGCCTCATTCAGACGTCCGTCTGTGAAGATGTATATGCGGCCGCATACACGTCCCCATAGACGGCAATGGCGGCCGGAAGTTGGATTGCAACGGCAGAGGACCAGAGGATCCTCTTTTAGGCCGTGTCACTGTTGTAGCTCCTCCTATGCAGGAGGAGCTACACAGCATGTCCCCGGGTAGAGCTGCCATGTGTGCGGCTAAGGTGTGAGAATAATTGTGATCTCTAGGGAAGATGATGATAAAATGAGGAAATTTAACTTTTTGTGTTTCTAAATCTTTAAAGCAGAGTTCTGGCAGCTGGAAGCTGATGTGTCCTCCAGATGGAAGGATAGAGAAAGTACAGAGAATTCCTCCAACTATAGAGTTGTTGGATTTACAGTAATTGCTGGTTTTACACAGGGCTCATTTACTAAGGGTCGAGGATCACACTTTTGTCGGGCTGTGCACCTTTCAGGGCTAAAACAGCTTGTACAGGTGCAAGTGGGTGCGTGGGCATTGTGTGGCACATGATCGGTTTTTGGCGAGGCTGTAAAAACAAGAAAACAGTTGTACTTACCCCTTTTGGTGCTCCGGTCGAGCTCTGTACCGCCCATCATCCTTGGTCTGTATGTATACAGAGATACAGCAGTGATATAACCACTACAGCGCCCCCTGTGCAGCCTCTGCCTGCAGCCTGTGTAAATGTTACACCAACCACAGCCAGGACCTGCAGCGTCCCCTATGACCCCCCCAATGTATGTATACAGAGATTCAGCAGTGATATAACCACCACAGTGCCCCCTGTGCAGCCTTTGCCTGCAGCCTGTGTAAGTGTTACACTGACCACAGCCAGGACCTGCAGCACTGCCCCTATCACCACCGGTCTGCAGGTATACAGAGACAGCGGTGACATCACCACCAAAGCGCCTCCTGTGCAGCCTTGTCCTGCAGCCTGTGTAAGTGTTACACTGACAACAGATAGGACGGCAGCACCCCCATCACCACCAGTTGGTATATATACAGAGATACAGCAGTGATGTCAGGACCACAGCGTCCCCTGTGCATCCTCTGCCTGCAGCCTGTGTAAGTGTTACACTGACCACAGCCAGGACCTGCAGCACTGCCCCTATCACCACCGGTCTGCAGGTATACAGAGACAGCGGTGACATCACCACCAAAGCGCCTCCTGTGCAGCCATGTCCTGCAGCCTGTGTAAGTGTAGATAGGACGGCAGCACCCCCATCACCACCAGTGTGTATATATACAGAGATACAGCAGTGATGTCAGGACCACAGCGTCCCCTGTGCATCCTCTGCCTGCAGCCTGTATAAGTGTTACACAGCCATCAACTGCACCGCTGCCCCCCTCACCCCCGGTCTGTATGTATAGATACAGCAGTGATGTCATCAGCGCCCCCTGTGCAGCCTCTGTCTGCAGCCTGTGTAAGGCTATATTCACACTGCCGTTGCCCGCCCGTACCGTACCGTAGCGGGCAACGGCAGTGTACGGGGAGAGGAGGAGGAGGCGAGCGCAGCTCACCCCCGCCCCTCTCCATAGGAATTAATGGTGCACGGCGCCGTACTACGGATAAAGATAGGACAGGTCCTATCTTATTCCGGGTACGGAACGGTACGGTGCCGCACGTGTGCGGCACCGTACCGCTCCCGTAGGGTGCCGTGCGCCCATTGCTGCCTATGGGGGACGTATATCGGCCGTATATACGTCCCCTATACGTCAGTGTGAATATAGCCTAAGTGTTACACTGGCCACAGCCAGGACCTGCAGCTCCCTCCATCACCCCTGGTCTGTATATATAAAGAAATACAGAAGTGATGTCACTACCACAGCGCCTCCTGTGCAGCCTCTGCCTGCAGCCTGTGTAAGTATTACACTGATCACAGCCAGGACCTGCAGTGCCCCCCCTCACCTCCGGTCTGTATGTATACAGAGATACAGCAGTGATGTCACCTCCGCAGCAGCCCCTGTGCAGCCTCGTCCTGCAGCCTGCGTAAGTGTTTTACTGACCACAGCCATGACCTGCAGGGGCAGCCAGTTGTGATGTCACTGCTGCACCTCTGTATACATATGGACCACTGGTAATGGGGGGGGGCACAGGGCTGGACCGGAGCGCCAGATGGTAAGTACGACTGCTTGCTTGTTCTTAAACCTTCAAGCCCCTTGAATTATGGAGGTAACAGTTTTTGCTAGTGGGTCATTAGCTTAGGGTTAGTGGGGCTTTGTGTAGTTGGCTTAGGGTTATTGACGACATTTAGGTTCTTAATGGTTGTGTTCACACACTGCATTTGAATTATATTAAGAAACACAATTCGGGGTGGAGTGTCTACTGAATGGAAGTGTATAAAGCACATTCCTGATCGCAAGCGTTTTACTGTAAACACAGATGTGAACTGGAGAATCTCCTCTGCACTGCGCTGGAATTGCCTACCAAAATGTAATTCAAGTGCAGAGTGTGAACACAGTCAGAGGCCGCATTCTGATGAAACATTTGCAATTCAAATACTTTGGGAAAAATGCATCACACGCATCTGTGTTCTGCAAGTAGTAACATGTGCTTTGTCTTTTATTATGACTCATGACAACCAATCAGAGCTCAGATTTTATTTCATAAGCTGCTGTGGGAAAATAAAAGCTGAGCTCGGAGTGCTTGCCTTGAGCAACTAGAACAAAATAAAGCTGCCCCAACGTGTTTAATACTGTACAACGTTATCTGCGTGTTTTACACTTCAGGAAGTAGTCTGGTATTCTTTCCAGGAAAACGAAAGGGTGTGCACCAAAAACAATTTCCTCTGGTGGGCCCAAGGTATTTCAGTCTGACCCTTGGTGCTACTAGTGCTGCAGCTAGCAGTTACCTTGTTCCTCTGGCTTTCTTTGCTTGGTTGGTTGCCATGGGAATCCATAGCTAGATGGAAGATGATGGGTGGGTGTTGTTGGGAGGAGTTACTGGCACATGTACACTCCTGATCAGTAGCTGCTGGGTGCAGGAGAAAATCAGTCTTGCCAGCATGTAAAAACTCTAGGACTGCACTGTATACACACTGTGCTGTGCGTGCATGCATTAGAACTGATGGGGATCCTGATCTGTCTTTATTTGTGCATTAAAACTTCCATACATACACAATTCTACTATATTTAAATGCAAACAGCTCTGCTTCATCCTATTCCTGGTGTGTAATTGGATAACCTGATAAGTCCCAGTGCACTCCCGCTGAATGCCGCCGGCAAAGCTGCTGGCGCCTTCAAAAAGATGGCGGCACATGGGCGCCACCATCTTTCAGAGGATCGTCGCTTCCCGTGACGTCATCGGGGAGCGGCGATCCGTCACCATGGTAGCCTCGGGACTTCCAAAGACCCAAGGCTACTTCGGATTAACCTATTCATTACAATGTGTAGTATGGCAGTATATGATAGGATTGTACAGACAACCTAGGGTTAAAGTACCCTAGGAAGTCTGAAAAATAGTAAAAAATTTTAAAAAGTTAAAAAAAAATATAATAAATATAAATATAAATAAACAGTAAAAATCATAAACACATTAGGTATTGCTGTGTCCAAAAATGCTGATCTATCAAAATATAATGATGGTTTTTCACTGCGTTTAACCCCGTAACGGAAAATCGGGCCCAATTTAGAAAATGGCACTTTTTGCCAGTAAAAAAAAAAATTAAAAATTCTATAAAAAGTGATCAAAAGGTTGTACAGTCCTAAAAAATGATAACATTGTAAACGGCATCAAAAGCCGCAAAAAAACTCCGTACACCAAAGTATAAAAAAGTTAATAGCGCCAAAACGGCAAAATCCCCCAAAAAATGTTTGTACAGGAGGTTTTCATTTTTGTAAATGTATGAAAACATTATAAAACCTATAAAAATTTGGTATCCTCATAATCGTACAGACCCAAAGAATAAAGTAGACATGTCAGTAAAATCTAAGCCCACAAGAATACGGCACAAATGTGTTTTTTTACCAATTTCATTGCATTTGGAATCTTTTTCCCGCTTCGCAGTACACGGCATAGAATATTAAATACCACCATTTTGAAGTGTAATTTGTTACGCAGAAAATAAGCTATAACACAGCTCTTTACATGAAAAAATTAAAAAGTGATATATTTTTGAAGGTGGGGAATGAAAAATGAAAACGCAAAAACGAAAAAGGGCTGCAGCGTTAAGGGGTTAAATATATGAGGGGTGATACTATTAAAACTATTAAAACTATTTAAATTTTACTACTAAATATGTGAGGGGTGATACTGTTTAATATATGAGGGGTGCTACCATTAAAAATATTAGGGGTGCTACTTTTAAATATGTTTGTGCTCAATTATGTATATGGGATGCAGAGATGGGTGGGGGTTTGATATGTTGACCCCTGATGCAAAGTTTGTAATTTGTAATTAATGGGGCACATGTCTGAATTTAAAGGACATCTACCACCAGGAAGAAGGATTGTACACCAAGCAGACTGGCATACTGGTGTGTGCCCACTCTGGCAGGATATGCTCTTTCTTTAGCTTCTTCTGCCCTTGTTTTTGAGAAAAAAGAGTTTTCAAAATAATGCAAATAAGCCTGAGGGGCTCCAGACTCCATAGCTGTTTATGGATCCTAGAGCCCCTCAGACTCATTTGCATGATTTTAAAGCCTTTTTTTTCTTAAAAACAATAAGAATAGAGATGAGCGAGCACTAAAATGCTCGGGTGCTCGTTATTCGAGACGAACTTTTCCCGATGCTCGAGTGCTCGTCTCGAATAACGAGCCCCATTGAAGTCAATGGGAGACTCGAGCATTTTTCAAGGGGACCAAGGCTCTGCACAGGGAAGCTTGGCCAAACACCTGGGAACTTCAGAAAAGGATGGAAACACCACAGAAATTGACAGGAAACAGCAGGGGCAGCATGCATGGATGCCTCTGAGGCTGCTTAATCGCACCATTATGCCAAAATTATGGGCAACAGCATGGCCATGACAGAGTGACAGAATGAAGCTAGATAGCATCTAAAACATCCAATAATTGACCCTGACACTCTAGGGGACGGCATGCAGAGGCAGCGGCAGCAGTGGCAGGCTAGAGAGTGTCATGGCGACATACCCTAAATGGACTCAGGTTTCACCAAAGGAGGTGAGCAAGAAGCGCTGAAATGATGTCCTATGTGAACAAAAGGTTAATGGTATATTTAGTCGATAAAACAGCATGGTGGCGACATAGTGACCAAGTTCCATAACGTATCTGGTGAAACACCCGAAAAATGAGCCTGACACAGCTCGTTTGATAAGGGGACAACATGTGGAGGCAGCCATGAATACGACTTCCATGATTAAGAGCGACAGTATGGGGCATCCATATTGCGCTGCTATGATTGCAACTTCAGGTCTCCAGCATGGCCGCGACAGATGCGCCGAGTTCCATTATGTATCTGGTGAAACACCTGAAAATTCTGCCTGACACAGCTCGTTTCATAAGGGGATGATGTGCTGTATTTCCTCTCGCACTCCAGCGTCTGGGGTATCGACAGTTGAAAGTTGGAGACATTGGTGGACGCTGTGGAGGATTGTGGAGGCGAAATGGACAGGAAACAGCAGGGGCAGTATGCATGGATGCCTCTGAGGCTGCCTAATCTTGGGATGGAGCTGGCGGTCCGCTGCCAGGCGAGCTTTTGCCTGTCCAAGCCCCTGTCTCTCGGCTCATCCCCACCCAAATGGGCCTGGGGGCCAGAAGCGTTTACTTTGAAAAAATTATAATTTTCAAAGCAGACTGGGGCTACAAACAGCACTTCTAAGAACCTTTTGTATAAGATCAAGTTTAGTACTGTTCTTATAAGTAATTGGCTTGGTTATGGCGGGTGAGGGGAATGTAAACAGATGCGCAAGAAGCGCTGAAATAATATTGGTAATGAAGTTTGGCAGTATATTTTGTGGATAACACAGCAGGGTGGCGACAAAGTTAACAAGTTTGATGTGGAAGCAATGAAAACAACCCAAAATTCTGCCTGACACAGCTCATTTGCTAAGGGGACGATGTATGGAGGCAGCTATGGAGATGATGTGTGGAGGTAGCAATGGAGACAACGTGTGGAGGCAGCTATAAAGACTGTGGAGGCTGCTATGGAGACAATTACATTTGGATAGTGCCTGTATGTGGCAGTCCAAAAAAGTTTTCAAACCAGAGGACCGGTTAGGTGGCCCTCCAGAAAAATTAAATACATAGAGTACCTGTATGTGGCACTCCCAAAAATTGTTTAAAACAGAGGACCGGGTAGGTGGCCCTCCAGAAAAATTAAATACATAGAGTACTATAGCTAGAGACACTTGGCCCTGGCAAAAAATAGCCAGTTTCCTCTGCTATAGTGTACAAAGAGGAGGAGAAGGATGAAAATGAGGAGGAGTGCATACATTATTCAGGTTGAGCTTCTTTCACATGGTGGAGAATGGAAATCCTGAGAAATCCAGGCTTTATTCATCTTGATAAGCATCAGCCTGTCAGCGCTGTCGACAGGCGTGTACGCTTATCGGTGATGATGCCACCAGCTGCACTGAAATCCCACTTAGACAACACGCTAGCCACAGGGCAGGCAAGAACCTCCAAGGCGTACAGCGCCAGTTCATGCCACATGTCCAGCTTTGAAACCCAGTAGTTGTAGGGAGCTGTGTGATCATTTAGGACGATGGTATGGTCAGCTACGTACTCCCTCACCATCTTTCTGTAAAGATCAGCCCTACTCTGCCGAGACTAGGGACAGTTGACAGTGTCTTGCTGGGGTGACATAAAACTGGCAAAGGCCTTGTAAAGCGTACCCCTGCCAGTGCTGGACAAGCTGCCTGCTCGCCTACTCTCCCTCGCTACTCTTCCCGCAGAAGTACGCCCTCTGCTGCTAGCACTGTCAGAAGGGAAATACTGTTTCAGCTTGTGCACCAGGGCCTTCTGGTATTCATGCATTCTCACACTCCTTTCCTCTCCAGGGATGAGAGTGGAAAGATTTTGCTTGTACCGTGGGTCCAGGAGAGTGAATACCCAGTAATCGGTGCTGGCATAAACTCTTTGAATGCGAGGGTCACGGGATAGGCAGCCTAGCATGAAATCTGCCATATGCGCCAGAGTCCCAACGCGCAAGAATTTACTCCCCTCACTGGCCTGACTGTCCATTACCTCCTCCTCCAACTCCTCTTCTTCTGCCCATACACACTGAACAGTGAAGGACTGAGCAATGCTCCCCTCTTCTGTCTCGCCAACATTCTCCTCCTCATCCTCCTCCACCTCCTCCGATATGCGCTGAGAAACAGACCTGAGGGTGCTTTGGCTAACAACATGGGAATCTTCTTCCCCCATCTCTTGTGACGAGCGCAAAGCTTTCGACTTCATGCTGACCAGAGAGTTTTTCAACAGGCCAAGCAGCGGTATGGTGAGGCTGATAATAGAGGCATCGCCACTGACCATCTGTGTTGACTCCTCAAAGTTACTCAGCACCTGACAGATATCAGATATCCACGTCCACTCCTCATTGTAGACTTGAGGAAGCTGACTGACTTGACTACCAGTTCTGGTGGAAGTTGACATCTGGCAGTATACAATCGCTCTGCGCTGCTGGTAAACTCTGGATAACATGGTTAATGTTGAATTCCACCTCGTGGGCATGTTGCACAACAGTCGGTGAGAGGGCAGTTTGAAGCGGCGTGTGGGCTTGGGCGTGTGGATTGGATGCAGTGTATTTCCTCTTGAGCTCCAGCGTCTGGGGTATAGACAGCTGAACGCTGCCCATGGAGACATTGGTTGATGCTGTGGAGGATCGTGGAGGCGAAGGTGTGGTTTTCGCACGGGAGGTGTTTGGGCCGGGGTCCTGGGCAGGGGGCTGACTAGCAGAGGCAGCAGATGACACACAGGAAGGAGCAGTGGTGTGCCTGGCCGGAGGTGAACGGCCTTGGTTCCATTAAGTGGGGTGTTTAGCATTCATATGCCTGCGCATACTGGTGGTGGTTAAGCTGGTAGTGGTGGAACCCCTGCTGATCCTGGTGTGGCACAGGTTGCACACCACAGTCCGTCGGTCATCCGGTGTTTCTTTAAAGATCCTCCAGACTTCCGAAAATCTAGCCCTTGCCACGGGAGCTTCACTACGTGAAACATTTGGCGCTGATGCACCAGCTCTGGCCCTGCCTCTCCGTCTGGCCCCACCACTACCTCTTCCAACCTGTTCTCGTCGAGGACTTGCCTCCGTCTCAGAAGCACTGTGTTCACCCGGCCTATCAACCCAGCTTGGGTCTGTCACCTCATCATCCTCCGATCCCTCAGTCTGCTCACCCCTCGGACTTCCTGTCCTGACAACAACTTCACCACTGCCTGACAACCATGTCTCCTCATCGTCCGACACCTCTTTACACACTTCTTCCACTACGTCAACAATGTCATCATCACCCACAGACTGCGACCGGTGGAAAACCTGGGCATCAGCTCAGCAGCAACCGGACAAGTGGTTTGTGACTCTGGGAAGGGTCCAGAAAACAGTTCTTTATAGGATACAAGACTCAGTATGTGGAGTTTCTCTTTATGTTATGGTCTAGGACGGGAGATTCTCCAATTCTCCTCAAAAACCGCATTCAATGAACAATGTCCACAAATTGACCAAACAGATATTCTTTCAAAATAGTGTTGTTTTTACTTTATAAATTCATAGCCATACAATATGTTTCAGTACTTTCATTTCATTCCATAGTTATGCATAGAAGTTAATACATCTTTTTAATGTTTGCTTGCAAAAACTGTAAATCCCTTTGGGTCTAGTGAGCCAATTTCACATTGCTAATATTCACCATTCTTTAAGTCCGGTTAACGGTACATGAATTATATGGTAATAGAAACGACTCACGTAAGTACGATCCCTAGGGCAGAGACTCTACCTCACTTGCACGCCAACATGGAGCATACCTGTTTGGATTTTGTGCTGTGCCTGTGATGACTTTCAGTTTTGAAAAAAAAAAAAAATCGGCAGACTGTGCCTAATTCAATCAAACCCCTAATAAATTGTCCCACTTAGGTGTTTGAGATGGATATGTGTGTCACTACGAGCTAAATAGAACATTCGCGAATCTATCTGCAAATTCGTCACAATATGGTACTAGCTGCACAACTAGTGCCAGCAAGCCCAGCCACAAGCAAATAAAAAAAAAATAAAATATATAACGCTATTGTAGCCCTAAGAAGTCCTGTTGGGTTCTTGTATGGCTAGTTTCTAACCTACACTGACAGCACACAACAGGATTTTGTGCTGTGCCTGTGACAAAAAAATTGGCAGACTGTGCCTAATTTCAAACACCTAATTTCTAATGTGAGCTGTGATATAGCGGGAGCTCCATTAGAAATATTTCCCTGCGGCCCAGAGGACTCTAATGCCACTGATAGTCTATATACAATTTAGTGTATATAATTATATAAACCAAACTACTTAGCTGGATAAATCAAGGAACATATTCACTGGTTCTTTTAAAGTTTTGGGCCATTAGTAATGTCAGCACAGGATTTAGTGATGGTGGAAAATGGGCAAACCCCAGACCCTCTGACCTTTGGGTTCTGCAAGAGCAGAAGCTTCTGTTTCTCCATCACCAGCTCCATTCGTCTTCTTGAAAGTGGACTTGTCCATGGAAATGGTTACTGAGGCGGATGGTGGGGTTCCAGGTATTTGTATATCAGAAATTAAGATCTCAATCAGAGGTGTGGTCTCCAGAAAAACTCTAACGAAGACTGAAAAAGAAAGTTTTGCTGAATTTTACATCTATTATTATGTCTTGAATGTAAATAATGAGCTACAGTGTCATTTATCACATATCCTCAACATAGATGATGAATATTGAGCACTGGGGTCCACTACTGAGACTCCCACCAATCACAGAGGAGGTTTTGTGCCCCCATACACAGTGCAGGGGATCTACTTGTGCAGTTACTATTTATATGTTTTTTTGACTAACAGTGGATAACACAGCAACACATCCAAAACTGCTCCATAAACTGTGTAAGAAGCAATAATGCCCAAAAAGGCATTTTTTCTTACGTAATACATTCTTACATTTTTTTCTTTTCCTAAACTTATCTGTTATGTGCTGTTGCCCATAGCAATACCTATAGCTAAGGCCATCCAATTCTTCATCCATAATTTTCTTAACAGTGATACAGTATTTACTTATAAATTAGTTTTCATTAAAGAAAAAGTATTTAGTAATATAAATGTTTCTATGTCAAGTCCTAGCTGGGCTGGTGTCTGATAGGTGCGGATGGTTCACGTGCACCGGTGAGAAATAACTTTCCGTGTCATAGACACTCAGGGGGATATTTATCATACAGCAGTACTCATGCACTGGTGTGGGAAAGCCCCTCCCACAGATGGATAGATCGAGAGGGTCAGCTGGATTTGTGGGAAAATAATCACAAGTGCTAACAATAAGCTACTATTTGTTATTATTTTAGTGCTTGTACGCCAGTGTTCAGGCGCCAAAGCCCTAATAAAGTCCCCCCCTACATCTGTATCCAAGTCCAGATTCTGGATCTTCAGTAATTACACAATTGTTAATTATGCATCATTGGATTTGCTGGCCTTTTACGGTATAAAAAAATCACATTGAGGTTTTTTGGGACTTTTCACTACTAAAAAGTCACACATGACAATTTCAGCCACCTAACTATTCTAGTGTAAACATAGAACTACTGCTAGTGCAACGCCCTGAAATTCAACTTGCAACTTTTTAAAAAAGCACCAAGAAAGTCACATAGAAACTCCAATCTCCTGCTGCTCGAATGTGCTGAGAATTCTTATGCATTTTGCTACTTTTTTGTGACTTTTTGAAAAAAAAAACCCAGACATCAAGCTGAGAATAAGAACATTTATTAAAGGGGCAAAGCCACTGGTCAGTGCGGGCCTCTTCCACCACTTAAGGGATCAGAGGCATTGGAGCTAGTGGTGGTGCAGGACAGGTCATTAAAGTATAAATATCAGGGAGGTGACCGACATCACGCACGCCTGCTTCTGTCTATAGAATCCAAAAGCTGATATTTTTGGCCACAAATGAGAGGTACTGTATAAAATCAGGTGTGCTACTATTAAAAATGAGAGATGCTACTATTAAGGCCTCATTCAGACGTCCGTCTGTGAAGATGTATATGCGGCCGCATACACGTCCCCATAGACGGCAATGGCGGCCGGAAGTTGGATTGCAACGGCAGAGGACCAGAGGATCCTCTTTTAGGCCGTGTCACTGTTGTAGCTCCTCCTATGCAGGAGGAGCTACACAGCATGTCCCCGGGTAGAGCTGCCATGTGTGCGGCTAAGGTGTGAGAATAATTGTGATCTCTAGGGAAGATGATGATAAAATGAGGAAATTTAACTTTTTGTGTTTCTAAATCTTTAAAGCAGAGTTCTGGCAGCTGGAAGCTGATGTGTCCTCCAGATGGAAGGATAGAGAAAGTACAGAGAATTCCTCCAACTATAGAGTTGTTGGATTTACAGTAATTGCTGGTTTTACACAGGGCTCATTTACTAAGGGTCGAGGATCACACTTTTGTCGGGCTGTGCACCTTTCAGGGCTAAAACAGCTTGTACAGGTGCAAGTGGGTGCGTGGGCATTGTGTGGCACATGATCGGTTTTTGGCGAGGCTGTAAAAACAAGAAAACAGTTGTACTTACCCCTTTTGGTGCTCCGGTCGAGCTCTGTACCGCCCATCATCCTTGGTCTGTATGTATACAGAGATACAGCAGTGATATAACCACTACAGCGCCCCCTGTGCAGCCTCTGCCTGCAGCCTGTGTAAATGTTACACCAACCACAGCCAGGACCTGCAGCGTCCCCTATGACCCCCCCAATGTATGTATACAGAGATTCAGCAGTGATATAACCACCACAGTGCCCCCTGTGCAGCCTTTGCCTGCAGCCTGTGTAAGTGTTACACTGACCACAGCCAGGACCTGCAGCACTGCCCCTATCACCACCGGTCTGCAGGTATACAGAGACAGCGGTGACATCACCACCAAAGCGCCTCCTGTGCAGCCTTGTCCTGCAGCCTGTGTAAGTGTTACACTGACAACAGATAGGACGGCAGCACCCCCATCACCACCAGTTGGTATATATACAGAGATACAGCAGTGATGTCAGGACCACAGCGTCCCCTGTGCATCCTCTGCCTGCAGCCTGTGTAAGTGTTACACTGACCACAGCCAGGACCTGCAGCACTGCCCCTATCACCACCGGTCTGCAGGTATACAGAGACAGCGGTGACATCACCACCAAAGCGCCTCCTGTGCAGCCTTGTCCTGCAGCCTGTGTAAGTGTAGATAGGACGGCAGCACCCCCATCACCACCAGTGTGTATATATACAGAGATACAGCAGTGATGTCAGGACCACAGCGTCCCCTGTGCATCCTCTGCCTGCAGCCTGTATAAGTGTTACACAGCCATCAACTGCACCGCTGCCCCCCTCACCCCCGGTCTGTATGTATAGATACAGCAGTGATGTCATCAGCGCCCCCTGTGCAGCCTCTGTCTGCAGCCTGTGTAAGGCTATATTCACACTGCCGTTGCCCGCCCGTACCGTACCGTAGCGGGCAACGGCAGTGTACGGGGAGAGGAGGAGGAGGCGAGCGCAGCTCACCCCCGCCCCTCTCCATAGGAATTAATGGTGCACGGCGCCGTACTACGGATAAAGATAGGACAGGTCCTATCTTATTCCGGGTACGGAACGGTACGGTGCCGCACGTGTGCGTCACCGTACCGCTCCCGTAGGGTGCCGTGCGCCCATTGCTGCCTATGGGGGACGTATATCGGCCGTATATACGTCCCCTATACGTCAGTGTGAATATAGCCTAAGTGTTACACTGGCCACAGCCAGGACCTGCAGCTCCCTCCATCACCCCTGGTCTGTATATATAAAGAAATACAGAAGTGATGTCACTACCACAGCGCCTCCTGTGCAGCCTCTGCCTGCAGCCTGTGTAAGTATTACACTGATCACAGCCAGGACCTGCAGTGCCCCCCCTCACCTCCGGTCTGTATGTATACAGAGATACAGCAGTGATGTCACCTCCGCAGCAGCCCCTGTGCAGCCTCGTCCTGCAGCCTGCGTAAGTGTTTTACTGACCACAGCCATGACCTGCAGGGGCAGCCAGTTGTGATGTCACTGCTGCACCTCTGTATACATATGGACCACTGGTAATGGGGGGGGGCACAGGGCTGGACCGGAGCGCCAGATGGTAAGTACGACTGCTTGCTTGTTCTTAAACCTTCAAGCCCCTTGAATTATGGAGGTAACAGTTTTTGCTAGTGGGTCATTAGCTTAGGGTTAGTGGGGCTTTGTGTAGTTGGCTTAGGGTTATTGACGACATTTAGGTTCTTAATGGTTGTGTTCACACACTGCATTTGAATTATATTAAGAAACACAATTCGGGGTGGAGTGTCTACTGAATGGAAGTGTATAAAGCACATTCCTGATCGCAAGCGTTTTACTGTAAACACAGATGTGAACTGGAGAATCTCCTCTGCACTGCGCTGGAATTGCCTACCAAAATGTAATTCAAGTGCAGAGTGTGAACACAGTCAGAGGCCGCATTCTGATGAAACATTTGCAATTCAAATACTTTGGGAAAAATGCATCACACGCATCTGTGTTCTGCAAGTAGTAACATGTGCTTTGTCTTTTATTATGACTCATGACAACCAATCAGAGCTCAGATTTTATTTCATAAGCTGCTGTGGGAAAATAAAAGCTGAGCTCGGATTGCTTGCCTTGAGCAACTAGAACAAAATAAAGCTGCCCCAACGTGTTTAATACTGTACAACGTTATCTGCGTGTTTTACACTTCAGGAAGTAGTCTGGTATTCTTTCCAGGAAAACGAAAGGGTGTGCACCAAAAACAATTTCCTCTGGTGGGCCCAAGGTATTTCAGTCTGACCCTTGGTGCTACTAGTGCTGCAGCTAGCAGTTACCTTGTTCCTCTGGCTTTCTTTGCTTGGTTGGTTGCCATGGGAATCCATAGCTAGATGGAAGATGATGGGTGGGTGTTGTTGGGAGGAGTTACTGGCACATGTACACTCCTGATCAGTAGCTGCTGGGTGCAGGAGAAAATCAGTCTTGCCAGCATGTAAAAACTCTAGGACTGCACTGTATACACACTGTGCTGTGCGTGCATGCATTAGAACTGATGGGGATCCTGATCTGTCTTTATTTGTGCATTAAAACTTCCATACATACACAATTCTACTATATTTAAATGCAAACAGCTCTGCTTCATCCTATTCCTGGTGTGTAATTGGATAACCTGATAAGTCCCAGTGCACTCCCGCTGAATGCCGCCGGCAAAGCTGCCGGCGCCTTCAAAAAGATGGCGGCACATGGGCGCCACCATCTTTCAGAGGATCGTCGCTTCCCGTGACGTCATCGGGGAGCGGCGATCCGTCACCATGGTAGCCTCGGGACTTCCAAAGACCCAAGGCTACTTCGGATTAACCTATTCATTACAATGTGTAGTATGGCAGTATATGATAGGATTGTACAGACAACCTAGGGTTAAAGTACCCTAGGAAGTCTGAAAAATAGTAAAAAATTTTAAAAAGTTAAAAAAAAATATAATAAATATAAATATAAATAAACAGTAAAAATCATAAACACATTAGGTATTGCTGTGTCCAAAAATGCTGATCTATCAAAATATAATGATGGTTTTTCACTGCGTTTAACCCCGTAACGGAAAATCGGGCCCAATTTAGAAAATGGCACTTTTTGCCAGTAAAAAAAAAAATTAAAAATTCTATAAAAAGTGATCAAAAGGTTGTACAGTCCTAAAAAATGATAACATTGTAAACGGCATCAAAAGCCGCAAAAAAACTCCGTACACCAAAGTATAAAAAAGTTAATAGCGCCAAAACGGCAAAATCCCCCAAAAAATGTTTGTACAGGAGGTTTTCATTTTTGTAAATGTATGAAAACATTATAAAACCTATAAAAATTTGGTATCCTCATAATCGTACAGACCCAAAGAATAAAGTAGACATGTCAGTAAAATCTAAGCCCACAAGAATACGGCACAAATGTGTTTTTTTACCAATTTCATTGCATTTGGAATCTTTTTCCCGCTTCGCAGTACACGGCATAGAATATTAAATACCACCATTTTGAAGTGTAATTTGTTACGCAGAAAATAAGCTATAACACAGCTCTTTACATGAAAAAATTAAAAAGTGATATATTTTTGAAGGTGGGGAATGAAAAATGAAAACGCAAAAACGAAAAAGGGCTGCAGCGTTAAGGGGTTAAATATATGAGGGGTGATACTATTAAAACTATTAAAACTATTTAAATTTTACTACTAAATATGTGAGGGGTGATACTGTTTAATATATGAGGGGTGCTACCATTAAAAATATTAGGGGTGCTACTTTTAAATATGTTTGTGCTCAATTATGTATATGGGATGCAGAGATGGGTGGGGGTTTGATATGTTGACCCCTGATGCAAAGTTTGTAATTTGTAATTAATGGGGCACATGTCTGAATTTAAAGGACATCTACCACCAGGAAGAAGGATTGTACACCAAGCAGACTGGCATACTGGTGTGTGCCCACTCTGGCAGGATATGCTCTTTCTTTAGCTTCTTCTGCCCTTGTTTTTGAGAAAAAAGAGTTTTCAAAATAATGCAAATAAGCCTGAGGGGCTCCAGACTCCATAGCTGTTTATGGATCCTAGAGCCCCTCAGACTCATTTGCATGATTTTAAAGCCTTTTTTTTCTTAAAAACAATAAGAATAGAGATGAGCGAGCACTAAAATGCTCGGGTGCTCGTTATTCGAGACGAACTTTTCCCGATGCTCGAGTGCTCGTCTCGAATAACGAGCCCCATTGAAGTCAATGGGAGACTCGAGCATTTTTCAAGGGGACCAAGGCTCTGCACAGGGAAGCTTGGCCAAACACCTGGGAACTTCAGAAAAGGATGGAAACACCACAGAAATTGACAGGAAACAGCAGGGGCAGCATGCATGGATGCCTCTGAGGCTGCTTAATCGCACCATTATGCCAAAATTATGGGCAACAGCATGGCCATGACAGAGTGACAGAATGAAGCTAGATAGCATCTAAAACATCCAATAATTGACCCTGACACTCTAGGGGACGGCATGCAGAGGCAGCGGCAGCAGTGGCAGGCTAGAGAGTGTCATGGCGACATACCCTAAATGGACTCAGGTTTCACCAAAGGAGGTGAGCAAGAAGCGCTGAAATGATGTCCTATGTGAACAAAAGGTTAATGGTATATTTAGTCGATAAAACAGCATGGTGGCGACATAGTGACCAAGTTCCATAACGTATCTGGTGAAACACCCGAAAAATGAGCCTGACACAGCTCGTTTGATAAGGGGACAACATGTGGAGGCAGCCATGAATACGACTTCCATGATTAAGAGCGACAGTATGGGGCATCCATATTGCGCTGCTATGATTGCAACTTCAGGTCTCCAGCATGGCCGCGACAGATGCGCCGAGTTCCATTATGTATCTGGTGAAACACCTGAAAATTCTGCCTGACACAGCTCGTTTCATAAGGGGATGATGTGCTGTATTTCCTCTCGCACTCCAGCGTCTGGGGTATCGACAGTTGAAAGTTGGAGACATTGGTGGACGCTGTGGAGGATTGTGGAGGCGAAATGGACAGGAAACAGCAGGGGCAGTATGCATGGATGCCTCTGAGGCTGCCTAATCTTGGGATGGAGCTGGCGGTCCGCTGCCAGGCGAGCTTTTGCCTGTCCAAGCCCCTGTCTCTCGGCTCATCCCCACCCAAATGGGCCTGGGGGCCAGAAGCGTTTACTTTGAAAAAATTATAATTTTCAAAGCAGACTGGGGCTACAAACAGCACTTCTAAGAACCTTTTGTATAAGATCAAGTTTAGTACTGTTCTTATAAGTAATTGGCTTGGTTATGGCGGGTGAGGGGAATGTAAACAGATGCGCAAGAAGCGCTGAAATAATATTGGTAATGAAGTTTGGCAGTATATTTTGTGGATAACACAGCAGGGTGGCGACAAAGTTAACAAGTTTGATGTGGAAGCAATGAAAACAACCCAAAATTCTGCCTGACACAGCTCATTTGCTAAGGGGACGATGTATGGAGGCAGCTATGGAGATGATGTGTGGAGGTAGCAATGGAGACAACGTGTGGAGGCAGCTATAAAGACTGTGGAGGCTGCTATGGAGACAATTACATTTGGATAGTGCCTGTATGTGGCAGTCCAAAAAAGTTTTCAAACCAGAGGACCGGTTAGGTGGCCCTCCAGAAAAATTAAATACATAGAGTACCTGTATGTGGCACTCCCAAAAATTGTTTAAAACAGAGGACCGGGTAGGTGGCCCTCCAGAAAAATTAAATACATAGAGTACTATAGCTAGAGACACTTGGCCCTGGCAAAAAATAGCCAGTTTCCTCTGCTATAGTGTACAAAGAGGAGGAGAAGGATGAAAATGAGGAGGAGTGCATACATTATTCAGGTTGAGCTTCTTTCACATGGTGGAGAATGGAAATCCTGAGAAATCCAGGCTTTATTCATCTTGATAAGCATCAGCCTGTCAGCGCTGTCGACAGGCGTGTACGCTTATCGGTGATGATGCCACCAGCTGCACTGAAATCCCACTTAGACAACACGCTAGCCACAGGGCAGGCAAGAACCTCCAAGGCGTACAGCGCCAGTTCATGCCACATGTCCAGCTTTGAAACCCAGTAGTTGTAGGGAGCTGTGTGATCATTTAGGACGATGGTATGGTCAGCTACGTACTCCCTCACCATCTTTCTGTAAAGATCAGCCCTACTCTGCCGAGACTAGGGACAGTTGACAGTGTCTTGCTGGGGTGACATAAAACTGGCAAAGGCCTTGTAAAGCGTACCCCTGCCAGTGCTGGACAAGCTGCCTGCTCGCCTACTCTCCCTCGCTACTCTTCCCGCAGAAGTACGCCCTCTGCTGCTAGCACTGTCAGAAGGGAAATACTGTTTCAGCTTGTGCACCAGGGCCTTCTGGTATTCATGCATTCTCACACTCCTTTCCTCTCCAGGGATGAGAGTGGAAAGATTTTGCTTGTACCGTGGGTCCAGGAGAGTGAATACCCAGTAATCGGTGCTGGCATAAACTCTTTGAATGCGAGGGTCACGGGATAGGCAGCCTAGCATGAAATCTGCCATATGCGCCAGAGTCCCAACGCGCAAGAATTTACTCCCCTCACTGGCCTGACTGTCCATTACCTCCTCCTCCAACTCCTCTTCTTCTGCCCATACACACTGAACAGTGAAGGACTGAGCAATGCTCCCCTCTTCTGTCTCGCCAACATTCTCCTCCTCATCCTCCTCCACCTCCTCCGATATGCGCTGAGAAACAGACCTGAGGGTGCTTTGGCTAACAACATGGGAATCTTCTTCCCCCATCTCTTGTGACGAGCGCAAAGCTTTCGACTTCATGCTGACCAGAGAGTTTTTCAACAGGCCAAGCAGCGGTATGGTGAGGCTGATAATAGAGGCATCGCCACTGACCATCTGTGTTGACTCCTCAAAGTTACTCAGCACCTGACAGATATCAGATATCCACGTCCACTCCTCATTGTAGACTTGAGGAAGCTGACTGACTTGACTACCAGTTCTGGTGGAAGTTGACATCTGGCAGTATACAATCGCTCTGCGCTGCTGGTAAACTCTGGATAACATGGTTAATGTTGAATTCCACCTCGTGGGCATGTTGCACAACAGTCGGTGAGAGGGCAGTTTGAAGCGGCGTGTGGGCTTGGGCGTGTGGATTGGATGCAGTGTATTTCCTCTTGAGCTCCAGCGTCTGGGGTATAGACAGCTGAACGCTGCCCATGGAGACATTGGTTGATGCTGTGGAGGATCGTGGAGGCGAAGGTGTGGTTTTCGCACGGGAGGTGTTTGGGCCGGGGTCCTGGGCAGGGGGCTGACTAGCAGAGGCAGCAGATGACACACAGGAAGGAGCAGTGGTGTGCCTGGCCGGAGGTGAACGGCCTTGGTTCCATTAAGTGGGGTGTTTAGCATTCATATGCCTGCGCATACTGGTGGTGGTTAAGCTGGTAGTGGTGGAACCCCTGCTGATCCTGGTGTGGCACAGGTTGCACACCACAGTCCGTCGGTCATCCGGTGTTTCTTTAAAGATCCTCCAGACTTCCGAAAATCTAGCCCTTGCCACGGGAGCTTCACTACGTGAAACATTTGGCGCTGATGCACCAGCTCTGGCCCTGCCTCTCCGTCTGGCCCCACCACTACCTCTTCCAACCTGTTCTCGTCGAGGACTTGCCTCCGTCTCAGAAGCACTGTGTTCACCCGGCCTATCAACCCAGCTTGGGTCTGTCACCTCATCATCCTCCGATCCCTCAGTCTGCTCACCCCTCGGACTTCCTGTCCTGACAACAACTTCACCACTGCCTGACAACCATGTCTCCTCATCGTCCGACACCTCTTTACACACTTCTTCCACTACGTCAACAATGTCATCATCACCCACAGACTGCGACCGGTGGAAAACCTGGGCATCAGCTCAGCAGCAACCGGACAAGTGGTTTGTGACTCTGGGAAGGGTCCAGAAAACAGTTCTTTATAGGATACAAGACTCAGTATGTGGAGTTTCTCTTTATGTTATGGTCTAGGACGGGAGATTCTCCAATTCTCCTCAAAAACCGCATTCAATGAACAATGTCCACAAATTGACCAAACAGATATTCTTTCAAAATAGTGTTGTTTTTACTTTATAAATTCATAGCCATACAATATGTTTCAGTACTTTCATTTCATTCCATAGTTATGCATAGAAGTTAATACATCTTTTTAATGTTTGCTTGCAAAAACTGTAAATCCCTTTGGGTCTAGTGAGCCAATTTCACATTGCTAATATTCACCATTCTTTAAGTCCGGTTAACGGTACATGAATTATATGGTAATAGAAACGACTCACGTAAGTACGATCCCTAGGGCAGAGACTCTACCTCACTTGCACGCCAACATGGAGCATACCTGTTTGGATTTTGTGCTGTGCCTGTGATGACTTTCAGTTTTGAAAAAAAAAAAAAATCGGCAGACTGTGCCTAATTCAATCAAACCCCTAATAAATTGTCCCACTTAGGTGTTTGAGATGGATATGTGTGTCACTACGAGCTAAATAGAACATTCGCGAATCTATCTGCAAATTCGTCACAATATGGTACTAGCTGCACAACTAGTGCCAGCAAGCCCAGCCACAAGCAAATAAAAAAAAAATAAAATATATAACGCTATTGTAGCCCTAAGAAGTCCTGTTGGGTTCTTGTATGGCTAGTTTCTAACCTACACTGACAGCACACAACAGGATTTTGTGCTGTGCCTGTGACAAAAAAATTGGCAGACTGTGCCTAATTTCAAACACCTAATTTCTAATGTGAGCTGTGATATAGCGGGAGCTCCATTAGAAATATTTCCCTGCGGCCCAGAGGACTCTAATGCCACTGATAGTCTATATACAATTTAGTGTATATAATTATATAAACCAAACTACTTAGCTGGATAAATCAAGGAACATATTCACTGGTTCTTTTAAAGTTTTGGGCCATTAGTAATGTCAGCACAGGATTTAGTGATGGTGGAAAATGGGCAAACCCCAGACCCTCTGACCTTTGGGTTCTGCAAGAGCAGAAGCTTCTGTTTCTCCATCACCAGCTCCATTCGTCTTCTTGAAAGTGGACTTGTCCATGGAAATGGTTACTGAGGCGGATGGTGGGGTTCCAGGTATTTGTATATCAGAAATTAAGATCTCAATCAGAGGTGTGGTCTCCAGAAAAACTCTAACGAAGACTGAAAAAGAAAGTTTTGCTGAATTTTACATCTATTATTATGTCTTGAATGTAAATAATGAGCTACAGTGTCATTTATCACATATCCTCAACATAGATGATGAATATTGAGCACTGGGGTCCACTACTGAGACTCCCACCAATCACAGAGGAGGTTTTGTGCCCCCATACACAGTGCAGGGGATCTACTTGTGCAGTTACTATTTATATGTTTTTTTGACTAACAGTGGATAACACAGCAACACATCCAAAACTGCTCCATAAACTGTGTAAGAAGCAATAATGCCCAAAAAGGCATTTTTTCTTACGTAATACATTCTTACATTTTTTTCTTTTCCTAAACTTATCTGTTATGTGCTGTTGCCCATAGCAATACCTATAGCTAAGGCCATCCAATTCTTCATCCATAATTTTCTTAACAGTGATACAGTATTTACTTATAAATTAGTTTTCATTAAAGAAAAAGTATTTAGTAATATAAATGTTTCTATGTCAAGTCCTAGCTGGGCTGGTGTCTGATAGGTGCGGATGGTTCACGTGCACCGGTGAGAAATAACTTTCCGTGTCATAGACACTCAGGGGGATATTTATCATACAGCAGTACTCATGCACTGGTGTGGGAAAGCCCCTCCCACAGATGGATAGATCGAGAGGGTCAGCTGGATTTGTGGGAAAATAATCACAAGTGCTAACAATAAGCTACTATTTGTTATTATTTTAGTGCTTGTACGCCAGTGTTCAGGCGCCAAAGCCCTAATAAAGTCCCCCCCTACATCTGTATCCAAGTCCAGATTCTGGATCTTCAGTAATTACACAATTGTTAATTATGCATCATTGGATTTGCTGGCCTTTTACGGTATAAAAAAATCACATTGAGGTTTTTTGGGACTTTTCACTACTAAAAAGTCACACATGACAATTTCAGCCACCTAACTATTCTAGTGTAAACATAGAACTACTGCTAGTGCAACGCCCTGAAATTCAACTTGCAACTTTTTAAAAAAGCACCAAGAAAGTCACATAGAAACTCCAATCTCCTGCTGCTCGAATGTGCTGAGAATTCTTATGCATTTTGCTACTTTTTTGTGACTTTTTGAAAAAAAAAACCCAGACATCAAGCTGAGAATAAGAACATTTATTAAAGGGGCAAAGCCACTGGTCAGTGCGGGCCTCTTCCACCACTTAAGGGATCAGAGGCATTGGAGCTAGTGGTGGTGCAGGACAGGTCATTAAAGTATAAATATCAGGGAGGTGACCGACATCACGCACGCCTGCTTCTGTCTATAGAATCCAAAAGCTGATATTTTTGGCCACAAATGAGAGGTACTGTATAAAATCAGGTGTGCTACTATTAAAAATGAGAGATGCTACTATTAAGGCCTCATTCAGACGTCCGTCTGTGAAGATGTATATGCGGCCGCATACACGTCCCCATAGACGGCAATGGCGGCCGGAAGTTGGATTGCAACGGCAGAGGACCAGAGGATCCTCTTTTAGGCCGTGTCACTGTTGTAGCTCCTCCTATGCAGGAGGAGCTACACAGCATGTCCCCGGGTAGAGCTGCCATGTGTGCGGCTAAGGTGTGAGAATAATTGTGATCTCTAGGGAAGATGATGATAAAATGAGGAAATTTAACTTTTTGTGTTTCTAAATCTTTAAAGCAGAGTTCTGGCAGCTGGAAGCTGATGTGTCCTCCAGATGGAAGGATAGAGAAAGTACAGAGAATTCCTCCAACTATAGAGTTGTTGGATTTACAGTAATTGCTGGTTTTACACAGGGCTCATTTACTAAGGGTCGAGGATCACACTTTTGTCGGGCTGTGCACCTTTCAGGGCTAAAACAGCTTGTACAGGTGCAAGTGGGTGCGTGGGCATTGTGTGGCACATGATCGGTTTTTGGCGAGGCTGTAAAAACAAGAAAACAGTTGTACTTACCCCTTTTGGTGCTCCGGTCGAGCTCTGTACCGCCCATCATCCTTGGTCTGTATGTATACAGAGATACAGCAGTGATATAACCACTACAGCGCCCCCTGTGCAGCCTCTGCCTGCAGCCTGTGTAAATGTTACACCAACCACAGCCAGGACCTGCAGCGTCCCCTATGACCCCCCCAATGTATGTATACAGAGATTCAGCAGTGATATAACCACCACAGTGCCCCCTGTGCAGCCTTTGCCTGCAGCCTGTGTAAGTGTTACACTGACCACAGCCAGGACCTGCAGCACTGCCCCTATCACCACCGGTCTGCAGGTATACAGAGACAGCGGTGACATCACCACCAAAGCGCCTCCTGTGCAGCCTTGTCCTGCAGCCTGTGTAAGTGTTACACTGACAACAGATAGGACGGCAGCACCCCCATCACCACCAGTTGGTATATATACAGAGATACAGCAGTGATGTCAGGACCACAGCGTCCCCTGTGCATCCTCTGCCTGCAGCCTGTGTAAGTGTTACACTGACCACAGCCAGGACCTGCAGCACTGCCCCTATCACCACCGGTCTGCAGGTATACAGAGACAGCGGTGACATCACCACCAAAGCGCCTCCTGTGCAGCCTTGTCCTGCAGCCTGTGTAAGTGTTACACTGACAACAGATAGGACGGCAGCACCCCCATCACCACCAGTTGGTATATATACAGAGATACAGCAGTGATGTCAGGACCACAGCGTCCCCTGTGCATCCTCTGCCTGCAGCCTGTGTAAGTGTTACACTGACCACAGCCAGGACCTGCAGCACTGCCCCTATCACCACCGGTCTGCAGGTATACAGAGACAGCGGTGACATCACCACCAAAGCGCCTCCTGTGCAGCCTTGTCCTGCAGCCTGTGTAAGTGTTACACTGACAACAGATAGGACGGCAGCACCCCCATCACCACCAGTTGGTATATATACAGAGATACAGCAGTGATGTCAGGACCACAGCGTCCCCTGTGCATCCTCTGCCTGCAGCCTGTGTAAGTGTTACACTGACCACAGCCAGGACCTGCAGCACTGCCCCTATCACCACCGGTCTGCAGGTATACAGAGACAGCGGTGACATCACCACCAAAGCGCCTCCTGTGCAGCCTTGTCCTGCAGCCTGTGTAAGTGTAGATAGGACGGCAGCACCCCCATCACCACCAGTGTGTATATATACAGAGATACAGCAGTGATGTCAGGACCACAGCGTCCCCTGTGCATCCTCTGCCTGCAGCCTGTATAAGTGTTACACAGCCATCAACTGCACCGCTGCCCCCCTCACCCCCGGTCTGTATGTATAGATACAGCAGTGATGTCATCAGCGCCCCCTGTGCAGCCTCTGTCTGCAGCCTGTGTAAGGCTATATTCACACTGCCGTTGCCCGCCCGTACCGTACCGTAGCGGGCAACGGCAGTGTACGGGGAGAGGAGGAGGAGGCGAGCGCAGCTCACCCCCGCCCCTCTCCATAGGAATTAATGGTGCACGGCGCCGTACTACGGATAAAGATAGGACAGGTCCTATCTTATTCCGGGTACGGAACGGTACGGTGCCGCACGTGTGCGGCACCGTACCGCTCCCGTAGGGTGCCGTGCGCCCATTGCTGCCTATGGGGGACGTATATCGGCCGTATATACGTCCCCTATACGTCAGTGTGAATATAGCCTAAGTGTTACACTGGCCACAGCCAGGACCTGCAGCTCCCTCCATCACCCCTGGTCTGTATATATAAAGAAATACAGAAGTGATGTCACTACCACAGCGCCTCCTGTGCAGCCTCTGCCTGCAGCCTGTGTAAGTATTACACTGATCACAGCCAGGACCTGCAGTGCCCCCCCTCACCTCCGGTCTGTATGTATACAGAGATACAGCAGTGATGTCACCTCCGCAGCAGCCCCTGTGCAGCCTCGTCCTGCAGCCTGTGTAAGTGTTTTACTGACCACAGCCATGACCTGCAGGGGCAGCCAGTTGTGATGTCACTGCTGCACCTCTGTATACATATGGACCACTGGTAATGGGGGGGGGCACAGGGCTGGACCGGAGCGCCAGATGGTAAGTACGACTGCTTGCTTGTTCTTAAACCTTCAAGCCCCTTGAATTATGGAGGTAACAGTTTTTGCTAGTGGGTCATTAGCTTAGGGTTAGTGGGGCTTTGTGTAGTTGGCTTAGGGTTATTGACGACATTTAGGTTCTTAATGGTTGTGTTCACACACTGCATTTGAATTATATTAAGAAACACAATTCGGGGTGGAGTGTCTACTGAATGGAAGTGTATAAAGCACATTCCTGATCGCAAGCGTTTTACTGTAAACACAGATGTGAACTGGAGAATCTCCTCTGCACTGCGCTGGAATTGCCTACCAAAATGTAATTCAAGTGCAGAGTGTGAACACAGTCAGAGGCCGCATTCTGATGAAACATTTGCAATTCAAATACTTTGGGAAAAATGCATCACACGCATCTGTGTTCTGCAAGTAGTAACATGTGCTTTGTCTTTTATTATGACTCATGACAACCAATCAGAGCTCAGATTTTATTTCATAAGCTGCTGTGGGAAAATAAAAGCTGAGCTCGGAGTGCTTGCCTTGAGCAACTAGAACAAAATAAAGCTGCCCCAACGTGTTTAATACTGTACAACGTTATCTGCGTGTTTTACACTTCAGGAAGTAGTCTGGTATTCTTTCCAGGAAAACGAAAGGGTGTGCACCAAAAACAATTTCCTCTGGTGGGCCCAAGGTATTTCAGTCTGACCCTTGGTGCTACTAGTGCTGCAGCTAGCAGTTACCTTGTTCCTCTGGCTTTCTTTGCTTGGTTGGTTGCCATGGGAATCCATAGCTAGATGGAAGATGATGGGTGGGTGTTGTTGGGAGGAGTTACTGGCACATGTACACTCCTGATCAGTAGCTGCTGGGTGCAGGAGAAAATCAGTCTTGCCAGCATGTAAAAACTCTAGGACTGCACTGTATACACACTGTGCTGTGCGTGCATGCATTAGAACTGATGGGGATCCTGATCTGTCTTTATTTGTGCATTAAAACTTCCATACATACACAATTCTACTATATTTAAATGCAAACAGCTCTGCTTCATCCTATTCCTGGTGTGTAATTGGATAACCTGATAAGTCCCAGTGCACTCCCGCTGAATGCCGCCGGCAAAGCTGCCGGCGCCTTCAAAAAGATGGCGGCACATGGGCGCCACCATCTTTCAGAGGATCGTCGCTTCCCGTGACGTCATCGGGGAGCGGCGATCCGTCACCATGGTAGCCTCGGGACTTCCAAAGACCCAAGGCTACTTCGGATTAACCTATTCATTACAATGTGTAGTATGGCAGTATATGATAGGATTGTACAGACAACCTAGGGTTAAAGTACCCTAGGAAGTCTGAAAAATAGTAAAAAATTTTAAAAAGTTAAAAAAATATATAATAAATATAAATATAAATAAACAGTAAAAATCATAAACACATTAGGTATTGCTGTGTCCAAAAATGCTGATCTATCAAAATATAATGATGGTTTTTCACTGCGTTTAACCCCGTAACGGAAAATCGGGCCCAATTTAGAAAATGGCACTTTTTGCCAGTAAAAAAAAAAATTAAAAATTCTATAAAAAGTGATCAAAAGGTTGTACAGTCCTAAAAAATGATAACATTGTAAACGGCATCAAAAGCCGCAAAAAAACTCCGTACACCAAAGTATAAAAAAGTTAATAGCGCCAAAACGGCAAAATCCCCCAAAAAATGTTTGTACAGGAGGTTTTCATTTTTGTAAATGTATGAAAACATTATAAAACCTATAAAAATTTGGTATCCTCATAATCGTACAGACCCAAAGAATAAAGTAGACATGTCAGTAAAATCTAAGCCCACAAGAATACGGCACAAATGTGTTTTTTTACCAATTTCATTGCATTTGGAATCTTTTTCCCGCTTCGCAGTACACGGCATAGAATATTAAATACCACCATTTTGAAGTGTAATTTGTTACGCAGAAAATAAGCTATAACACAGCTCTTTACATGAAAAAATTAAAAAGTGATATATTTTTGAAGGTGGGGAATGAAAAATGAAAACGCAAAAACGAAAAAGGGCTGCAGCGTTAAGGGGTTAAATATATGAGGGGTGATACTATTAAAACTATTAAAACTATTTAAATTTTACTACTAAATATGTGAGGGGTGATACTGTTTAATATATGAGGGGTGCTACCATTAAAAATATTAGGGGTGCTACTTTTAAATATGTTTGTGCTCAATTATGTATATGGGATGCAGAGATGGGTGGGGGTTTGATATGTTGACCCCTGATGCAAAGTTTGTAATTTGTAATTAATGGGGCACATGTCTGAATTTAAAGGACATCTACCACCAGGAAGAAGGATTGTACACCAAGCAGACTGGCATACTGGTGTGTGCCCACTCTGGCAGGATATGCTCTTTCTTTAGCTTCTTCTGCCCTTGTTTTTGAGAAAAAAGAGTTTTCAAAATAATGCAAATAAGCCTGAGGGGCTCCAGACTCCATAGCTGTTTATGGATCCTAGAGCCCCTCAGACTCATTTGCATGATTTTAAAGCCTTTTTTTTCTTAAAAACAATAAGAATAGAGATGAGCGAGCACTAAAATGCTCGGGTGCTCGTTATTCGAGACGAACTTTTCCCGATGCTCGAGTGCTCGTCTCGAATAACGAGCCCCATTGAAGTCAATGGGAGACTCGAGCATTTTTCAAGGGGACCAAGGCTCTGCACAGGGAAGCTTGGCCAAACACCTGGGAACTTCAGAAAAGGATGGAAACACCACAGAAATTGACAGGAAACAGCAGGGGCAGCATGCATGGATGCCTCTGAGGCTGCTTAATCGCACCATTATGCCAAAATTATGGGCAACAGCATGGCCATGACAGAGTGACAGAATGAAGCTAGATAGCATCTAAAACATCCAATAATTGACCCTGACACTCTAGGGGACGGCATGCAGAGGCAGCGGCAGCAGTGGCAGGCTAGAGAGTGTCATGGCGACATACCCTAAATGGACTCAGGTTTCACCAAAGGAGGTGAGCAAGAAGCGCTGAAATGATGTCCTATGTGAACAAAAGGTTAATGGTATATTTAGTCGATAAAACAGCATGGTGGCGACATAGTGACCAAGTTCCATAACGTATCTGGTGAAACACCCGAAAAATGAGCCTGACACAGCTCGTTTGATAAGGGGACAACATGTGGAGGCAGCCATGAATACGACTTCCATGATTAAGAGCGACAGTATGGGGCATCCATATTGCGCTGCTATGATTGCAACTTCAGGTCTCCAGCATGGCCGCGACAGATGCGCCGAGTTCCATTATGTATCTGGTGAAACACCTGAAAATTCTGCCTGACACAGCTCGTTTCATAAGGGGATGATGTGCTGTATTTCCTCTCGCACTCCAGCGTCTGGGGTATCGACAGTTGAAAGTTGGAGACATTGGTGGACGCTGTGGAGGATTGTGGAGGCGAAATGGACAGGAAACAGCAGGGGCAGTATGCATGGATGCCTCTGAGGCTGCCTAATCTTGGGATGGAGCTGGCGGTCCGCTGCCAGGCGAGCTTTTGCCTGTCCAAGCCCCTGTCTCTCGGCTCATCCCCACCCAAATGGGCCTGGGGGCCAGAAGCGTTTACTTTGAAAAAATTATAATTTTCAAAGCAGACTGGGGCTACAAACAGCACTTCTAAGAACCTTTTGTATAAGATCAAGTTTAGTACTGTTCTTATAAGTAATTGGCTTGGTTATGGCGGGTGAGGGGAATGTAAACAGATGCGCAAGAAGCGCTGAAATAATATTGGTAATGAAGTTTGGCAGTATATTTTGTGGATAACACAGCAGGGTGGCGACAAAGTTAACAAGTTTGATGTGGAAGCAATGAAAACAACCCAAAATTCTGCCTGACACAGCTCATTTGCTAAGGGGACGATGTATGGAGGCAGCTATGGAGATGATGTGTGGAGGTAGCAATGGAGACAACGTGTGGAGGCAGCTATAAAGACTGTGGAGGCTGCTATGGAGACAATTACATTTGGATAGTGCCTGTATGTGGCAGTCCAAAAAAGTTTTCAAACCAGAGGACCGGTTAGGTGGCCCTCCAGAAAAATTAAATACATAGAGTACCTGTATGTGGCACTCCCAAAAATTGTTTAAAACAGAGGACCGGGTAGGTGGCCCTCCAGAAAAATTAAATACATAGAGTACTATAGCTAGAGACACTTGGCCCTGGCAAAAAATAGCCAGTTTCCTCTGCTATAGTGTACAAAGAGGAGGAGAAGGATGAAAATGAGGAGGAGTGCATACATTATTCAGGTTGAGCTTCTTTCACATGGTGGAGAATGGAAATCCTGAGAAATCCAGGCTTTATTCATCTTGATAAGCATCAGCCTGTCAGCGCTGTCGACAGGCGTGTACGCTTATCGGTGATGATGCCACCAGCTGCACTGAAATCCCACTTAGACAACACGCTAGCCACAGGGCAGGCAAGAACCTCCAAGGCGTACAGCGCCAGTTCATGCCACATGTCCAGCTTTGAAACCCAGTAGTTGTAGGGAGCTGTGTGATCATTTAGGACGATGGTATGGTCAGCTACGTACTCCCTCACCATCTTTCTGTAAAGATCAGCCCTACTCTGCCGAGACTAGGGACAGTTGACAGTGTCTTGCTGGGGTGACATAAAACTGGCAAAGGCCTTGTAAAGCGTACCCCTGCCAGTGCTGGACAAGCTGCCTGCTCGCCTACTCTCCCTCGCTACTCTTCCCGCAGAAGTACGCCCTCTGCTGCTAGCACTGTCAGAAGGGAAATACTGTTTCAGCTTGTGCACCAGGGCCTTCTGGTATTCATGCATTCTCACACTCCTTTCCTCTCCAGGGATGAGAGTGGAAAGATTTTGCTTGTACCGTGGGTCCAGGAGAGTGAATACCCAGTAATCGGTGCTGGCATAAACTCTTTGAATGCGAGGGTCACGGGATAGGCAGCCTAGCATGAAATCTGCCATATGCGCCAGAGTCCCAACGCGCAAGAATTTACTCCCCTCACTGGCCTGACTGTCCATTACCTCCTCCTCCAACTCCTCTTCTTCTGCCCATACACACTGAACAGTGAAGGACTGAGCAATGCTCCCCTCTTCTGTCTCGCCAACATTCTCCTCCTCATCCTCCTCCACCTCCTCCGATATGCGCTGAGAAACAGACCTGAGGGTGCTTTGGCTAACAACATGGGAATCTTCTTCCCCCATCTCTTGTGACGAGCGCAAAGCTTTCGACTTCATGCTGACCAGAGAGTTTTTCAACAGGCCAAGCAGCGGTATGGTGAGGCTGATAATAGAGGCATCGCCACTGACCATCTGTGTTGACTCCTCAAAGTTACTCAGCACCTGACAGATATCAGATATCCACGTCCACTCCTCATTGTAGACTTGAGGAAGCTGACTGACTTGACTACCAGTTCTGGTGGAAGTTGACATCTGGCAGTATACAATCGCTCTGCGCTGCTGGTAAACTCTGGATAACATGGTTAATGTTGAATTCCACCTCGTGGGCATGTCGCACAACAGTCGGTGAGAGGGCAGTTTGAAGCGGCGTGTGGGCTTGGGCGTGTGGATTGGATACAGTGTATTTCCTCTTGCGCTCCAGCGTCTGGGGTATAGACAGCTGAACGCTGCCCATGGAGACATTGGTTGATGCTGTGGAGGATCGTGGAGGCGAAGGTGTGGTTTTCGCAGGGGAGGTGTTTGGGCCGGGGTCCTGGGCAGGGGGCTGACTAGCAGAGGCAGCAGATGACACACAGGAAGGAGCAGTGGTGTGCCTGGCCGGAGGTGAACGGCCTTGGTTCCATTAAGTGGGGTGTTTAGCATTCATATGCCTGCGCATACTGGTGGTGGTTAAGCTGGTAGTGGTGGAACCCCTGCTGATCCTGGTGTGGCACAGGTTGCACACCACAGTCCGTCGGTCATCCGGTGTTTCTTTAAAGATCCTCCAGACTTCCGAAAATCTAGCCCTTGCCACGGGAGCTTCACTACGTGAAACATTTGGCGCTGATGCACCAGCTCTGGCCCTGCCTCTCCGTCTGGCCCCACCACTACCTCTTCCAACCTGTTCTCGTCGAGGACTTGCCTCCGTCTCAGAAGCACTGTGTTCACCCGGCCTATCAACCCAGCTTGGGTCTGTCACCTCATCATCCTCCGATCCCTCAGTCTGCTCACCCCTCGGACTTCCTGTCCTGACAACAACTTCACCACTGCCTGACAACCATGTCTCCTCATCGTCCGACACCTCTTTACACACTTCTTCCACTACGTCAACAATGTCATCATCACCCACAGACTGCGACCGGTGGAAAACCTGGGCATCAGCTCAGCAGCAACCGGACAAGTGGTTTGTGACTCTGGGAAGGGTCCAGAAAACAGTTCTTTATAGGATACAAGACTCAGTATGTGGAGTTTCTCTTTATGTTATGGTCTAGGACGGGAGATTCTCCAATTCTCCTCAAAAACCGCATTCAATGAACAATGTCCACAAATTGACCAAACAGATATTCTTTCAAAATAGTGTTGTTTTTACTTTATAAATTCATAGCCATACAATATTTTTCAGTACTTTCATTTCATTCCATAGTTATGCATAGAAGTTAATACATCTTTTTAATGTTTGCTTGCAAAAACTGTAAATCCCTTTGGGTCTAGTGAGCCAATTTCACATTGCTAATATTCACCATTCTTTAAGTCCGGTTAACGGTACATGAATTATATGGTAATAGAAACGACTCACGTAAGTACGATCCCTAGGGCAGAGACTCTACCTCACTTGCACGCCAACATGGAGCATACCTGTTTGGATTTTGTGCTGTGCCTGTGATGACTTTCAGTTTTGAAAAAAAAAAAAAATCGGCAGACTGTGCCTAATTCAATCAAACCCCTAATAAATTGTCCCACTTAGGTGTTTGAGATGGATATGTGTGTCACTACGAGCTAAATAGAACATTCGCGAATCTATCTGCAAATTCGTCACAATATGGTACTAGCTGCACAACTAGTGCCAGCAAGCCCAGCCACAAGCAAATAAAAAAAAAATAAAATATATAACGCTATTGTAGCCCTAAGAAGTCCTGTTGGGTTCTTGTATGGCTAGTTTCTAACCTACACTGACAGCACACAACAGGATTTTGTGCTGTGCCTGTGACAAAAAAATTGGCAGACTGTGCCTAATTTCAAACACCTAATTTCTAATGTGAGCTGTGATATAGCGGGAGCTCCATTAGAAATATTTCCCTGCGGCCCAGAGGACTCTAATGCCACTGATAGTCTATATACAATTTAGTGTATATAATTATATAAACCAAACTACTTAGCTGGATAAATCAAGGAACATATTCACTGGTTCTTTTAAAGTTTTGGGCCATCACAGTAATGTCAGCACAGGATTTAGTGATGGTGGTAAATGGACAAACCCCAGACCCTCTGACCTTTGGGTTCTGCAAGAGCAGAAGCTTCTGTTTCTCCATCACCAGCTCCATTCATCTTCTTGAAAGTGGACTTGTCCATGGAAATGGTTACTGAGGCGGATGGTGGGGTTCCAGGTATTTGTAAATCAGAAATTAAGATCTCAATCAGAGGTGTGGTCTCCAGAAAAACTCTAACGAAGACTGAAAAAGAAAGTTTTGCTGAATTTTTCATCTAGTATTATGTCTTGAATCTAAATAATGAGCTACACATATCCTCAACTTAGATGATAAATATTGAGCACTGGGGTCCACTACTGCGACTCCCACCAATCACAGGAACTGTGCAGTTCCTATCTTTATATTTTTCTACTAACAGTGGATAACACAGCAACTAGAGATGAGCGAGTATACTCGTCCGAGTATACTGCTCGGTCGAGTATAAGCATACTCGGACCGGCTCGTTACTCGGACGAGTATCTCGCCGGCTCGAGATCGACCAGTAAATTAATAAAATAAATTGAATAAAAGTATTTTTATTGTAAAAAAAATATTACACATGTTTGCAGATGTTTTACTTGTAAGAACACATTGAAATAACACTATTCTTCACTTTCCAGGTGTTCGCGCGTGTCTCCCGCTAGGTTTGGAGATGTTCGGAACATCTGGAATGTGAAGAATATTGTTCTTTCAATGTGTTCTGCACTTAAATGCTCCTGTGTTCACTGTTTTTAATGTTTTAATTCTATTCTTCACTTTGCAGCTGTGCGCGCGTATCTCCGAACCTATCGGGAGACACGCGCGCACAGCTGCAAAGTGAAGAATAGAATTAAAACATTAAAAACAGTGAACACAGGAGCATTTAAGTGCAGAACACATTGAAAGAACAATATTCTTCACATTCCAGATGTTCGTGCACATCTCCTAACTTAGCGGGAGACACGCGCGAACACCTGCAAAGTGAAGAATAGTGTTATTTCAATGTGTTCTTACAAGTAAAACATCTGCAAACATCTGGATTTTTTTTTTTTTGCACTGTTCTTTTACTGTTCAGTTTTAATAAAAAAAATGCTCGGGTCTCCCATTGACTTCAATGGGGTTCGTTATTCGAGACGAGCACTCGAGCATCTGGAAAAGTTCGTCTCGAATAACGAGCACCCGAGCATTTTAGTTCTCGCTCATCTCTAACAGCAACACATCCAAAACTGCTCCATAAACTGTTCAAGTAGCAGTAGTGCCCAAAAAGATATTTTTTCTTAATTTGCTTAATAGTGTTATTAACTTATAAATTAATCTTCATTGAAGAAATTGTTTTACTTAGGATAAATTGAGTAGTATAAATGTTCCTATGTCAAGTCCTGGTGTGTGATAGCAAAGCCGCTCCTCCGTGTCGCAGAGGCCCTGATAGAACTGCCCATAGAACTGTCCCAAGGAGCTGGCTAATGATAAATAACACACACTGGGGGTCATTTACTAAGGGCCCGATTCGCGTTTTCCCGATGTGGTACCCGAATATTTCCGATTTGCACCGATTTCCCCTGAATTGCCCCAGGATTTTGGCGCACGCAACCGGATTGTGGCGCATCGGCGCTGGCATGCACGCGACGGAAATGGGGGGGCGTGGCTATACGAAAACGCAACGGATTCGGAAAAGCCACCGCATTTAAAACAAAAATTCTGTCGCTGAGCTTGCACTTACCTTCACTCAGCCCGAGCCGGTGAACTCCAGCGTGTTCCGATGCTTTTCGGCGCAGCAGTGCCACCTGGTTGACGCCGGAGGAACTACCTTAATAAATCCCGGCCGGACCCGAATCCAGCGCAGAGAATGCGCCGCTGGATCGCGAATGGGCGGGTAAGTAAATCTGCCCCACTGTGTCTAACTTAATCCCAACTGCCAGGAAACTTAAAGGAAACCTACCACTTCTGATGGTAGGTATTAGATGTAACCACCGGGCACCAGCTCTGGGTGAGCTGGTGCCGGAGCTTACCTTAGCTAGTGTTTTAAACCGCTATATCGCGGTTTAAACACATTTTGATTTACAGCCCCGAGGTAGCTTCAGCGCTGCGTGCGGCCGTGCGCGAGTGACGCCTCCGGTACTTTCCGCGATATAGCGGTTTAAAGCTGGTGCCCGCTGTTTACATCTAATACCTACCATCAGAAGTGGTAGGTTTCCTTTAGGGCATTCAAGAGTGCAGGTCTGGAGTCTACAGCTACAGATGTCTACAGGTACTAAGATGTGAGTAAATAGAAGTAAAGAGAGTTAGATTGAAAAGGAAGACAGAGGAATGTGAAAAGCCTATTATAGGTAACTTTGTACTTTGACATAAACAGCCTGAACAGTTTCTTAAAATGTCTTCTAATACTGTCTCCAAATATTCGCCATTTGTCTCCAGCTGTGTATCCCTAAATGATATTGCTCCATAATCCAAAAAAGGGAAGTAAAAATGACTAGAACTACTACTTCTAACTACAATTCTTTAACCACTAGAGGTCCACAGAGCTGACGGCCACAAACATTGGTGCAGCCCCCCTCAAAACCTCTACAGTGGCCCCAGAGAGAGAGATTACAGGGAATCACCAAAGAGTAGTCAGTCCTTGTGCAAATCCATGTGTCCACCTCAAACAGTGAAAGGTCAGTGAGTAAGGCTGCGATGCACCACCAGGTCCAAGTAACAGCTCCATTCTCACCCTCAATCCGGAGCTTCGCGCTTTACACACAGATGAGAATAGCCTAAACATCAGCAGACTTTTCTACTTCTTCCATCTTTTTCTCTATCCTTCTCACTCTCTTCCATAGAAGAGACTATTCTTTATATTTCAATCAATACCAATAAGGATAACGCTATTGTAGCCCTAAGAAGGCCTGTTGGGTTCTTGTATGGCTAGTTTCTAACCTACACTGACAGCACACAACAGGATTTTGTGCTATGCCTGTGATGACTTTTAGTTTTGAAAAACAGTCGGCAGACTGTGCCTAATTCAATCAAACCCCTAATAAATTGTCCCACTTAGGTGTTTGAAATGGATATGTGTGTCACTAAGAGCTAGATAGAATGTTTGCAAGTCTTCCTGCAAATTTGTCACAATATGGTACTAGCTGCACTACTAGTGCCAGCAAGCCCAGCCACAAGCAAACAAAAAAAAATATTCTAGCCCTAACAAGGGCTGTTGGGTTCTTGTAGACTCACTCCTGCCTAACACTATTCTAATAGAACACCCTAACGCTTTCCCTGACCAGCAGCAGCAGCAGATCTCTCCCTAACAGCATCCAGACAGAGAATGATCCGAGCAGCGCAGGCAGGGGCTAGTCTATTCCAGGGTCACCTGATCTGCCCAGCCAACCACTGCTATCGACGTGTAAGGGTACCACGTCATGCTGGGTGGAGTGCAGAGTCTACTGGCTTGTGATTGGATCTGTTTCTGGCCGCCAAAAAGCAAAACGGCGGGAGATGCAATTTTCTCGAGCTGGCGAAATATTCGTCCGAGCAACGAGCAGTTTCGAGTACGCTAATGCTCGAACGAGCATCAAGCTCGGACGAGTATGTTCGCTCATCTCTATATAAGAAGCTTAAAGAAGAGAAGATCCCGCCAGAGGGGGCACACACCAGTATGTCAGTCTGCTTGGTTAACAATCATATACCCTGATGGAAGATGTTCTTTAAGGTACAGATCCAGCACCCAGATTCCATTCTGTTCTGCTGAATCAAACCAAGAGTCAGTGTTCCATAGAGCCCAGAAAGTTGCAATTGAAAAATCTACCTGTATTGTTAACTAAAGTGGATTGAAAGGCAATATTAATCCAATCTATATTATCTATGTACAATCTATAGTCTACATTGGTGTAACGGTCGCGGTTCCAAGGGAATGCGACCGGGCCCGGAGACAGAGGAGGGACCCCACCTGCTTGCCATACAGGTGCCGTGCGGAACCTGATTGCATTGCTAGGTAAAGGAGGCCCAATCCAGGACACATCATGTAGTCATCATGTGGCTTCTGTCGTGACGTCACTGCGCCCGGGCCGGATGGCAGTATAATATAAACATTTGTGGGAGAACTTATTTATTTGGGAGCTATAATAACTTTTTTTTATTTGTTAATAACCAAGGAAAAGGTGCATAATAAAATACAAATTTTACTCACTCATTTGAAATCAGGGGATACTATAAACAGCACAATGTGATAACTTCTCCCTGATGCAGAATCTGGGCTGTCCATCAGGGGGAGGTTAGCATATTGTACTGTATATAGTATCCCCTGATTTCAAATGAGTCAATAAAATGTATATTTTATTATGCCCCCAATGGCCCAGATATATCATTGTGTTGTGCAAGTTTTTTTGTCTAAATTTGCACCAAATAAAGTGCACATGTATTTGTTTGTCCACTTTTGTGTAACGGTTGCACTTTATCCGACGCTTATGAAAACTGTGCACCTGAAGGGATATGGTGGGGCTTATTCAGAGTTTGCAACACATTTATTATTGAGATGCGACACAGCATGAAGCAAAGTGCCAAGAAAAAAAATTGTACAACTGTGTCACATCCTGAAAACAGAGCAGATTTACTAAGAGCCTGCAACACTATTGGATTATCTGGCACGTGAGTGAGGAAACTTCATTAAGGCGGATGACACCAGTTTTCATATATCTGGGCCAATATTTATTATAATATTATAACGGGTGCTCTAGATTATTTAAGAACATAACTAATAAATCAATTTGCGGGCAGCATACAAAATGCCCCCTAAATTAGTTATATTATTTGATTATTATTATTATTATTAGATGTCCTGAGATTTATTATATAATTACGAGAGGCACTGCATAAAATAAAAGTTTGTATTTGGTCCAAAATGAAATAGTACTAAGCACAGTGTGGTCAATTGTGGTGAAACGGGGTACCATTATTTAGGGGCACAGTGTGGTCAGTTGTGGTGTAAGGGGGAAACAATATTTAGGGGCATAGTATATTTATACAGGTGACTTTAAACTCTAAGTCAAGGTCATGTGTATAGTTGCACAGGTTAAAGATGGGCTAAACTGAGCTAAAGACATTGGGGGGTGAATACAGCAGCAATAAGTCACCACTAGGGACAAGTCACCGTGTTATGTACTCAACAGAGAAGCTCATCACCTGAAAGTTACTACACTTTTATGTGTGTCTCATCTGAACTGTAGTCACTGAGTAACCTCCTAATTTGCTGCACACTGGTAATTTCTAATGTGAGCTGTGATATAGCGGGAGCTCCATTAGAAATATTTCCCTGCGGCCCAGAGGACTCTAATGCCACTGATAGTCTATATACAATTTAGTGTATATAATTATATAAACCAAACTACTTAGCTGGATAAATAAAAGAAACATATTCACTGGTTCTTTTAAAGTTTTGGGCCATTAGTAATGTCAGCACAGGATTTAGTGATGGTGGAAAATGGACAAACCCCAGACCCTCTGACCTTTGGGTTCTGCAAGAGCAGAAGCTTCTGTTTCTCCATCACCAGCTCCATTCATCTTCTTGAAAGTGGACTTGTCCATGGAAATGGTTACTGAGGCGGATGGTGGGGTTCCAGGTATTTGTAAATCAGAAATTAAGATCTCAATCAGAGGTGTGGTCTCCAGAAAAACTCTAACGAAGACTGAAAAAGAAAGTTTTGGTGAATTTTTCATCTATTATTATGTCTAATAGCTAAAGTGTCATTTATCACATATCCTCAACATAGATGATAAATATTGAGCACTGGGGTCCACTACTGAGACTCCCACCAATCACAGAGGAGGTTTTGTGCCCCCATACACAGTGCAGGAGATCTACTTGTGCAGTTCCTATCTATATATATTTTTTACTAACAGTGGATAACACAGCAACACATCCAAAACTGCTCCATAAACTGTTCAAGTAGCAGTAGTGCCCAAAAAGATATTTTTTCTTAATTTGCTTAGTATTGTTATTAACTTATAAATTAATCTTCATTGAAGAAACTGTATTACTTAGGATAAATTGAGTAGTATAAATGTTCCTATGTCAAGTCCTGGTGTGTGATAGCAAAGCCGCTCCTCCGTGTCGCAGAGGCCCTGATAAATATGACCCATAGAACTGTCCCAAGGAGCTGGCTGATGATAAATAACACACACTGGGGGTCATTTACTAAGGGCCCGATTCGCGTTTTCCCGACGTGTTACCCGAATATTTCCGATTTGCGCCGCTTGTACATGAATTGCCCCGGGTTTTTGGCGCACGCGATCGGATTGTGGCGCATCGGGGCCGGCATGCGCGCGACAGAAATCGGGGGGGGCGTGGCCGAACGAAAACCCGACGTATTCGGAAAAACCGCCGCATTTAAAAACCGAAAATGTGTCGCTTGGGGAGCGCTCACCTTCACCTTCTATGGGATGGTGCATTCCGGGGCGTTAAGATTATTTTCGGCGCTGCAGCGCCACCTGGTGGACGGCGGAGGAACTACCATCTTAAATCCCAGCCGGACCCGAATCCTGTGCATAGAACGCGCCGCTGGATCGCGAATGGGCCGGGTAAGTAAATGTGCCCCACTGTGTCTAACTTAATCCCAACTGCCAGCAAACTTAAGGCATTCAAGAGTGCAGGTCTGGAGTCTACAGCTACTAATATTTTCTTCAAAATCTGCAATTTGAGCAGGAGCAAGACTAAGATGTGAGTAAATAGAAGTAAAGAGAGTTAGACTGAAAAGGAAGACAAAGGAATGTGAAAAGCCTATTATAGGTAACTCTGTACTTTGACATAAACAGCCTGAACAGGTTCTTAAAATGTCTTCTAATACTGTCTCCAAATATTTGCCATTTTTCTCCAGCTGTGTATCCCTAAATGATATTGCTCCATAAGGTCCAGCCATCCCGCAAGTAACAGCCCCATTCTCACCCTCAATCTGGAGCTTTGCGCTTTACACACAGATGAGATTAGCCTAAACATCAACAGACTTTTCTACTTCTTCCATCTTCTTCTCTATTCTTCTCACTCTCTTCCATAGAAGAGACTATTCTTTATATTTCAATCAATACCAATAAGGATATCCACTACAATTATGTTTAATCCCTATACTATCCACACACGCCCTTGAGGAAGCGACGGAGAAAAGTACGTCGGGGTGCTGTGGTGGTGGTCGGGGAAACTTTATACTGCTTGGTATGCACTTTATACAATACTCTTTGGGGTATATGATATTGTTGGACTTTTTCTGTACTCTCTTCCCTTTCAGTATTAGGTTTCATGCCCACTGTAGGTTGATACATTGTAATTACATAAATGACCAGCACCAGTTCTTGTGTGTTTGTTTCTGTGGATTTTATGGTATAGTTTTAATCCTTTTTTTTATTGCCATGTCGTGCATAAATAAAGATTATATGATTTTAATGCATCGGTAGTTATGAGTTGAATATTACATTAAGGTCCTGTATACTACTATTGGTATTTAGTCTTTATATTTGCCCTTTTTTTCCATATAGCTATTTTATGTGTGACATGGACCTGAACTTGCTTTTGTGTTGTTTAATTTTGAGTCTTGCTTTGTGTCTACATTTGTCATAGGGAGGAACCGTCTTTGAAATTGTCCCATATTGCTTGGAATATGCTGAGGCAAGCAGGCAGAGCATAAAGAGGAATGAATCTTAGGGCTTAGTGTCCTCTCTCAATCCGACTTGCCACTTTTTTTTTAAATTGAACCCCAAATAAAACTAAAATAAAAAAATTAAATCTTTTAACATTTGTTCATTTTTTGTTAGCCCTTTGTGTCATGGTAAAACACAAAACAAGTAGAGTGATGGCTTTTAAACCACTACCTCCGAAAAATTTGAGTTCCCAGTCATAAAAGCCATTTCAGTCATTGTCATTAAGGGGTTATTTAACCCTATATTTAACCCTTTCAGTCATCAATATGCAGCAAAGACTTACCGGCTATGGAAAGGGCTCAGCGCGTGAGCCCTCTCCATGCACCCGCGGCCGACCCGTGACGTGCTATTACGTCACGGGTCGTGAACGGGTTAACATAAATCTGAGTTAAGGATGTAAAAGTAGGATTTCCATAGGAATGGTTAAATAGCTAGATGAAGTGGAAAAGGAAAGAGCATCACATGGTCCTATATAGAATATAGGTCCATTGATGTAGAGGAGTCATCAGTTTAAGTGCAATGTTGCAGTAGGATTTGTTCACTATGAAAATGACTTCTACAGTAAAAGCAGTAAGAGGGAGGACAACAGAGCCAAATAAAGACCACATTGGACTTAGTGGTGGAGAAAGAATTATAATGGAACTAAATGGCAAAATAGATTGTCCTCATTTTTTCATCATTCCGTCTCGAACACAATTGACATTTCTTCAGTACTTTTACCTCTTGATGGACCTGAGAAGAAAACAGAAGGTATTACCTTTATTTGTATATAATGTGCACATTTTTTAAATCTTTGACTTAACATATGATAACAAAAGATGAGAGGACCCGATGGTTGGATTCTGCCACCTGACCTGGACATTTTGCTGCATTGGTTGTGAACAGCCAATTCGGCAAATTGAAGCCTCTTGCAACTAGCCATGGATATGTTTTGCCAGGGGGTGTTTAGGGTCATGTGGTCAACCCAAAACAGTAGTTACACATACTTATTATATTATGCTCACTTGAAAGTAGATATCTTCTTCTAGAAAACCATGCTTTAATAATTAAGCTATTTTGCAATTATCATTCAATTTATTAGCCCTTTATTACAAAATTTACTTTGCCATACTACGGATCCAACTGGTAAGAAGAGATAAATGCTCAAACGTTTCCCACTATCGGCACCCAGTGTTTTACGAAGAACGTGATTTGGTTGAAACATTATACACAGGTAACAAGAAAAGTTCTATCACCTTTGAGCAACGATTTTGAAGTTTCTAGATTTTCTTGTTACTTGTAATTGTGTACTGTATGTTTTAAAATGTGGAACTATAGCTCTTGAGCCCCATTAGATTTGATTGATTACAATGGGAATGAGAATAGATAGGAAATCAGAACAATGGGATTGATTTACTTTTAATATAGATATAGGCCAGATTTATCATTAGTGATGCAATAAGGCATGATGTGCACTTTGCCTCACCAATTCGCGGACCGGCACACGGTATTCAATAATCCAGCGCACCCTGCAAGTGCCAATTGCACTTAAACTTTTGTTTTTGGTGTACTCATTTTAACAGGCATGTGCCACATTTATGTCGGACTTTCAACTTAAATTTGGCACCAGGTCCAGATACAAATATTGCAGAACAAGTCTCTGGCTCAACATTCCATCTCTAGAATCTTTTCCCCCATAAACTTATGATATATTTCAATAAAGATGTCCAGGTCTCTTGGACTTGTTTGCTGCTGTCACATCATGACTACCATTGTAAGAAGACATAGGGGGATATTTATCAGGACCTCTGCACACCGCCAGTGGCGCAGAGGTCCTGAAATAATCGCAAATGCTAGCTTATTGCTAGCTTTTGCGATTATTTTCCCCAATCCGCCACCTTCACGCCAGTGGGGCGTGAAGGGGCGTGAAGGGTGGGCGCGGCCGGCCGAGCGGGGGGCACGGCCAGACGGGAGTGGGCCGTGAAAAGTCGCCGGTTGGGTCTTTTTCTACGCCAGGCCCTGCCTGGCATAGGATAAACACTGCGCAACTAGCAGCCCGATACATGAAGAGGCAGAAGCCTCTTTATGTATCGGGCTGCGAATTTGCAGCGGCGGGGCGATCATACGGTGGCGCACGAGCGCCAGCGTATGATAAATATCCCCCATATAGTGTATCCTACAAGATAGAATCTTCCTGAATAATCATTATTCCTATATTTATATAGCGCTCACAGATTATACAGCGCTGCACAAAACTTGGCAAATCAATCACTGACCCCACGGGGCTTATAATTTACTCAACCTTCCTATGTTTTTGAGTGTTAAAAAAACCACGCAAACACGGAGAGAACATACAAACCGTTTCCAGATGTTGACCTGGATGGAACTTGGACCCAGGACCCCAGCACTGCATGGCTGAATTGCTAACCACTGACACTTCCATATTCCAGCCCACTGTACCATAAAAGAGTGTCTTTTCCTAATCTAAAACCTCTAACATAAATAGACATTACTCCAGTAAATTTACCTGTCACTGATTGTTGTTCATCACCATCTGAGAAAAAAAATGGGAAATTATCTATTTGTGAAAGTAACATCAAAATATTCCAGAACTTTTATACACTAACACATATCAGGACCTGTTCTTAACTGGGCTTGTCGCAATCCAATGTGCATGTATATCGTAGCAATCGCAAGGGCTCAGAAGCAGAGCCCGTGTGATCACTCAGGGAACCCAACTGTGTGTGACAACCAGGCTCCCGCACTAACTGTTGGAATCAAAATACTCATTATGTGGGCTATTTAACCATATAGATGCCATAGTCATAGGGACTTTGGCAACTATAGGGCAGTAACGGGGCCTTACGCAGCCAATTGGCACCCTCCTTGCCAGGCACGGATGTGCTTATGAAGGACCCCAGTGCTGCCCTCAGTAGATGTCTGTTATATTGTACTTTCAGCGTGATCTAACAGTGCTGCTGTCAGCATATGCAAGATTGGTTCTTTTACATTAGTATTGCAATATATTACGCTGAACGCGTGATCAAATGATTACTTGTTCACTCCCCACAGTAGGACAAAATAAAACAGTAAAAAAAGTTTTTAAAAAGTCGCAAATGAGGGGGTCGTGGTCTTGCTGCTGTCATTGATGGAAGCGTGAGCCACTATCTCCATGTTATTTCCGCTTAACAAGCAACTCCAAAGGAAAAACTGCGAAAAATCTTCTACCTGGACATACAGGGACACCAAAACCCGGAGACCATGATTAAAAAGCAGAGGAACCTTGCCAGACCCTGCAAACTTATCGACATAGGCTTCTCTCCGGCTGAGGCATAAATGGAAGATGGCGCTGCTATATGCCACGCCCTATAGCAGATCATCTCCGGAGATCCTGGTCTGCCTCTATATCAGCCTTTGACGGCTCACAACGTTCCCTTCTTGCCAGCTTCTGGACCCAGATGGGGAGCAGATGGTACAACAATAGAGATGAGCGAGCACTAAAATGCTCGAGTGCTCGTTATTCGAGACGAACTTTTCCAGATGCTCGAGTGCTCGTCTCGAATAACGAGCCCCATTGAAGTCAATGGGAGACTCGAGCATTTTTCAAAGGGACCATGGTTCGGGAATAAAATGTGTTAATTAATTGAAAAAGAATGTCTTCTGATAAGTTAGCAGATGTATGCAAACATCTGCAATCTATTCTTCACTGTTCCGCGCGTATATTATCTCCCGACAAGTTAGCAGATGTGAAGAACAGTGAAGAATAGAATAAAAACAGTGAACACAAGATCATTTAAGTGAAAAACACAGTGAAGAATAGATTGCAGATGTTCGGCACATCTGCTTACTTGTCGGGAGATACGCTGTCCCGGGATCCGCTGCTCTTCTTCCACTGAAGTCTCCCCGATGTCTCCGTGCCGCTGCCCGATGTCTCCGTGCTGCTGCCCGATGTCTCCGTGCCCCGATGTCACCGTGCCCCGATGTCACCGTGCCCCGATGTCACCATGCCCCGATGTCTCCGTGCCCCTATGTCTCTGTGCCCCGATGTCTCCGTGCCCCTATGTCTCCGTGCCCCTATGTCTCCGTGCCCCGATGTCTCCGTGCCCCTATGTCTCCGTGCCCCTATGTCTCCGTGCCCCTATGTCTCCGTGCCCCTATGTCTCCGTGCCCCGATGTCTCCGTGCCCCTATATCTCCGTGCCCCGATGTCTCCGTGCCCCGATGTCTCCGTGCCCCGATGTCTCCGTGCCCCTATGTCTCCGTGCCCCGATGTCTCCGTGCCCCGATGTCTCCGTGCCCCTATGTCTCCGTGCCCCGATGTCTCCGTGCCCCGATGTCTCCGTGCCCCGATGTCTCCGTGCCCCGATGTCTCCGTGCCCCTATGTCTCCATGCCCCGATGTCTCCGTGCCCCGATGTCTCCGTGCCCCGATGTCTCCGTGCCCCGATGTCTCCGTGCCACTGCCTGATGTCTCCGTGCCGCTGCCCGATGTCACCGTGCCCCGATGTCTCCGTGCCCCGATGTCTCCGTGCCCCGATGTCTCCGTGCCCCGATATCTCCGTGCCCCTATGTCTCCGCGCCCCTATGTCTCCGTGCCCCTATGTCTCCGTGCCCCTATATCTCCGTGCCCCTATGTCTCCGTGCCCCGATGTCTCCGTGCCGCTCCGTGTCGCTGCCCGATGTCTCCGTGCCACTGCCCGATGTCTCTGTGCTGCTCCCCGGTGTCTCTGTGCTGCTCCCCGGTGTCTCTGTCCTGCTCACCGTGTTCTTCAATGTGTTCTTCACACATATATATTGTTCTTCACATGCTATTTTGTTCGCACTGTTCCGCGCGTATCTTCCGACAAGTAAGCAGATGTGCCGAACATCTGTAATCTATTCTTCACTGTGTTCTTTACTGTGTTTTTCACTTAAATGATCCTGTGTTCACTGTGTTCACTGTTTTTATTCTATTCTTCATTGTTCTTCACTGTGTTTTTTTAATTAAATGCTCGATCTCGAGCAGGGGAAATACTCGTCCGAGCAACGAGCCGTTTCGAGTACCTTAATACTCGAACGAGCATCAAGCTCGGACGAGTATACTCGCTCATCTCTAATATTTATCATTGTATCATCATTGTTGATTATTCATATCTGCAACTACTGAGCATATTAGTTATTATGAAATACGATGTAAACCTATGATGTGGGGTATTTGTTATGGGAGACCTTCTATAGTTGGTGGATGTACCCGATGTTTTGTATTTGTGATCTTGCCCAGTTGAGCCATAGTATTGGATTTTCTGATTGTATCAATTGTACCTGTTATGTCTTTTAATATATTTAATAAATTTTGATGCATTTACAGAGTTTGCAAGAAGTTGGTGAGTTTAGATTGGGAAACAACTCAGTTCCAAGAGACGTATTGGCGCAAACACATTTCTTTATGGTCAAAGTAAGCCTGATGGAAGCTGCTCATATCAGCAGATACGGGTATACACAGGCGATAACTCACTCCTATAACTAGCCTGCTTGAGAAAACAATACATCATATGGGTTGGGGTTTCCCTGTGCATCTCCTAACCACAAGAAATGGCACCACATACTCGTGTATAAGCCGAGTTTTTCAGCACAAAAAATGTGCTGAAAATCCTCAACTCGGCTTATACACTAGTCAATATACACGAGTCAATACTTAAAACAAATATATACACACCCTCCGGCAGCCCCGATGCACGGCGCTGCTCCCCCTGGGCGCTGCCTTGTTTTTCTCCCGGCAGGCACATAGCATGATGTCAGCAGCAGCCGCTTCATACTATGCACCTGCAGGCCGGGAAGAACATGGCGGCGCCCAGCAGGATGTTAACGAAGACAGAAGACGGGCGCAGAAGAAAGAAGAGGAGCCGCGCTGACATTGGGGGAGCAGCGCTGCACATCGGGGCTACCAGATGGTGAGTATATAAGTTAGTTTTATTTAGTGCTGGGCTCGCTGTATACTACACGGGGCAGGCTGGGCTTGCTGTATACTACACGGAGCAGGCTGAGCTCGCTGTATACTACACGGGGCAGGCTGAGCTCGCTGTATACTACTGGGGGCAGGCTGGGCTGGCTGTATACTACTGGGGGCAGGCTGGGCTGGCTGTATACTACACGGGGCAGGCTGGGCTCGCTGTATACTACACGGGGCAGGCTGAGCTCGCTGTATACTACACAGGGCAGGCTGGGCTCGCTGTATACTACACAGGGAAGGCTGGGCTGGCTGTATACTACTGGGGGGCAGGCTGGGCTGGCTGTATACTACTGAGGGGCAGGCTGGGCTGGCTATACACTACTGGGGGCAGGCTGGGCTGGCTGTATACTACAGGGGGAAGGCTGGGCTGGCTGTATACTACAGGGGGAAGGCTGGGCTTGCTGTATACTACTGCCGGAAGGCTGGGCTGGCTGTATACTACACAGGGAAGGCTGGGCTGGCTGTATACTACTGGGGGCAGGCTGGGCTGGCTGTACACTACTGAGGGGCAGGCTTGGCTGGCTGTATACAACTGGGGGCAGGCTGGGCTGGCTGTATACTACAAGGGGCAGGCTGGCTGTATACTACATGGGGCAGGCTGGGCTGGCTGTATACTACAAGGGGCTGGCTGGCTGTATACTACACGGGGCATGCTGGGCTCGCTGTATACTACACGGGGGGTAGGCTGGGCTGGATGTATACTACACGGGGCAGGCTGGGCTGACTGTATACCACACGGGGCAGGCTGGGCTGGCTGTATACTACACGAGGCAGGCTGGGCTGGCTGTATACTACACGGGGCAGGCTGGGCTGGCTGTATACTACTGGGGGCAGGCTGGGGTGCCTGTATACTACTGGGGCCAGGCTGGGCTTGCTGTATACTACTGGAGGCAAGCTGGGCTGGCTGTATACTACTGGGGGCAGGCTAGGCTGTCTGTATACTACTGGGGGGCAGGCTGGCTGTATACTACAGGGGACAGGCTGGGCTGGCTGTATACTATAACTTACCTGTGTGTTTTCTGTACTGTGTCTTTTCTGCCACTGATCTATATACAATTTAGTGTATATAATTATATAAACCAAACTGCTTAGCGGGATAAATCAAGGAAACATATTCACTGGTTCTTTTAAAGTTTTGGGCCATCACAGTAATGTCAGCACAGGATTTAGTGATGGTGGTAAATGGACAAACCCCAGACCCTCTGACCTTTGGGTTTTAAAAGAGCAGAAGCTTCTGTTTCTCCATCACCAGCTCCATTCATCTCCTTGAAAGTGGACTTGTCCTTGGAAATGGTTACTGAGGCGGATGGTGGGGTTCCAGGTATTTGTAAATCAGAAATTAAGATCTCAATCAGAGGCGCGTTCTCCAGAAAAACTCTAACGAAGACTGAAAAAGAAAGTTTTGGTGAATTTTTAATCTAGTATTATGTCTTGAATCTAAATAATGAGCTACAGTGTCATTTATCACATATCCTCAACATAGATGATGAATATTGAGCACTGGGGTCCACTACTGAGACTCCCACCAATCACAGAGGAGGTTTTGTACCCCCATACACAGTGCAGGGGATCTACCTGTGCAGTTCCTATCTATATTTTTTACTAACAGTGGAAAACACACCAACACATCCAAAACTGCTCCATAAACAGTGTAAGAAGCAGTAGTGCCCAAAAAGTCATTTTTTTTCTTAATTTGCTTAGATCATCCCTGGGAGCAGAGCATAAAAGGGAGGAGGAGTTACTGAGAACTAAAGGATCTTGGGACTTGGAGTTTCCAGTGGTGGCCATCTTAGTGATAACTCCACCTACTTTAGAGAGGTCATAAAACTTTTTGAATCATAAAATCAAACTATTTAAGCTTCATTTTGTGACTAATGACATTGAGTTTTGTTATATTCATTTATTTATAGCATCATGGGTTTTTGTATCAGACGTTCATATTCCTGGAATACCCCTTTAATAGTGTTATTAACTTATAAATTAATCTTCACTGAAGAAACTGTATTACTAAATTGAGTAGTATAAATGTTCCTATGTCAAGTCCTGGTGTGTGATAGCAAAGCCGCTCCTTCGTGTCGCAGAGGCCCTGATAAATATGGCCCATAGAACTGTCCCAAGGAGCTGGCTGATGATAAATAACACACACTGGGGCAGATTTACTTATCCGGTCCGTTCGCGATCCAGCGGCGCGTTCTCTGCGGTGGATTCGGGTCCGGCCGGGATTCATCAAGGTAGTTCCTCCGCCATCCACCAGGTGGCACTGCTGCGCTGAAAAGCATCTGAACGCGCTGGAGTTCACCGGGCCGGACCAAGTGAAGGTAAGCGCGTCCCAAGCGACACATTTCTTTTTTTCCTAATCCGTCGGGTTTTTGTTCGGCCACGCCCCCCGATTTCCGTCGCGTGCATGCCGGTGCCGATGCGCCACAATCCGGAAATATTCGGGTAACACGTCGGGAAAACGCGAATCGGGCCCTTAGTAAATGACCCCCATTATGTCTAACTTAATCCCAACTGCCAGCAAACTTAAGGCATTCAGGTCTGGAGTCTACAGCTACTAATATATGTATATATATATATATATATATATATATATATATATATATATATATATATATATATATAAATCTTTTAACATTTGTTAATTTTTTAGTGAGCCCCTTGTGTCATGGTACAACACAAAAAAGTAGAGTGATGGCTTTTACACCACTACCTCCAAAATTTTTGATGAATAGTTTCCGGTCACAAAAGCCTTTTCACTTATTATCATTAAGGGGTTATTTAACACAAATTTGAGATAAAGATGTAAAAGTAGGATTTCCATAGGAATGGTTAAATAGCTAGATGAAGTGGAAAAGGAAAGAGCATCACATGGTCCTATATAGAATATAGGTCCATTGATGTAGAGGAGTCATCAGTTTAAGTGCAATGTTGCAGTAGGATTTGTTCACTATGAAAATGACTTCTACAGTAAAAGCAGTAAGAGGGAGGACAACAGAGCCAAATAAAGACCACATTGGACTTAGTGGTGGAGAAAGAATTATAATGGAACTAAATGGCAAAATAGATTGTCCTCATTTTTTCATCATTCCGTCTCGAACACAATTGACATTTCTTCAGTACTTTTACCTCTTGATGGACCTGAGAAGAAAACAGAAGGTATTACCTTTATTTGTATATAATGTGCACATTTTTCAAATCTTTGACTTAACATATGATAACAAAAGATGAGAGGACCCGATGGTTGGATTCTGCCACCTGACCCGGACATTTTGCTGCATTGGTGGTGAACAGCCAATTCGGCAAATTGAAGCCTCTTGCAACTAGCCATGGATATGTTTGGCCAGGGGGTGTTTAGGGTCAGGCGGTTGAACCAGAAAACCAAGCCTGAGCTTCACCGTTGGGTCTGCTCATCTCTAATGATAACCCATATCCAATTTGCACAATGCTCATATAACATATTTCTCTTATTTAAAATAATTTGATCACAACATATACTTGTTTTGGGGCCTTTATCTATAAGCTGTCTGTCATTTGTAGGAAAACCTTGTGGAAGCCTGTAGTGATACCTTTTCTCTTGGCTGGCCATGTCCAGATATGTTCGCAGACTATGGCCCAGAATTTTTAAAGCCCCTGCACCAGATTTTTTGTCTGACTTTGCACATTCTTTTAAGTGCAAATTACTAGCACATACACTGCTGCGCTATACCTGACACAACATAAAATTCTGCCTTCTGGGTATTCCGGGCTCAGTCGGACCGTGCGTCACATTTATCATGCAGAGTCCGACAGAAGTATGTTGTACGCCCTATGTTATAGGTGTACCAAAAAAAGTTGGTGCACTCTGTTGGGGCAGTGCAGTGAGCACCAGAATCATGAAGAACCTGCGCCACAATTCATTATTCTCCCCCTCCATCAGCAAACCACACAGGCAAACTGCACCTGTTTATGATTAATGTGGGCCAATGTGATTTAACAGTTTTGTATCTATAGATAGTATAGATATAGAAGATAACATTGAATAATTCAATTTTCTAAATATTTTGGAATTTAAAATCCTAAATTTACTAAAATGTTCTTTTTTAATATACCCACTGAAAATAGACATTCATTGTACTCACTGTCCCTCATTTATAACCCATTTTATCCTAGACAACTCTCTTTTATGAAATGATAAAATGAAATATCTCTATTCCAGTGGTTTCTGCAATAAAGTCCAATTAGATCTTTACTGTAAATCATTTTGCCTGTCTATATGTCTTTAACTATTTTTGTAAAAATTTGTAATTGTATAATTGTTGAGAAATATTTAGGCCGCACTCCTGATTTGTAGAGGGTGCCATGGACAGGTATTACCCCAGAATACATGCAATATAAAATCCAGGCAGTTCAAAATGGTTGCTCAAATTTGATATAACTTTAATTGCAATTGAACCCAGAAACCCACTGTACCTAACTGGTAAGAAGAGATAAACGCTCAAACGTTTCCCACCAACGTTATACACAGGTAGCAAGGAAAGTTCTATCACCTTTGAGCAACCATTTTGAAGTTTCTAGATTTACTTATTACTTGTAATTGTGTACTGTATGTTTTAAAATGTGGAACTATAGCTCTTGAGCCCCATTAGATGTGATTGATTGCAATGGGAATAAGAATAGATAGCAAATCCTGTTTTACAGACAGGAATACAGAACAATGGGATTGATTTACTTTTATTATAGATATAGGCCAGATTTATCATTAGTGATGCAATAAGGCATGATGTGCACTTTGCCTCAGCAATATGCAGATTGTGCCAGTGAAGACCAGCACACAGTATTCAATAATCTGGCGCACCCTGCAAGTGCCAATCGCACATTTATGTATGACTATCAACTTAAATTTGGCACCAGGTCCAGATACAAATATGGCAGAAAAAGTCTCTGGCTCAACATTCCATCTCTAGAATCTTTTCCCCCATAAACTTATGATATATTTCAATAAAGATGTCCAGGTCTCTTGGACTTGTTTGCTGCTGTCACATCATGACTACCATTGTAAGAAGACATATAGCGTATCCTACAAGATAGAATCTTCCTGAATAATAATAATAATAATAATTCCTTTATTTGCATATTACTCACAGATCATGCAGCGCTGCACAGAACTTACCAAATCAGTCCCTGTCCCCAATGGGGCTCACAATCTTTTTAACCAACCAGTATGTTTTGGAGTGTGGAAGAAACCCACAAAAACACGGTGACAACATACAAATCATTTGTAGATGTTGACCTAGATCAGTGATGGCTAACCTATGGCACTGGTGCCAGAGGTGGCACTCGGAGCCCTTTCTGTGGGCACTCAGGCCATCACCAGAGATGACTCCAGGTATCTTCCTGCAGTCCCAGACAGCCCAGGACTTGCTGTGCACAGAGCTATTTTAAAGTGACAGGACTACCTGGGACTATTTTCTACTTTATTGGTGTCCTCAGGTGCTGGTATCAATGAAAACTGTGACAGAAGGGAGTATAAATCACAAATTAAATTTCTGTGTTGGCACTTTGCAATAAATAAGCGGGTCTTTGTTGTAGTTTGGGCACTCGGTCTCTTAAAGGTTTGCCATCACTGACCTAGATGGAACTTCAGCCAAGGACCCCAGCTCTATAAGGCTGTAGTGTTAACCACCGAACCAACATGCTGCTCCATAGCATTAAGAAGTATATTTTTATTACAATGGTGAAACTTCCATGTTCCAGCCCACTGTACAACAAAAGAATGTCTTAATTTCCTAATCTAAAACCTCCAACATAAATAGACATTACTCCAGTAAATTTACCTGTCACTGATTGTTGTTCATCACCATCTGAGAAAAAAATGGGAAATTATCTATTTGTGAAAGTAACATCAAAATATTCCAGAACTTTTATACACTAAAACATATTAGGACCTGTTCTTAAAGGAAACCTACCATTTCAAATGGTAGGTTTAAGCTGTAAACACCGAGCACCAGCTCAGGGTGAGCTGGTGCCGGTGCTTAGTTTCGTTAGTGTTAAAACCGCGGTATCGCGGTTTTAACACTTTTTAAACTTTATAGCATAAACTGCTTCGGCGCTGCGTGCGCACGATCCTGCGCCGAAGCGGCTTCTGCTATAAAGTTTAAAAAGTGTTAAAACCGCGATACCGCGGTTTTAACACTAACGAAACTAAGCACCGGCACCAGCTCACCCTGAGCTGGTGCTCGGTGTTTACAGCTTAAACCTACCATTTGAAATGGTAGGTTTCCTTTAACTGGGCTTGTCGCAATCCAATGTGCATGTATATCGTAGCAATCACAAGGGCTGTGCTTCTGTGTGTGACAACCAGGCTCCCGCACTAACTGTTGGAGTCAAAATACTCATTATCTGGGCTATTTAACCATATAGATGCCATAGTCATAGGGAACATGGCAACAATGGGGCAGTACAGGGGACTTACGCAGCCAATTGGCACCCTCCTTGCCAGGCACGGATGTGCTTATGAAGGACCCCAGGGCTGCCCTCAGTAGATGTCTGTTATATTGTACTTTCAGCGTGATCTAACAGTGCTGCTGTCAGCATATGCAAGATTGGTTCTTTTACATTAGTATTGCAATATATTACGCTGAACGCGTGATCAAATGATTTCTTGTTCACTCCCCACAGTAGGACAAAATAAAACAGTAAAAAAAGTTTTTAAAAAGGTGATGGAAGCGTGAGCCACTATCTCCATGTTATTTCCGCTTAACAAGCAACTCCAAAGCAAAAATCGCGAAAAACCTTCTACCTGGACATACAGGGACACCAATACCCAGAGACCATGATGAAAAAGCAGAGGAACCTTGCCAGACCCTGCAAACTTATCGTCATAGGCTTCTCTCCAGCTGAGGCATAAATGGAAGATGGCGCTGCTATATGCCACGCCCTATAGCAGATCATCTCCGGAGATCCTACACGTCGATAGCAGTGGTTGGCTGGCCAGATCAGGTGACCCTGGGATAGACTAGCCGCTGGCCGCGCTGCTCGGATCATTCTGTCTCTGGATGCCGCTAGGGAGAGAGCTGCTGCTGGTCAGGGAAAGCGTTAGGGTGTTCTATTAGCTTACTGTTAGGCAGGAGTGATTCTCAAAGAACCCAACAGCCCTTCTTAGGGCTACAATAACGTTCTACTTTTTTATTTTAATTTGCATCTTTTACCATTTTGTGAGGAATTAGCAGGGGGACTTGCTACCGTTGTGTTTAGCTCTTAGTGGCACACATATCCATAGCAAAGACCGAAGTGGCAAAATTCAGTAGGGGTTGGATTTCTATTAGGCACTAACTCAGTGTCATCTCATCTGGCATAGTAGTGTGCTTCCTTTGATACTTGGCTAGAAAATAGCCATAGGAGAATACAAACAGCTTCTTGAAGCCTACAGTAGCGTTCTATATATTTGATTTCTGGTTGATCTGCTGGTGGCTGTAGTTTCTGCAGTGCATGTACTTGCCAATTCTGAGCAATTTGTAGTGAGACTTGCGACCGCTGTGTTCTGCGCTTAGTGGCGCACATATCCATAGCAAAGGCCGAAGTGGCAAAATTCAGTAGGGGTTGGATTTCTATTAGGCAATAACTCAGTGTCATCTCATCTGGCATAGTAGTGTGCTTCCTTTGATACTTGGCTAGAAAATAGCCATAGGAGAATACAAACAGCTTCTTGAAGCCTACAGTAGCGTTCTATATATTTGATTTCTGGTTGATCTGCTGGTGGCTGTAGTTTCTGCAGTGCATGTACTTGCCAATTCTGAGCAATTTGTAGTGAGACTTGCGACCGCTGTGTTCTGCGCTTAGTGGCGCACATATCCATAGCAAAGGCCGAAGTGGCAAAATTCAGTAGGGGTTGGATTTCTATTAGGCAATAACTCGGTGTCATCTCATCTGGCATAGTAGTGTGCTTCCTTTGATACTTGGCTAGAAAATAGCCATAGGAGAATACAAACAGCTTTTTGAAGCCTACAGTAGCGTTCTATATATTTGATTTCTGGTTGATCTGCTGGTGGCTGTAGTTTCTGCAGTGCATGTACTTGCCAATTCTGAGCAATTTGTAGTGAGACTTGCGACCGCTGTGTTCTGCGCTTAGTGGCGCACATATTCATAGCAAAGGCCGAAGTGGCAAAATTCAGTAGGGGTTGGATTTCTATTAGGCAATAACTCAGTGTCATCTCATCTGGCATAGTAGTGTGCTTCCTTTGATACTTGGCTAGAAAATAGCCATAGGAGAATACAAACAGCTTCTTGAAGCCTACAGTAGCGTTCTATATATTTGATTTCTGGTTGATCTGCTGGTGGCTGTAGTTTCTGCAGTGCATGTACTTGCCAATTCTGAGCAATTTGTAGTGAGACTTGCGACCGCTGTGTTCTGCGCTTAGTGGCGCACATATCCATAGCAAAGGCCGAAGTGGCAAAATTCAGTAGGGGTTGGATTTCTATTAGGCAATAACTCGGTGTCATCTCATCTGGCATAGTAGTGTGCTTCCTTTGATACTTGGCTAGAAAATAGCCATAGGAGAATACAAACAGCTTCTTGAAGCCTACAGTAGCGTTCTATATATTTGATTTCTGGTTGATCTGCTGGTGGCTGTAGTTTCTGCAGTGCATGTACTTGCCAATTCTGAGCAATTTGTAGTGAGACTTGCGACCGCTGTGTTCTGCGCTTAGTGGCGCACATATCCATAGCAAAGGCCGAAGTGGCAAAATTCAGTAGGGGTTGGATTTCTATTAGGCAATAACTCAGTGTCATCTCATCTGGCATAGTAGTGTGCTTCCTTTGATACTTGGCTAGAAAATAGCCATAGGAGAATACAAACAGCTTCTTGAAGCCTACAGTAGCGTTCTATATATTTGATTTCTGGTTGATCTGCTGGTGGCTGTAGTTTCTGCAGTGCATGTACTTGCCAATTCTGAGCAATTTGTAGTGAGACTTGCGACCGCTGTGTTCTGCGCTTAGTGGCGTACATATCCATAGCAAAGGCCGAAGTGGCAAAATTCAGTAGGGGTTGGATTTCTATTAGGCAATAACTCAGTGTCATCTCATCTGGCATAGTAGTGTGCTTCCTTTGATACTTGGCTAGAAAATAGCCATAGCAATATGATAGGATTGTTTGGTTTTAAAAACACAAAAAAAAAAAAAAAACACAAAAAAACACAAAAAAACCCAAAAAGAAGTAAAAAAAAAAAAAAAGTTATAACTCTCATTTTAAAAATGTTTAACCCGAGGGCTAGGGGTAGAGGACGAGGGCGGGGACGTGGGCGTCCAACTACTGCAGGGGTCAGAGGCCGTGGTCCTGGGCGGGGTGAGACACCACCTGCTGATGAGGGAGCAGGGGAGCGCCGCAGAGCTACACTCCCTAGGTTCATGTCTGAAGTTACTGGGACTCGTGGTAGAGCACTGTTGAGGCCAGAACAGTGCGAACAGGTGATGTCGTGGATTGCTGACAATGCTTCGAGCTATTTGTCCACCACCAGTCAGTCTTCCACGCAGTCCACCCATGTCACCGAAATCCCCACTCCTCCAGCTCCTGCACCTCAGCCTCCTCCCCCCCAGTCTGCCCCCTCCCAGGAAAATTTGCCATTTGAACCGGCATACTCTGAGGAACTGTTTTCTGGACCCTTCCCACAGTCACAAACCACTTGTCCGGTTGCTGCTGAGCAATTTTCCGATGCCCAGGTTTTCCACCAGTCACAGTCTGTGGGTGATGATGACCTTCTTGACGTAGTGGAAGTGTGTAAAGAGGTGTCCGACGATGAGGAGACACGGTTGTCAGACAGTGGGGAAGTTGTTGTCAGGGCAGGAAGTCCGAGGGGGGAGCAGACTGAGGGATCGGAGGATGATGAGGTGACAGACCCAAGCTGGGTTGAGAGGCCGGGTGAACACAGTGCTTCTGAGACGGAGGAGAGTCCTCGACCTGAACAGGTTGGAAGAGGCAGTGGTGGGGCCAGACGGAGAGGCAGGGCCAGAGCTGGTGCATCAGCGCCACTGTCAACTAGTGAAGCTCCCGTGGTGAGGGCTCTTGCGGCGAGGGCTAGATCTTCAGAAGTGTGGAGGTTCTTTAAGGAAACACCGGATGACCGACGGACTGTGGTGTGCAACATTTGCCAAACCAGGCTCAGCAGGGGTTCCACCACTACTAGCTTAACTACCACCAGTATGCGCAGGCATATGAATGCTAAGCACCCCACTCAGTGGCAACAAGCCCGTTCACCTCCGGCCGTGCACACCACTGCTCCTTCCCCTGTGTCAGCTGCTAGTCAGCCCCCTGCCCAGGACCCTGGCACAAAAACCCCATCGTCGCCTCCACGATCCTCCACAGCATCCACCAGCGTTCAGCTCTCCATACCCCAGACGCTGGAGCGGAAACGCAAATATAGTGCAACCCACCCGCACGCCCAAGCCCTTAATGTGCACATCTCCAGATTGCTTAGCCTGGAGATGCTGCCCTATAGGCTAGTAGAGACCGAGGCCTTTCGCAACCTCATGGCGGCGGCCGCCCCTCGGTATTCGGTCCCCAGCCGCCACTACTTTTCCCGATGTGCCGTCCCAGCCCTGCACCAGCACGTGTCAGACAACATCATCCGTGCCCTGACCAACGCCGTTTCTGACAAGGTCCACCTGACCACGGACACGTGGACGAGTGCTGCCGGGCAGGGCCACTATATATCGCTGACGGCACATTGGGTTAACTTGGTGGAGGCTGGGACCGAGTCTGACCCTGGGGCTGCTCATATACTGCCGACGCCGAGGATTGCGGGGCCTACCTCGGTCCAGGTGTTTCAGGCCTACTATGCCTCCTCCTCCTCCCACCCCTCCTCCACCTCCTCCTCCGAACTACCATCCGTGGGCACGGCGCCATCAGTCGGTAGCTCTAGGCACAGCAGCAGTGCCGTCGCTAAGCGACAGCAGGCGGTGCTCAAACTGCTGAGCCTAGGCGACAAAAGGCACACCGCCCAAGAGCTATTACAGGGCATCACGGCGCAGACTGATCTGTGGCTGGCACCGCTGAACCTCAAGCCGGGAATGGTTGTGTGCGACAACGGCCGTAACCTGGTGGCGGCTCTGCAACTCGGCAGACTGACACATGTGCCATGCCTGGCCCATGTGTTAAATCTGATAGTGCAGCGTTTCCTCAAGACATACCCCAATCTGTCTGATTTGCTCACGAAGGTGCGCCGCATCTGTGCGCATTTCAGGAAGTCCAGCCCAAATGCTGCCACTATCAGGGCAGCGCAGCGCCGCCTCCAACTGCCCGCTCACCGACTGTTGTGCGACGTGCCCACGAGGTGGAATTCAACACTGACCATGTTATCCAGAGTTTACCAGCAGCGCAGAGCGATTGTAGACTGCCAGATGTCAACTTCCACCAGAACTGGTAGTCAGGTCAGTCAGCTTCCTCAAGTCTACAATGAGGAGTGGACGTGGATGTCTGATATCTGTCAGGTGCTGAGTAACTTTGAGGAGTCAACACAGATGGTCAGTGGCGATGCCGCCATCATCAGCCTCACCATCCCGCTGCTTGGCCTGTTGAAAAACTCTCTGGTCAGCATGAAGTCGGAAGCTTTGCGCTCGTCACAAGAGACGGGGGAAGAATATTCCCTTGTTGATAGCCAAAGCACCCTGAGGTCTGTTTCTCAGCGCATATCGGAGGAGGTGGAGGTGGAGGAGGATGAGGAGGAAGAGGAGGAGAATGTTGGCGAGACACAAGAGGGGACCATTGTTGAGTCCTTCACTGTTCAGCGTGTATGGGCAGAAGAAGAGGAGTTGGAGGAGTTGGAGGAGGAGGAAATGGACAGTCAGGCCAGTGAGGGGAGTGAATTCTTACGCGTTGGTACTCTGGCGCATATGGCAGATTTCATGCTAGGCTGCCTATCCCGTGACCCTCGCGTTCAAAGAATTTATTCCAGCACCGATTACTGGGTGTTCACTCTCCTGGACCCACGGTACAAGCAAAATCTTTCCACTCTCATCCCTGCAGAGGAAAGGAGTGTGAGAATGCATGAATACCAGCAGGCCCTGGTGCACAAGCTGAAACAGTATTTCCCTTCTGACAGCGCTAGCGGCAGAGTGCGTAGTTCTGCGGGACAAGTAGCGAGGGAGAGTAGGCGAGCAGGCAGCTTGTCCAGCACTGGCAAGGGTACGCTTTACAAGGCTTTTGCCAGCTTTATGTCACCCCAGCAAGACACTGTCACCTGTCCCCAGTCTCGGCAGAGTAGGGCTGATCTTTACAGAAAGATGGTGAGGGAGTACGTAGCTGACCATACCATCGTCCTAAATGATCACACAGCTCCCTACAACTACTGGGTTTCAAAGCTGGACATGTGGCACGAACTGGCGCTGTACGCCTTGGAGGTTCTTGCCTGCCCTGCCGCTAGCGTCTTGTCCGAGCGGGTTTTCAGTGCAGCTGGTGGCATCATCACCGATAAGCGTACACGCCTGTCGACTGACAGCGCTGACAGGCTGACGCTTATTAAAATGAATAAAGGCTGGATTTCTCAGAATTTCCAATCTCCACCAGGTGAAGGAAGCTCAACCTGAATAATTGATCCACACCTCCTCCTCCTCCTCATTTTCCTCCTTCTCCTCCTCTTTGTACAGTAAAGCAGAGGAAAATGGCTATTTTTTGACAGGGCCCACTGGCTCTTGCTATAGTACTTCATGCATTTAATTTTTCTGGAGGGCCACCTACCCGGTCCTCTGTTTGAAACAATTTTTGTGAGTGCCACATACAGGCACTCAATCTATTCCATTTTTCTGGAGGGCCACCTACCCGGTCCTCTGTTTTAAAAAATTTTTGGGACTGCCACATACAGGCACTCAATCTATTCCATTTTACTGGAGGGCCACCTACCTGCTCCTCTGGTTTGAAACATTTTTGGGACTGCCACATACAGGCACTCAATCTATTCCATTTTACTGGAGGGCCACCTACCTGCTCCTCTGGTTTGAAACATTTTTGGGACTGCCACATACAGGCACTCAATCTATTCCATTTTACTGGAGGGCCACCTACCTGCTCCTCTGGTTTGAACAATTTTTGGGACTGCCACATACAGGCACTCAATCTATTCCATTTTACTGGAGGGCCACCTACCTGCTCCTCTGGTTTGAAACATTTTTGGGACTGCCACATACAGGCACTCAATCTATTCCATTTTACTGCAGGGCCACCTACCTGCTCCTCTGGTTTGAACAATTTTTGGGACTGCCACATACAGGCACTCAATCTATTCCATTTTACTGGAGGGCCACCTACCTGCTCCTCTGGTTTGAAGAATTTTTGGGACTGCCACATACAGGCACTCAATCTATTCCATTTTACTGGAGGGCCACCTACCTGCTCCTCTGGTTTGAAACATTTTTGGGACTGCCACATACAGGCACTCAATCTATCCCATTTTACTGGAGGGCCACCTACCTGCTCCTCTGGTTTGAAACATTTTTGGGACTGCCACATACAGGCACTCAATCTATCCCATTTTACTGGAGGGCCACCTACCTGCTCCTCTGGTTTGAAACATTTTTGGGACTGCCACATACAGGCACTCAATCTATTCCATTTTACTGCAGGGCCACCTACCTGCTCCTCTGGTTTGAACAATTTTTGGGACTGCCACATACAGGCACTCAATCTATTCCATTTTACTGGAGGGCCACCTACCTGCTCCTCTGGTTTGAAGAATTTTTGGGACTGCCACATACAGGCACTCAATCTATCCCATTTTACTGGAGGGCCACCTACCTGCTCCTCTGGTTTGAAAAATGTTTGGGACTGCCACATACAGGCACTATCCAAATTAAATTGTCTCCATAGCAGCCTCCACACGTTGTCTCCATTGCTACCTCCAAAAGTCGTCCATATAGCTGCCTCCATACATCGTCCCTTTATCAAACGAGGTGTGTCAGGCAGAAATTTGGGTTGTTTTCATGGATTCCACATCAAAGTTGTTAACTTTGTCGCCACCCTGCTGTGTTATCCACAAAATATACTGGCAAACTTTTACCATTTAGGGATATTATTTCAGCGCTTCTTGCGCATCTGTTTACATTCCCCTCACCCGGCATATCCTAAACTTATAAGAACGCTACTACACTTGATCTTATACAAAAGGTTCTTAGAAGTGCTGTTTGGGGAGTAGCCTAGAGACAGGGGCTTGGATTGGCGAAAGCTCGCCTGGCAGCGGAACGCCAGCTCCATGCGCATCATGCGCTTCTTGCGCATCTGTTTACATTCCCCTAACCCGCCATATCCCAAACTTATAAGAACGCTACTACACTTAACTTGGTGCAGGCTGGGACCGAGTCTGACCCTGGGGCTGGTCATATACTGCCGACGCAGAGAATTGCGGGGCCTACCTCGGTCCAGGTCTCAAAGGCCTACTATACCTCCTCCCACCCCTCCTCCACCTCCTCCTCCTCCGAATTACCATCCGTGGGCATGGCGCCATCAGTCGGTAGCTCTAGGCACAGCAGCAGTGCCGTCGCTAAGCGACAGCAGGCGGTGCTGAAACTGCTGAGCCTAGGCGATAAAAGGCACACCGCCCAAGAGCTATTACAGGGCATTCCACATCAAAGTTGTTAACTTTGTCGCCACCCTGCTGTGTAATCCACAAAATATACTTGCAAACTTTTACCATTTAGGGATATTATTTCAGCGCTTCTTGCGCATCTGTTTACATTCCCCTCACCCGCCATATCCTAAACTTATAAGAACGCTACTACACTTGATCTTATACAAAAGTGCTGTTTGGGGAGTAGCCTAGAGACAGGGGCTTGGATTTGCGAAAGCTCGCCTGGCAGCGGAGCGCCAGCTCCATGCACATCATGCGCTTCTTGCGCATCTGTTTACATTCCCCTCACCCGGCATATCCTAAACTTATAAGAACGCTACTACACTTGATCTTATACAAAAGTGCTGTTTGGGGAGTAGCCTAGAGACAGGGGCTTGGATTGGCGAAAGCTCGCCTGGCAGCGGAGCGCCAGCTCCATGCGCATCATGCGCTTCTTGCGTATCTGTTTACATTCCCCTCACCCGGCATATCCTAAACTTATAAGAACGCTACTACACTTGATCTTATACAAAAGTGCTGTTTGGGGAGTAGCCTAGAGACAGGGGCTTGGATTGGCGAAAGCTCGCCTGGCAGCGGAGCGCCAGCTCCATGCCAAGATCCAACTAACATAGTTTTAACTGCAGCACCTTTAATCTACTACTAGTTCACTGCCTCCATACATGGTCCCCTTATCAAACGAGCTGTGTCAGGCAGAATTTTGGGTTGTTTTCATGGCTTCCATGTTAACTTTGTCGCCACCCTGCTGTGTAATCCACAAAATATACTGGCAAACTTTTATCATGTACCGATATTATTTGAGCGCTTCTTGCTCACCTCCTTTGGTTCCTCTCTGCCACCCATTGGTTTGAAGCCTGAGTCCATTTAGGGTATGTCGCCATGACACTCTCTAGCCTGCTGCCGCTGCCTCTGCATGCCGTCCCCTATAGTGTCAGGGTCAATTATTGCATGTTTTAGATGCTATCTAGCTTCATTCTGTCACTCTGTCATGGCCATGCTGTTGCCCATAATTTTGGCATAATGGTGCGTTTAAGCAGCCTCAGAGGCATCAATGCATGCTGCCCCTGCTGTTTCCTGTCCATTTCCGTGGTGTTTCCATCCTTTTCTGAGGTTCCCAGGTGTTTGGCCAAGCTTCCCTGTGCAGAGCCTTGGTCCCCTTGAAAAATGCTCGAGTCTCCCATTGACTTCAATGGGGTTCGTTATTCGAGACGAGCACTCGAGCATCGGGAAAAGTTCGTCTCGAATAACGAGTACCCGAGCATTTTAGTGTTCGCTCATCTCTAATCATAAGTTTACATCGTATTTCATAATAACTAATATGCTCTGTAGTTGCGGATATATATATATCATTGTATCATCATTGTCGATGATGTTGGTGAATCTAGATTGGGAGACGACTCAGTTCCAAGAGACGTATTGGGGCAAATACATTTCCTTATGGTCACATTAAGCCTGATGGAAGCTGCTCGTAAACTATACTCTTTTCCATAACCATATCAGGAGATACGGGTATACACAGGGTATACGGGTATAACTCACTCCTATAACTAGCCTACTGAGAGAAAACAATATATCATATGGTGCGGTGTTGCATGGCGTCCGCCGCTTCTGGGGTGTGGTGCCGGTGGGGGCCCAGGGCCCTGAGCCATGGGGGCTATGCCTGCCAGTATAGGTACTGGGGGGCAACCGGGTCTTGGTCCCTGCCGGCGCTGTGCTGCAGCGGTGGTGGACGCCATGTGATGCCGCACTTAATAGCATAGGGACCCACCATAAAGAGGTCACCGTGAAGTGGTTGGTGGGTTTACACAATTTGACCAAAATGTAACTAAGAACCTCGAGTTCGTTATATAATGTAGCCTAGCGGCAGTAGATCATTGTGTGATGTGTGGATGTGCGGTCCAGTTCTTTTTCTCTCCCCATGTTGGTTTAGTACATTCTATCCCTTCATTTATTTTGTTTTTCCTGGTACCAGCACTCCGCCCCATTCGACCCAGGTGTTTTTAAATTAGCAGGAGACTGCATATAGGGGCCGCCTACTTCCTCTCAGCTAGTGTCTGAGACCACATGGAACAGTGAGTATTCAACACCTGTTCACAAATGGTGAGCCTTTTTTCCTATTCACATGGTGCAGTGTTGCATGGCGTCCACCGCTTCTGGGGTGCGGTTCCGGTGGGGGCCCAGGGCCCGGAGTCATGGGGGCTATGCCTGCCAGTATAGGTACTGGGGGACAACCGGGTCTTGGTCCCTGCCGGTGCTGTGCTGCAGCGGTGGTGGACGCCATGTGATGCCGCACATAATAGCGTAGGGACCCACCATAAAGAGGTCACCGTGAAGTGGTTGGTTGGCTTATACAATTTGATCAAAATGTAACTAAGAACCTGGAGTTGTTTATATAATGTAGCCTAGCGGCAGTACGTCATTGTGTGATGTGTGGATGTGCGGTCCAGTTCTTTTTCTCTCCCCATGTTGGTTTAGTACATTCTATCCCTTCATTTATTTTGTTTTTCCTGGTACCAGCACTCCGCCCCATTCGACCCAGGTGTTTTTAAATTAGCAGGAGACTGCATATAGGGGCCGCCTACTTCCTCTCAGCTAGTGTCTGAGACCACATGGAATAGTGAGTATTCAACACCTGTTCAAACATGGTGAGCCTTTTTTCCTGTTCACATGGTGCGGTGTTGCATGGCGTCCGCTGCTTCTGGGGTGTGGTGCCAGTGGGGGCTATGCCTGCCAGTATAGGTACTGGGGGGCAACCGGGTCTTGGTCCCTGCCGGTGCTGTGCTGCAGCGGTGGTGGACGCCATGTGATGCCGCACATAATAGCGTAGGGACCCACCATAAAGAGGTCACCGTGAATTGGTTGGTGGGCTTATACAATTTGATCAAAATGTAACTCAGAACCTCGAGTTCGTTATATAATGTAGCCTAGAGGCAGTAGATCATTGTGTGATGTGTGGATGTGCGGTCCAGTTCTTTTTCTCTCCCCATGTTAATATATCATATGGGGTGGAGGGAGCCCTAACGCTAAACCCTCTTCTCAGCTGTTCCTGCCTATAGCCCTTTCTACCATAAGCGAGAGAAGACAATTGGCTGATGTTTCCTTCCTTTGTCTACAAAAACCACCTTTAGTGTCATAGCTAATTAGTGTACAAATTAGTCCAGACTACTTCTGGAATTTAGAAACTGACGAACTAGATTAAGAGAAATGAGTAGAAATACAATATTGCTGTAGGAGATGTGCTCTAGGAAAATGAGTACTACAATAGGAGGAAGAAAAATGGTACCCAATAAAGGTCAACCAGGTCCCAGTATAGGGAATAAAATATTATGCAAAAAGATACCAAAACGATAATACTGATTTAATCAAATCAGGTAAAGAATAAAAATGTTTTCACTAGATTTACTGTACCTCCAGTTGATTCTGCACCTGTGATGAAAATAGAAGGAATTATCATTTGATATTTAAAATGTCCACATATTTCAAATTTGTAATTTAACATTTAAGAACCTATATTAGAAAATCAAATCTCTGCAGAATTGCCAGTAATATGTCTTAATAATAATCTGATCAGAATATGTCCTTCCTTTGGAACTTTCATTAATAGGCTGCGATGTTTAAGAATATCTTTATTGAAATCCTAGTAATCTTATTTCCTCTCCGGGCTGGCCATATCAAAATTTGTGCCTGCAACCTTTGTGCTTAGGCAACAGCTCCAGAGTCATAGAGAGAAGTGGTCACTGACATTTGCTGGTGCTCTGAATTGCACAGGAGCAAGGAGGAGCCGGCTGCAGGGAGAGCAGGTAGGTTAGTATTGATTTTTGTATTTGTTTTATGCCGTGCTGTATATATAATGTGGGCATATGCTGTGAATCTCTGTTTACTGGGGGTCATGTGCTATGACTATATACTGTGCAGCATGTGCAGGGGATACCTATCTACTGGGAGGCATGTGGAGGGCTACCTATCCACTGGGGAGGATGTGCACGGGCTATCTATCTACTGGGGAGCATGTAAAGGGGCTACCTAACTACTAGGGGCATGTCAGGGCTACCTATCTACTGGGGGCTTGTGCTGGGGCTACCTACCTACTACATGCCATGTGTTGTGACTACCTATGGGGGACATGTGCTGGGCTAAATACAGTATATATGTAGTTTGTGCTTTATATTATATGAACACACCCTTAATGAATTAGTGGGTGCTGTATGTCAGTTAAGGGGATTCAATACATATAATAATCATAAATTTGCTATAATTCATTCCAGGGAACTATAAATAGGAGAAGGAATTTATGTAGCACCAATATGTAATATGGCATAATGGCAAAAGATGGGAACTAAAGTAAGGGATGGGGCCCAAAAATATTGTCAGTTAGGTGCCTCTAAATTCCTAGTCGAGGCCCAGCTGAGAATTATATAGTCTTAAACCTCCTGCTCATGATTGTGAGCAGTCTGATTGTAAACAGGCCATATCTCGGGCCGGCCGACTGCACAGACTGCACAGTGCACAGAGGATGGACTTTCATGCGTTGTATAAAAATATAATGCACAGATTCTTGTACACTGGCCAGACTGCAGCGTCTTTACTTCCGTCCTCTGCATAGTGTGCAGTCTGTTGGGCCAATCCAACATACAGCCTGTTTTCCATGGGGTGTAAACAATCGTTCGTGCATCTGAATTCTGACTATTTTATGAATAATTGACTTAAGTCTGGTTTTCCAACTTATTATTTTTTTCTCAGCCTTGTCCTTCTGATTACCTTTTTCAAAACTTAAGTCTGTCTAAAACATGCAAACCTGTTTTACCTGCCCCAACCTACAATTTTACCCATGATCCCCGCTGGGACCTCAGCCCATTCTGAAGTCTCTCTTGCCTGTTCCTGGTGCTATAGAACAGATTTTCTTAGGTATAGACCAGCATCCAGCCGGTGCACTTCAAGACGTAGTAATCCAGAGATCATACCATTGACTAATTAAACATCTTATTAATATCTTGGAAAACAAATTTGCCAAAATGTATTCTTTACATTAAAAATAGATACTTATACTCACTGAAATTCAAAATAACTTTTATTCCAAATTTCTGGACTGTAAAAATGAAAGAAAACACATGTTAGTACCATAGTTGCCTGACTTTCATATAAATTTGTACATGTATTTATACTCAACAACACAATGTAAGATTTATGTTTTTTGCCTGAAGAAGGTTCTAGTACAGAACCGAAACACGTCGCGATTTTTATTCATGTTTTATTCATTTTTATGAAATAAAGCACAAGATTAATTTTAAGATCGGAACTCCGAGATGTACTTTTTTGAGAGCTATATCTAACAAGCTTGGAATACCAGCAGTAATTTCCTTCATAAAGTTTTCTTAATATAGTACTTTGTAGAGATGAGCGAGCACTAAAATGCTCGGGTGCTCGTTATTCGAGACAAACTTTTCCCGATGCTCGAGTGCTCGTCTCGAATAACGAACCCCATTGAAGTCAATGGGAGACTCGAGCATTTTTCAAGGGGACCAACGGTCTGCACAGGGAAGCTTAGCCAAACACCTGGAAACCTCAGAAAAGGATGGAAACACCACGGAAATGGACAGGAAACAGCAGGTGCACCATGCATGGATGCCTCTGAGGCTGCTTAATCGCACCATTATGCCAAAATTATGGGCAACAGCATGGCCATGACAGAGTGACCGAATGAGGCTAGATAGCATCTAAAACATGCAATAATTGACCCTGACACTATAGGGGACGGAATGCAGAGCGGCAGGCTAGAGAGTGTCATGGCGACATACCCTAAATGGACTCAGGCTTCAAACCAATGGGTGGCAGAGAGGTGAGCAAGAAGCGCTGAAATGATTTCCTATGTCAACAAAAGGTTGACGGTATATTTAGTCGATAACACAGCATGGGGGCGACATAGTGACCAAGTTCCATAATGTATCTGGTGAAACACCCGAAAAATGAGCCTGACACAGCTCGTTTGATAAGGGGACGACATGTGGAGGCAGCCATGGAGACGACTTCCATGATTAAGAGCGACAGTATGGGGCATCCATATTGCGCTGCTATGATTGAAACTTCAGGTCTCCAGCATGGCAGCGACAGATGCGCCGAGTTCCATTATGTATCTGGTGAAACACCTGAAAATTCTGCCTGACACAGCTCGTTTCATAAGGGGATGATGTGCTGTATTTCCTCTCGTGCTCCAGCGTCTGGGGTATAGACAGTTGAAAGTTGCACATGGAGACATTGGTGGATGCTGTGGAGGATCGTGGAGGCGAAATGGACAGGAAACAGCAGGGGCAGTATGCATGAATGCCTCTGAGGCTGCCTAATCTTGGGATGGAGCTGGCGGTCCCCTGCCAGGCGAGCTTTCGCCTGTCCAAGCCCCTGTCTCTTGGCTCCTCGCCACCCAAAATGGGCCTGGGGGCAAGAAGCATTTACTTTGAAAAAATTGTAATTTTCAAAGCAGGCGGGGGCTACAAACAGCACTTCTAAGAACCTTTTGTATAAGATCAAGAGTAGCACTGTTCTTATAAGTAATTGGCTTAGTTATGGTGTGTGAGGGGAATGTAAACAGATGCGCAAGAAGCGCTGAAATAATATCGGTAAATGATAAAAATTTGCCAGTATATTTTGTAGATAACACAGCAGGGGGGCGACAAAGTTAACAAGTTTGATGTGGAAGCCATGAAAACAACCCAAAATTCTGCCTGACACAGCTCGTTTGCTAAGGGGACAATGTATGGAGGCAGCTATATGGCCGACTTTGGGAAGGCAGCTATGGAGATGATGTGTGGAGGTAGCAATGGAGACAACGTGTGGAGGCAGCTATAAAGACGAAGTGTTGAGGCTGCTATGGAGACAATTAAATTTGGATAGTGCCTGTATGTAGCAGTCCAAAAAAGTTTTCAAACCAGAGGAGCAGGTAGGTGGTCCTCCGGAAAAATTAAATAGATTGAGTGCCTTTATGTGGCAGTGCAAAAAAGTTTTCAAACCAGAGGACCGGATGGGTGGCCCTCCAGAAAAATTAAATACATAGAGTACTATACCTAGAGCCAGTAGGCCCTGGCAAAAAATGGCCAGTTTCCTCTGCTTTAGTGTACAAAGAGGAGGAGAAGGAGGAAAATGAGGAGGAGGAGTGCATACATTATTCAGGTTGAGCTTCTTTCACCTGGTGGAGAATGGAAATCCTTAGAAATCCAGGCTTTATTCATCTTGATAGGCGTCAGCCTGTCAGCGCTGTCAGTCGACAGGTGTGATGATGCCACCAGCTGCACTGAAAACCCACTCAGACAACACGCTAGCGGCAGGGCAGGCAAGAACCTCCAAGGCATACAGCGCCAGTTCGTGCCACATGTCCAGCTTTGAAACCCAGTAGTTGTAGGGAGCTGTGTGATCATTTAGGTCGATGGTATGGTCAGCTACGCACTCCCTCACCATCTTTCTGTAAAGATAAGCCCTACTCTGCCGAGACTGGGGACAGGTGACAGTGTCCCGCAGAACTACGCCCCCTGCCACTAGCGCTGTCAGAAGGGAAATACTGTTTCAGCTTGTGCACCAGGGCCTGCTGGTATTCATGCATTCTCACACTCCTTTCCTCTCCAGGGATGAGAGTGGAAAGATTTTGCTTGTACCGTGGGTCCAGGAGAGTGAACACCCAGTAATCAGTGCTGGAATAAATTCTTTGAACGTGAGGGTCACGGGATGGGCAGCCTAGCATGAAATCTGCCATATGCGCCAGAGTCCCAACTCGCAAGAAATCACTACCCTCACTGGCCTGACTGTCCATTTCCTCCTACTCCAACTCCTCCAACTCCTCTTCTTCTGCCCATACACGCTGAACAGTGAAGGACTGAGCAATGTTCCCCTCTTCTGTCTCGCCAACATTCTCCTCCTCTTCCTCCTCATCCTCCTCCACCTCCTCCGATATGCGCTGAGAAACAGACCTGAGGGTGCTTTGGCTATCAACAAGGGAATCTTCTTCCCCCGTCTCTTGTGACGAGCGCAAAGCTTCCGACTTCATGCTGACCAGAGAGTTTTTCAACAGGTCAAGCAGCGGGATGGTGAGGCTGATGATGGCGACATTGCCACTGACCATCTGTGTTGACTCCTCAAAGTTACTCAGCACCTGACAGACATCCATGTCCACTCCTCATTGTAGACTTGAGGAAGCTGACTGAAATGACTACCAGTTCTGGTGTAAGTTGACATCTGGCAGTCTACAATCGCTCTGCGCTGCTGGTAAACTCTGGATAACATGGTTTATGTTGAACTCCACCTCGTGGGCACGTCACACAACAGTCGGTGAGCGGGCAGTTGGAGGCGGTGCTGCGCTGCTCTGAGAGTGGCAGCATCTGTGCTGGACTTCCTGAAATGCGCACAGATGCGGCGCACCTTCGTGAGCAAATCAGTCAGATTGGGGTATGTCTTGAGGAACCGCTGAACTATGAGATTTAACACATGGGCCAGGCATGGCACATGTGTCAGTCTGCCGAGTTGCAGAGCCGCCACCAGGTTATGGCCGTTGTCACACACAACTATGCCTGGCTTCAAGTTCAGCGGTGCCAGCCACAGATCAGTCTGCGCCTTAATGCTCTGTAATAGCTCTTGGGCGGTGTGCCTTTTATCGCCTAGGCTCCGCAGTTTGAGCACCGCCTGCTGTCGCTTAGCGACGGCACTGCTGCTGTGCATAGAGCTACCGACTGATGGCGCCATGCCCACGAATGGAAATTCAGAGGAGGAGGTGGGGGAGGGGTGGGAGGAGGAGGAGGCATAGTAGGCCTTTGAGACCTGGACCGAGGTAGGCCCCGCAATCCTCGGCGTCGGCAGTATATGACCAGCCCCAGGGTCAGACTCGGTCCCAGCCTCCACCAAGTTAACCCAATGTGCCGTCAGCGATATACAGTGGCCCTGCCCGGCAGCACTCGTCCACGTGTCAGTGGTCAGGTGGACCTTGTCAGAAACGGTGTTGGTCAGGGCACGTATGATGTTGTCTGACACATGCTGGTCGAGGGCTGGGACGGCCCATCGGGAAAAGTAGTGGCGGCTGGGGACCGAATACCGAGGGGCGGCCGCCGCCATGAGGTTGCGAAAGGCCTCAGTCTCTATCAGCCTATAGGGCAGCATCTCCAGGCTAAGTAATTTGGAGATGTGGACGTTGAGGGCTTGGGCGTGTGGGTGGGTTGCACTGCATCTCCTCTTGCTCTCCAGTGTCTGGAGTATAGACAGCTGAGCGCTGCGCATGGAGACATTGGTGGATGCTGTGGAGGATCATGGAGGCGAAGGTGTGGTTTTTGCACGGGAGGTGTTTGGGCCGGGGCCCTGGGCAGGGGGCTGACTAGCAGATGACACAGGGGATGGAGCAGTGGTGTGCCCGGCCGGAGGTGAACGGCCTTGGTTCCATTGAGTGGGGTGTTTAGCATTCATATGCCTGCGCATACTGGTCGTGGTTAAGCTGGTAGTGGTGGAACCCCTGCTCATCCTAGTGTGGCACAGGTTGCCCACCACAGTCCGTCGGTCATCCGGTGTTTCTTTAAAGAACCTCCAGACTTCCGAAAATCTAGCCCTCGCCACGGGAGCTTCACTATGTGAAACATTTGGCGCTGATGCACCAGCTCTGGCCCTGCCTCTCCGTCTGGCCCCACCACTGCCTCTTCCAACCTGTTCTCGTTGAGGACTCGCCTCCGTCTCAGAAGCACTGTGTTCACCCGGCCTATCAACCCAGCTTGGGTCTGTAACCTCATCATCCTCCGATCCCTCAGTCTGCTCCCCCCTCGGACTTCCTGCCCTGACAACAACTTCACCACTATCTGACAACCGTGTCTCCTCATCGTCTGACACCTCTTTACAAACTTCTTCCACTACGTCAACAATGTCATAATGACCCACAGACTGGGCATCGGGTAAGAGCTCAGCAGCAACCGGACAAGTGGTTTGTGACTCTGGGAAGGGTCCAGAAAACAGTTCCTTTGAGTATGCCGATTCAAATGCCAAATTTTCCTGGGAGGGGGCAGACTGGAGGGAAAGAGGCTGTGGTGGAGGAGCTGGAGGAGTGCTGATTTCGGTGACATGGGTGGACTGCGTGGAAGACTGACTGGTGGACAAATGGCTAGAAGCATTGTCTGCAATCCACGACATCACCTGTTCGCACTGTTCTGGCCTCAACAGTGCTCTACCACGAGTCCCAGTAACTTGAGACATGAACCTAGGGAGTGTAGCTCTGCGGCGTTCCCCTGCTCCCTCATCAGCAGGTGGTGTCTCACCCCGCCCAGGACCACGCCCTCTGACCCCTGCAGTAGTTGGACGCCCACGCCCTCGTCCTCTAACCCCACCCCTAGCCCTCGGGTTCAACATTTTCAAAATTAAAGTGTAATCTGTAAAAAAATGTTGTGTTTTTTTTTGTTTTTTTGTGTTTTTTTTTATGTTTTTGTATTTTTTTTTGTTTTACAAAATGATCAGAAGAAATCACACAGCAACCACAGCAAGATGATGATGATTGCTATGGATAGTTTGCAACCTACACTGACAGCACACAACTGGATTTTGTGCTTTGCCTGTGATGACTTTTAGTTTTGAAAAAAAAATTAAAGTAAAAAAAAAACGGCAACTGTACAATCAAACCCCTAATAAATTGTCCCACTTAGGTGTTTGAGATGGATATGTGTGTCACTAAGAGCTAAATAGAACGTTTGCAAGTCTCCCTGCAAATTCCTCACAATATGGTACTAGCTGCACTACTAGTGCCAGCAAGGCCAGCCACAAGCAAATAAAAAATATATATATATATATATATAACGCTATTGTAGCCCTAACAAGGGCTGTTGGATTCTTGTATGGATAGTTTCTAACCTATACTGACAGCACACAACTGGATTTTGTGCTTTGCCTGTGATGACTTTTAGTTTTGAAAAAAAAATTAAAGTCAAACAAAAAAATCAGCAGACTGTGCCTAATTCAATCAAACCCCTATTAAATTGTCCCACTTAGGTGTTTGAGATGGATATGTGTGTCACTAAGAGCTAAATAGAACGTTCCCAAGTCTCCCTGCAAATTCCTCACAATATGGTACTAGCTGCACTACTAGTGCCAGCAAGCCCAGCCACAAGCAAATTAAAAAAAAATAAAATATAACGCTATTCTAGCCCTAAGAAGGGCTGTTGGGTTCTTGTAGACTCACTCCTGCCTAACACTAAGCTAATATAACACCCTAACACTTTCCCTGACCAGCAGCAGCTCTCTCCCTAACGGCATCCAGGCAGAGAATGATGCGAGCAGCGCGGGCAGGGGCTTGTCTATTCCAGGGTCACCTGATCAGGCCAGCCAACCACTGCTGGGTGGAGTGCAGAGTCTCCTGGCTTGTGATTGGCTCTGTTTCTGGCCGCCAAACATCAACGGCGAGAGATGCCATTTGCTTGAGCTGGCGAAGTATTCGTCCGAGCAACGAGCAGTTACGAGTACGCTAATGCTCGAACAAGCATCAGGCTCGGACGAGTATGTTTGCTCATCTCTAGTCCTTTGCAACTTCAAATATGGTAGAATAACTCTCTGGCTCAATGTTCCATCTCTAGAAATCCATTCTGCATAATTTATCATATTCTATCTTTTAATAAAGGTGTCCAGGCTCCTCCTAAACTTTCACAACATGGCCTCCATTGTAAAAAGACATAGGCTATATTCACACTGCCGTTGCCCGCCCGCACCGTACCATAGCGGGCAACGGCAGTGCACGGGGAGAGGAGGAGGAGGTGAGCGCAGCTCACCCTCGCCCCTCTCCATAGGAATTAATGGCGCACGGCGCCGTACTACGGAGAAGGATAGGACACGTCCTATATTTTTCCGGGTACGGAGCGGTATGGTGCCGCACGTGTTTGGGATATGAAAAAAATGCATAGGAAGTAGATAATCTGCATGAATACGGATCCATTGTTTGGGGAAGGACTTGTTTTCTACTCTTTTCAAACATACTCCTGAAGAACATATAAAACCTATATAAAAAGGAATGATTCCTGAACCTTGAAAAAGACATTGGCAATTTTTCTATTATATATTTTCACTGCTACCTTTAGTGATCAACTGTAATCTGTGTACCTAAGCATTAAAGGGCTATCCTGGGGATATGAACGTCTGATACAAAACCCCATGATGCTATGAATAAATAAATACAACAAAACTCTATGTCATTAATCACAAAATGGAGCTTAAATAGTTTGTTTTCATAATTCACAAAATTGTATGGACTTTCAAAAGTAGGCGGAGTTATCTCCAAGATGTCCAGTGTCTACAACTACAACTCCCATGGTCCTTCAGTTCTCCGTTTTCTCCACAGTGGTGTCCATTAAGGCAGGGGGCATCTCCAATGCTCCCATGGATGTCGTAAAATAGTTATTCCTATGGGTAACTTTAGAGTGGAAACCCATATATAAATTTTTAACATTTTTTTGCCATTTTGACACCAATACAAATTTGAATGTAAATGAATAAAAAGGTCATATAGTTTTAAGTAATATAATTGAAAACATAATTGTAAAAATAACACTTTACAGAGATTTTTGTTTTTTAAAATAAGGTTCAGGATTAGAGATTAATGAGGCCTAAAATGCTCGGGTGCTCCTTATTCGATACAAGCTTTTCCCGATGCTCGGGTGCTCGTATCGAATAACGAACCCCATTAAAGTCAATGGGAGACCCGAGTATTTTTTTAGTAAAGGAGAACATTAAAAGAACAGTGCATAATAAAATATTCCAGATGTTTGCAGATGTTTTGCTTGTAAGAACACAATGAAATAACACTATTCCTCACTCTGCAGGTGTTCACGTGTGACTCTCGCAAAGTTCGGAGATGTTCGGAACATCTGGAATGTGAAGAATATTGTTCTTTCAATGTGTTCTGCACTTAAATGCTCCTGTATTCACTGTTTTTAATGTTTTAATTCTATTCTTCACATTGCAGGTGTTTGTGCGTGTCTCCCGATAGGTTCGGAGATACGCGCGCACATCTGCGAAGTGAAGAATAGAATTAAAACATTAAAAACAGTGAACACAGGACCATTTAAGTGCAGAACACATTGAAAGAACAATATTCTTCACATTCCAGATGTTCCGAACATCTCCTAACTTAGCGGGAGACACGCGCGCACACCTGGAAAGTGAAGAATAGTGTTATTTCAATGTTTTCTAACAAGCAAAACATCTGCAAACATCTGGAATATTTTATTATGTAATGAAAAGGCTGTTCTTCACTTAATTTAATGCTCAATCTCGAGCCGGCGAGATACTCGTCCGAGTAACGAGCCGGTCCAAGTATGCTAATATGGAGATGAGGAGATTTTTTTTGGCAAAAACTATTTATTATAATAGCATACTAACTCCCAAAAAAGAGGGGAAAAAGAGGGGAAGTCTGTTAGAAAATAGAAAATAGCAAAACTACTTTTTTGTTAAATTCATATTTGGAATTTTATACCAACTTTTCTCTATACAGGACAAAGTATAATAAATGGTTGCCACTAGAAATTACACCTTGTGTTCATTAGGCTCTATAAATGGTAACATCAAAATATTGTGGCTTGTAGAAGGAGGGGAGTTAAAAACAGAACTGTAAAATGGGAAAGGGGTTAAACGGTGTTTGCTGTAAAATGAACATACAAAAACAAAGCCACATTTGAATTAGATTGGAATTAAAATGTGTGGTTTAAATAAAATATAATGATAATGCCATCACAGACTAAAGGATTGACCATCCTGGTGTCAGGACTTCATGGTATATGGCAACCCTTACCTTCTTTCACGACTGGTTCTTCAGGACACTTCTTAATTTGAGATTTGACTGTTTGAAATAAAACAGAGAAAATAATATTACATCTACAACTATTACAAAGGAAATTTAATTACACAATTTTTCACTGAAAGACTCTTACTTTATCATCAGATAATATATTACTACAGTATAACATATATGACACAAGTTACACCAAGTTATAATATAAATATACAATATAACATTTCAGCAATCAATTTAATAAAATCTCTTGGAGAGTTTCCAGCACTTGTGCACAAGAATGAAGTCTACATCAGTTCCAGCCTTGTATAGATTTCAGCTATAACGTAATCTATGGCAAAATTCTGGTGCAACCTAAAGTAAATTAAGCCATGAAGATGGTGCAGCCTAAAGTAAGTAGCCATGAAGATGAAGGTGGTGCGTACAGCGGCGTGGAAACTTGAGTGGAGTCGAAGTAAGTAACTTCTTTATTATTTTTGAAAATGGGCAAATTACTGTAGCAACTATCATAAGGGGTTGTATATTATTAAATAAGGGATGTTATATATTATATAATTTGGTGGTCTGTATATTATATAATAAGGGGGCTTAATATTACATAATAAAGGGGGCTGTATATTATATATAATATGATACATTTACCTGCAGCCGATTCTGCACCTGAGAGGAAAACAGAATGAATAATATTTTGCGTAAATAATGTCCAAATTTTTTTAGAACTTTGACTTAACATATTATAAACCATATTAAAAAAAGTGTAAACCTTGTAGTGTATAATATTCTGACCCGTACACTAAGCTTTTATACCACTCATCTAATATCCCCAGAGATAGGTTATACATTTTTTTTTTATAACATTCCTTCTTTTATGTTAAAACTGGCCTTTCCAACTACGTAAGTATTTCTGTTCTACAACAAAAAAAACAGAGATAGACATAGCTAGGAAATGGATCTTAATCTGAAGCATGCATTCCCTCTTTGTCTTTTACTGCTGGTAAAAGAATCAATACCCTGAGCTCAACATTGAAGAGTCTTTAGTGTCAACTCTTCCCATCCAGCCTCTCAAAGTGACTCTTGTTGACTTGTTTATAGGCAAATGATCTCCAATGTAACAAGACAGTTACAATGTTTTTTTTTGATGCACCTTTAAAGTGGGGCATGTGGCTCACTTCTGCTGGACTTTGTATGATAAATGTAGCAGTGTCCATCTGAGCACTGAAACGCCCCTCTCAGTGCAGAAATTTGTGTTGCATGAAGAATAGTGCAGCCGCAACGGGGATCGGGAGCCACGCGGCGGAAATCGGGCCGCGACGGTGGGGGAGTATTAAGTTAATTTGTTTTATCTGTTTAGCAAACTGTGGGGGGCAGGCTGTATACTACATTGGGGCTGGCTGTATACTATGTGGGGCTGGCTGTATACTACATGGGGGCTGGCTGTATACTACATAGTGGCAGGCTGTATACTACATGTGGGCAGGTTGGTTGTATACTACATGGGGCAGGCTGGCTGTATACTACATGGGGCAGGCTGTATACTATGTGGGGCTGGCTGTATACTACATGGGGGCTGGCTCTATACTACATGGGGGCTGGCTGTATACTACATAGTGGCAGGCTGTATACTACATGGGGGCTGGCTGTATACTACGTGGGGCTGGCTGTAAACTACATGGGGGCTGGCTTTATACTACATGGGGCAGGCTGTATACTACATGGGGGCTGGCTGTATACTACATGGGGGCAGGCTGTATATTACATGGGGGAAGGCTGTATACTACATGGGGGTAGACTGTATACTATATGGGAGCTGGCTGTATACTAAATGGGGGCTGGCTGTATACTACATGGGGGCTGGCTGTATACTACATGGGGGCTGGCTGTATACTACATGGGGGCTGGCTGTTAACTGTATGGGGGCTGGCTGTATACTGTATGGGGGCTGGCTCTGTACTACATGGGGGCTGTCTGGCTGTATACTACATGGGGGCTGGCTGTATACTCTATGGGGGCTGGCTGTATACTACATGAGGGCTGGCTGTATACTACATGGGGGCTGTCTGGCTGTATACTACATTGGCGGCTGGCTGTATACTCTATGGGGGCTGGCTGTATACTACATGAGGGCTGGCTGTATACTGTATGGGGGCTGGCTGTATACTACATAGGGGCTTGCTGGCTGTGTACTACAGGGGGATGGCTGTCTGTATACTTCATGGGGGCTGGCTGTATACTACATGAGGGCTGTCTGTATTTAATGGGGGCTGGCTGTATACTGTATGGGGGCTGGCTGTATACTACATAGGGCCGGCTGGCTGTATACTATAGGGGGCTGTTTGTATACTACTAGGGGATGGCTGTCTGTATACTACTGGGGCTGGCTGGCTATATACTACATGGGGCTGACTGTATACTACATGGGGGCTGGCTGGCTGTATACTACTGACCAATGCATTTCCCACCTTCGGCTTATACTCGAGTCAATAGGTTTTCCCAGTTTTTGGTGGTACAATTAGGGGTCTCGGCTTATACTCGGGTTGACTTTATTTATTTTGCAAACTACATTGGGGCTGGCTTTATACTACATGGGGCAGGCTGTATACTACATGGGGGCTGGCTGTATACTACATGGGGGCAGGCTGTATATTACATGGGGGAAGGCTGTATACTACATGGGGGTAGACTGTATACTACATGGGGTCTGGCTGTATACTACATGGGGGCAGGCTGTATACTATGTGGGGGCTGGCTCTATACTACATGGGAGCTGGCTCTATATTACATGGGAGCTGGCTGTATACTAAATGGGGGCTGGCTGTATACTACATGGGGGCTGGCTGTATACTACATGGGGGCAGGCTGTATACTACATGGGGGCTGGCTGTTAACTGTATGGGGGCTGGCTGTTAACTGTATGGGGGCTGGCTGTATACTACATGGGGGCTGTCTGGCTATATACTACTTGGGGGCTGGCTGTATACTCTATGGGAGCTGGCTGTATACTACATGAGGGCTGGCTGTATACTACATGGGAGCTGTCTGGCTGTATACTACATTGGGGGCTGGCTGTATACTATATGGGGGCTGGCTGTATACTACATGAGGGCTGGCTGTATACTGTATGGGGGCTGGCTGTATACTGTATGGGGGCTGGCTGTATACTACATAGGGGCTGGCTGGCTGTGTACTACAGGGGGATGGCTGGCTGTATACTTCATGGGGGCTGGCTGTATACTACATGAGGGCTGGCTGTATTTAATGGGGGCTGGCTGTATACTGTATGGGGGCTGGCTGTATACTACATGGGGGCTGGCTGTATACTATAGGGGGCTGGCTGTATACTACTAGGGGATGGCTGTCTGTATACTACTGGGGCTGGCTGGCTATATACTACATGGGGCTGACTGTATACTACATGGGGGCTGGCTGGCTGTATACTACTGACCAATGTATTTCCCACCTTCGGCTTATACTCGAGTAAATAGGTTTTCCCAGTTTTTGGTGGTACAATTAGGGGTCTCGGCTTATACTCGGGTCGGATTATACTGGAGTATATACAGTACTTGTATAAGCCTTTGGGCATCATATCTACCATGCAGTGGTTTTACTTCATTTATTTTGTATTTATTTGATTATATCTTATAATGGGGTAGTTCATGATATACCTATCAGCATAGGAGGTGTACGGTTTTTAACCCTACTTGGTTAATACAACCATCTTTTGTTAAAAATTGTACATAAGAACATGTAAACATTTGAACAGTGCACATTTGTTTTTAAGGTTTTATGAAAAACTACGCTAGGTTAGCCTACGCCTCTTATAGTATTTGCCGCGTTAGTGGGGGTTTGGCCTTTATCATAAGCCAGTGAAAGATAAATTCCCCCTATGTTCTATGTTTTTAAGTTACACATGCACAATGGGGTTTTACTGTGCAATGGCATTAAAAATTACTACTCCTAAGAAGAGATACCCTGTTTCCCCTAAAATAAGACATCCCCGAAAATAAGACCTAGTACAATTTTGTTCAGGCTTAGAAATACAAGGCCTCCCCTGAAAGTAAGACCTAGCGGGAGTCACTGCAGCAGCTCCCTCCACACCGTACATGAGTATTAGGAAATCTTTTAGATGCTGCAGTGGGTTGTGACTTGGGGAAGAATTAATGGGATAAAATCACTGACTGATAAATGCAAATTCTTGTTAATGGAAAAATAAGACATCCCCTGAAATTAAAACCTAGTGCCTCTTTTGGAGCAAAATTTAACATAAGACACTGGGGCAGATTTATCAAGCAGTCTGAAAGTCAGAATATTTCCAGTTGCCCATGGAAACCAATCACAGCTCAGCTTTCATTTAACCAGTGCATATGAATATTTTAAAGGGGAGCTGTGATTGGTTGCCATGGGCAACTGGAAATATTCTGACTTTCAGACACTTGATAAATCTGCCCCACTGTCTTATTTTGGGGGATAGTAGTATTGTGGGGACACGTGGCGCCTTGGGGGGGGGGGAAGTAATAGTTTTGGGGGGATATAGAGATATGATGGTGAAGATAAGATATGGAGGGAAGGGTAGAGAAGGGGACTGCTGCGGATCCTGTGGCACGCAGGAGTACCTGCGGTTTAATTGGTAGATAGCGATAAGACAGAAAAGTCAAAAGAAATGCACAGGTAGGTGTGTACGCGCTGCCCCTACAGCTAAAATTGTAGTATAGAGGTAAAACTCCAAAAGAGTGTAGGAAGTACATTTTTTAACCGGTTAAGGACCGGGCCTTTTCCTGTTTTTTCATGTCCATTTTTCACTCCCCACCTTCAAAAATCTATAACTTTTTTATTTTTACACGTAAAGAGCTGTGTGATGGCTTGTTTTCTGCGTAACAAATTGCACTTCATAATGATGGTATTAAATATTCCATGCCATGTACTCGGAAGCGGGAAAAAAATTCCAAATGCAATGAAAATGGTGAAAAAACGCATTTGCGCCATTTTCTTGTGGGCTTGGATATTACGTCTTTCACTGAGCGCCCCAAATGACATGTCTACTTTATTCTTTGGGTCGGTACGATTAAGGGGATACCAAATTTGTATAGGTTTTATAATGTTTTCATACATTTACAAAAATTAAAACCTCCTGTACAAAAATAATTTTTTTGATTTTGCCAACTTCTGGCGCTGATAACTTTTTTATACTTTGGTGTACGGAGCTGTGGGTGGTGTCATTTTTTGCGAAATTTGATAATATTTTCAATGATATCATTTTTAGGACTGTACGACCTTTTGATCACTTTTTATAGATTTTTTTAGATTTTTCAAAATGGCAAAAAAGTGCCATTTTCGACTTTGGGCGCTATTTTCCGTTACGGGGTTAAACGCATTGAAAAACCGTCATCATATTTTGATAGATCGGGCATTTTCGGACGCGTCGATACCTGATGTGTTTATGATTTTTACTGTTTATTTATATTTATGTCAGTTCTAGGGAAAGGGGGGTGATTTGAAATTTTAGGTTTTTTTATTATAATTTTTTTTTTTTAAACTTTTTTTAGTTTTTATTTATACTATTTTTCAGACTCCCTAGGGTACTTTAACCCTAGGTTGTCTGATCGATCCTATCATATACTGCCATACTACAGTATGGCAGTATATGGGGATTTTCTAACTCATTCATTACAATGTGCTATCAGCACATTGTAATGAAGGGGTTAAAACGAAATAGCCTCGGGTCTTCGGAAGACCCGAGGCTACCATGGAGACGGATCGCCGCCCCCCGATGACGTCACGGGGAGCGGCGATCCCAGGTAAGATGGCGGCGCCCATGCGCCGCTATCTGTTTGAGGCTGCCGGCAGCTTTGCCGGCAGCCTACGCTGTAAAAACACCCGCGATCGGTGCTAGCACCGATCGCGGATGTTACCGGTAAGCCTTTGCTGCAATATGCAGCAAAGACTTACCGGCTATGGAGAGGGCTCAGCCCGTGAGCCCTCTCCATGCAGCGCGACGCGACCGCCGCCGTGAATACACGGCGGGCGGTCGCGAACCGGTTAAATATAAAATTTTTATTTTTTCAGTGGCGGATGACGCGTTTCAAGGACGTATTGTCCTCTTCATCAGGTCCATAAGCATATTACACTGAACATAATGCTTTAGGGTATATCAGAGAGGAGTACTATTTTGGAAAGAGAGGATAGTACTCCTCTCTGATATACCCTAAAGCATTATGTTCAGTGTAATATGCTTATGGACCTGATGAAGAGGACAATACGTCCTTGAAACGCGTCGTCCGCCACTGAAAAAATAAGAACTTTATATTTAAAAAAAGTACTTCCTACACTCTTTTGGAGTTTTACCTCTATACTACAATTTTAGCTGTAGGGGCAGCGCGTACACACCTACCTGTGCATTTCTTTGGACTTTTCTGTCTTATCGCTATCTACCAATTATTTGGGGGAAACAGGGTAGTAAGATGGCACTATTATTGCATAGCAGCTATTGCTATTTGGAGCACTTTGAATTAAGTGCAAATTGTTCATGTGTAAGTATCAAATATTTCTCCAAAACTATTTAGAGAGTTTTAGAGAATTCAGGCCACCTTAGAGGCGTGTGGAGACTTAAAGCCATAGATGCTCCACTAGGGAATTCTGGGAAAAATGCTAATAATTTTCCAAGGTGTTAAATGGAAAACAATACCTCCTTTTGCTACCTTGAAAGGCAGCCCCCTTACAACCAAGTATGACCTACAAGAAGTCTAAAAACATGATGTGGGATTAAGCCAAACCAGTATATCCATTCCATAAGGAACAGGCTCCCAACTGTAGACAGTGCTGTACAATGTTTTGACCTGATTGGGTCTCCTCAGTACAATGTAGGGAACTGGGAGGCTATTGACTAGGGTCAGAGGGTAAGAGTTCTCCTTATGGAGAGTTTGCAGTCTACGATTCCTTTCCTCACAGAGTCTGCCCCCACCCGTCCTAGTGTTGGGAGAAGATACTTGATGACTACTATGACTGCTAGCTTAGAATGACTATACTAGTACAGGCCTGCCACATGGTAATATGTTTTTTTTTTTTGCTTCTATACTGTTTTGTATTTTGCATTTTCCTATTCTGATATTGCCTCATGACCTGAGCATTAATCCCGGTATTCTCTCTGCTAAGCCTCTCTGTCTAGGCACATGTGGTACTTTCTAAAGGACCATCAAACTGCTGTAGCTTGGAACTGAACAAATAAAATAGTATCATGTGATCTCTCACCATAAAATACTGCAGCCAATATCCATAACTGAGAGATCCAGAGACTCCGCATTTCTGTGAAGAAAGAGAATTATTATACATGAGAACAGGCAGCAGTGGTAAGTAATACACACAACCATAGATAGTTTAATTCAATCCTGCGGTTTCATTTAACTCAAAGAAGCTTTGTTAGCACTGCCCCCCTTTATAACTATATGTTAAAAACAATTTTAATGTTGTTAAAGATATGTATTTTATGAGCACTATATGTCCCAGCACTCTGGATACACCAGGCGATACATTGTGCCGGCAATGGAGATGGATCTTACTTAAATCCAAGTACCGGTACTGTCCCAGTAATATATGGACTTGATGAGTCCTCCAGAGTGAGTTATGCGCTTTATTTATTAACAATACAGGCGGTCCCCTACTTAAGAACACCTGACTTACAGACGACCCCTAGTTACAAACGGACCTCTAGATATTGGTAATTTATTGTGCTTTAGTCCTAGGCTACAATAATCAGCTATAACAGATATCACAGGTGTCTGTAATGAAGCTTTAGTGTTAATCCTGATTCTTATGAGAATCCAACATTTTTAAAATCCAATTGTCACAGAGACCCAAAACAAATTTGGCTGGGGTTACATTTATACAGTATACAGTTCCGACTTACAGTTCCACTTAAGAACAAAACTACAGAGCCTATCTTGTACGTAATCCGGGGACTGTCTCTTTACTGCTCCAACTATTTCTTTTCCATGCACTTCTATGTGAGGTCATCAGACTGATGGGGTTGTCCATTTTAAGGACATTGCAGCAAATAATTGATGTGGTTTGTGTAATGAAAAGTTATTTAACTTTTTCAATATACTTTCTGTATCAATTACTCTCTGCTTGCCGTCCTGCAATAGAAAGCTTCATTATTTACTTTCTGTAGATGCAGTGCTCCATGGTCACACAGGTGCACTGCTGGTTATAACACACAGTGTAATCAAAGCTGTGTGACATCACATGAGCATGGACCGGTGTTTATCTACAGGAAGAAAATAATGAAGCTTTCTGTTGCATGACAACAAGCAGAGATCTAGAAAACCATGAAGAATTGATATTGAAAGTATATTGGAAAATGTTATAGCTTTTTGTTACATAAACAATATTAATCATTTGCTGTAATGTGCTTAAAGTGAATTATCCCTTTAAGCGGAAGGGTCCTGAGTACTTTAGCTACTATAAATCAATGCAACTATTTTTCATTCCTGGACCCAAAATATCTCTTAACTAACTAATTTTTGGGAGGAGTTATCACATTCTTTTTCTGTGCACTTCTTTTTGCAACTTTTTTGGATGTGTTGGCAGATTTGTGCCTTTTTTTGAGACTATGACACATTTCCTGGAAAGTTTGCAATGAGTTATCATGTATTGTTCCAGATTTATCTAGGTGGATATTTTGAAAAGTCGCAAAAAAAGACAGGCTTAGAATTTGCAGACTAAGGTCTATTGCTCACAAGTGAGTTTGATGTGTGCAACTTCAAACCAAGTATCAAACTTGGATTTTGTGCTTGCTGGAACGTCCAGCCTGAATGCTTAGAAATCGAAACTGAACTGAAATGCTGAGTTCAGTTCCGGTTTCTGGGTGTTCAGGCCGGATATTCCAGCAAGTTGCATACATCAAATTCGCTTGTTTCCAATATTCATAAAGATAAATTAACTCGATCATGTTTTTTTAAAATGTTCATATTAATAGTCCATTATTTCTAGATTTGAATATATGTAAACATTTTTTCAATCTACTCCTCATTTACAATTTGAACAATATTATTGTTTTCAAAATTTAAAAGAGGTCATTCCTATTTTCAAATAATTAAGAAAATGGTTTGCTACATGACTACATATCATTTGTATATTCACCTGCTCCTCTTCGTTTCAAGACTGTAACTGCTGATGGATGACACAGCATTTTTATATTGTAGTTTATGGGATCTTAGCTTTTCTTTGCCAAAGTCAATTTATTAAAAAATAATCACGTCTAGTGCTCTGCCCGTAACAATTGTGTAAGTCCCTTTCTGTTTATTGTGCGGAGTCTGGCAGAGGAACAATGTGAAGATTTATAGCAAGTGATTATGAGAACCTATTCACAATTCACATCTTACTGAGGCAACCGAGACAACTATATTGGGAATGGAAATTTTCCTCTTCCCTCTATAAAGTACATTCCTAAGAGGGCCTAAAAAAAATCCTATTTTTTTGTAGCACCGGAAGAGGGCCGTATGGAAAATCTGTACCCTAACTTTTGTTCATGATTTCACAGGTTTGCATGTGTCATATATCTTAGCACAATGTAGAAATAGAGAAGCAGAAACTGTGTCATTATAATAATAATAATAATAATAATAATTCTTTATTTCTATAGCGCACACAGATTACGCAGCGCTGCACAAGCATGTCAAATTGGTCCCTGTCCCCATGGGGCTCACAATCTAAACAGCCTAACAGTATGTTTTGATGTGTGGGAGGAAACCGGAGTACCCGGAGGAAACCCACGCAAACACGGAGAGAACATACAAACTCTTTGCAGATGTTGACCTGAGTGGGATTCGAACCCAGGACTCCAGTGCTGCAAGGCAGAAGTGCTACTCACTCATCCACCGTGTCATTGTATAGTGTTAGTGGTTCCAAAATAACAGTGTATAATAACGTAACCAAATTCTAAAAACAAATGTGTAATTAGGCTAGAAAATTGCATGGTAAAAATTCTTTGATTACAGAGATTTGCAGATCATTAAAAATAAATAGAGGCGGCATGCCCTGATGCTGAAGGAGTAGGACATGCAACAGATCAGCTCAGCACTGAAAGCATGCTGTCTAACAGGGAACTGGAGGAAGAATAAGGCTCAGGTGACCTGAGCAACAGTGGCCATAGCTCCCCTTATCTTAGATTCATTTCTCCTGAGGTAAACACAGTCAAGACCTAAGATGGCAGGAACTCCCGCACCACAATAGTAGATGCAGAGCCTCCCTTCCTCTGCTATTAAAGCGATTCCCACCAAAGCTTTTTCAGCTAAGGATGTACAGGAGACTCCTACATTTTCTCTTCTGCTGCCTACAGCCCCCAAGAGCTATCACCACGTACCTCAGAGGACTGATTCCCCTCATAAACTACATCCTGAGAGGAAGAGGGACACACAGACTCTCAGCTTCTACTCAAAGACCTGGCTCCACCAGATGGTCCTCTGGGACCCCTACCAAGCCACAGTTTATCAGGGGCCATGTATGTGGCCCATTCTACTCTCCCACAATGACCCCATGCAGCCAGGCCCTGTGGTCTCCTGGCCTAGAGTTGTAGAAGCACTATTTTAACACCCCTCCTCCTCTTCTGTGGCCTCAATCTAGCCCACTTGGGTGGCTCCCAGATTCAAATGCCTCCAGTTCCCTAGACCATTCTCTCCCAATGCAAACAGATTGGTGGTCAGATGTCCATTAACTGCCTTTTTTCATTTTTATGCTCTTACACTCAAAATTAAGGATGCATACAGGTCTACCATTGCTGAAAATGCATCAGTAGCACATATATTGTGCTGAAAATCTCAGCTTATACTTGAGTAAATACGGTAAATGCATTATACTCAAATATTGATGATAAAACAGGTATACTATATGTTTAAAAGTACCTAAGTACCTAAATGAATCAATTTCTGAAAATTTTATGTTTTTTTTTCTTCTGAAACTCCTAGAAATTGTTTTAACTAATAATATCTTTTCATACAACTCTGCCTGATATCCTCAACCCCATGGAAGAGCCATTGCAGAACAAGGGTGGCCCCATCATTTGCTAATCTGTACTTAGGGGCTTTTATAGAATATCTAGGAGTACAAAATCCCTACTATGAAATGATTGTTTTATACTGTATATATACATATTATCTGGTCCGACACTGAGAAGGAAGTCACAGAATTTTTCTCTTACCTAAATCACAACGATTGGGGTATTTTGTTTTCAATGGATGTTACTAAAAAAGAAAAGAGAACAATTTTGCTGCATGAACAAAGTGCACCAAAGTGCAAAAAAAAGTACACATGAGCAGTGCAGGGGTCACCAGATTCATAAAGAATGTGTGCCAGTTTTGGTTAATCTGGCGCCCCCTGCACACTCTATAGGCAAACTGCACTAGTTTTGATAAATATAGCCCAAAATGTACATGTGGGTTCTATTAGATTTATAGATTAAGAATAGAGATGAGCGAACATACTCGTCCGAGCTTGATGCTCGATCGAGCATTAGCGTACTCGTAACTGCTCGTTGCTCGGACGAGTATTTCGCCCGCTCGAGAAAATGGCAGCTCCCGCCGTTTTGCTTTTTGGCGGCCAGAAACAGAGCCAATCACAAGCCAGGAGACTCTGCACTCCACCCAGCATGACGTGGTACCCTTACACGTCGAAAGCAGTGGTTGGCTGGCCAGATCAGGTGACCCTGGGATAGACTAGCCGCTGCCCGCGCTGCTCGGATCATTCTCTGTCTGGATGCCGCTAGGGAGAGAGCTGCTGCTGGTCAGGGAAAGCGTTAGGGTGTTCTATTAGCTTACTGTTAGGCAGGAGTGATTCTACAACAACCCAACAGCCCTTCTTAGGGCTACAATAACGTTATACTTTTTTTTTTATTTGCTTGTGGCTGGGCTTGCTGGCACTAGTAGTGCAGCTAGTACCATATTGTGAGGAATTTGCAGGGGGACTTGCTACCGTTGTGTTTAGCTCTTAGTGACACACATATCCACCTCAAACACCAAAGTGGGAAAATTTATTAGGGGTTTGATTTCAATTAGGCACAGTCTGCCAGTTTCTTTTTATTTTACGTTTATTTTTTTAATAACTCAGTGTCATCTCATCTTGCATAGTAGTGTGCTTTAATACTTGGCTAGAAAATAGCCATAGGAGAATCCAAACGGCTTACTTACGCCTACAGTAGCGTTATATATATTTGATTTCTGGTTGATCTGCTGGTGGCTGTAGTTGCTGCAGTGCATCTACTAGCAAATTGTGAGCAATTTGGAGTGAGACTTGTGACCACTGTGTTTTGCGCTTAGTGACGCACATATCCATCGCAAAGACCGAAGTGGGAAAATTTATTAGGGCCCGGGGTTGTATTTCAATTAGGCACAGTCTGCCATTTCCTTTTTTATTTTACGTTTATTTTTTTCATAACTCAGCGTCATCTCATCTGGCATAGTAGTGTGCTTTAATACTTGGCTAGAAAATAGCCATAGGAGAATCCAAACGGCTTACTTACGCCTACAGTAGCGTTATATATATTTGATTTCTGGTTGATCTGCTGGTGGCTGTAGTTGCTGCAGTGCATCTACTAGCAAATTGTGAGCAATTTGGAGTGAGACTTGCGACCACTGTGTTTTGCGCTTAGTGACGCACATATCCATCGCAAAGACCGAAGTGGGAAAATTTATTAGGGCCCGGGGTTGAATTTCAATTAGGCACAGTCTGCCATTTCCTTTTTTATTTTACGTTTATTTTTTTCATAACTCAGCGTCATCTCATCTGGCATAGTAGTGTGCTTTTATACTTGGCTAGAAAATAGCCATAGGAGAATCCAAACGGCTTACTTACGCCTACAGTAGCGTTATATATATTTGATTTCTGGTTGATCTGCTGGTGGCTGTAGTTGCTGCAGTGCATCTACTAGCAAATTGTGAGCAATTTGGAGTGAGACTTGCGACCACTGTGTTTTGCGCTTAGTGACGCACATATCCATCGCAAAGACCGAAGTGGGAAAATTTATTAGGGCCCGGGGTTGTATTTCAATTAGGCACAGTCTGCCATTTCCTTTTTTATTTTACGTTTATTTTTTTCATAACTCAGCGTCATCTCATCTGGCATAGTAGTGTGCTTTAATACTTGGCTAGAAAATAGCCATAGCAATAGGATAGCATCGTTTGGTTTTAAAAACTAAAAAACACACAAAAAAAAAAAAAACACAAAAAAAAGTTAAAAAAAAATTTAAAGTTATAACTCTCATTTTCAAAATGTTTAACCCGAGGGCTAGGGGTAGAGGACGAGGGCGGGGACGTGGGTGTCCAACTACTGCAGGGGTCAGAGGCCGTGGTCCTGGGCGGGGTGAGACACCACCTGCTGATGAGGGAGCAGGGGAACGCCGCAGAGCTACACTCCCTAGGTTCATGTCTGAAGTTACTGGGACTCGTGGTAGAGCACTGTTGAGGCCAGAACAGTGCGAACAGGTGATGTCGTGGATTGCCGACAATGCTTCGAGCAATTTGTCCACCAGTCAGTCTTCCACGCAGTCCACCCATGTCACCGAAATCGGCACTCCTCCAGCTCCTGCACCTCAGCCTCCTCCCCCCCAGTCTGCCCCCTCCCAGGAAAATTTGCCATTAGAACCGGCATACTCTGAGGAACTGTTTTCTGGACCCTTCCCACAGTCACAAACCACTTGTCTGGTTGCTGATGAGCAATTTTCCGATGCCCAGGTTTTCCACCAGTCGCAGTCTGTGGGTGATGATGACCTTGTTGACGTACTGGAAGAAGTGTGTAAAGAGGTGTCCGACGATGAGGAGACACGGTTGTCAGACAGTGGGGAAGTTGTTGTCAGGGCAGGAAGTCCGAGGGGGGAGCAGACTGAGGGATCGGAGGATGATGAGGTGACAGACCCAAGCTGGGTTGAGAGGCCGGGTGAACACAGTGCTTCTGAGACGGAGGAGAGTCCTCGACCAGAACAGGTTGGAAGAGGCAGTAGTGGGGCCAGACGGAGAGGCAGGGCCAGAGCTGGTGCATCAGCGCCAAATGTGTCAACAAGTGAAGCTCCCGTGGCGAGGGCTCCTGCGGCGAGGGCTAGATTTTCAGAAGTCTGGAGGTTCTTCAAGGAAACACCGGATGACCGACGGACTGTGGTGTGCCACATTTGCCAAACCAGGATCAGCAGGGGTTCCACCACTAATAGCTTAACTACCACCAGTATGCGCAGGCATATGAATGCTAAACACCCCACTCAGTGGCAACAAGCGCGTTCACCTCCGGCCGTGCACACCACTGCTCCTTCCCCTGTGTCAGCTGATAGTCAGCCCCTGCCCAGGACCCTGCCACAAAAACCCCATCGTCGCCTCCACGATCCTCCACAGCATCCACCAGCGTTCAGCTCTCCATACCCCAGACGCTGGAGCGGAAACGCAAATATAGTGCAACCCACCCGCACGCCCAAGCCCTTAATGTGCACATCTCCAGATTGCTAAGCCTGGAGATGCTGCCCTATAGGCTAGTAGAGACCGAGGCCTTTCGCAGCCTCATGGAGGCGGCCGCCCCTCGGTATTCGGTCCCCAGCCGCCACTACTTTTCCCGATGTGCCGTCCCAGCCCTGCACCAGCACGTGTCAGACAACATAATCCGTGCCCTGACCAACGCCGTTTCTGACAAGGTCCACCTGACCACGGACACGTGGACGAGTGCTGCCGGGCAGGGCCACTATATATCGCTGACGGCACATTGGGTTAACTTGGTGGAGGCTGGGACCGAGTCTGACCCTGCGGCTGGTCATATACTGCCGACACCGAGGATTGCGGGGCCTACCTCGGTCCAGGTGTTTCAGGCCTACTATGCCTCCTCCTCCTCCCACCCCTCCTCCACCTCCTCCTCCGAACGACCATCCGTGGGCATGGCGCCATCAGTCGGTAGCTCTAGGCACAGCAGCAGTGCCGTCGCTAAGCGACAGCAGGCGGTGCTCAAACTGCTGAGCCTAGGCGATAAAAGGCACACCGCCCAAGAACTATTACAGGGCATCACGGTGCAGACTGATCTGTGGCTGGCACCGCTGAACCTGAAGCCAGGCATGGTTGTGTGTGACAACGGCCGTAACCTGGTGGCGGCTCTGCAACTCGGCAGACTGACACATGTGCCATGCCTGGCCCATGTGTTAAATCTGATAGTTCAGCGTTTCCTCAAGACATACCCCAATCTGTCTGATTTGCTCACGAAGGTGCGCCGCATCTGTGCGCATTTCAGGAAGTCCAGCACAGATGCTGCCACTCTCAGGGCAGCGCAGCGCCGCCTCCAACTGCCCGCTCACCGACTGTTGTGCGACGTGCCCACGAGGTGGAATTCAACACTGACCATGTTATCCAGAGTTTACCAGCAGCGCCGAGCGATTGTAGACTGCCAGATGTCAACTTCCACCAGAACTGGTAGTCAGGTCAGTCAGCTTCCTCAAGTCTACAATGAGGAGTGGACGTGGATGTCTGATATCTGTCAGGTGCTGAGTAACTTTGAGGAGTCAACACAGATGGTCAGTGGCGATGCCGCCATCATCAGCCTCACCATCCCGCTGCTTGGCCTGTTGAAAAACTCTCTGGTCAGCATGAAGTCGGAAGCTTTGCGCTCCTCACAAGACACGGGGGAAGAAGATTCCCTTGTTGATAGCCAAAGCACCCTTAGGTCTGTTTCTCAGCGCATATCGGAGGAGGAGGAGGTGGAGGAGGATGAGGAGGAAGAGGAGGAGAATGTTGGCGAGACACAAGAGGGGACCATTGTTGAGTCCTTCACTGTTGAGCGTGTATGGGCAGAAGAAGAGGAGTTGGAGGAGTTGGAGGAGGAGGAAATGGACAGTCAGGCCAGTGAGGGGAGTAAATTCTTACGCGTTGGTACTCTGGCGCATATGGCAGATTTCATGCTAGGCTGCCTATCCCGTGACCCTCGCGTTCAAAGAATTTATTCCAGCACCGATTACTGGGTGTTCACTCTCCTGGACCCACGGTACAAGCAAAATCTTTCCACTCTCATCCCTGGAGAGGAAAGGAGTGTGAGAATGCATGAATACCAGCAGGCCCTGGTGCACAAGCTGAAACAGTATTTCCCTTCTGACAGCGCTAGCGGCAGAGTGCGTAGTTCTGCGGGACAAGTAGCGAGGGAGAGTAGGCGAGCAGGCAGCTTGTCCAGCACTGGCAAGGGTATGCTTTACAAGGCTTTTGCCAGCTTTATGTCACCCCAGCAAGACACTGTCACCTGTCCCCAGTCTCGGCAGAGTAGGGCTGATCTTTACAGAAAGATGGTGAGGGAGTACGTAGCTGACCATACCATCGTCCTAAATGATCACACAGCTCCCTACAACTACTGGGTTTCAAAGCTGGACATGTGGCACGAACTGGCGCTGTACGCCTTGGAGGTTCTTGCCTGCCCTGCCGCTAGCGTCTTGTCCGAGCGGGTTTTCAGTGCAGCTGGTGGCATCATCACCGATAAGCGTACACGCCTGTCGACTGACAGCGCTGACAGGCTGACGCTTATCAAGATGAATAAAGCCTGGATTTCTCCTAATTTCCAATCTCCACCAGGTGAAGGAAGCTCAACCTGAATAATTTATCCACTCCTCCTCCTCCTCATTTTCCTCCTTCTCCTCCTCTTTGTACAGTAAAGCAGAGGAAACTGGCTATTTTTTGACAGGGCCCACTGGCTCTAGCTATAGTACTTTATGCATTTAATTTTTCTGGAGGGCCACCGACCCGGTCCTCTGTTTTAAACAATTTTTGGGAGTTCCACATACAGGCACTCAATCTATTCAATTTTTCTGGAGGGCCACCTACCTGCTCCTCTGGTTTGAAAACTTTTTTGGACTGCCACATACAGGCACTCAATCTATTCCATTTTTCTGGAGGGCCACCTACCTGCTCCTCTGGTTTGAAAACTTTTTTGGACTGCCACATACAGGCACTCAATCTATTCCATTTTTCTGGACGGCCACCTACCTGCTCCTCTGGTTTGAAAACTTTTTTGGACTGCCACATACAGGCACTCAATCTATTCCATTTTTATGGAGGGCCACCTACCTGCTCCTCTGGTTTGAAAACTTTTTTGGACTCCCACATACAGGCACTATCCAAATTGAATTGTCTCCATAGCAGCCTCCACACGTTGTCTCCATTGCTACCTCCAAAAGTCGTCCATATAGCTGCCTCCATACATCGTCCCTTTATCAAACGAGGTGTGTCAGGCCGAAATTTGGGTTGTTTTCATGGATTCCACATCAAAGTTGTTAACTTTGTCGCCACCCTGCTGTGTTATCCACAAAATACACTGGCAAACTTTTACCATTTACGGATATTATTTCAGCGCTTCTTGCGCAGATGTTTACATTCCCCTCACCCGCCATATCCTAAACTTATAAGAACGCTACTACACTTGATCTTATACAAAAGGTTCTTAGAAGTGCTGTTTGGGGAGTAGCCTAGAGACAGGGGCTTGGATTGGCGAAAGCTCGCCTGGCAACGGAGCGCCAGCTCCATGCCAAGAACCAACTAACATAGTTTTAACTGCAGCACCTTTAATCTACTACTAGTTCACTGCCTCCATACATGGCCGCCTTATCAAACGTGCTGTGTCAGGCAGAATTTTGGGTTGTTTTCATGGCTTCCACAACAAACTTGTTAACTTTGTCGCCACCCTGCTGTGTAGTCCTCAAAATATACTGGCAAACTTTTACCATTTACGGATATTATTTCAGCGCTTCTTGCGCATCTGTTTACATTCCCCTCACCCGCCATATTCCAAACTTATAAGAACGCTACTACACTTAACTTGGTGCAGGCTGGGACCGAGTCTGACCCTGGGGCTGGTCATATACTGCCGACGCAGAGGATTGCGGGGCCTACCTCGGTCCAGGTGTTTCAGGCCTACTATGCCTCCTCCTCCTCCCACCCCTCCTCCACCTCCTCCTCCTCCGAATTACCATCCGTGGGCATGGCGCCATCAGTCGGTAGCTCTAGGCACAGCAGCAGTGCCGTCGCTAAGCGACAGCAGGCGGTGCTCAAACTGCTGAGCCTAGGTGATAAAAGGCACACTGCCCAAGAGCTATTACAGGGCATTCCACATCAAACTTGTTAACTTTGTCGCCACCGTGCTGTGTAAGCCACAAAATATACTGGAAAACTTTTTTCATTTACGGATATTATTTCAGCGCTTCTTGCGCAGATGTTTACATTCCCCTCACCCGCCATATCCTAAACTTATAAGAACGCTACTACACTTGATCTTATACAAAAGGTTCTTAGAAGTGCTGTTTGGGGAGTAGCCTAGAGACATGGGCTTGGATTGGCGAAAGCTCGCCTGGCAACGGAGCGCCAGCTCCATGCCAAGAACCAACTAACATAGTTTTAACTGCAGCACCTTTAATCTACTACTAGTTCACTGCCTCCATACATGGCCGCCTTATCAAACGTGCTGTGTCAGGCAGAATTTTGGGTTGTTTTCATGGCTTCCACAACAAACTTGTTAACTTTGTCGCCACCCTGCTGTGTAGTCCTCAAAATATACTGGCAAACTTTTACCATTTACGGATATTATTTCAGCGCTTCTTGCGCAGATGTTTACATTCCCCTCACCCGCCATATCCCAAACTTATAAGAACGCTACTACACTTGATCTTATACAAAAGGTTCTTAGAAGTGCTGTTTGGGGAGTAGCCTAGAGACAGGGGCTTGGATTGGCGAAAGCTCGCCTGGCAGCGGAGCGCCAGCTCCATGCCAAGATCCAACTAACATAGTTTGAACTGCAGCACCTTTAATCTACTACTAGTTCACTGCCTCCATACATGGTCCCCTTATCAAACGAGCTGTGTCAGGCAGAATTTTGGGTTGTTTTCATGGCTTCCATGTTAACTTTGTCGCCACCCTGCTGTGTAATCCACAAAATATACTGGCAAACTTTTATCATGTACCGATATTATTTGAGCGCTTCTTGCTCACCTCCTTTGGTTCCTCTCTGCCACCCATTGGTTTGAAGCCTGAGTCCATTTAGGGTATGTCGCCATGCCACTCTCTAGCCTGCCGCTGCTGCCGCTGCCTCTGCATGCCGTCCCCTATAGTGTCAGGGTCAATTATTGGATGTTTTAGATGCTATCTAGCTTCATTCTGTCACTCTGTCATGGCCATGCTGTTGCCCATAATTTTGGCATAATGGTGCGATTAAGCAGCCTCAGAGGCATCCATGCATGCTGCCCCTGCTGTTTCCTGTCCATTTCCGTGGTGTTTCCATCCTTTTCTCAGGTTCCCAGGTGTTTGGCCAAGCTTCCCTGTGCAGAGCCTTGGTCCCCTTGAAAAATGCTCGAGTCTCCCATTGACTTCAATGGGGCTCGTTACTCGAAACGAGCACTCGAGCATCGGGAAAAGTTCGTCTCGAATAACGAGTACCCGAGCATTTTAGTGCTCGCTCATCTCTTGATGGCCTAACACACTGCATAACGGACTATATTAACTTCTGTACAGAGAACACGGTACCCACAAAAATGGTGAGGTGCTTCTCTAACAACAAACCCTGGATTAACCCTGATATAAAAGCTCTTCTTAAAGAGAAAAAGAGATTTTTTAGATTAGGTGACAGGGAAAACCTGAGGATTGTTCAAAAGGAGCTGAGGCGACAGATAAGGGAGGGGAAATCCAGATACAAGAGGAAGATAGAGGAGCAGATGCAACAGAAAAACATCAGTGGGGTGTGGAAAAGCCTCAAATCAATATCTGATCACAGACAGCCTGTCTCTCAGGTTACAGCAGATAAGGAGTGGGTTAATGAACTTAATCTATTCTTCAATAGGTTTGATCACACACCTGCCTCTCCCACCTCACAGGCTTCCCTCCTGAGACAACATGAGTCCATGTCATCAGGAAACCATTCTATTGTCTCCTCCACACTCAATGTCTGCCCCACTAGATCCCCTGCTGTTAGCCCTCATCCACAGATCAGTCACAGCTGTCAGTCATCAGGCTACAATTTGATCCTTACAAGTGCCCAGGTGAGAAAAGAGCTGAAAAGACTCAATGTGGGCAAGGCTACAGGACCAGATGGTATCAGTGCAAGATTAATCAAGACCTGTGGTGATCAGCTTTGTGGTATCATTGCACATATGTTCAACATGAGCCTGGAGTTGGGAAGGGTACCACAACTGTGGAAAACATCTTGTGTGGTACCAGTTCCAAAAACACTTCACCCATCGGACCTCAACAGCTACAGACCGGTGGCATTAACATCCCATTTGATGAAGGTCTTCGAGAGGTTGGTTCTCACACATCTCCGCCCTCTAGTGAGCTCATCTATGGACGCCCTACAGTTTGCTTATCGGCCAGGCATTGGTGTAGATGATGCCATCATCCACCTACTACATCGAACTCTTTCTCACTTGGAGAAACCTGGGAACACTGTGAGAATAATGTTCTTTGATTTCTCCAGTGCTTTCAATACCATACAGCCAGGGCTACTAAGAGACAAACTGGATCTGGCTGGAGTGGACCACCATCTCTCTAGTTGGATCCTAGACTACCTCACAAACCGACCTCAATATGTGAGAGCCCAGGATTGTGTGTCGGATACTGTGATGAGTAGTACAGGTGCACCTCAAGGTACAGTTCTGGCTCCCTTCCTCTTCACATTGTACACAGCAGACTTCAGGTACAATTCATGTAGCTGCTACCTCCAGAAGTTCTCTGATGACTCTGCAATAGTAGGCCTCATTACAGGTGAGAACGACAGGGAGTACAAAGAACTGATCCGGAAATTTGTGGACTGGTGCCAGCGAAACCACAGTCCTCCTTCTCAACCGGTGGTCATCCATGGGACGGACATTGAGGCAGTGAAGTCCTATAAGTACTTGGGTGTCCTCCTCAACAATAAACTGGAGTGGGCAGAGAACATAAACGCACTTCACAGGAGGGGTCAGAGCCGGCTACACCTGCTGAGGAGGCTGAGGGCATTCGGAGTGCGGGGGGCTCTTCTTAAGACCTTCTTCAACTCTGTAGTGGCACCAGCCATCTTCTTTGGCATAGTCTGTTGGGGAAGCAGCATCTCAGCTAGGGAGAGGAGCAGACTGGACAAACTGATTAGGAAAGCCAGTTCTGTCATGGGGGGTCCTCTTGACACTGGGTAAGTTGAAGTCTATTCTGGAGAATAGCTCCCATCCCTTGCATGAGACTGTGGTGGCATTGGGGAGCACCTTCAGTGACCGACTGCTTCACCCCAAATGTGAGAGGGAGCGTTATCGTAAGTCATTCCTCCCCGCTGCCATCAGGCTGTTCAACAAACAAGGCCCAAACAGAAGTAACCTGCGCCCCCCATCTAACCAGTCCCTGCAGGTCCCATCCACAGACTAAACATCAAACTGCCGATCATTGCTTGTCTCTTTTATGTCTTTTTATCCCCCTTTTATTTTTGTTCATTTATCCCTAATATTATTGTTGTCATAGTTTGTACTTCACTCTCTGTACCCTCTCTGCTGCTGTAACGCTGTGAATTTCCCCACTGTGGGACTAATAAAGGATTATCTTATCTTATCTTATCTTAATCCATAGTAGTTTAATGATGTGGATAAAACTGTAATCTAAAAATAGAGAATGGACATTATGCTTTTATTTTATATGAAATTTCTTGTATTTCAAGTTACAGATCTATCGGATCATTATCGTGTAAATTGCTTGAGTTGATAAGCAGATAGACATCCTTGCCCAGCAGCGCCTAGGCTTCACCTATTGTCAGATCAAAAAAATTCTGACTTCTCTAGGGCTAGGTCAGTCTCCTAGACCTACCCCCATTAAGTTAATGGAGGTCATTTAAAGGAAACCTACCACTTGAAGTGGCAGGTTTCCGATGGCAATACCGAGCACCAGCTCAGGGTGAGCTGGTGCCGGAGCTTATTTTAGTTAGTGTTTTAAACCGCGGTATCGCGGTTTAAAACACTTTTTAAACTTTATAGCCGGCGCATGGAGGTACGCGCTCGGCGCTTACCATGCGCGCGGCTCTCATTCCCTTCCTTTGTAGCCGCGCGCACGGTAAGCGCCGAGCGCGTACCTGCCTGCGCCGCCTATAAAGTTTAAAAAGTGTTTTAAACCGCGATACCGCGGTTTAAAACACTAACTAAAATAAGCTCCGGCACCAGCTCACCCTGAGCTGGTGCTCGGTATTGCCATCGGAAACCTGCCACTACAAGTGGTAGGTTTCCTTTAATAAGGGCCTGAATCGCTATTTTTCGTCGGGTTACCCGAATAATACCGATTTGCGCCGTCTTTCCCTGAATTGCCCGCGGTTTTGGCACACGTGATCGGATTTTGGCGCATCGGAGTAAGAATGCATGTGACGGAAATCGGGGGCGTGGCCACTGGAAAACCCGACGGATTTGGAATAAACGCAGAATTCTTTTAACAAAATGTGTCGCTTGACACGTGCTTACCTGCACCCAGGATAGGATCGTGAACTTCGGTGAACTCCAGCAGACTTTAGCGCAGCAGAGAAACCTGGTGGACATCGGGCTCACGCCAGTGGATCGCGTCTGGACCGGGTAAGTAAATGTGCCCCATTATGTTCACATGGTCCACCTAGTGGTGACCTGTTCTCCAATTTGTTTTACATCCTTAAAGGGGTTATCCGGGTTTAAATTTTTTTTTATGTCCGGGCTGGGGAAGGCTAGTTAAACATAATAAACATGTACTTACCCCCTCCGGCGCCGCCGATGTCCCGCGCCGCGGTCCCTTCGATCCGTGCCCCTGTTTGTTTACAGGGGCACGGAAGCCGCGCACAGGGAGCTTCCGGTCCACGATGTGGACGGTTCCTCCCATGCGTCCCTATCTCTTAGCGTTGTAAGCGCTGAGAGATGGTGCGCATGGGAGCTTCCGGCCGGCCGGAAGCTCCCTGTGCGCCGGTGTAATGAAACCGGCGCGCAAAGAAGACGGGCCGCGGCGCGGGACATCGGCAGCACCGGAGGAGGTAAGTACATGTTTATTATGTTTAACTAGCCCTCCCCAGCCCGGACATAAAAAAAAATTTAAACCCGGATAACCCCTTTAATGCCAGAACTAATATATATCATTCCTATATGACCCATTGGAAATCATGGCTAGAGCTCATAAGTCAACTACAATTACTTTTTACCCTCTAAAAGGAAAACCAATTTTGCATTGCAGATTCAGAGGCCTGAATTCTTTGGAGTTGTCCTGCCCTGCTTCATTTTGTTGGAGGTTTGTTAGAATTTGGAATACAGGTGCCTTCTGATCCGGATATGTAATATACACTCACCGGCCACTTTATTAGGTACACCTGTCCAACTGCTCATTAACACTTAATTTCTAATCAGCCAATCACATGGCGGCAACTCAGTGTATTTAGGCATGTAGACATGGTCAAGACAATCTCCTGCAGTTCAAACCGAGCATCAGTATGGGGAAGAAAGGTGATTTGAGTGCCTTTGAACGTGGCATGGTTGTTGGTGCCAGAAGGGCTGGTCTGACTATTTCAGAAACTGCTGATCTACTGGGATTTTCACACACAACCATCTCTAGGGTTTACAGAGAATGGTCCGAAAAAGAAAAAACATCCAGTGAGCGGCAGTTCTGTGGGCGGAAATGCCTTGTTGATGCCAGAGGTCAGAGGAGAATGGGCAGACTGGTTCGAGCTGATAGAAAGGCAACAGTGACTCAAATCGCCACCCATTACAACAAAGGTAGGCAGAAGAGCATCTCTGAACGCACAGTACGTCGAACTTTGAGGCAGATGGGCTACAGCAGCAGAAGAACACACCGGGTGCCACTCCTTTAAGCTAAGAACAGGAAACTGAGGCTACAATTTAACACAAGCTCATCGAAATTGGACAGTAGAAGATTGGAAAAACGTTGCCTGGTCTGATGAGTCTCGATTTCTTCTGCGACATTCGGATGGCAGGGTCAGAATTTGGCGTCAACAACATGAAAGCATGGATCCATCCTGCCTTGTATCAACGGTTCAGGCTGGTGGTGGTGGTGTCATGGTGTGGGGAATATTTTCTTGGCACTCTTTGGGCCTCTTGGTACCAATTGAGCATCGTTGCAACGCCACAGCCTACCTGAGTATTGTTGCTGACCATGTCCATCCATTTATGACCACAATGTACCCAACATCTGATGGCTACTTTCAGCAGGATAATGCGCCATGTCATAAAGCTGGAATCATCTCAGACTGGTTTCTTGAACATGACAATGAGTTCACTGTACTCAAATGGCCTCCACAGTCACCAGATCTCAATCCAATAGAGCAATGGGATGTGGTGGAACGGGAGATTCGCATCATGGATGTGCAGCCGACAAATCTACGGCAACTGTGTGATGCCATCATGTCAAGATGGACCAAAATCTCTGAGGAATGCTTCCAGCACCTTGTTGAATCTATGCCACGAAGAATTGAGGCAGTTCTGAAGGCAAAAGGGGGTCCAACCTGTTACTAGCATGATGTACCTAATAAAGTGGCCGGTGAGTGTATATATTATATCCAAGCTCTTTCCACTTTTGCCAAGTCCTTATGGCAGCTAACAGGTAAAGGACATCTATCCACCAGGATGATCCACCTGGAGTCCCTCAGGCTCATTTGCATAATTTTAAAAGCCTTTCATGCTTTTAAATTTATGTTAGATACAATTGTTCATGTTTTTCTTTTTATACATCATCTGTATCATGCGTATCCTACTAAGTTAAAAATGCAAAAATCTTTATAATAAAGAGTAAAAAAAAAAACATGGTAAAATGGTAAAATCTACTCAAAATAGGACAGTCTATATAAAGAAAAAGATGTAGGGGCAGTACAAGTGTTCCATCAATATACAGTTTAAAGGATTCTGGGACAAAATATTATTTTGAACACATTTTTGGAGCATGGGCCTATGAGATGCAGTAGAGTTACTTTTTTTTTTTACCTTAAGACAGTCTCACTGGGAAAGGTCAGTGGTTTTATTATTTTAAACAGTGAGCACTGTTTATATATGACAAACAATGAAAGCATATGCAGTAATCTTATGGTCTAGGGTTAGTGGTTTGGGATTAGTATCTTAGGGTTAGTGGTCTAGCATTAGCACTGTAGCTTAGGGTTAGTCCTATACATTTAGTGGCCTAGGGTTAGTGGTTTATTGTCAGAAGCTTAGATAGTGGGCCAGAGTAAGTAGCATAGGTTTAGTCATCTAGGATAATGATTTAGGGTTAGTTATCTAGGGTAGGTGATTTGGGTTAAGTAGCTTAGGTTTAGTAGTTTAGGATTATTAGCTTAGAGTTAGTGGTCTAGCATTGGTAGCTTAGGCTTAGTGGTTTTGTTTAGTAACTTCGGTTTAGTTGTCTAATGTTAGTAGCTTAGAGTTAGTGGTCAAGGATTAGTAGTTTAGGGTTAGCGGTCTAATATTAGTACTGCAGTTTAGACTTAGTGGTATTGGGTTAGTGGTTTATGTTTAGTAGTTTAGGGTTATTAGGCTTAGGGTTGGTGGGTTGAGGTTAGTGTTCGTTGATATGCACCTGAGGCTGCATATGCAGTGGGCAAAACATATCATTAAACGCATATGCATTTTGCATATATGTTTTGCCTTTTAAAATTAATTGTAATGCCACATTGTTACAATGCCACACACATGCGCAAAGTGTTTCAAAACACAATGTGAGCACATCCTTAGGTAATTTTTTTAAGATAAAGCTAGTAGTTTATGATTGGGTAGATTATATAGATGACAGTTTATACACCTAATCTTTCCTATGCCCTTGACGGTGTTTACATAGACTACTGATAAATTGTAGGAGCCTCCAAATATTTGAGATGAAAATGTTATTCCTCCATTTATGCAGTGGACTCACTGGCAATAACTGTGATTATTTATTTTTATAAAATGGTAAGACAGGTTTTTATTTTAATAAAATATTTTTTTTTATTTGAATTTTTCCTTAGTAATGATGCTGTCAAACAGTTGGTGCCCATTACTAAGCCAAAGACTTAGTGTTATTTTGAAAATAGTCTAACACTAACCCCTTTAGCTTTACCACCACCAGAGGTGATGGGAAGAGCCAGTCCAGTCTAGTCCCGTACCATTTACAAATAGTCAAGCACTCACACGGTTGTAGGCTGGTTTCCCAGTAATTGTCCGATTTGTGCGGTTGCACTTCGACAGTGTGTGCTAATAAGGATTAGGGTTCCCACCCCAATAGAATCGACAAATAAATCAATCCAAGCACCCCTTTTGTTTTTTTGGATGCCAGAAAGTGATATTTATTTATACAAAAGTGATCAGTTGGTGACGTTCCGACCTAACACCTTTACTATTGTTGTTTATGTCATGACTTCTCTATATACTAGAAATCACTATGGTCTTTGTATTATTCTAGTCTCACATGTTTATGTAAAAAAAACTTTTTTCATTATGTCTTATAGCGTTTGACAAAGGCCTGTGTTAGGCCGAAACATCACCAACTGATCACTTTTGTATAAATAAATATCACTTTCTGGCATCCAAAAAACCAAAAGGAGAGATTGGATTGATTTATTTGGTTTCCCAGTAATGTTAGACTGCTATACCACTAACAATATTTTTTATTTACAAGTCTCGCAAATACACAATGCCACCCCTTTTTCTTGCGAACATAGGCAGACTGTGGTGAGAAGCTTTATGTAGATATATCTACACGGCACAGCCTGACCAATAATATTTCTTTACTTGAGAAAGGGGTGTGGTCTCCAAAAGGCATTGTGTCCTTACAACAAATGTAAAGAAAAATATCTGTATCTTAAGTACCGTATATACTCGAGTACCAGTCAACCTGAACATAAGCCAAGGTACTTAATTTTACCACAAAAAACTGGGAAAACCTATTGACTCCAGTGTAAGCCAAGGGTGGGAAATGCAATGGTCACAGCCTCCACCCAGTATATATAGCTATTCAGTCCCCTGACCACCAGTTTATAGCTAGCAAGCTACCTGCCCCACAATATAAAGCTAGAAATCCCATGTCCCCAGTATATAGCTAGGCAGCCCATGCCGCACAGTATATAGCCAGCTAGCCTCCAGTAGTATAGAGCCAGTGCATGTCTCCAGTATTTAGCTAGCCAGCTCTCCCCACTATATAGGTAGCCTGACCCCCAGTATATAGATAGCCAGCCCACGTCCTTTAGTATATAGCCAGTGCATGCCCCGAGTATAAAGCTAGCCAGACCCCTGACCCCAGTATAAAGCCAATCCCATGCCTCCCAGTATATAGCCACCCCGTCCATGCTACCCAGGATTTAGTCAGCCCCCTGCACACATATATAGCCTGTCCCTGCCCCAGTATATAGGAAGCCAGCCCATGCCCCACAGTATATAGCAAGCAAGACCTCAGTAGTATAGAGCCAGTGCATGTGTCCAGTATTTAGCTAGCCAGCTCTCCACACTCTAAAGGTAGCCTGGCCCCACTATAACCAGACAGCCCATGCTCCCAGTATATAGCCAGCCCAAGCTTATCAGTATATAGCCAGTCCATACCCCTAATATATATATAGCCAACCGGCCCACCCATGCCCCTCAGTATATAACCAGCCCCTGCCCCAGTATATAGCCAGCCCCAGTACATTTCCATCCCCTGCCCGACTAAATAGCCAGCCAGCCCCTAGTTAATATCTAGCCAGTGTGCACTGACTTTCCAGTGCAAGAAGCAAGAAGAAGACCTGTGGGGGACATTGGAAAGGTGAATATCAGTTTATTTTTTATAGACTTGAGTTTAAGCAAAGTATAGTTTTATCAGCACATTTCTGTGCTGAAAAAACTTAGTTGATATAGGGTAATAGACTATGTCTGTAGTTGCACAAGTTTTCTTTGTTTTCATCAACCAGCACCAATCCTTTAAACAAGGACTCACATTTTGTTCTGTTAGAAAGTGTGTAGAATTTTCTGTCTGAAAAGCTGATAATGTGCCCTACACAATGCTGATTTGAGTCAGGAAGTGGTAGTAATAATAATAAATCCTTTATTTATATAGCGCACACATTCTGCAGCGCAGCACATAAGTTGATGGACTCTGTATCATTTTACAGGTTCATAAATAGGAACTACTGTACTGTTTGCTCTTTTAGAAAACACATTAAGAACCTATTGAGCATTTGAAGATAAGGACTTGGCCAAAATAACTCTTTCCAAGGCCACATTACATATTAGGAGACCTTTTGTATAATACATATGGCACTTGGGACCCTACTAGAAAAATTTCCATGGTAGCCAAACAACTTCAGGTTATGACAATGATCATAAGAGTGTTATATCAGTAAAATAGTTCCAGGAACATAACATATTGGTTTGGTAGCCTTCACAATCTTCCAACATGCCCTTTGGAATCAATTACTGGGGTTTTGCTTGTTGTGGCTTTTGCAGAATGTGAACTGGATTATTATACAAAATGTACAAATGGTATCTATTGGGTGGGGGTAGTGTTCAGTTACACAATACATATGAGACCCACATCTGAAAAAAGTTATTATGTACAAAGGAGCAAAAGGTAGATGTATGAGGGTGAAAATCTATAACAAATTTTATTTGGATCAAGAGTGAATGCTAAAAGCAATTAAAAAACCCTGTCACAGAGGGTAACAAAAAAGGAGCTGCTCCCCAGCGTGGGAGAAACAAGTAGTATAGTATCAATAGTACACATATGGAAGTAGTATATACATATACAAACACGGCAACACGATAAATCAATACACTAACCGACTGATGGGTACATGAAGGTATACAATACTGGATGGAAAAATGGTTAAAAAACACACAAAAAAACCCCAAAAAAATTAACACAGGCGGAATGAGAGTATACAGAGTATGATATTACCGTGTGATGAATATAAAGCTGGGGAGAGCAGGAATGCCCCACGCGTATCGCCCAGCGCACGGGCTTCGTCAGGTGATATCATATCCCCTGACGAAGCCCGAGCGCCGGGCGATACGCGTGGGGCATTCCTGCTCTCCCCAGCTTTATATTCATCACACGGTAATATCATACTCTGTATACTCTCATTCTGCCTGTGGTAATTTTTTTTGTGTTTTTTAACCATTTTTCCATCCAGTATTGTATACCTTCATGTACCCATCAGTCGGTTAGTGTATTGATTTATCGTGTTGCCGTGTTTGTATATGTATATACTACTTCCATATGTGTACTATTGATACTATACTACTTGTTTCTCCCACGCTGGGGAGCAGCTCCTTTTTTGTTACCCTCTGTGACAGGGTTTTTTAATTGCTTTTTTTATTCACTCTTGATCCAAACAAAATTTGTTATAGATTTTCACCCTCATACACCTGCCTTTTGCTCCTTTGTACAAAATGTACAAATGATACAGAATATGCTACACTTATACTACAATAAGAAGGCTATTCTTTAATATAAATGGAGACACGTAGTAAAGAAGAATTATTTCGGTTGATCCATAAAGAAGAAAGAAAATTATTTATAAAGAAATCTAGCAATTGTGAAGATAATAACTTTGGTTAAAAACATTGCATATAACATGATTTGTGTATTCTTAATCATTTGGAAAATTTTATGGTCATGTTCAGATCCAAATAAAACTCATCTATAATTGCTTCCCCGGGTGGTAATACCGGTAATTAAAATCCTAGCCAAAATAAGGGCACTCATAATACAAAGCAGACAATGTTACTCAGGAACTTGGCTTTAACTTTGCTGCTCATAATAATTGATGTCCTATGTTGTATTTCATCATTTCAATGAAAACTTTGTGCAAATTAAACAATAGGGTAAATTATTAAGCGGCTGTATTATAAATGCTTATGACAAACAAATATAATTAATGTAAAATAAAGGTTTTGTCCTAGAATTCAATAAAATGATACTCACTGTGGAAAATGTCATAAAATAAATAAGATTCATACTTAACCCAGGTTCCGATGCTCAGTTTTGTTCAGTTTTCTACAAATTCTAGTTATATTCCACTGAGGTATGTAACTCAAATTTTTAACTAGGTATTTTCTATGCAGTGAACACAACCTGAGCAACTCAAAACTTGATCACTTGGTTGGTGATCCTCGTTATCATCATTCTGATATTTCATTTAGTAATTTCTTTGATTAAGATACCACAGTACTAGAAATATACATGATTTTTTTTTTTCTGTGAGTGAAACTATCATGAAACTTTGGCAGCTGCTCATGCAATGATCATGCACTGGTATATGCTAAATCGTTATTTCTCCAAGGAGAGAGAAGCCAATTCATTTACAAACCGTTTAATAAAATTATACAACCTTAATTCACAATTAGTACATCATTTCAGATATTAGTTAACAGGTTAAAAAAATTCAGTTCACCTCCATGAGAAACAACAAGAGTCATCCCAAAAAACGAAAGAAATAAATTTAATTATACAGTGCATTCAAAATTAACTATAGTAGCATATATCCCAAGATGAAGCTATAGGGTCTTGCCAATGTATATATAATATGTAACACTCAACAAATAGGCTGAAGTAATTCATACAGGCTAGGCAATAGTAAATAATTCTAAATGCAACTCACCCATGGACAGTAATATTGAATCCTTTGGTGACAGACCCAAGCTGGGTTGATGGGCTGGGTGAACACAGTGCTTGTGAGACGGAGGAGAGTCCTCGACCAGAACAGGTTGGAAGAGGCAGTGGTGGGGCCAGACGGAGAGGCAGCGCCAGAGCTGGTGCATCAGCGCCAAATGTTGCCCGTAGTCAAGCTCCCGTGGCGAGGGCTAGATTTTCAGAAGTCTGGAGGTTCTTTTAAGAAACACCGGATATGACTGATGGAAAGTGGTGTGCAATTTGTGCCAAACCAGGATCAGCAGGGGTTCCACCACTACTAGCTTAACCACCACCAGTATGCGCAGGCATATGAATGCTAAACACCCCACTCAATGGAACCAAGACCGTTCACCTCCGGCCGGGTCCACCACTCAGGGCCGGTGCTAAGGGTAGGCAAAGTGGGCAATTGCCTGAAAGAGGAGTATCTCTTCTTTCAAATGAATCTTGAATTGTGCCAGGTGCCAGGGACCCAGAGATATTAAGGTTTAAAGTGAGCATATCAGGTGCCATTTTTATTTATAAAAATCACTCCTGACGGCAGTTTAACAGTTATTATCTCCGTTTCCCTGATACTTAGAAACATATAGAAGAGGAGACTCTCTTCTTTCATAGAACCTCACTACTTATTTTCTATGTGTCACAGAGCCAGAGATACAGCCCTCTGAAGTGTCCCCCCCTCCAGATTCTTAGCCATCAGGCTGCAGGGAGAATTTGCTGCTGCATCTCACAGATAATGGAAATCGTCACTTTATATGTTACTACATTCTGATAAGGAATAAAATCAACTAATGTTCATGTTTTTAACCCTTCTCTGTACAGAACTATCTAGAAACACACTTGATCTCTTATTGCCTGAAAATTGACTGATAGGATGAACATTCGATCCTTTTCGCCTAATGTGGCTGCATATTATTACTGCAACCAGAACATGTCCATAAAGTTATATGTAACACCAGAAACACTCACATGTTCTGGAATAAAGTTTTTATTTCATACCATCCTCCATTACTTACACCTCTGTTATGACGTTCTCACTCTCATTCTTATGCAGCGCGGAGTGTTCTGTTATTGTGCGGATAATACAATGGCGACATCTAAAAGTGACTTTTATTATCTCATTAGCTTGGTTTATGGATACATACCGTATATACTCGAGTATAAGCCGACCCGAGTATAAGCCGAGACCCCTAATTTTACCACCAAAAACTGGGAAAACTTATTGACTCGCGTATAAGCCGAGGGTGGGAAATGCATTGGTCACAGACCCAGCCAAGTATATAGCCAGCCAACCCCCTATAATATACAGCCTGCCCCCAGTAGTATACAGCCTGCCCCCCGTAGTATACAGCCTGCCCCCAGTAGTATACAGCCACCCCAGCCTGCCCCCAGTAGTATACAGCCACCCCAGCCTGCCCCCAGTAGTATACAGCCACCCCAGCCTGCCCCCAGTAGTATACAGCCACCCCAGCCTGCCCCCAGTTGTATACAGCCACCCCAGCTTGCCCCCAGTAGTATACAGCCACTCCAGCCTGCCCCCCAGTAGTATACAGCGTCCCCCCAGTAGTATACAGTCAGCTCAGAATTTTAAAAAGAAAACTTATTTACTCACCCTCCGGTGGCCCCGATGCGCAGCGCTGCTCCCCCGATGTCATCGCGGCTTCTCTTCTGGCTTCCCGGCTCCTCTTCTTGCTTCTGCGCCGTCTTCTGTCTTCTTTAACATCGCGTTGGGCGCCGCAACTGTTCTCTCCCGTGCGGCGCCTAGTATGACGCGCCGGTGCTGACGTCATACTAGGCGCCGCAAGGGAGAAGAACAATGGTGGTCCATTTTTAATTATTTTTTTTATTGACTCGTGTATAAGCCGAGGGGTTATACTCCTCGGCTTATACACGAGGAGTATATATACATATACTCGGCTTATACACGAGTATATACGGTAGTTATTATTTGGGTTACCATTGTGTAAGGAGCATACAATGATACATCTGTGTGAAGCTCAGTGCAATTTTCTGCAAAAATAGTTTGGTGTCCCCTGTGGATTTAACGTTCCCTTTGCTGCATATTTTGGTGAATATCCACATGTGGGGTCTGTATGATCTCCTCACATCTTACTGTTTTAGGAAATTATATTTTCTTTATATAAGTATCTGGATTTGTAGATATTTTAGAGGAAATTTTGAATGTTAATTGTCAAATGCATCGCCTGGTTGTCTGCTTTCAAAATTCTATAGGTTTTATGGCGCCTTTACTTTTTATTTTGTTTTATTGCTATATTTTGCAGGTCTTGACTGTCTTAAAATTTCGAGCTGAAAAGCAGATTTCTAGTTATTACAGTGTTAGTGATATTATGATGATTTATTCATGTGAACATATCAATATGGGATATTTGTGAACTCTACACATGTCCATCTATTACATTTATTAGATGTGAAAGTAAATATTTTCTGTTTTGAGCACATTTTTTTGCCATCAAAGTAAAATTTTAAGTATTTTTTATAAAATGTTTCAATTTGAATCAAAATTGCATGAAGGCGCCT